>NC_139564.1:5879722-6479722 GCF_965112155.1 Podarcis liolepis
ACCTGAAACTGTTCTTAACCTGAAGCACTGCTTTAGCTAATGGGGCCTGCCGCTGTGCCGCTGGAGCACGATTTCTGTTCACATCCTGAAGCAAAGTTCTTAACCTGAGGTACTACAGTGGTACCTCGGGTTACATACACTTCAGGTTACAGATGCTTCAGGTTACAGACTCTGCTAACCCAGAAATAGTGCTTCAGGTTAAGAAATTTGCTTCAGGATGAGAACAGAAATCGTGCTTTGGCAGCGTGGTGGCAGCAGGAGGCCCCATTAGCTAAAGTGGTGCTTCAGGTTAAGAACAGTTTCAGGTTAAGAACGGACGTCCGGAACGAATTAAGTACTTAACCCGAGGTACCACTGTATTGTGATGATCTGTTTCATAACTTTTGACCTGTCGATATACAGTCATATCTCAGTCCAAATAAAAAAATTCCTTCCTGTAGCACCTTAAAGACCAACTAAGTTAGTTCTTGGTATAAGCTTTCGTGTGCATGCACACTTCTTCAGATACGAAGAATCTGAAGAAGTGTGCATGCACACGAAAGCTTATACCAAGAACTAACTTAGTTGGTCTTTAAGGTGCTACAGGAAGGAATTTTTTTATTTGGACTATGGCAGACCAACACGGCTACCCATCTGTAACTGGAGTCATACCTCAGGTTACAGACACTTCAGGTTGCGTTTTTTCGGGTTACGGACGCCACGAAACCCGGAAGTGCCGGAACAGGTTACTACCGGGTTTTGGTAGTTGCGCATACGCAGAAGCGCTAAATCGTGCTTTGCACCTGTGCAGAAGCGCTGAATTGCAACCCGCGCGTGCGAAGACGCGCCACTGTGGGTTGCGAATGAGCCTCCTGCACGGATCACGTTCGCAACCCGAGTGTCCACTGTATCGCGAATCATGATGTGTGTGTTTGGGCTGTGCAAAAATAACAATGTGGAGGAACCTGTGAAGCCAGCCATCACCTCTGTGTAGCTCCATCCTTATTTCAGACATTGTGATATAAAACGATTAGGCAGAGGGCAGCGGAGACTGGTCCATTGGGGCAAGAGGGGCGCTGCTCAGCCAAAGTCAGCCTGCCCTTAGCCAGCCCCCATCCACCTGCCTTCTTACCTACAACCAGTCTTGGGGCGGCGGCGTTGCCTGTTGGTTTCCTCCCCCTTAGCCAAGCGTAGAACTCAGTGGAGAGGTGTCTTGGACTGGTTGGAGGTAGAGGAATGGTGGGAGGAACCAGCCTGGGATGGTGGTGGGACAATGAGTGGTCAGAGGGAGAAGAGGAGGTGCCAGAAGCTGAAGAAGTAACAGGGCTTAGTGAGCGGGGAGAGTCTGTGACAGAGAGCAGTCCAGAATCAGAGGCAGAAGCTGAAGCAGGAGAGAGGGGAGGCCGAGAGGCCGAGAAGAGTCAGGCTGGTGAAGAGACATGTGTGTCTCCCGCTCTTACTGTGAACAGCTCCCCTCCCTGCTGATCTCCCAGAACCAGAAGACGCATGAAAAGGGGTGGAGGAGAGGTCGGCTGCACACAGACACAGTCTCCGATTGCTCGGAACGAGCCCTGGTGAGGAGGCGAGAGCTTTCAGTCTCCGCAACTGGTTTTCATGGAGCAAGACCGCCAGGAATTAGCTGTTCTGCTCCTTAGGCCTGACACTCAACAAAGTCTGTGGAGGTTGTGTTAATAAAGAGTTCACTTCATCTTTGAACAGTGTGACAACGCTTGAGTCCGTTGGCTGTGCCTGCCGTGTGCTCTAGCGCCACCTAGTGCCAGTCTCCCCGCCTTCCACCCTATGAGTCCCAAAGGGTTCCAGCCTACCCCTGGTAATGAGAAAGACCTCTCTCTCGTTTTGCCTGAAACTGCAAAGACCTGCTGCCATTCTGATCAAGATAGTTCCTTGTTTTTTGGGCCAGTGATCTGACTTTCCATAAGGCTGCTGGCTTCCTGCCTCCAGCCCCCGCAAGCCCACCTGTCTTCTGCCGGCGTTTGCTGCCGCTGAGGTTGCAATTTTGGAAAACGAAGTTTTGTGCCGTTTGTTCTATTTAGGGACCAGGGCCACGACCGACTTCGCATGTCTCTCTCTCTTTCCGTGCCCTTCGGAGCCTCCCTCCCACTGCTGATTTGTACGTGTGAAAGACAAATGCAGTTTTTAAACTTGACTTTATCGAGTTCTTAAAACTGCAAGCTCTTGTTCCAGTGTGACCATCTCCGACTTGCTACGCCTTTTGTGTCGCCTGCGAACAGATTCTTTATTTGGGGAAGTGAAATCTTAGCCCCGCACCTGCCGGGTTCCTCCCTCCCACAGAGTTTGCACATGTTTAGGAATGGCTTTTCCACATTTGAGCCTCTCCTCTCTCTATGGCACTGTCTTCTTTCACCGCTGTTTAGCAGCAAAAGCTAATCTTCCTCACCAGATTCCTTTCTCATGACTGTTGTCCTATGACAGGGGTCTGCAACCTTTAAGACAAACAGAGCCACTTGGACCCGTTTCCAAAGGGAAAAAAAACTGGGAGCCGCAAAACTCGTCATTATAAAAATAAATTTTTGGTCACTTTTTTATTATTTCTTTGTTTGACCCCTCAGAATTACTCCTCCTCATAGAAATAAACGTTAAAATAACAAGTTACCTTTTTGTGTGTGTCTGTTCTTCACTCCCCTTCAAAACAGTGACCAGCGTACACGCCCCCTTTCAATGCAGTGACCAGCGTACATGCCCCTTACAATGTAGCGGGCGGGTGGGCGGCAAGGTGACGTCGGGACGGTGCGTGACTAACGCACGTGCCGCCCCCATGCAACGTCACAGCCAGTACAGCACCCGCCACAGTGGGGAGTGTCGGGGCGCACAATGCGCCTCCTCCCCTCGCTAGTATCCGCCCCGGAGCCGCAGCAAAGGTGTAAAAGAGCCACATGCGGCTCCGGAGCCGCGGGTTGCCAACCCCTGTCCGATGAGGAAGAATTTTCTGAGAGTAAGAGCTGTTTGAGAGTGGGACAGACTCCCTCGGAAGATGGTGGACTCGCCTTCCTTGGAGGTTTTTAAGCAGAGGTCAGATGGCCATTTGCCATGGATGCTTGAGCTGAGATTCCTGCGTTGCGGGGGGTTGGACTAGATGACCCTTGGAACCCATTCCAATTTTACAATTCTATGTTTCTCTATGGCCCTCAACATATCCTAAAGCTTCTTCTATCATGACAAAAGTTCCTTCCTTCTGCTTCCTTTGCTTCATTCCATGGTCTTCACAACATCATTGGAAAGGTTACAGACTCCGCTAACCCAGAAATATTACCTCGGGTTAAGAACGTTGCTTCAGGATGAGAACAGATATCATGCTCTGGGGGCACGGCGGCAGCAGGAGGCCCCATTAGCTAAAGTGGTGCTTCAGGTTAAGAACAGTTTCAGGTTGAGAACGGACCTCCAGAACGAATTAAGTACTTAACCCGAGGTACCACTGTATCTTCTTTGATAAAAATAATAATATGATGTTTGTTAATTTCTTTTCCTGGTTGTATTGCTCGGGAAAAGATTTTTCCCGCAGCTGCCTGAACAAATTGAGAAACTACTACTACTACAGTGGTACCTCAGGTTACAGACGCTTCAGGTTGCAGACTCCGCTAACCCAGAAGTAGTACCTCGGGTTAAGAACTTTGCTTCAGGATGAGAACAGAAATCGTGCTCTGGCGGCGCAGCAGCAGCAGGAGGCCCCATTAGCTAAAGTGGTACCTCAGATTAAGAACAGTTTCAAGTTAAGAACGGACCTCCAGAACGAATTAAGTTCTCAACCAGAGGTACCACTGTACTGCTACTACTCTCTCAGACACTCTCTCTATTTCTTTATATAATTTCTATTAAAGTTTCTGTTTTGCAATTTAAAATACTCATTTTACATCCTTAAAATGGCAGTGATTTCCATTCTTCTCTTTCTATGGTTCATTTTACATATCATAAATCCCTGCATATTTTACAAAAACTATACCATTCAGTATTCCACTTTTGCATCCATCAAAACTTATTTCCACTGTTGAATTCATCTTAATGCTGCCAGCGTTCTCCCCTCCCTCTGTGTGTATAGTACTCTAAAACTGGAAAGGAATCGCTTTCAGTTGCTTCCCAGAACATAAGGTGTATCAGTCAGTTGTCCTAAAAATAATAACTCTCTGTAGATATATTATTTATCTTTTGCATTTATATCCCACCTTTCCTCCAAGGTGGTGACGTACATACTTCTCCTCTCTGGTTTATCCTCCTAAACAACAACCCTGTGATGTAGGCTAGGCTGGGAATGAGTGACCGGTCCAAGGTCACCCGGTGAAGTTCATGGCTGAATGGGGATTTGAACCCTCCTCCTCCAGGTCCTGGTCCAGCACTCCAGCTGCTACACCACAGAGTAACCTCATCACGTCCAGTGAGGTTTATTTCTGAGCAGATGTGCATGTTGTTTGTTGTTGTTTAGTCGTGTCCGACTCTGCGTGACCCCCTGGACCAGAGCACGCCAGGCACTCCTGTCTTCCACTGCCTCCTGCAGTTTGGTCAAACTCATGCTGGTAGCTTCGAGAACACTGTCCCACCATCTCGTCCTCTGTTGTCCCCTTCTCCTTGCACCTCCATCTTTACCAACATCAGGGTCTTTTCCAGGGAGTCTTCTCTTCTCATGAGGTGGCCAAAGTATTGGAGCCTCAGTTTCAGGATCTGTCCTTCCAGTGAGCACTCAGGGCTGATTTCCTTCAGAATGGATAGGTTTGATCTTCTTGCAGTCCATGGGACTCTCAAGAGTCTCCTCCAGCACCAGAATTCAAAAGCATCAATTATTTGGCGATCAGCCTTCTTTATGGACCAGCTCTCACTTCCATACATCACTACTGGGAAAACCAGAGCTTTAACCATACAGTGGTACCTCGGGTTACAGACCCTTCAGGTTACAGACACTTCAGGTTACAGACTCCACTAACCCAGAAATAGTACTTCGGGTTAAGAACTTTGCTTCAGGATGAGAACAGAAATCATGTGGTGGCAGCGAGAGGCCCCATTAGTTAATGTGGTGCTTCAGGTTAAGAACAGTTTGAGGTTAAGAACGAACCTCCAGAACAAATTAAGTTCTTAACCCGAGGTACCACTGTACGGACCTTTGTCGGCAAGGTGATGTCTCTGCTTTTTAAGATGCTGTCTAGGTTTGTCATCGCTTTTCTCCCAAGAAGCAGGCGTTTTTTAATTTTGTGAATGCTGTCACTAATAGGATTGGGAATTCCAATCCGAGGTCGCCATAGTGAAAAATGGACACAGGCCAGTCTCTATTCCAGATTAGGGAAGAGGGATGGATCTGATTCACTTCCTGTCTGAGGGTGAACCTACTTAAGTCACCGTTTCTGAAACAGTGCAAGAACTGAAGGGCAGTTGTCCTTCAAAATCCGATCAGGTGCTCAGGAGAGGAGTGCTGGGAAGTTTCCCTTTCGGGCGAGTCTCCTGTACGTAAGAATCTCCTGTGGGCACTAGGGCTGTGCAATATATCACCCCAAACCGGTTTGAAGTCCATATCATGGCATCCGTTTCATAATTTTTGACCTGGCCATATATCACGAATCATTGTGTTTGTGTGCTGTGCAAAAATCGCAATGTGGGAAAAACCGTGAAACCAGCCCATGGCTCCACATACCGTAGCTCCATGCTTATTTTAGACATTGTGGTATATCAGCATATGACGATCTTTAGCTGGTGATATATCACAATGTTGAAAAACAGATATCGCTTCGCCCTAGCAGGCAGGTGGTGCTTCTAAAACAGTGTTTCCCAACACTGGGCAAAGGCACACTTGTTTCATGAAAAAAATCTCGAGGCACACCACCATTACAGCCCCGTGACGTCAGCGTGCAGCGTCACGCCGGGAGGGACGCACGAAAGTGTAAGTTTCAATTTTCCCCCCTCCCCCTTGCCTTCCTTCTGTGCCAACCGCCAAAAAGGCAAGAAAAAAGCCAAGACTTTAGGGAAGCAGGTCGACACGGAAGAAGCTCCTACCTAAGGACAGGTGCGACGGCCGTGTCCTCTTCTGCCACACTTGGCAGCCCTGCCTCACGGTCGTGATTGCCACCCTGATTTCTCCCCGCAGGTCGAGCGGCACAGGCAGCCCAATGTGTCCAGCCCAGACACAACCCCCGCTTCCCCACTCTAGATCCTGAATGCGACCAAGTGCTCTGGACTCCCGAGCAGGGTGGGAAAGAGGACACGCATCTGGTAGCCTCCGGGCTCCTCGCCTGCTCGAGGGATGGCATTGCAGGCAAGCTGCCGGCCGTCGCCATCTCCGCCCCCTCATGCGAGTGGACCTGCCCGGAGTGGTGGGCCGGGGGAGGCTCGCTCTCTGTGGGGATGTGGCCCACACGCGCGGCCCCAGGGCTGAGCTCCTTACCCACGATCTCGGTCTCGCGCACGCGGATCCCACTTATTCCAAAGCTCGCGCCACTAGCCGGGGCTCTCACACCGTGCCAGGGCGAGGCGGCGCGGCCCACTGACGTCATCGCGGCTCGCCGCCGCCCTCGACTTCCCTGTTCCCTCCCCTCCCTCGGGTCGCCGTGGTTACAGAGGACTGCAAGCTGCTCGGGCGAGCGTGGGGCATTAAGTGGGAGAAGGAAAATTAAAATTAAAACTCGCCTGAAGGCCGCCTCTCCGGATATGAAGCTATCTTTCGAATTTTTTAATTTTTCCCGCGGCACACCAGGCAACATCTCGCGGCACACTAGTGTGCCGCGGAACAGTGGTTGGGAAACACTGTTCTAAAAGACATTACTTCTGCCCTTCTGATCACTTTACCAGGGCTTTCCAAAGGCTCCAACTGGAGGGTGGCAACTGTCTGAATGCCCCTTGCAAGCATCGAAAGGCTTTCAGATAGCACTGGGAACTCCAATAATCAGGATATCAGAGCTCAACATCATGATACAATACGATAGGTTACTCTTTATTATCATTGCCCCATACAGAACAATGAAACTGAAAAATCTACATCAGACATTCAGAAACCAACAAGCCTGCTATCCCAGCCTGGTTAATCCCCTAAAAACTCAGATACCCCATAATTAAATACAATATACTCCCATAGAGACTCCTTACACTGCATTTAAAACCAAAATCACATTTGGATAGAAACTGTTTCTCAGACGGCTAGTCCTAGTCTTTATAACCCTGTACCTTCTTCCAGAAGGCAGAAACTGAAAGAGATCATTTCCGGAGTGCGCACTATCCTGCGCTATCTCTGCAACTTTCTTATGGCACCTGGAAGCATAGATTTGGTCCAAGGTGGGAAGAGTTCACCCAATTATTCTCTCCAGGCTTTACAACCCTGGACAGCATTGTTTTTCCCCCGGCCGTGCAGCTCCCAAACCACACACACAGACCATAAGTTAATACACTCTCCACAGTACAGTGGTAAAATGCCACCAACAGGTGATGATTGACAGGTGGACAATCCTGCCCACATGCCAAATCTGGCCCTCCAGGTGGTAGGGTGTTAACAGTATTGTCCGCCAGCCAAAAGAGGTTCTGCACCCCTGCCTTAAGGCAATACACTCAATCTAGCCAGTGCTAATTCATATTGTGGAATTTGCATTTTTGGGATCAGTTGGAATTTGTGGGCGCTCTTCAAGGGCAGCCCCACATAGAGCGAGTTGCAGTAGTCCAGCCTATAAGTTACTAAAGCATAAATGTGCGCAGACAGGCTTGTCTGCTGCAGAAAAGGATGAAGCTGGCAAACCAGCCAAAGCTGGCGTGCTACCTGAGCACCCAAAAGCAGCACCTAGTCGACGAGCACCCCCAAACCGAACCGAACTTGGGGTGCAATGCAGAACTTCACCCCTGTCTTGGCTGCTCTCTGTAACCTGCAGCAACCACTGCTCCTCACCCAGCCAGTTTAAAATACTCTGTGAGCAAGACAGCGCATTATTTAGGACAATATGTACTTGCAAAAGAGACGGGTGAAAGATATTACTTTTGTGGCTGTGAATCATCGTGCCTTCAGTTACAACATTCAGGCAATGTGCGGCGGAAAACTGTGATGCTTATCGCTGGTCCCACCCCACCCCCACCCCATCAGCTGAAACCTTTCTCCTGAATCTGAACTCGTGACCCGAATTTCTTCTCCCCTTTCTGGCAGACATTTGTGGTTTGAGAAAACAAACGATGGTTTGGGTGGATGGGAGATGGTGCTTTTGGGCTTAACCTTAGTCCCCAGTTTGAGATATACAGTGGTACCTCGGGTTGAGTACTTAATTCGTTCCGGAGGTCTGTTCTTAACCTGAAACTGTTCTTAACCCGAAGCACTACTTTAGCTAATGGGGCCTCCCGCTGTCGCCACGCTGCCAGAGCACAATTTCTGTTCTCATCCTGAAGCAAAGTTCTTAACCCGAGGTACTATTTCTGGGTTAGTGGGTCCCTCGAGAGGTCCGGAGGGTGACAACACGAGAACGGGGCCTTTTCTGCAGTGGCTCCCCATCGTGGGATGCTCTCCCTAGGAAGGTTCACCTGGCGCCTACATTGTACACCTTTGGGATGCGGGTGGCGCTGTGGTCTAAACCACTGAGCCTCTTGGGATTGCTGACTGGAAGGTTGGCGGTTCAAATCCCCATGATGGAGTTAGGGTTAGGGTTAGAGTCTGTAACCTGAAGCGTATGTAACCTGAAGTGTATGTTCCCCCAGGTACCACTGTACTATATTTTTCCGTGTGTAAGACTAGGTTCTTTTTACAAAAAAAAAATAGGTTTAAAATTGGGGCTTCTCTTATACATGGGTAGTGCTGAGGGGTGTATTCTTAATTTGGAGTCCCCCCAAATAGGGGGCGTCTTATACATGGGGGCGTCTTATACACGGAAAAATACAGTATTTGCAAGCTTCCATGTTCCCAGTTTGCAGCAGCTACCAATGGGCCAGAATCACTTTGTGGGTGTGTGATTTTTGTGTGTGTGTCTGTATGGGGAGGTGTGTTAATCCTCCCACCATTCAGCCCAGTGGTTCCTTGACAGTGAATTAAATTGGAGCGATTGGAACAAGGAGCCGACGAGATCCAGCGAAGAGTGTGTTCCTTCTCTCCTCTTTCGCTTTGCTCGATTGGAATTGGCTAGCGGTGAATCTGCAGCACTTAAAAGGAGCTTTCCGGGTGGAATTTTAGCAGCAGATTAAAAGATTATTAAGAAGGCGGGCTGGATTTGTTGCCATCCTTCCAGCCAAGGCTGTTTAAGAGAAGGATTTTTGTTGTTGTCGTCGTCGTTCCCTTGCTCCAGCCGGGCTGACCTTAATGTTCGCTTGGAAGCAGACATGACAAGGAGGGTCCGAAGTGGGAGGGGAAGATTTGCAGCCCAGTGTCTTGGAAAAGCTAATATTAGACTTTCTGGTGCCAACTTTGCAAGAAGGGGATGGGGTGGAATCTGTCGGCTGGCACAGTCGCCTTTCCTACCAGGGCAACAACCTTTGCTTTTAATAGAGGCCCATGACACGGCGACAGTAGGCTATGTTGAATTTTCCAACTTTCTGCTTCCAAAAATGAGGGTTGCTAAAAAGTTGACTTGGGAATGCAAAAGAGATTTTGGTTAAAGTAATGTGATTTAGGTCTGCTTGCTAAGTAAAATACAGTGGTACATTGGTACTCAAACTCCAAAAACCTGGACGTATGTCTTCTGGTTTTCAAACGTTTTTCGGAAGCTGAACAGCCGATGCAGTTGTCAGCTATTGTTTCCGGGGCACCTGCATCAATCAGAAGCTGCGCCTTGGTTTTCAAACATTTTGGAAGTCAAACAGACTTCCGGAACGGATTAAGTTTGGCGCTTTTGCTCTTTATTTTGCATTTTTGTTTCTGAGGCTTTTTTTTTGGTTCATTTGTTTTTGTGACTGCTTTGATGATAATTTTTATCATCTACAACACTGTCTTGTTTATTTTATAGTACAGTACATTGATTATTGCTTTCATTGTATGGATCAATGGTCTCGTTAGATAGCAAAATTCATGTTACATTGCTGTTCTAGGGGTTGTTTTTAAAAGTCTGGAACGGATTAATCCGTTTTGCATTATTTTCTATGGGAAAGCGTGCCTTGGTTTTGGAATGCTTTGGTTTTGGAACGGATTACGTTTGAGAACCAAGGTACCACTGTATGTATAAAATTGCATAGAAATCACTAAAAATCGTGGACAACAAGGGTCATCTAGTCCAACCCTCTGTAATTCAGGAATCTTTTGCCCATCGTGGGACTCGAACCCACAACCATGAGATTAACAGTCTCCTGTTCTGCCAATGAAGCTATCCCTGGCTTTTGAAGTACTTGCAGTTACATTATACATTATTTATGATTATAATTAATTATTATTAGTTAGCATTACCTGACATTTTCAGAAGGTAAAATTTAAATTCCTTGGTTTTCCGAAAGCAGCTCTTTTTCATCGGATGTAGACTTACCAAGCTAAGTGTTGCCCTGTCACAAAAATAATAGCAGATTTGAATTCCTCACCCTCCCAAAACTTGTTTTTAAGAGCTGAATAAGTTTGCAAAAATTGAGTTTCACCCTCTGTCAGGGGTTCAGGAGCAGAGGCAAGGGCAAGGGAGGAAACAGAGAGCGAGGGGGAGGAGGCAGAAGAAAAGATGAGTGATGACGACGACCCGAGATCTCCGAGTCTTTCCAGTGAATCAGAAGATTCACAGAAAGGAGCACCAGTGGCCAGGGCAAGGGGGGAGCCTAGGGGGACACCCCAGGAAGAAAGGGCCAGAGGGGGCTCAGAGGGGAGCAGTTGGAAATCGGGACCAGCGTCACCGCCAGAGAGCAGGGAAGAGGAAGGACGCCAGGTATCAAGCTCTGGCAGCTCACAACAGGAGGGAGGGCACGAGTCAGGAGTGGCCACACCTCCATCGGGGAGCGAAGAAACGGTCAGACGGAAAGTGGAAGGTTGGGCGCACGCGCCAAGTTCAAATGCACAGGAAGGTGGCGCAGTAAGCAGCCCGGAAAGGGAGCCAGGTCCTAAAGCCCGGCGCAAGGAGACAGGAGGGTCCAGGGGGTCAGCGTCAGAAGAATCCCGGAAGGAAGAGACACCGGGGGGCAGAGGGACCCAGAGAAGAACGGTCAGGCGGAAAAGGTGGAGTAAGGCTAGGTTAGTAAGCTGGTGCACAGGGGGCGGAGACTCAGACGGAGCTTCGCCGGTCTAACCCTTAAGACGTAGAGCTGCGCGCAGCAGCTTGAGAATGGAAACTGTAACTCAATAAAGACTTTTACAAGTGACCGCTGGCTAGCGTGATCCTCTGTGAGCTAGGATCTGGAAGCAGCTCTGACACCCTCTAAAATGACACACTCTACTGTGACGGGCAGAAAGTCAACTGATGTAGCTTCCCCTAGCATAGGGGTACACAGCGTTAGAAACTCAGATATATGAGCTAGGTGCCAACAGTGTTTGAAATTAGCCAGGGGCCGGGCTCATTTTGCACCTAGCTTTCGACCACTTGCATCCGGACATCTTCTTCGCTTGGTTGCAAGCGGTCGAAAGCCACCAGTTATATTTTATCCATCAGTTATATTTTATCTGCGCAATCGGAATGAATTTCAGGAACCAAAATGCTTTTTCTGTGCAACAGGAGCAGTCACCGTTAAGAAAAAGAGCCCAGAATAGGCCAATATATATGTGGGCTGTCCCTGGATCAAGTGACATTTCATCTTTTAAGTTCTCAAAACTCTTAACCCAGCTCAAGGTTGTCCACTGAACTAGCTGAGAATCAACCGCAGTCAGTCCATTATTTGAAAAACAAGACTTAATTGGCAATGAGACATTATGTTTTGGTGACTTTAACCTTGTTTTAAGGAGCCATTTGGCACCCGGTGTTAGAAACTCAGATTAAATGGAGCTGTACGTTCATCTTTCCAGCTCATCAGCGTCAGTCTTTTGGCTGTGTTTATATTTTGATTTTGTGTGAGCCGCTTTGAGCCCAGATTTGCTTGTGGGGAAAGCGGTATCTGAATAGATAGACATGGGCAGCAATAAATTCTGCTGGCAGCTGTCTGTCTCAGGAGACAACAGAGGAGTGTGTCTTTAAGCTGTTAGATGGTTACAGCGCCTCCTGTGGCTGTAGAGACTGATATGGGAGAGGGCCTTCTCAGTGGTGGCTCCTCCCAGACAACTTTGGAACTCCCTTCCTAGTGAAGTTAGACCAACTCCCTCCTTCTTTATTATTACCGTATTGGCCTGAATATAAGCTTCACTTTCCCCCCAAATTCCAACCGTGAAAAGTTAAAGTGCAGCTTAAATTCGCCCCCTTACAAAAATGGGCATTTATGATATTGCTGCTGAAACAGACATATGGTAAAATGGAATGGGTGTGAGTGCCTGCGGAATTTTAAGGGAGTGGCTTATATTCCGGTATTATGTTTTTTCCCCCTTTGCATTTTAAAGGAGCAGCTTATATTTGGGTGCGGCTTATATTCAGGCCAATACGGTATTATTATTTATTGAATTTTTATGCCACCCTATACCTGGAGGTCTCAGGGTGGTTCACAGAACAAAATCAAAATATAAAACCACAAAATATATTGTGGTTCTTCCACCAGCTGGAAAAGACCTCCACGTTCCAACAGGCTATTGGGAACTGTTTTGTTTTTTAAGGGCTTTTAATAGTGTTGTGCTGTTTTTATTTTCTGCATTTTAATAGATTGGTTTTTTAAATACTGTTTTAATTTTATTAGAGCTGAATTGCTTTTTAGCGATTATCCTTTGCATGCTTTTAGCTTTCTGAACTGCGTGGCTTGTGTAAGCCTCCTTGAGGCAGTCGGGTCTGGGAGAAAGGAGGTTACACAAATGAATAAAATACGAATAATATCAGAGGCAGCCCTTTCTCGCTGGCGAGTTTAGGGCTCTGGTCACCCAGATCTGGGCTGCATCAATAGGAGTATAGCATCTAGATCAAGGGAAGTAATAGTGCCACTGTATTCTGCTCTGGTCAGACCACACCTGGAGTACTGTGTCCAGTTCTGGGCACCACAATTCAAGAAGGACACTGACAAACTGGAACGTGTCCAGAGGAGGGCAACCAAAATGGTCAAAGGCCTGGAAATGATGCCTTATGAGGAACGGCTAAGGGAGCTGGGCATGTTTAGCCTGGAGAAGAGGAGGTTAAGGGGTGATATGATAGCCATGTTCAAAAGGATGTCATATAGAGGAGGGAGAAAGGTTGTTTTCTGCTGCTCCAGAGAAGCGGACACGGAGCAATGGATCCAAACTACAAGAAAGAAGATTCCACCTAAACATTAGGAAGAACTTCCTGACAATAAGAGCTGTTTGACAGTGGAATTGGCTGCCAAGGAGTGTGGTGGAGTCTCCTACTTTGGAGGTCTTTAAGCAGAGGCTTGACAACCATATGTCAGGAGTGCTCTGATGGTGTTTCCTGCTTGGCAGGGGGTTGGACTCGATGGCCCTTGTGGTCTCTTCCAACTCTATGATTCTATGATTCTAAGATCACCCGACTGCTTCCGACTGGTGTTGGACTAGCCAAAACCCACATTGATCAACTGTGTGAGAGACCTGGGAGAGAGAACCTTTTAATTGCCACCTCCAACAATCCGGTGAGGCATTTAACAGCGATGCCTTTAATGCAACCTCCCCACCCTCGCAAAAAAACCCCCCAAACACCACGAGTTGACATTTTCCCCTCTGCAGAGTATGGATAATGAACACATTGTACCTGTGTGGGAGAAACAGGGAGTGAGACTAATTGTGCTTGCCTAATCCTCTAAACTGGAATAGCTGTCATAGTTTTGGGAGCCAAAGGGAAGCTGCAGCCAGATGAATTGTATTTCGCTATAAAGCCTACACACACACACACACACACACACATTTTATTAATTTTCCAAAAATAACAAAAAACAACAGCAATACCAAAACAAAACAAAACAAATTGACTTCCCCTTAGACCCTTCCTTGATTCCATCATTTATCAACATACCGCATGTCCATAGTTAAATTTTAACTCATTTAATTCACCTATTATCCATTTATAACAAAACTACACGTAGTTTTAAAAAGTCTGCTATTGTATTAACCTGTGCACATTGCTTCTGTATATACACAATAAACATCTTCCGTTCCTCCTTAAATTCGTTGTCGTCGCTTCCTCTTAGTTTCATTGTCAATTTTGCCATTTCAGGATATTCCGTTAATTTAACTTGCCAATCTTCTTAAGCTGGGACACCTTCTTCTTGCCAACGTTGTGCTAGTAATGTCCGTGCGGCTGTAGTGGCGTACATAAATAAATTCTTTTGAGATTTTGGTAAGTCCACTCCTGTAATGCCCAATAGGGAAGCCCAAATCGCGTATAGTCAAAACACATTGGGTTTGATGGCAGGCGGGATTGCCAATGTCTTTTATTTTATTTTTTCTATTTTATATTTTTGCCAAGCACATAACGCGCACAAGTACTCTGGCACAACATGCATCCGTATGAGCGTTGCTACACCCTTTGTATAGGTTTAAGACCACAAAGCCAATATTACATCTCAGAATAACACAGGGAAAGAGGCAATAAAACCCATGTTGCAGTGTGACTGAGTGACTCACTTCCCCGGGAGCAAAGCCCCACTGTACTCTACGTCTGAGTAGACATGCCTAAGGGTTGCGCTGCGAAATGCTCACAAACTAGAGCCAGCGACCGTTTGCGTTGCCTTAAGACTACAAAGCCGATGATGCAGTGCGGGTAGGTTACTATCTTTTGAAGGTAGAAAACAGAAGCCCAGGGTGTGGCGTTTGTATTTGGGAAGGCAAGGCCTGCAAACGAAGCAAGAAATTGTTAATGTCTGCCGTATGTCAATGCAAATGGGACCAGCTGAAATCCACAGGGCTAGTGCGACTCTCCGTAGTGGTTTGGCAGAAGAGGGGGAAATCTCCTGCAAAACTCTTATAAACTGGAACTGTTTAGCCTCCTTCTCTTAGGCTTTTCCAGCTCTTGAAGTGGCTTGGAGGCCTAGCAGGAATGAGCGTGTTAACAGGCAGTGTGTTTACAAAGCAGCAACAGCATGGAGGCATTGCGGAAAGCAGATGAACTTTCCACGTCTGTGGGGAGACTGTGACTAGAATCATAGAATCATAGAAGAGTTGGAAGAGACCACAAGGGCCATCGAGTCCAACCCCCTGCCAAGCAGGAAACACCATCAGAGCACTCCTGACATATGGTTGTCAAGCCTCTGCTTAAAGACCTCCAAAGTAGGAGACTCCACCACACTCCTTGGCAGCAAATTCCACTGTCGAACAGCTCTTACTGTCAGGAAGTTCTTCCTAATGTTTAGGTGGAATCTTCTTTCTTGTAGTTTGGATCCATTGCTCCGTGTCCGCTTCTCTGGAGCAGCAGAAAACAACCTTTCTCCCTCCTCTATGTGACATCCTTTTATATATTTGAACATGGCTATCATATCACCCCTTAACCTCCTCTTCTCCAGGCTAAACATGCCCAGCACACCATAGATTTAAAACCCATTTGACGGACGTGACTCTCCCAAAGAACCCTGGGAACAGTTGTTTGTTAAGGATGTTGGGAATTGTAGCTCTGGGCAGGGTAAACTACAGTTTCCAGGATTCTTGGGAGGAGCCGTGCGCTTTTAATGTGCTTTAAATGTGTATGCAGTCATAGGCTGTGTGATCCATCTGTGTGTGAGCTGTGCCATTTCAGCTTGGCTTCTGGTAGTTTTTATAAATCAAATAAAATAAACTGCATGTAGAAATCTAGGGTGGTGGTGGATTTGAGCCTGACTTCCTCCCTGACGTGCTAGCTTTCTACTTGCAGGGATTTATGTATTCATTGTACACAGGAGCATTCCGCCATGTGAGTCCTGACAAACTGAACTGCTGTGACCCGGGCATAGGTTAACCCAGAGGGGGGAACTAGGGTCTTGACTTTCAGCCAGAGGTTTGCTGGTAATGGTGAGGTAGAAGAAAATTGAGTAAAACTCTGGATTTAAGAAATGCTTAATGAGACTGACTTGTTGCAACTTACACATGCGCTAGCTTAAGAGTGTGCATAAAAATGAGAACAGGGCCTTTTCTGCAGTAGCTCCCCTTTGGGGAATGCTCTCCCTGGGGAGGTTTGGCTGGTGCCTTCATAGTACACCTTTAGGTGCCAGGCGATAACCCTTCAACCAAGCCTTTGGCTGATTGGCATCCAAGGTTATTGCTTTGTTTCTGTTCTTGTTTTTATTATGCATTTTTGCGGTTTTTTTATCTTGCATTTCTATGATGTGAAGCATCCAGAGACCTACGGATGGAGGGCAGTATACAGATTTAATAAACAACATGCGAATGGAAATAACGTATATAAACACATTATATATGGGGAAGCCACTTTGCAATTTTTTTTTTTAAATGTCCATATTAGGGGAAATGGCATGCAAACATATAAATTGGGAAAAGTTCAAACTAAAAAGTGGGTGAATTTTTATGATGACCTTTAAAAAAGAGAGAGAGAGTACAATGGACACTCGGTGTTGCAAACGTGATCCGTGCAGGATGCACGTTTGCACATATGTGGGTTGCGATTTGGCGCCTAAGCGCATGCGTGACACCCAAACCCGGAAGTAACCCGTTCCGGTACTTCCGGGTTTTGGCGGGTCCGTAACCCAAAAAAAACTCAACCCGAAGCGCCTGTACCCTGAGGTATGACTGTAATTGCAAACTCATGTCCAACAGTGTGACGCGGCAGCTAAAAAAGCCAATGCAATTCTGGGCTGCATCAATAGGAGTATAGCATCTAGATCAAGGGAAGTAATAGTGCCACTGTATTCTGCTCTGGTCAGACCTCACCTGGAGTACTGTGTCCAGTTCTGGGCACCACAGTTCAAGAAGGACACTGACAAACTGGAACATGTCCAGAGGAGGGCAACCAAAATGGTCAAAGGCCTGGAAACGATGCCTTATGAGGAACGGCTAAGGGAGCCTGGAGAAGAGGAGGTTAAGGGGTGATATGATAGCCATGTTCAAATATATAAAAGGATGTCACATAGAGGAGGGAGAAAGGTTGTTTTCTGCTGCTCCAGAGAAGCGGACACGGAGCAATGGATCCAAACTACAAGAAAGAAGATTCCACCTAAACATTAGGAAGAACTTCCTGACAGTAAGAGCTGTTCGACAGTGGAATTTGCTGCCAAGGAGTGTGGTGGAGTCTCCTACTTTGGAGGTCTTTAAGCAGAGGCTTGACAACCATATGTCAGGAGTGCTCTGATGGTGTTTCCTGCTTGGCAGGGGGTTGGACTCGATGGCCCTTGTGGTCTCTTCCAACTCTATGATTCTATGTGGGAATACGAAGTACTGAAGCTTGGAAAACCGTGGAGAGACAAAAATAGCCAGGTGTGCTCATCTGCACCTGGAGAGGCAAATTTGGCCTCCACACCTGAAGGTCAACCCCCCCCCATCCTCCTTTCTGCAGTACAGGAAAAAAGCAGTTGCGTTCTCCTGTCAAAATGACTTTCCTTCTATCCACTCCCTCTTTGCAGTGCTGCTTAATGCGATCCCGTTTGGGACTTGCGAGATTTGTGGCCGGAGAGCCTTTTCCTTTCCTCTCCTTCCTCTCCTCTCCCCTTCGTTCTCCCTCCTGCCCGGCTGCCCACCCCCCTGTTTCAGCCGCCTGAGGACCTCGCTCGGAAGCCCTTGCCGGCTGGCTGGCAAAGGCTGGATCGGAGGAGACGTTTGCACGGGCAGATGAGGTTAAGGAGAGCTGACGTTTGGCCGGGAGCCTCCGAACGTTGTCTCTGAAGTGGCGGAGAGAGGCTCTCGCCCGACCTTCTCCTGGGAAGACGGACCCGCACGGCTGTTCCGAAGAGGCAGCCCATTCAGTCGCAACGAGGGCTGATTGTGGAGTGGAGGGAAACGAGCAAAATAGAGACGTCGGGCAGGCTGCCAGCTTGGCTGCCAACAGCAAAGGGAGTTTCGCGGCTTGTGATTAGATTTCAATTACGCTCGGTTTAGGATGTGGAAGGGGGAGTCTTCGCCGTCCTCCGTTGCAGCTCTGTGGACGTGGGAAGGGGTTGCATGCGGCCGGCCTTGGCTATCAGGAGAGGAAAGCAAAGCCTTGGGGCGCCCACAAGATGTCACTGTTAGCAAGAGGGGTTCGAGCCCCTCTTTCCGAGCCGTTCGGCAGGGGGTCGGCCTACCTCAGAGGGTGGCAGGGTCTCCTAGGATATAATAATAATAATAATAATAATAATAATAATAATAATAATAATTTATTTGTACCCCGCCCATCTGGCTGGGTTTCCCCAGCCACTCTGGGTGGCTCCCAACAAAATATTAAAATACCATAATGCATCAAACATTAAAAGCTTCCCTAAACAGGGCTGCCTTCAGATGTCTTCTAAAAGTCAGGTAGTTGCTTATTTGACATCTGATGTTAGGTCGTTCCACAGGGCAGGTGCCACTACCGAGAAGGCCCTCTGCCTGGTTCCCTGTAACTTGGCTTCTCGCAATGAGGGAACTGCCAGAAGGCCCTTGGCGCTGGACCTCAGCGTCTGGGCTGAATGATAGGGGTGGAGACGCTCCTTCAGGTATACTGTGCCGAGGCCGTTTAGGGCTTTAAAGGTCAACACCAACACTTTGAATTGTGCTTGCAAACGTACTGGGAGCCAGTGTAGGTCTTTCAAGACCGGTGTTACGTGGTCTCGGCGGCTGCCCCCAGTCACCAGTCTAGTTGCCGCATTCTGGATTAGTTGTAGTTGTAGGTTGGAGCAGATGTTGGAGGGCCACCTAGGTGAGAATAGATGTCCTTTGGGGTCGCTTGCAACTCTTCTGTTCTGTGACATGGAGGAGAAATTTGCTCAGTTCACATTTTGATGTGAATCTACTTAATTCATGTTTCCTGGACCAATAAGCAAGTTGAAAGACAGCTTTCCTCCCCTCCCTCCCTCAAATTTTGTATTGATTTTCAACATTTATCACAAAAATAACATAACAAAACACACAACCAAAAAAGACACATTACACTACAATAACTAAACAAAGAAAAATTGTTTCTTCAAATGACTAATTCTCATTACATTGATAGCTGACTTCCTCAAATCCCCTCTAACTGAATTTCATTATATCACCTATATAACAGTTCTCCAAATTCATATTTCTAATAATATTAACTCCTCATTTACTAACCACTAGTCCTTTATTAATATTCTAATCCTTAATATTTACTACCAATATTCTTATTCTACTCCTAAGCCTATTTATTACTTCCAAGAATTTTCTATTTATCTTATATCACAATATTTAGCTAAATATATTTTAAATGAAAGACTGCTTTCCTTTGAAATTCACACGTCTTAATTTTTTAATAAGTGTGTGTGTGTATCTCCAACGAGTGTCTCCACCTCCATCGTTCAGCCCAGACACTGAGGTCCTCCAACGGTCTTCTGCTGGTTCTTCCACTGCCAGAAGCCAAGCTACAGGGAACCAGGCAGAGAGGCCTTCTTGGTAGTGGCAGGCGCCCTGTGGAACGCCCTCCCACCAGATGTCAAGGAGATAAACAACTATCTGACTTTTAGAAGACATCAGAAGGGAGCCCTGTATTGGGAAGTTTTTAATGCTTGATGTTTTTATTATGTTTGTAGATATGCTGTTGGGATGCAGGTGGTGCTGTGGGTTAAACCACAGAGCCTAGGGCTTGCCAATCAGAAGGTCGGCGGTTCGAATCCCCGCGACGGGGTGAGCTCCCGTTGCTCGGTCCCTGCTCCTGCCAGCCTAGCAGTTTGAAAGCACGTCAAAGTGCAAGTAGATAAATAGGTACCGCTCCGGCGGGAAGGTAAACGCCGTTTCCGTGCGCTGCTCTGGTTCTCTGGAAGTGGCTTAGTCATGCTGGCCACATGACCTGGAAAAACTGTCTACGGACAAACGTCGACTCCCTCGGCCAGTAAAGTGAGATGAGCGCCACAACCCCAGAGTCGGCCACGACTGGACTTACTGGTCAGGGGTCCCTTTACCTTTACCTTGACCTAGATATGCTGTAAGCCGCACAGACTGGCTGGGGAAACCCAGCTAGTTGGGCGGGATATAGATATGATGATGATGACTCTGATGATGTTGTTGAGAGACAATGGAGTATGCCTCTGGGGGTGAAGTCAAACCGCTGGAGAATCACAGCGCCTGCTGTGGCTGCAGAAACCGGGGACTTGTAACTGCTGCCTCCCGAGTTGTTTTTGCTGTGTTAGCAGCACCGGAATTACCTCCTCGGGGCGAAAGCTTGGGCAGGGTGTACGGAGGTCCTGGGCTGCTCCCCCCCCCCCCAAAAAAAATCAGCCTCACTGATGTGGTCCAAAGGAGAGCAGAGCAAGATGTTCGTTTGCAAGAGGAGGCGTACAAGGTTAATTAATAATAATAATAATAATAATAATGCAGTAAAACATCAAACATTGAAAAATCTCCCTAAACAGGGGCTGCCTTCAGATGTCTTCTAAAAGTCAGATAGTTGTTTATTTCCTTGATATCTGATAGGAGGGCATTCCACAGGGCGGTGCCACCACCGAGAAGGCTCTCCGCCTGGTTCCCTGTAACCTCACTTCTCACAGTGAGGGAACCACCAGAAGGCCCTTGGAGCTGGACCTCAGTGTCTGGGCTGAACGATGCGGGTGAAGACACTCCTTCAGGTATACTGGGCCGAGGCCGTTTACTCCTTAGTCTTTTCTTCTCCTGAAGATATCCTGCAAGACAGTGGAGGTAGAGGACCAGAGTTTTTCTTCTTCTAGCTGGGCTACCTTCGCAGGTGGACGAGCCCCACCTGCCCCTCACTTCCTTCTATGGCATGTTCAGAAGCCGCCTTCTTGACCGTTGGACCCACTATTTCTCTTGTCCGCTCAATCCACCGGAGCCTGTCTTCACATGCAGAGGAAGCCCCTAACCGAAGGTTTGAGACACATCGGCTACCCTCACCTAGTTCAGCTGGCTGGCCGAAACCGTTTTTGGGAGAGTGGCCCCTGTTGCATGCCAACAGCTTATAGGGGCCACAGGTGAGAGCAGAGTGCTGGGTGGGGACCAAAGGTGGACAGACTACCTATGATCGGACAGAACTTCCACTCACCCAAAGCATAAATTGTGGGCTTACTGTATTACTATACATCTTCCCTCAAAAAACACTTGATTCCAGAAATCCTCTGCTCTGTCCATTTATAGTGGTAAAAGGTAAAGGTACCCCTGCCCGTATGGGCCAGTCTTGTCAGACTCTAGGGTTGTGCGCCCATCTCACTTAAGATGCCGGGGGCCAGCGATGTCCGGAGACACTTCTGGGTCACGTGGCCAGCATGACGAAGCTGCTCTGGCGAGCCAGCACCAGCGCCGCACACGGAAACGCCATCCCGCTAGAAAGCGGTACCTATTTATCTACTTGCACTTAGGGGTGCTTTCGAACTGCTAGGTGGGCAGGAGCTGGGATCGAAAGACGGGAGCTCAGCCCGCCGCGGGGATTCGAACCACCGACCATGCGATCGGCAAGTTCTAGGGACTGAGGTTTTACCCACAGCGCTACCCGCGTCCCTTATTTATAGTGGTACCTTGGGTTAAGTACTTAATTCGTTCCAGAGGTCCGTTCTTGACCTGAAACTGTTTTTAACCTGAAGCACCAATGGGGCTAATGGGGCCTCCTGCTGCTGCTGTGTCGCCAGAGCACAATTTCTGTTCTTATCCTGAAGCAAAGTTCTTAACCTGACTTAATATTTCTGGGTTAGCGGAGTCTGTAACCCTGAAGCGTATGTAACCCGGGGTACCACTGTATATTTTTTCACTGCTTAGGAAAGAGTGCCTTGTCTGAAGCCACCTTGTGAGAGGCAGGATTCGCATGTTGACCCCGTTCCGTCCCTGCACTGAGAGCTTACTCTAGCTTGAGATTTAGACTTTCTCGGGGGGGGGGGGTTAGTTCTGAGTGGCTCCATCAGGGCTGCCCTGTCTGTTGACAGAGACACTTCATTTGAGTTGATCTTGTTTGCTCATTAGCTGATGGTAGCAATTTGGAACGAATTACCCTGCGATGACAGAAAGTTCAAGCAAATCTCGGGTGGCCGGTGACTCATGTGACTGAATGGAGGAAGGGGGAATACTGGCAGCCTCTCTTTCCCCCCTCTGGGTTCCTGCTAACGACAAAAGGCTTAGGGAAATCCCTTCAGGCCCTCATAATATCAGGGGAGCGTTTGAAAGCAAAGGTGGCAGCAGTTTTATGGTCTGGAGCCCCTTTCTGAAGCCACGCAGTTCTGGATCCGGCTGCCTACAAACCACATTTATCCCCCTTTGGGTTCCGCGATGGAATAAAGACGACATTTAAACATGTGCAGCTTGCATGCAAGTCTGCAAGAAGCTGATTTCGGCTTGCAAAGTGGGATTTCCTCTCCTTCCCCCCGCAACCTCATGCTCCCCCAAAATCTGCCCCAGAGGTTTTCCCCAATCCCCTGGGGCAAATTTTGAGAATGTGCTTAGGACTGCAGGTGAGAGGAGAAGAAGTTTCGTCTGTCGCAAGAAACAGAAGTGCAGTGCTGAAGGTTGCCCTGAAAAAGAAGGAAAACAACCGTTCATTATTCTAAATTTCTTCCAGTGGTACCTCGGTTTTCGGACGTCTCCGTTGCTGAATGTTTCGGTTTTTGGATGCCGAAAACCCGGAAAGAAATGCTTCCGTTTTCGAATGCGCCTCGGAACGGCTTCTGATGCGTGTATCTGTTGTTTTTCAAAATTTTCTCTATTGAATAGGCAGACCACCCTTTGCGCCTCGGTTTTCGAATGTTTTGGAAGTTGAACGGTCTTCCGGAACGGATTGTGTTCGAAAACCGAGGTTCCACTGTACCAGGAAAGCTAGGTTGGAGTGAAGGGTACTTACTGAGCATATATTTAGTGTTATGTACTGAGTTGAATAGGATCCAAAATGCAGCAGTCTGATTGGTCCTAGAACAATAGGATTCAGAATGCAGCAGTCTGATTGGTCCTAGAACAATAGGATCCAGAATGCAGCAGTCTGATTGGTCCTAGAACAATAGGATCCAGAATGCAGCAGTCTGATTGGTCCTAGAACAATAGGATCCAGAATGCAGCAGTCTGATTGATCCGCAGGAGCCACCCAATCCAACTCCAGGTGGAAGTGAATCCACAACCTGATTGGCCACAGGAGAATCCTGGAATTAGCCAATCACGTGGGGCCCATTGTGTAAATAATGTATATAAAGCAGACATTCTGGGGGAACTGGCATTCCTCACCACTATGAGCTGAATAAAGAGCATGAAATCCACACTCGACTCCGAGTATATTTCATTTAGTTTGTAAAATCGTACAAGTCGCACCTCTCTAAGCGCCAGGGGTCTTCGAAGGGACTTGGCAGCCTTTAAAACAAACAAACGGAAGTCCAAGAAAGGTTCAGTTTCTTTTGGTCCTGGGTTTCTATTGGCGGAATACATTTTTACTTTTATTTGTGATTTTATGGGTTGTTGTTTTTTACATTGTAAGCTGCTTCTCAACATCTATCTATATCTTTAAGCCTGAAAGAAATTAAATAAATGAGAAAGTTTACCCTCTCCAGATCTAGGTAAATGTAGAAACATGAGAAAACGAGAGTAACAGAAGTGGACAGGGTCTTGCTTGCTGGTATCATGTTGGGATAAAAAAGGGTGTAGTATTATTATTGCAAAAGCGGCTTTTCCTCCCTCTCCTCCCCCCGCCAATTGAAAACCGAAACGGGAGCTTCTCCAATGATCTCTTGCAGAGCATTTAAGGACAGCGTTTTTTAGCATTTGTTTGTTTGGGGATGATGGGCCGCTGAGCCTCAGAAGCTTTCTGTGTGAGAATTGAAGCCGGGTTTAAGCTGGAAATAGCTGCCACTAATGCTTTGCCAAAAACATTTCTTTTTTGCAATTGTTTGGTGGGTCCTCTTCCCCTCCCCTCTCCTCTTTCCCAACACCCTTTAATATTTCCACTGGTGAACATTCAAAATGGCAAAAAATCCTTCTGTTTGGAACTGTTCTCCTTTTCGTTGTTTTTTTTTTTTAATTTGAATTTCATTTTTGTTACGGAAATTACAGGGGGGGGCACATCTTTAAAGTTAAATATTACAAATATTATGCCTGAATACAGTGGTGCCCCGCAAGACGAATGCCTCGCAAGATGACAAACTCGCTAGACGAAAGGGTTTTGCAGTTTTTGAGCTGCTTCGCAAGACGAATTTCCCTATGGGCTTGCTTCGCAAGACAAAAACGTCTTGCGTTTTTTGCAAGTTTGTTTCCTTTTTCTTAACACCGTTAATACAGTTGCGACTTGACTTCGAGGAGCAACTCATAGGACGGGGTGTGGTAGCCTTTTTTGAGGTTTTTGGCGATTTTTGAAGCTTTTCCAAAACTTTTCCGACACCGTGCTTCGCAGGATGAAAAATTCGCTAGACGCAAAAACTCGCGGAACGAATTAATTTCGTCTTGCGAGGCACCACTGTATATTCTTCCAACTTGACAGCTCAGGGAAGTCACCTAACTTTAAAAAATAATATAAAATCATCTCCTTTCCCAGTCCGCCCCATTCCAAAGCTATTTTCCCCTTGAAAAAGGACTCCCGGAAGTTCCCAGAGGGGACAATTGCTGGGCTCATTGTTAGCCAAAGGAAGCCAAATCTCATCACCTGACTCGCCTCAGGCTCCAGACATGCAAAGGAACTTCTATTGTACTTTTGGGTGGTGGGTACTTAAGACATATTTATCTATGCTAATCTTATACCTGAGTCTTGCCCTCCCATGTCTGCTTATGCTAATCTTGTACCAAGGACTTGTCTGGACATGTTTGCCAAGGTTAACCCCTCCCCTTCGAACTGTATTCTGGGATGTGGTGGGAAAGTTTTAAAAGTCTTTGTCACCCCATCCTCGGGGTTCAAAATTTGCTCTTTGAACCTGTTGCGCAATAAACTTTGGTCTACAGCTATTTGCTCCGGTTGGCTGGACTCCTTCCTATATTCTGCAAGGACCCGTGGGCTCTGCCCAACGAGCTGGGTGACTGAGCAGCCTCGCACCTAGATTTTTCCCCTAACAATTTGTCTTATTACACATATTTGCCGAATACAGTGGTGCCTCGCAAGACAAAAAGAATCCGTTCTGTGATTCTCTTCGTCTAGCGGTTTTTTCGTCTTGCGAAGCAAGCCCATTGACGGATAAGCGCTATTAGCGGCTTTTTAGCGGCTTATCTGCTGATCGGATCAGCTGATAAGCGGCTTAGAAAAAGGGGGGGAGGGAAAAAATCCAGCAGGAACTCGCAAGACATTGTCGTCTTGCGAAGCAAGCCCATAGGAAATTCGTTTTGCGAAGCACCTCCAACATGGAAAACTCTTTCGTCTAGCGAGTTTTCCGTCTTGCGAGGCATTCGTCTTGCGGGGCATCACTGTAATAAGGAAACAATCTTTACATCAGTCCGCATTTTCTTCAACTTCCCTCCACTCCTTTCTGCGGTTACTTATTTTATATCTTTTTATTACTGCACATACAATTTAAATCTATTTTTTAACTTTCTGTTACATTCTATTTTAGTTATGTTACTGCGCCGGTTTATTTCAACCCTGCTAATGTTTTAAGTTGTCTACAATATGTATTCAAATAATAAATTTTCTCCACTCAATCATAAAGAGTCTCTCATCTTGATTTCTTTTTCCTCCAGTAAGTTTCGCCATTTCTGCATATTCCATCAATTTAAATCTTCTTTTGTTGGAACTTTTTCTTCTTTCCAGCTTTGGGCATTTATCATACGAGCTGCTGTGGTAGTAAACATAAGTCAATTTTTATCTTCCTTGGGTTCCTCTCCACCAATTATTCGTAAAAGAAAAGTTTCTGGTTTTTAAACATAAGTTATCTTCAGCATTTTTTCCAATTCATTATATATCATTTCCCTGAAAGCTTTTACCACCTTGCATGACCACCACATGTGGAGAAAAGTACCTTCTTTCTCTTTACATTTCCGACAGGTATCAGATTTCGACTTATACATCTTTGCTAATTTACTAGGAGCCAAATTCCATCTACATGACATTTTCATATAGTTTACTTTTATCGCATAGCATGCTGTGAATTAAAAATCTCTCCCATACAGCTAAATCAATATTATGTCCTATATCCATTGCCTGTTGTTCTACTTGTTTTAGACTTGGACCGGTTTTGTCTGTCTGTACGTGAAAAGGCTGTGACTGATTCCCATGAGCTACATGACTGAGTGGGAATTTGAACCCTGAACTCACAGGTCCTAGTCTGACACTCTAACCACTACACCACCCTGCCTTCTTCGAGTACTTCTGCTATGGGGCAGCTCTAAAAATTCAGTAGGTAGATAAATATGGGGAAAGCAGAATGTCAGAGAAGGATCTGAAATATTTTCCTTGAAGCTTGGATTCATTTTATTCTGGATTTGTTTGATTTGATGTTTTAATGTGCTGCAAACTGCTTTGAGATCTTTTTTCTTTAAACTATAAAGCGGTATAGAAATGAAAAGTAATTATAATTACAATAAATTCCATGGCAAAAATAATGGCGGCCAGACATTCCGTTGTGGTGAACATAACCTAGGTTTAAGGTGCCGTTGGGTGGTTAGCTTATATATCTGAATTTCTGGCGTGCCAAGAAACTGGGATTGGCCAAACCTTGTTTGAAAGAAGAGAGCGAGGAAAGGCTTGTTCATCGCTGTGCATTTTGAACCCGCCATCGGAGGAGAGTTTGCCCCTCGACGGAGGCTGTCGGCATTTTATATAGCGCGTTCCGGCTTCACCTCCTACACGCTTCTGAAATGGCAGCTAGCTGGAGGTTTAAAAGTCTCTTGCAAAGTGGTTTTGGAGCGCTGGGAATATGATCTCAGTGTCTACCAGACAGCTCCAGCGAAAAATTATTTACACAGTGGCTCGAGGAGTTGCGGGCTCCTCGGGAGGCAGCTTAGAATGTCAGCTGCCTCCTCCTCTTCTATTTCTGTATTTATTTTCTTGCCAGGATGCTCAGTGCATCCTCAGAAAAGGATGCTAGGATGGGGGGGAGGGATAAAACTCGATTCCATAGAAAAGGAAGCAAGCAATTTCAGTTTCAAGAAAACGGGGTTGATTTGCCAAACCACTCTGCGACCCGTCTCATCCAGCTGCCTCCATTGCACCCATAGCAGTGACTAGAGGGAGGAGCGCAGAGAGATGAAAAGCCGTTGTGCATCTGTAGCCACACAACCGATCGCCTTCGTCTGCCCCAGCTGCAACAAAACATGTCTCTCCTGTATCGTTTTCTACAACCACAGCAGGCGTTGCAAGTTCCAACCGTTTGGCTTCACCCCCAAAGGCACACTCCCCTGTTGTCTCCCAAGACAGAACGATGGCAACAAAGAAGCGGCTGATGAAGCTGCTCAGGTGCCTGGGGTGGCGCGCCCAGGGGCGGGGCAGGCTGCCCATAGGGGTGGGGTGTACTGCAAGGCCTCCAGAGCATAGCTGTCAACCGTCCCTTATTTGGCGGGAAACACCCTTATCCCAGCACCATGTTCCACTGCTGCCCCTTATTGATGATGTCCCTTAAATTTCCTGGGTTTCATTTTTTTTAAATAATTATTTTTATTGGTTTTTCACAGTTTATATAAACACGAACAATACACAATACAAACATACAAAGACATAAACAAACATGTATAATTTCGAATCCTTTTTTCTTAAACCTTACTTCGCCGACTTCCCCATACCTCCCCTTTCTGCATCCCAATTCCCAAATTTATTTCAGCAAATCATCCCCCTTAATTTTATCTAATTTTCCCTTGTTCTTTTCTTTTACTTAATCTTTCACAGCTGTAATCCCCTGTGTTCTAAAACCTCAACATTTTAGCACTCATTAATTTTACAGTATTTCTTAAGATAAATTTTAAATTTCTTCCAATCTTCTTCCGCCGTCTCTTTCCCCTGGTCTCGGATTCTGCCAGTCATTTCAGCCTAAATTTCCCCGGTTTCAAAGGAAGCAGCTCCTCTCCCTCCCTCCCTGCTGGCCAGGGAGGAGGGAGGCTCCAACTGTGTTGCTTGGCTGCGTTGCTCACCCAATAAGGAGTCTAAGAATGACTGGGGGGGTGGAGCTTGCATGCCTTGTGCCGCGTTGCCTGGGGACTCGCCTTTGCTCAGCGCTTCCCAGCGGAGAGGTGACGGTGGTTTTCCTTGCTGCATCCCCTTTTTCCGGGTTGCTGCGCTGTGGGAACCACCGCTTGAGGCTTTGTTTGGCTTCTGGCTGGGCTTTCTGCCTTTGGCTCAGAGGGGCTCAGAAGTTGAACATACCTGTGCTTGGAAAATCCCTTCTTCTGGCTGCTGATCCCTTATTTTTGAGGCTGCTGGTCCCTTATTTTCAAATCTGTAAATTGACAGCTATGCTCCGGAGTCTGCCTGCCACCTCCCATGCAGCCGCCCTACAGCTGGGGGGAGGCAGCGGGCTGACCGTTTGGGGAGCACGGAGCCTGCACGCGCCCTAGCCACTGCGTCTCTCCCAGGAGAGAAATGTGGCTTGGGCGTGCTGCAGGCCCTGCGGTGAGTGACACCCAGGGTGGCCTGCACTCACTGTACTCCTCCCTTCCTCTGCCCCTGCAAACATCCTTGCCCTGAGACAGAGTACTGCTCCTCCTGGCTCAGTATATTGTCTACCCCAGCGGTTCCCAACCCTTTTTGGGCCACTGCCTTATTGGTTCCACAAATTCGCTCCCGGTGGTGCCCCCTACCCTATGAAAAGCAATATTCAGAATAGCAGGTAGCATGTCCCGCTAAGGGAGATAGCGACTAGGCGAAATTCAAAACGCTTAATTGCACGTTGGCTCAAAATCCAGTTGAAACTTTTTAGTTCAATTAAATCAAGAGGATGGGGCTGATAACGCCAAGGTCACGGGTTCGATCCCCATGATTGATGGGACTCTTCGATTCTAACATTGTGTTGTTGTTGTTTAGTCGTTTAGTCATGTCCAACTCTTCATGACCCCCTGGACCAGAGCACGCCAGGCACTCCTGTCTTCCACTGCCTCCCGCAGTTTGGTTAGACTCATGCTGGTAGCTTCGAGAACACTGTCCAACCATCTCGTCCTCTGTCGTCCCCTTCTCCCTGTGCCCCCCATCTTTGACAACATCAGGGTCTTTTCCAGGGAGTCTTCTCTTCTCATGAGGTGGCCAAAGTCTTGGAGCCTCAGCTTCAGGATCTGTCCTTCCAGTGAGCACTCAGGGCTGATTTCCTTCAGAATAGATAGGTTTGATCTTCTTGCAGTCCATGGGACTCTCAAGAGTCTCCTCCAGCACCATAATTCAAAAGCATCAATTCTTCGGCAATCAGCCTTCTTTATGGTCCAGCTCTCACTTCCATACATCACTACTGGAAAAACCATACTTTAACTATACGGACCTTTGTTGGCAAGGTGATGTCTCTGCTTTCTAACACTGTAGCCATCCCATAATGTGCCACACTCTGCCAGTTCCCTCCTTTGTCTCCGTGTTGCCCTCCACAAGGAAGAGGGAGATGGAGATGAATCGGTTGGCTCCAGGACCTGTCAATTTCTCTGACTCCTCCTATCATTGGCTCTGGTGCCACCGCTTCTTGACCACCCCGCCTTCCATCCTGTCTGTCCAAATGGGTGTCCCGCCTTCCTTTTGGACTGGCCAGTCACGGGTGGGGTCATGCTTTCCCTGGGCCAATAGCGATCCTCCTTCAACTTCCCGCATGGCGGTCCTCATTCCTGCTCTTCGGATGATGCTACTACCAAGCATTGAGAGAACGCAGGAGGTCCGTGTTACACACACAAAATGGTACCAGGCTGGAAA
This sequence comes from Podarcis liolepis, assembly GCF_965112155.1. Classification (NCBI taxonomy): domain Eukaryota; kingdom Metazoa; phylum Chordata; class Lepidosauria; order Squamata; family Lacertidae; genus Podarcis; species Podarcis liolepis. The sequence goes on from NC_139564.1 coordinate 5,909,458, forward strand.
AAAATCTGCTTCTGATCCTACAACCCAGGAAATTTTGCTTTGTGTTCCTCTTTCCTCGTTTCCCATATAGCACTTCTCTGGCCTGACCATTTCAGCGCAGTGAATATTATAGGATGGCGAATCTCGCAAGCGCAGAAGTGGTTATCCTGGAAATTTTTCCCACAAAATTAAAAAGAAATCACTATTTTTGCTTCTGAGGATTTAAAAAAAAAAAGAAATAATGAGGACTGTATCATTCACTTCAGAGAGAATCTTTTTTTTGTTGTTGTTGTTCCCGATTGTTCCTCTGGAGATACCAGCTGTAGAGTAGTCAAGTGTGTGTTCTGAGAGTGTTATGTAATCTGTTGCCGAGATGAAAAACTGAAAACAAAAACCCATCTTGCCCGTATTACTTCACCTTCTTTGTCAACACGAAATCTTGCTTCTGGTGCCTTTCTTTTTATGAAGATTCTCCATTTGCAGAGTGGCTTCTTTTGAAGTCACGGATGATTCCGCCCAGGAATAGTGACTAAGAGCGGCTGGATTTTGGCCGTTAGGAAAGAGGTCGTGATATACCACGGAGAACCCGGGGGTGGACCTTTCCAAATTGGACAAAGGATATATATTCAGAGGTGACGCTGCAATCTATTTGGGATCCAGCACAATGCCCGGTTACATTTTCTTAAACCCAAAAGATCTGCTGCCAATCTCTGTAGGCCAGGGATTGCCAACCCAATGCCCTTGGGCTCCTGTAAGCCGTTCAGCACCTCCTGTGATGCCCATGACAGATCTCAGCAAATAATCCCCGGGCAATGCTCTTCCTGCTTAGTTCTGTTTCCACTGGCGCAGCACCTCCTGTATTGAACATGGTCCCTTGAGCATGCTCAACTTCTGCTGGGTGCCAGGACTGCCTACCCATAGAATCATAGAATCATAGAGTTGGAAGAGACCACAAGGGCCATCGAGTCCAACCCCCTGCCAAGCAGGAAACACCATCAGAGCACTCCTGACATATGGTTGTCAAGCCTCTGCTTAAAGACCTCCAAAGTAGGAGACTCCACCACACTCCTTGGCAGCAAATTCCACTGTCAAACAGCTCTTACTGTCAGGAAGTTCTTCCTAATGTTTAGGTGGAATCTTCTTTCTTGTAGTTTGGATCCATTGCTCCGTGTCCGCTTCTCTGGAGCAGCAGAAAACAACCTTTCTCCCTCCTCTATGTGACATCCTTTTATATATTTGAACATGGCTATCATATCACCCCTTAACCTCCTCTTCTCCAGGCTAAACATGCCTAGCTCCCTTAGCCGTTCCTCATAAGGCATCGTTTCCAGGCCTTTGACCATTTTGGTTGCCGTCCTCTGGACACGTTCCAGTTTGTCAGTGTCCTTCTTGAACTGTGGTGCCCAGAACTGGACACAGTACTCCAGGTGAGGTCTGACCAGAGCAGAATACAGTGGCACTATTACTTCCCTTGATCTAGATGCTATACTCCTATTGATGCAGCCCAAAATTGCATTGGCTTTTTTAGCTGCCGCGTCACACTGTTGGCTCATGTCAAGTTTGTGGTCAACCAAGACTCCTAGATCCTTTTCACATGTACTGCTCTCAAGCCAGGTGTCACCCATCTTGTATTTGTGCCTCTCATTTTTTTTGCCCAAGTGCAATACTTTACATTTCTCCCTGTTAAAATTCATCTTGTTTGTTTTTGCCCAGTTCTCTAATCTGTCAAGGTCGTTTTGAAGTGTGATCCTGTCCTCTGGGGTGTTAGCCACCCCTCCCAGTTTGGTGTCATCTGCAAATTTGATCAGGATGCCCTTGAGTCCATCATCCAAGTCGCTGATAAAGATGTTGAATAAGACCGGGCATTGTGCTGCTGCCATCCCTTCTGAGCAGGGCATAGGTGCAAAGAGCCTCTCTCTTTGAGTGCCAGGAGCCAGAGTCAGGGGCAAGTCAGCAATAAAACACTCAGTGCCAGTGAAGTTAACGCTTATTTATTTATTTATGATCCAATACATATATGGAATCTTTACATAATGATACATATAGATTATATTTGTAAATTCACATTTTCACATTTCATTATGTACCAACATTTATCCATTTCCTATTTCTTGCCCTGTGTCTTCCCTCCACCTGTCCTTGTTATTCTTTTGTTAACTTTATTATTGAGATTGTAATTTTGTTTCTTAATAATTAAACATTCAATCTTATATATCTGCTTCGCTTAACTTTGTGAAATCAGTCTATACCTATCAATAAATTCATGTTGGAGCATCTTTTGGTCATGTTTTCTTCTACACATTTCCATTCCTGTTTGAGATTTTGATTAGATTGCATTCTAATTGTTGCCGTCATTTTTGCTAATTCGGTCATTTCAGCAAATGTTATGTTGCGAATCTTTCAATGTTGGTACTTCTTCTGACTTCCAATTTTTTGCAATCAATAACCTTGCGGCGGCTGTTGCAAATAAAAAGATTCTCTTCCTGAAGTTAACTCTTGGTTCAAAGAAACCAAAACAGCGCAGGCCTAGTGATCACAGCAACTCTTCCCAGTGGGTCTTGCCCCAAGGAGGCAGTTGTAAGGACTGAAGTTCCCCCTCCTTCCCACCTCTCTCTAAGACTTTTCCTCCAGGTACTTCCCCAGCATCTCAAGACTCCTTCGTCCTGTCTCTCTTTGCTACAACCTCTTCATTCCTCTCCATGTTCTGGAAGACTGGGGGGGGGGGGAGAGAAGTTTGTCACAGCAGGAGGGGGAGACCCCCTGGCTTCTTCAGCAGCTTATCTCTGATCTCTGCCTCTTGGCCCCCCTCCTCTCCAGCCTCTGCTTCTGCCGCTGGGTCTGGTCTTCTCTCTGACACAGACTCCTCCTGCTCACTCAAGCCTGTTGCCTCTTCCACTTCCGACACCTCTTCTTCTCGCTCTGCTCCCTCTTCTCCCTCTGACCACTCATTGACGTCCCACCACCAGTCCCCTGACTCTGAGCCTTCTTCCCTTGGTGCCCCCCCAGCTGCTGCCTCTGCAGCCAGCCAGTCCATGACATTGACGGAGCAAACGCAACGGTGGCTGGCAGTCAGTGCCTTTGTTTTCGTGTGTTTAGCAGGCACTTGGCGCAGTGGGTCAGTGCATCTGGCTGCGATCCTGAAGGTTGGTGGTTCTAGCCCACCCAGGGACGGCTGTGTGGAGGATTCCTGCACTTTTGATGCAATGTCGTCTATTTATTACTATTAGATGTCACAGAGAACAACAACTACCAGACTTTTAGAAGACATCTGAAGGGAAGCTTTTAACGTTTGATGCATTACTGTGTTTTGATATTTTGTTGGGGGCCAACCAGAGTGGCTGGGGAGGCCCAGCCAGATGGACGGGGTATTAATAACAACAACAACAACAACAACAACAACAACAACAACAACAACCTCCCTGGAAGCAAATTGGAATGGACGCTCAGTAAACACAGATTTTCTAGAAGTGTTCAGAGTCCGGGATCAACCAGGAATAAATGGTTTTCCCCATTACTTGCTCCCTGTGACGCCTCATTGCTTCTGGTGTCTCTTTGAGCTCCTGTGTTCTTCCTTATCTTCTGGAGATGGCTTTGTGACATTGATGCGCTCTCTCTCATATATGTGTTTTGCATTACTGGCCATATTTCCATTGCCCTTTGTCAGGGAACTGCCTTCAGCTCAGAGGCGAGAGGTGGAAGGGCAGTTGTGTTACAGGGAGCCTATAGCAAGGAGGAAAGCCCCGCCTCCAGTTGGGAGGGGGTGCAGGGACCAGGAGGTGCTAGGGAGAGCCCCCCACACTGAGCCCGAGCAAACCGGAGAGGAGGGAAGTACCCCTTTGCCAGCGCCCACTCTGTGCAGGAGGTTTGGGTACAGAGAGGGGAGGAGAAGGATGGGGGTCACATGACTTATGCTGGGGGAGGTACAAGGACTGGCCGGAGTCTTACCTGTTTGCTCTCGAGCAACCACACCACCACCTGACACCCTTAATCCACCTGAGCCAGGTCAAGGAATAGCAAGGCATTCCCTGCCTCTCTGCTTGCGCCCCTGTTGGCTCCACTGGCAAACTCGGCATGCAAAATCCATGAGTGCTACATGGTGCGCACCCGGTTCCGAGAGTCGTGTGAGAGCGCCGCGAATCTTGCATTCTCACGGGCTTTCCTGATGCAGAGCATCAAGCAAGAGGGGAACGTCCGATGTGATGATATTGGGGGCTTTCTTTGCGTTTGGTTCCGCCCTGGTTCTCACCCACCCCTCCTTATTTCTTTTTGCAAGGTTGGGAGACATTTGAAATTATGATTGTGGGAAAATATGGAAGTTACACACAGGTGGGAAGAGGAGAATGTGAGTCTTCATCTTGTTTTAGGTTCCTCAGACCAGAGTCTGGAGGGTAATCTGAACGGACCTTTCCTTGTTATGTTAACTAGCAGGCTACGATAGGGTTACCAGACGTCCCCGGTTCCCGGGGACAGTCCCCGTATTTGCAAATATGTCCCCGGAGAAATTCCGTCCCCGGAATGTCCCCGGATTTTATTAAATGTCCCCAGGAAATGTGGCAGAGGCAGTCTCAGCAGCCTGGAGCCATATATACATATGAAAACGATATAAACTCAATTTCTAACAGCCTCAGACTTTGCCTGCTAACTTCTTTTTTAAAGATGCAAAAAGTTTCAGGTTACTTACAATAGGAATGTAAACTTTGTAATTTTGAAATTACAATTGGGGAATATTTGATAGCGCGGGTTGTAGAATATGGAATGAGAACCATTAATAGGAAACTTAATTAGGTAACATCAGAAAAGTTTATCTGGTATATTGGGACTGCACGCTTCAGTTGTCATTTAGTGTACAGTGGTGCCTCGCAAGACGAAAAGAATCCGTTCTGTGATTCACTTCATCTAGCGGTTTTTTCGTCTTGCGAAGCAAGCCCATTGACGGATTAGCGGATTAGCGCTATTAGCGGCTTTTAGCGGCTTATCTGCTGATCGGATCAGCTGATATGCGGCTTGGCGGCTTAGAAAAAGGGGGGGAGGGAAAAAAACCCCGCAGGAACTCGCAAGGGATTGTCGTCTTGCGAAGCAAGCCCATAGGAGATTCGTTTTGCGAAGCACCTCCAAAACGGAAAACCCTTTCGTCTAGCGGGTTTTCCGTCTTGCGAGGCATTCGTCTTGTGGGGCACCACTGTACTTTTGGGATTCTTAGTTACAAAAATCTGGTAACCATAGGCTAACTGGATGCAGGAGAAGTGAATTCAATGGGGGGAGGAAAGGAAGGCAAAAGTTCTCATGCCCCCCCAAGCCAGCCGCCCCTCTCCCTCCCATGTGCACGTTTTCTGGCTGCCTGCGCATCCCTGGTATGCTTCCCTGGACGCAGCAGCTGCACCAGAGCACGGAGAGGAGACGGTTGCTATCGGCTGCGCTCCTAGCCACTGGAAACTGAGCCGGGTGGGCTGGAGCCTGCGCGCAGTCCAGCTAGGAAGGAATTCGCAGGAAGGACACGATCCTTTCCCCTCTGCTTGCCGTGAGGGGTGGGGATTTCCTTGCTCTTTATTACGTTTGTCTGACACCAGTCCCCTTGCTCGGCATGTGTTCTTGCTGCGAGGTGACACTGCCGCCGCCGGCGCTGAGCAACGGAAGGGGAAAGGATCGTGTCCGCCTACTAATTCCTTGCTAGCCGCTGCGGCACCTTGCAGCAAGCAGACACACTGAGCAAGGGGACTGGTGGCAGAGAAATGCAACAAGCAGCAGGGAGATCTGCTGTGTTTAGCGTGTGTGCTGGGTGTGCGTCCTGTTTTGTTGGCGCTTGGTTGTGTGTACGTGTTGTGTGCCTGTGCTTCACTGAAGGAAAGGGGAGAGCTCCCCACACCTCGCTTTCAACGCGTCCTGCTCTGTGTGTATGCACCGGGGCTTCTAGAGAGGAGCAGTGCGCTGCGCTTGGCATCCCGATGCTCATGCTCATCCCTTCCCCTTTTGCCCCTTTCCTCTTTGGGGCACGTCAGCCTCACTTGGATTCTTTCGAAAGTGCCTGCGCATTTCTTCTGCTCGATTTAATACATTGCATGGTGATGTATGGAAGTGAGAGCTGGACCATAAAGAAGGCTGATTGCCAGAATTGATGCTTTTGAATTCTGGTGCTGGAGGAGACTCTTGAGAGTCCCATGGACTGCAAGGGGATCAAAACTCCCCATTCTGAAGGAAATCAGCCCTGAGTGCTCACTGGGAGGACAGATCCTGAAGCTGAGGCTCCAAGACTTTGGCCACCTCATGAGAAGAGAAGACTCCCTGGAAAAGACCCTGATGTTGGGAAAGATGGAGGGCACAAGGAGAAGGGGACGACAGAGGACGAGATGGTTGGACAGTGTTCTCGAAGCTACGAACATGAGTTTGACCAAACTGCGGGAGGCAGTGGAAGACAGAAGTGCCTGGCGTGCTCTGGTCCATGGGGTCACGAAGAGTTGGACACGACTAAACAACAACATGTGGGGGGGGGGACTTTTTTGTTTTTAAATTAACCAAAACTCAGTTTTAAAGCAAACTTTGATCTGTGGCATTGACTTTTTTTCTTAATTTTTTAAAATACCTTTTGTTCTCTCTTTTTTAAAAAAAAACAAAACAACCAACTATTTTATTTATTTATTTACTTTAAAAATGCCCCCGGATTTATTGAAAAAAATCTGGTAACTCTGTGGTGTTTTGTGGAGTGTCTTTGTGCATTATTTTACGTTGGTAGTAACAGCACAACTTCTACGTTTTAAATGCCTCCCCCCTCCTAGTGAGTCACTGACGACTTCTTTTTTTTTTAGTTACAGATAGGTAGCCGTGTTGGTCTGCCATAGTCAAAATAAAAAAATTCCTTCCAGTAGCACCTTAAAGACCAACTAAGTTAGTTCTTGGTATGAGCTTTCGTGTGCATGCACACTTCTTCAGATACACTGAAACAGAAGTTGCCAGATCCTTCTATATAGTGAGAAGGTGGGGAGGGGTATTACTCAGAAGGGTGGTGGGAATGGGAGATTGGCAGATAGGTGAGATGAGCCTGTTGGGCAGCTCCAAGGTGTCGCTACTACGTTCGCCGCCCTGACTTCAGGTTGCAGGATGTTTCGGAAGTCGGCCGGGTCGTTTGGAAGTCTGGTCGTACAAGCCCCCCATTCTTATATGAAACTTCTTTTATACAATGGGTTCCTTCTAGGCTTGTTGCTGTTTTCCAGAACTGCACTGCAAATTTCAGAGAAGTGCGAATTTTGAAGGACCCAGCTAAGTTTCTCTCTCTCTCTCTCTCTCTCTCTCTCTCTCTCTCTCTCTCTCTCTGTGTGTGTGTGTGTGTTGCTTCTGGGATTGCAAATGCAGCCAGATCTCTTGCTCATCCCTGCCCTTAGATGACCGTAATCGACTCTGCCCTACATTGGCACCCTGCAAGGGAAAATCAGCAGGAGAGGACAAGTGCTCTCGCAAGGAAGCTTATCTGCTGATACTGATCATCTCACCAGTGAGCTGCAAGCTTCTTAGGGATGCCGGAGTTTTTCTGGACCCCTTTGGAGAGCCGTCAGTGTACATGCGTTCCATCCCTTGTGTAAAAACGAAGGCGCAAAGCCCGGAATAGGGCTGCAATGTTGAATGTGCTAATGGTTAGATCAGGGGTTGTCAACCTGGTCCCTACCGCCCACTAGTGGGCATTTCAGGATTCTAGGGGGGCGGTTAAGGGTTCTACGGCACAAGTTGAATCCTCCTTCCGTTGAGCACTGGTGGGCAGTGTCAGGGAACTGACATCGGAGCGAGAGGCGAAGGGGAGGCTCCCAGGTGATGCTGGCGAAGGACCCAGCAGCAGGGGGAGAAACAGCTCAGTAGAGGGGGAAGCCAATCAGCGCAACACCAGGGAGAAAGGGGGGCAGACGGGGGAAGTGGAGAGAGGGCTCCAGGACTCTTCACTGGACATCAGTGAGGAGAGCCCAGGTCCTCCGCTACCCACGCCCTCCCTGCACAGAAGACTCCCGTGCAATGAGAGGAGGAGGAGACTGGGCGTCAAACAACTTTTATGTTGGAAGAGGTTCAAGAAATGCCCACTGATGGATTCTGCCAGCGACTGAGGCAGCCACGATGAGAAGGGGCTGTGCAGTCAGAAAGGTTTAACAAGGCAAATTAGCCGAGAAAGGCGCCAGTTTTTACGCACAAGTAACTCATACCCATTACATTACATTTACCATGAAGAAAGATGCAATAGTGGGCGGTAGGTATAAAAAGGTTGACTACCCCTGGGTTAGATTGACGCCAGGGCTGGGTGACTCTGTCAGTTTTGGTTTCTCTGTACAGTGGTGCCCCGCAAGACGAATGCCTCGCAAGACGGAAAACTCGCTAGATGAAAGAGTTTTCCGTTTTGGAAGTGCTTCGCAAAACGAATCTCCTATGGGCTTGCTTCGCAAGATGAAAATGTCTTGTGAGTTCCTGCGGGGTTTTTTCCTCCCCCCCTTTTTCTAAGCCGCTAAGCCGCTTATCAGCTGATCCGATAAGCTGATAAGCCGCTAAAAGCCGCTAATAGCGCTAATCCTCTAATCTGTCAATGGGCTTGCTTCGCAAGACGAAAAAACCGCTAGACGAAGAGAATCACAGAACGGATTCTTTTCGTCTTGCGAAGCACCACTGTATCACAATTTTCTAGTCTTAAATTTAGTTCTCCACATTTCCACATCACTGTGGATTTTTATTTTTATTTTTAAAAAAGACATTCACCAGCAAATTTATCCCAATATACACGTTGCCGTGCAACTTTTTTTCAGACCTCCGGAACAAATTAAGTACTTAACCCGAGGTACCACTGTATATTTATTAAGCAATATATAAAGGACAAAGCAACCAAGGCATTCTCTCACATCTCCAAGAGAGAGAGAGAGAGAGAATACAAAAGTTCAGTACAGCGGAAGAGATAAGACTGACTTCCGTTCTCAGACTTTTGAAGTCTAGAAAGTACAGTGGTACCTCGGGTTAAGAACTTAATTCGTTCCGGAGGTCCGTTCTTAACCTGAAACTGTTCTTAACCTGAAGCACCACTTTAGCTAATGGGGCCTCCTGCTGCTGCTGCGCCGCTGGAGCATGATTTCTGTTCTCATCCTGAAGCAAAGTTCTTAACCCGCGGTACTATTTCTGGGTTAGCGGAGTCTGTAACCTGAAGCGTATGTAACCTGAAGTGTGTGTTACACACACTGTAAACACAGACATGTGGTGTAACAATCACACATCCAGCAACGGAGGAGTGAAATGCTAACAGAGACCCCCTGGCTTCTTCAGCAGCCTGGCTCATCTCTGCCTCTTGGGCCCCTTCCTCTCCTGCCTCTGCTTCTGCACTGCTCTCTGCTACAGACTCTCCCCGCTCAATAAGCCCTGTTGCCTCTTCAGCTTCCGACACCTCCTCCTCCCGGTCTACTCCCTCTTCTCCCTCTGACCGCTCGTTGTCACCCCACCACCAATCCCTGGGCTCTGAGCCTTCTTCCCCTGGGGGTTCCTCAGCTGGTGCCTCCCAGCACTGTGTGATCGATGGCTGATAGTGGATGCCTTGATTTCTGTATTTTTAGCAGACATTTGGCACCATGGGTCCGTGCATCTGGCTGTTACCCAGAAGGTGGTTCGAACCCATCCAGGGATGGCTGTGGGCAGGATCCCTGCATTGCAGGGGGTTGGACTTGATGGCCCTCGGGGTTCCCTTCCAACTCTACAAATCTATGACTCTACTATTTCCTGGACTGTCGGAGTTCAGAGTTTCTTGCGTTTGCAAGAAAATTTGAAAGCAGGCTGTTTTGGTTCCCACCTCCCTCTGCAAATGCCTGCAATTTCACATGGTCTGCAGCCGGCAGCATTAAATTATTCACAGCCTAGGGATCTGTATTCGAAAAGTGCACCTGCGCGTGTTGACCGCTGCAGGCTTTCCTAACAGTTGCACACTTGCTGACAACTTATGCGGTGCATAAAAGGGCACAAGGTGTTCTGTTTCCAAACGGCGGGAAAATGGGCTTGTGGCGGAACGCCAGTCCTGTGGGGAGTCTTAAAATGGGCATCCGGACTCTGGAGCTCTGGTACGAAATTAAGCCTCGAGTTCTCCAGCGGGTACCTTTTGGTTAACTGCGGGCTGCCGGTGGATTCCGACATTGACCTAGTTTCCGCAGGTGATCAAAAGATTGCCTCCTGCCCAAGTTTAATAGGTCAGCTGGTCTCCCCGGTGCAGGGAAGCCCTTTCCAAAAGGAGAAAGCCCGTTGCTTCTTGCATCGAGTGCTGTGTGCCCAAGTTTTGTTGTTGTTGTTTAGTCGTTTAGTCGTGTTCAACTCTTTGTGACCCCATGGACCAGAGCACGCCAGGCACTCCTGTCTTCCATTGCCTCCCGCAGTTTGGTCAAACTTGTCCTGGTAGCTTCGAGAACACTGTCCAACCATCTCATCCTCTGCCGTCCCCTTCTCCTTGTGCCCTCAATCTTTCCCAACATCAGGGTCTTTTCCAGGGAGTCTTCTCTTCTCATGAGGTGGCCAAAGTCTTGGAGTCTCAGCTTCAGGATCTGTCCTTCCAGTGAGCACTCAGGGCTGATTTCCTTCAGAATGGAGAGGTTTGATCTTCTTGCAGTCCATGGGACTCTCAAGAGTCTCCTCCAGCACCATAATTCAAAAGCATCCATTCTTCGGTGATCAGCCTTCTTTATGGTCCAGCTCTCACTTCCATACATCACTACTGGGAAAACCATAGCTTTAACTATATCGACCTTTGTTGGCAAGGTGATGTCTCTGCTTTTTAAGATGCTGTCTAGGTTTGTCGTTGCTTTTCTTTGTGTCTTATAGCTGAGAACAAAAAAACAAAATGTTTTTATTGGGGTCATCTAGTCCAACCCCCTGCAATGCGAAATTTTTCACCCAGCTCGTGGCTCGAACGACCCTGGAAAATGAAGCGTCTTGTGCTCTACCAGTCGAGCCATCCCAGCCAAAAGAAAGAAAGAAAAATAAATTCCAGGAGGTTTGCCTCTGTTCTTACCGAACTCAGTTTCAGCAGTTTTCATTTCATTTCACTTTTAATTTGTATAACTCCTTTCTATATTATTGTACACAAGGCAGTTTGCAAGCTGAAGAAGTAACAAAATGGACAGCAAAGATCACACAATGTGATCCAGTACAAAAAGTCATAATAAAAACAATTTATATCAAATAAAGCAATATTCAGTAATTGATTAGAGTCTAATAGTAAGCAGCAAAGTTAAATATCAGCAAATAATAATTAAACCATTTACGCTTAATCATTACAATAAAGAATTACTGAACGATAATCAATAAAAATAATGGAAAGTCATGCATAAAATACCACCAAACGTACAAAACCACATCAAAGGATCAAACTGAAAAACAAGGACACACAATAATTATACAAGTATTTTTTTAAAAAATTATCCCTGATATCCTTTCTTCCCAGCTGCTTTTGCTGTTCTCAAAGTTGGTAGAACCTGCGACTCTTAATCTCAGAGTTGTGGGTTCGAGAACCAACGTTGGACAAAAAAATAATAATTCTGCATTTCAAGGGGTTGGACTAGATGACCCTCGTGGACCCTCGCAGCTCCATAATTCTACGATTCTGTTCCTAAAGTTTACTAAGGCAGGTCAGGGCAAGCTGCCGTCTCGCCTGGGAAGAGTTAATGGAACTTGGCAGGCGAGCGCTTCCTGGTATCGGCCAATCGGAGGGAACAAAGGTTGGCAACAGGTGATGGGTTTGTTTGCGGCAGGTATTAATTTTAGTTTTTTCTCCAGAAGTCCCTGCAGGCGAGGAAGCAGCTTAGAGCCCAGCAAGGGCCAGGATCCGGAGGGAGCATGGGAGCAAGCCTCTCCTGGAGCGTGGAGGTAAATGACCTGAGGAATTCCTGGTTTTAAAAAGGACTCCTTTAAAAAAAAGAAAAGAAGGAAACTTTGCTTCCCGCCCACCTCCCTTTGCAGGGTAACCTGAAACTCCCCTCTTTTGAATAAGGCAGGACCTGCCTAGGCTGGGCAGACAAGCTGAGAAGCCAGCTGTGTCCTTGCTGGCTGAGGAAGGAGGCTTCAGACAGGTGGGTTTCTGTCCGCAGGTGCAGAGCAGATATTCTGTTGCTGCTGCATTAGAATTTGAGACGGAATCTCTGACCCTTTCCCTTCCTTTTCCCACTGGAATTGCGTTTTTTGCGGTTTGTTTCCAAGCCCCTCCACCGATAGGTTTGGAGCGCGGAGGGGGAAATCACAGACACAGTGGCCCTCGAGATATCTCCGTCTGGCCCCCGGGGACTCTCCCCAGGTCATACGCCCCCTCCTGGGCAGCAGCCCTTTTACCAGCTCTGCTTTGCACCCTCCTTGATTCATGGAATCAGAAGGGGCCACGAGGGTCGTCTAGCCCAACCCCCTGAAATGCAGGAATCTTTTGCCCAATGTGGGGCTCGAACCCGTGAACCTGAAATTAAGAGTCTCAGGCTCTGCCGACTGAGTTTTTTGCATGTCTGGAATATGGCAATGCCTTTTGCTTGCTTGGATAGAGGACAGAGGGCTGGGGGTGAGTGAAGGTGTAGCAACAAACCTAGTGTACAGTGGCGAAATTCGCACCCGCTACTTGCCCGCATTTTTTCTCTGGCAGCTCCCACTGCTGGAATGTGGCCCCCAGAAGGTTGCTAATGGGAAGTGGCCCTTGAGCTGGAAAAGTGTTCCTGTCCCAGTTTTAGAAAACCAGGATCATGTTGCTTTGACATCTGTAAGCTTCTTCCAGCAGCCCTTTCGTGGCGGGGGGGGGGGGAATACTTTTTTAAAATGTAATAATAAATACAAGCCGTCGCCAGGGCTGTCTGCCCTGATCTGCTGCTTTTCCTGCAGAAAATCTCACCCGCCTCCTTTTTGCACCCAGAGGTGCTGTTTGCAGCAAATGTGTTTGGGGAGTTTGCACCTCCTCTTGAGTAAATGGCTTTGCACGATGTCTCCTCGCTCATCTAACACTCTGCTTTTCATTCCTTTGCTCAGAGCAGATTGCAGGGCTGGACTTTGCCCGCTCGGCATCTAATAAGGCCGGGTTCGAGTTCTGGCAGGAGTGATATAGCCTCTGCCTTGTGAGTAGGGCTGCCGGGTTTGTTCTTCCGCAGAACTCCCAGGTCCTTGAAAACTGCATGGCAGGTTTGGACTGAGCGAGCGAAGCGGTTGCTGTCATGGTGTGCCTGTTGTCCTGCCTAACCTCTGCTTGTTGTGGAGCAGTCAAAGGCATGGGAGCTCTGCTTCCCCTGAGAAGCTGGCAACCCAACCCTCCCATTTGTGAGAATTGGGGTCTGAGAATCAGGGGACCCCCCCCTTAAACTTTGCCTGCATGCTAGCACAAGCAAATTGTCGAGAGCTGCCACTGACACAGTTGTTGGCAGTTTCACACATACACACTTCACCAGTGTTAGTTCCAACGCTTGAGACTACGCCTTAGTTGCGGGGGCAGTTCTCTTTAGATTGTGGGATGTGTTTGGCCCAAGCTGCACACCTGTTAAGTTTGGGTCTGGATTCCCTTAAAAGCTGCTGGAAAGATCTGTTTCGATTTCCGAAGGCAGAAAAATTTTAAAGGGACTTGATGGGGCTCTGTGTTCAAGAGACTGCCTTTGAAAAGTGTTCAGAAACATTAGCTAGTCCAGAACATGGTGGCAACTGGAATTGGCTGCACCCGTTTTTCAAAGGGTTATACTGGCTTCAATTTAGCTTTCAAGATTCGGTATTTAAATCCCAGTACAGCCTGGGACCAGGATACATGTACAGGGATGTTTCTAATGATTGATGTTTTACTCTGTTTGGTGTTTTAATTTGTTGGAAGCCGCCCAGAGTGGCTGTGGTAACCCAGTCAGATTCATCAGGGTTCAACTTATATCCTTACGTTCCTATTTTAGGAGACTGGTTTATTTTGATTTTTAAGGACCCTTAGACAACCCTTTGCAGATCAACCTGCAGTTTTTGAGGAGGAGGAGTGTATTTGCAGTTCTGCATGGTTACGTCGTGAGCATGGAATTGGGCTATTTGAGGGGCATCGCTTGTCTGAAAGGGTGGGTGGTTCTGGAGACGAAACTGCTTCTGTGGCTTTGGAGTGGAATAATTGGTCAGCTTGGCTTATACCCCATAGAATACCTTTGCTTAGAAGGAGAGCTATTCCCAGGGGGAATGGTGCAACGAGATGAACAATTGCATCAGGAGCAATGATTGGTTGTGTACAAAACAGAGGAAAGGTATTTTTGCTACTGGAGCAGAACAGATGCTCATGGGGCCCACAGAACAACCCAGGTTCGACTTCAATCACCAGACCCTCACAGTGTCCCTGTTTTCCAGGGACAGTCCTGGATTTCCAGAAGCCGTCTCGGTTTCTGATTTGATTCCAGAATGTCCTGCTTTTCCTTCTTGTTGTTGTTGTTTAGTCGTTTAGTCGTGTCCGACTCTTCATGACCCCCTGGACCAGAGCACACCAGGCACTTCTGTCTTCCACTGCCTCCCGCAGTTTGGTCAAACTCATGCTGGTAGCTTTGAGAACACTGTCCCACCATCTCGTCCTCTGTCGTCCCCTTCCCCTTCTGCCCTCCATCTTCCCCAACATCAGGGTCTTTTCCAGGGAGCCTTCTCTTCTCATGAGGTGACCAAAGTCTTGGAGCCTCAGCTTCAGGATCTGTCCTTCCAGTGAGCACTCAGGGCTGATTTCCTTCAGAATGGAGAGGTTTGATCTTCTTGCAGTCCATGGGACTCTCAAGAGTCTCCTCCAGCACCATAATTCAAAAGCATCCATTCTTTGGCAATCAGCCTTCTTTATGGTCCAGCTCTCACTTCCATACATCACTACTGGGAAAACCAGAGCTTTTACTATACGGACCTTTGTTGGCAAGGTGATGTCTCTGCTTTTTAAGATGCTGTCTAGGTTTGTCATTGCTTTTCTCCCAAGAAGCAGGCGTCTTTTAATTTCGTGACTGCTGTCACCATCTGCAGTGATCATGGAGCCCAAGAAAGTAAAATCTCTCACGCCTTTTCCTTAGGATGCCCCTATCTTCATCAGAGAAATGTTGGAGGGGATGTCTTTAATTTCATTGGAGAAATGTTGGAGGGTATGCAATCCTTGGTAGCTTCAGTTGGAATGACCTCCATGAGACCCTGGGGAATTGCTGCCAGTCCGAGTAGACAAGATTGGATCCAGTAGGGACTGGTGCCCATTGCAACTGTTGGGCAAGGAGACCAACAGAAGTTGAAGCCAGACCCATTGGCGGGCAGAGACACCCCTTGCCTGGCGTCACAAAGATGGGGGCGGACTGAGGTTCCTGGGGCAGCAAGCAGTTCAGCCTAATGGACCAGCCTCCATGGATAGGATTAGAATCAGGAGTGGGGAAACTTTGGCCCTCCAGATGTTGAACTACAACTCCCTGGGAGCCTGGCTTGCTGGGGCTGAGATGAGCAAATAATCTGACCAGCCATAGTGGCAGTTTTCTGTGTTTCTAAATCCACCATCGTTTACCATCGCAGGGATGGCTCAGAGCTCAGCAGCAGAGGCACACGCTCTCATAAAATCCCAGCTTCGAACCCAAGCCTCCCCGGATGAGCAAAAAAAGGTCTCAAGAAGCAGGATATTTGCAAGAGACTTTGGCTGGCGAGATTTCTCGCAGGGCTGGGCTGGAACTGCCAGGCCGTTAAGGCAGCTTTGCATTTATGGAAATAGATGTGTACGGCGCCGATATTCAAGAGATTGTGCCACACTCCTTGGCTTTCATTTGCAAAATTCTGCCAGAAGCCTGATTTGCATGGTAAAATAAGGACACGAATGCCGACTTGCTCAGTTTGCATAACGGGTTCAGGTTGCAGGCTGCGATTTTAATAATAATAATAATAATAATAATAATAATAATAATAATAATAATATTTGCTTGGTTTATTTATCTTTCTTTTATACCCTGAAAATGCAGGAATCTCTGAACATAATAACCAGGTATAAAGGTAAAGGGACCCCTGACCATTAGGTCCAGTCGTGGCCGACTCTGGGGTTGCGGCGCTCATCTCGCTTTATTGGCCGAGGGAGCCGGCGTACAGTCATGTGGCCAGCATGACTAAGCTGCTTCTGGCAAACCAGAGCAGTGCACGGAAATGCCGTTTAGCTTCCCGCTGGAGTGGTACCTATTTATCTACTTGCACTTTGATGTGCTTTCGGACTGCTAGGTTGGCAGGAGCAGGGACCGAGCAACGGGAGCTCACCCCGTCACGGGGATTTGAACTGCCGACCTTCTGATCGGCAAGTCCTAGGCTCTGTGGTTTAACCCACAGCGCCACCTGCATCCCTATGAGTTATCAAGGCCCATGCTTGTCATTGTTGGCACCCGTCTGTCTCGAGAGACAATGGAGTGTGCCTCAAGGGGTGAAGCCAAACCAGAGAAGCTTTGGGGGCTGATGGGAATTATAGTCCAAAAGAAGCTGGAGGGCACCAGCTGAGCCAAGGCTGCCTTAAAAATCACGGCTTTCAAACTGGTTTCAAGGCCTGACATTTGCAGTTTCTGGCTGGATCCCCACCAATGAATAACTAGTGTTTTCGGACCCTCCCACGCCGAATTTCTTTTGCCAGTAGCATACCAGGAGGTGAGAGGTGCAACGCTGTGCTTCAGCTTCTTTATGCCAAGTTAATAGCAAATCCGTAATGCGTTTGCAGTCCAGGGTCGCTGGGGCTACTGTGGGGAGATTTGACCTTCTTACAGTGGGTATGATTTGCAAATAAACTGCTCCCTGCTGCAAGACCCTGGGCGTTCGGCTTTGGGTATTCCCCTCGCCCTTTGTTTTTTAAGCAGGTGCAATCAGATTGTGTTCCAAAGAGCTATTTGTGTGCTTATATATTTGGCCGTCCCCCAGAAGCGCAAGGGTGGAGCAAAGCTCGACAAGGAAATTGTCGTTTGCCGTGGAGGCAGGTATGTGTGACGAATGAAAGTGGAACGGGAGCCAGGCTCACGCACCAGGTACCGAAGTTAAAAAATAAGAATCTGTCTTTTGCGGGACACTCTGTATTCCTTCTCTGTTTACAGCCCTTCTGGAGGGAAAGATACACTTGGAAATGCATGGGCAACATCAGCTGGAATATTGGAATCCAGCCAGTTGAATACAATTTCCACCCAGGAAGGACTTTGTTGTCCTGCACAGTTTCCTGGTGCTTCCTGGGACTAGGAAAGCATGAGTAAATTTTACAAACTACAGTGGTGCCCCGCAAGACGAATGCCTCGCAAGACAAAAAACCCGCTAGACGAAAGGGTTTTCCATTTTTCGATGCGCTTCGCAAGACGAATTTCCCTATGGGCTTGCTTCGCAAGACGAAAACGTCTTGCGAGTCTTGCGATTTTTTTCGCTTTCCCCCCTTTTTCTAAGCCGCTAAGCCGCTAATAGCCTTTTAGCCGCTAAGCTGCTAAGCCTTTAATAGCCGCTAAACCACTAATAGCGCTAATCCGCTAATAGGGTTGCTTCACAAGACAAAAAAACCGCTAGACGAAGAGACTCGCGGATTATTTTCGTCTTGCGAGGCACCACTGTAGTTATAAGGCCCACCACAAAATGTTCCACCTAACCACCCAATATTCTTTGGCTATTGAGCATGTTAAGATTACCCTGGACTTTTTTGGAGGGGGGCGTGAATTACCTTCTTAAATTCTTTTTCAATTGCACTTAGAAAACTTGGGTATTCCCCTTATACTAATAATTTCCTTTCATTTCTGGCTAACCCTGTTCTGCCTTCATATCTGCTGACCCTTCAGGACCTGCGTTCGAAGGATTCACTGCAGAATAAATGATGAGGAATTGTGCAGATCAGTTTATGATACTGGCCGCTTTTGTTTCCAATGTTCAAATTCGGTTTGTGGCTTGGGAAACGGCTTCGACTACTCAGCTAAACCAGGTGAGGGTAGCCAATGGGTCTCAAAACCCCGGTGAGTTAGGGACTTCTCGTGCAAGCAAAGATAGGCTCTGGCGAATTGAGCAGATGATGAAGAAGAAGAGTTTGGATTTGATACCCCACTTTATCACTACCCGAAGGAGTCTCAAAGCAGCTAACATTCTCCTTTCCCTTCCTCCCCCACAACAAACACTCTGTGAGGTGAGTGGGGCTGAGAGACTTCAGAGAAGTGTGACTGGCCCAAGGTCACCCAGCAGCTGCATGTGGAGGAGCGGGGAAGCGAACCCGGTTCCCCAGATTACGAGTCTACCGCTCTTAATCACCACACCACACTGGCTCTCCAGTGGGCCCAATGGTCACAAAGATGGTTTCTGGACGTGATGTAGAGGGGGCAGAGGGGGCTTGTGAGCCTGGGGAGGGAGCCCATCTAGGAGAAGGAGAAGGAAAACTCTGATCCTAAACCTCCTCTCTCTTGCGGGATATATTGGGGAGCAGAAAAGGCTCAGGAGTAAGCCCTACCCAAACCCGGACTGGAGTCCTTAAGGCGGTTGGATGGCGCCATGTTACGCCTCCTTTCAGCAACTCCTGCAGCCAAGCTGGTGCCAAGCATCTTGCCCTGCTTCCCTTTGGATCCCAGTCAACGAGGTCTTGTCATCTGGGCAGCCCAGGACCTCCGGACACTGCCCAGGCTTGCGCCCCCAGGGAGGTCACTTCAGTGTTGCTAACGCAGCGGTTTGACTTCACCCCCAGAGGCGCACTCCATTGTCTCTTGACAATGTACAGTGGTACCTTAGGTTACGATGCGGGTGGCGCTGTGGTCTAAACCACAGAGCCTAGGGCTTGCCGATCAGAAGGTCGGCGGTTCGAATCCCTGTGATGGGGTGAGTTCCCGTTGCTCGGTCCCTGCTCCTGCCAACCTAGCAGTTCGAAAGCACGTCAAAGTGCAAGTAGATAAATAGGTACCGCTCCAGCGGGAAGGTAAACAGCATTTCCGTGCGCTGCTCTGGTTCTCCAGAAGCGGCTTAGTCATGCTGGCCACATGACCCAGAAGCTGTACGCCGGCTCCCTCGGCCAATAAAGCGAGATGAGCGCCGGCCGCAACCCCAGAGTCGTCCGTGACTGGACCTAACAGTCAGGGGTCCCTTTACCTTTACCTTTATGTCTATACATTGTAGGCTGCCTTGCTATTTAATTTGTATTTGTGCTGCTTTATGTTTAAATACTGTATATATGCTTATATTGTAGGCAGTGGTACCTTGGTTCTTGAACTTAACCCATTCCAGAGGTCCGTTCGACTCCCAAAACCGTTCGAAAACAAGACATGGCTTCCGATTGGCTTCCTGCACTCAATCGGAAGCCGCGTCGGACGTTCGGCTTCTGAAAAACGTCCACAAACCGGAACACTTACTTCCAGGTTTTCGGCGTTCGGGAGCAAATTTGTTCATCAACTAAGTCGTTTGAGAACCAAGGAATGACTACAGTTTAAAACTGTTTTTAATATTGTCTTGTAATGCTGTAACCGCCCTGGGACTTTACGGTGAAGGTCAAGTAATAGTGATGATAACAATACTAAATAATGCCTGATGGATGGACCTTGGAATGATGGAAGGATGTCCCTCTTGTTTGTGTGCGATGCGTCTTTGTCGTTCGTCCCCTTTCTCGTTGCAGCGCCAGTCCCCTTTCCATCTCGCCTGTCCTTTGTCTTGTGATTACTTATGCAAATGGGCGACGCAGCCCCCATAATGGGCATGTTGTCTTCCAGAACAGAAGAGCCTACAATTATCTTATTATTGGGATGAAAGGGAGAAAAAGAAGCCTGTGCGTTGTGTTCACAACCGTTTGTTTGTTTGTTTGTGTTTCCCCACGCCCATAGGAGACGGAGGCCTCGTTTGCCACTTTGCCTCAGCTGCTGCCTTTCCAAAATGGATTTTGCGATGTTTTTTTAAATATATTTTTATTGAGTTTGACATTGCTGATTTAATTTCAAACATTAAACATCAAAATCATCCCTTAATCCTTCAACTCCCCTCCGCTCTTCCAGGGTTACCATTATCAATCTTTCCCCTCGCAAACTCCCTCTCTTAGTTTCTCAATTTTAAAAAAATAATCAATTTTTACCATAGTTTTTTGCACGTTACAAGCATTGTTCAAATCCTGCCAAAGTTTTTAGTTGTTTACAATGTTCTCTTCCCTGTTTAGGGAAGCTTTTAATGTTTAATAGACTATTGTATTTTAATATTCTGTTGAAAGCCGCCCAGAGTGGCTGGGGAAACCCAGCCATATGGGCAGGGTATAAATTATTATTATTATTACATAATACATTATATTTTATCCATTCCTTCTTAAAGTTCTTCTCTTCCTGGTTTCTGATTTACCCGGTCAATTTTGCCATTTCAGCATAGTCTTATTCAGCCATTCATCTCTGGTCGGGACTTTATCTTCTTTCCATCTCTGAAATCAGTTGCCGAGACTAAAGGTCCCCATCTCCCCACAGCTGTCTAAGCCCCCTCTCTGGGGTTTTTTTTACACGCAATCAGAGACTGTGCCTTTGTGAAGCCAACCTCTCCTCCGCCCTTTTCATGCCTCTCCTGGTTTTAGGAGACAGCAGTAGGGGAGCTTGTTGTGGGGAGCTTGTTGTCATAGGGAGACATCCATGACTCTCCACTAGCCAGACTCATCTCTTCCTCTCAGTCTCCCCTCTCTCTGGCTTCAGCTTCTGCCTCTGATTCTGCACCTCTCTCATGCACAAACTCTCCCCGCTAACTAAACCCTGTTACCTCTTCAGCTTTGACACCAGGCAGAGGGCCTCCTCGGTAGTGGCACCCGCTCTGTGGAACGCCCTCCCACCAGATGTCAATGAGAAAAATAGCTACCAAACTTTTAGAAGACATCTGAAGGCAGCCCTGTTTAGGGAAGCTTTTAATGTTTAGTAGATTATTGTATTTTAGTATTCTGTTGGAAGCCGCCCAGATATATATATATATATAAAATTCCCAGCCATCTCCCTCTGGCCACTCATCGTTCTCTCTCCACCAGTCCCCTGGCTCTCAGCCTCTTTCCCTTGGGGGTCCCCCAGCTGGTTCCTCCCACCGTTCCTCTGCGTCCAACCAGTCCGTGACAGCAAACTATATCAGTGAATGTGATTTCGCCACTGTGGAATGCAAGGCGAATAGCGTGGTTTCTGGTGGAAGCGTAACTGCAGCAGAACAGAAACAGCGGTGCGTGTGATGAATGCAGCAGGGCAGCATGTGGAACGATATCTTCTTTACACTGTCTCTGACGCTGGAGGCAGAGCTCAGTCTTCGTGGCGACAGACTTATCCGCTCTTGTGACCCTCCCGTGCCTGAGAACGGAAGCTTCCCCCAAAATGTCCACATTCTCAAACGTCTACGCTTCCAGTGGCCATGAATGAAGGGTAAACAAGAACACACTGGGCTCCTTTGCTGTTGGTAACTACAGGTTTCTCCCTAGAATAGCACTGATTAAGTCCTCCTGGTGTGTTTTAGGACTGGAAAGATGCCCAGGGATTTCTCACCCGGCTGCTCGCTAGCACAACACTAATGATTAACCTACCAGGCCCAAAATGGGCTTATTTCGTGTTCTTATCTCAATGGAATTCTATTTTCAAATAGTTGGCAGCTTTAGCCAATTGAGGGCTGGCTCGCATGACCTTCTCCCCCCGTTCCATGAGATTTCATTAAAGCTTTTTCATAATGCAATACAGTAAGAAAACCCAGACTAATCTAAATGAAAACAAAACCTGAAAGAGATGATGATGATGATGATTATAATGCAGAGTCCTCTTTCAAGGGTAGATCTGAACCCTTGCTTCACACAGACATTGGTGAGCCCTACTAGCAATGACAAACCTAGACAGCATCTTAAAAAGTAGAGACATCACCTTGCCAACAAAGGTATACGGACCATAAAAGCTATGGTTTCCCAATAGTGATGTATGGAAGTGAAAGCTGGACCATAAAGAAGGCTGATCACCGAAGAATGGATGCTTTTGAATTCTGGTGCTGGAGGAGACTCTTGAGAGTCCCATGGACTGCAAGAAGATCACACCTCTCCATTCTGAAGGAAATCAGCCCTGAGTGCTCACTGGAAGGACAGATCCTGAAGCTGAGGCTCCAAGACTTTGGCCACCTCCTGAGAAGAGAAGACTCCCTGGAAAAGACCCTGATGCAGGGAAAGATGGAGGGCACAAGGAGAAGGGGACGACAGAGGACGAGATGGTGGGACAGTGTTCTCGAAGCTACCAGCATGAGTTTGACCAAACTGCGGGAGGCAGTGGAAGACAGGAGTGCCTGGCGTGCTCTGGTCCAGGGGGTCACGAAGAGTCGGACACGACTAAACAACAACAACAACTAGCTCTCACCTTATCCGCCCCAGAAAGTTTGGGGGAAACTGCCCTAAACGGAAGTACATCCCAATCGAGGGGAAGTTGAAGGATGGGCTTGTTGAAGGCTGTGACCTGGGACAGAAATGAGAGTTGAAACCAGATGGGGGAGAGAGGCCAAAAGGGAGTCCCTTTGTTTTGTGGCACCCCACCCTGAAAGTTCAGTCTTAGCTTGAGAATTTCTTCAGGGGCAAGGATATCCCTTTTATTACAGCATTAACCAGTTCAATGAGTGTACGTAGACCTCTTTTTTTTGATTTGCAAAGGACGTCTCCGTTTACCACAGTCCAACCCAAACAAAGAGATTCTGTTCAGCCTCGCTTGAACATGGGGAGAAAAAGGAATTAGGCTAAACAAAGACCTCGGATTCAGCTCCCCGGAAATACAAAACTCAATCAGTGTCGATGATGGATGATGGAGAAGTTCTCTTTTGTCTCCCCTTTTGTAGTTGCACGAAATCTCTCTTAATGCATGGTTTCAGCTGAGGAAACCAAAACCCTTTTGGAGCCGTGAGGGAGGGGCTGGTTAAATATTGACTGTTGGCTTAGTCAAGTTTTGTAGACTAAATCCTGCTCATGTTCAGCCAAACATAACAAACACATACCAGAACGGGGCGGTAATAAAGATGGGAAAGTTCTGTCTCTCTTGCACAAATGATGCAGAAGCAGGGCTTCCAGTCTCTGTCCCGGGAGCCTGAAATGTTATCTTTTAACTCAGCCTTTAGTATTGTGCTGCAGGATCCAAATAATCTTCATGGTTCTTTAAGATATTTTTTCTTTTTTTAAAAAAACAAGCAAGGTGCTGGTCCTCATGATGCAAGGGAAGAATTACAAAGCATATATGATGGTTCTTCTGTTCATATAAAGGTAAAGGGACCCCTGACCATTAGGTCCAGTCATGGCCGACTCTGGGGTTGCAGCGCTCATCTTGCTTTATTGGCCGAGGGAGCCGGCATACAGCTTCCGGGTCATGTGGCCAGCATGACTATGCTGCTTCTGGCGAACCAGAGCAGCGCACGGAAACACGGTTTACCTTCCCGCCTGAGTGGTACCTATTTATCTACTTGCACTTTGACGTGCTTTCGAACTTCTAGGTTGGCAGGAGCAGGGACCGAGCAACGGGAGCTCACCCCGTCATTGCGGGGATTCGAACCGCCGACCTTCTGATCAGTGAGCCCTAGGCTCTGTGGTTTAACCCACAGTGCCACCTGCGTCCCACCCGCTGTTCATATAGCATTCTTCAAAAGTCAGGGTGGGTCTTCCAGTGGTAAGAAAATAGTGGTGACAGCGCTAGGAGTGAATTGGGGACCTTCTAGTTTCGTTGCAATAGTGAGAATAGAAGTTTCCACTCGTGAAATTTTAAGTTCATTAGCACAGAATTTCCCATGATAGTAATGTCAATGGGGGGGGGGGGAATAGGGATGAGGGAGAAAATTGGCTTTGTTGAATTTTAATGAATTTGAGCTTCCCATACCAATGCATGAACCTATTCTTCAAAATTTGCATGCCTCTGAATTTCACAATGCAGTTCTCCAAATGCTATGTACAGAAATGCATATATAAGGATAAAGTGTGTATTAAAATGCAGGTATTAGTGAAAAAATAACATATAGAAATGCATTATAATGGGGCAATTTTTTTGCAGAAGTATGTATCTTAATCAAAACTGAATGCAGAGATTTGCTTATTAGGAGAAATTTGCACTAAATGCACTAGGTGTATTTTCTTTTTATATATATAAAATATTTATTAAAGTTTCAGAAAAAGGAATTACATAAAAACAAGAAATACAAAAGTAAAAGACAAAAATAAAAATACAAGAAAAGTACAGAATAAAAAAATAAGTACACTTACAGAAAAAAGGAAAAAAATAAAAATAAAAAAACAATCTTTCCATATCTTACATTCATATCCTTGTTTCCCTGACCTCCTCATACCTCCCTTTTTTGTGTTCCAATTCAATTAATTAATTCAGCAATTTCTTTCCCTCCTTATTATCCTGATCTTTGATCTTAATATATTATAACATTAAATTTTTACCTATTTAGAAATCCATTTTTTCCATATTCTTTTATATCATTACAGCTAGAAACCGCTTAACTTCAATCAAACATCATTCTAACATTCATTAATTTTGCAATACTTCTGTAAGTAGTCTTTAAATTTCTTCCAATCTTCTTCCACCGACTCTTCTCCCTGGTCTCGGATTCTACCAGTCATTTCTGCCAATTCCATGTACTCTATCACAGTGTTTCCCAACCAGTGTTCCGCGGCACACGAGTGTGCCGTGAGACATCGGCTGGTGTGCCGCGAGATGCCTGGAGGGAGGCGGGCGAGTCGGGCGGCGAGAGGCGGGGCGGCGGCGGCGAGGAGAGGCCGCGCCTCCTGCTGCTGCCTGGCGCTCCTCCTCGCAGCCGGCAGCGCTGCCTGGGCGCCTCCGCGCGACTCTGCCTCGCTGGGTTTGGTCTCCCAGCAGAGACAGGTCACACGCGCACCTCCCTCCCTCCCTCAGCCTGCGCGGAGGGAGAGCCAGAGAGAGGCATCGCTCCTGCGCGGCGGGAGAGGGAGCAGCCGGAGCGATGCCCCAAACGAGCTGAATTCCGAGCGAGGGACTGAGGGGGGAGGGAAAAAACTTTCACTTTCGTGCGTCCCTCCCGGCGTGACGCTGCGCGCTGACGTCACGGGGCGGGGCTTTAATGATGGTGTGCCGCGAGATTTTTTTTCAGTAAACAGGTGTGCCGTTGCCCAAAAAAGTTTGGGAAACACTGCTCTATCACTTTCATCTGCCATTCTTCCAGAGTGGGTAAATCTTGTGTCTTCCAATACTTTGCGATGAGTATTCTTGCTGCTGTTGTAGCAGCAAGGTGCATTTTCTTGAGGAAAGAATTCACAATTTGCTGAGGAAATATGGAGACCTGAATTCAAGATGGGAAGAATGGGAAATGGGAAGAACCCGAAACTGATATATTTGCCTGTTTCCTAGAAAGAAATGGGAGCCTTTTCCCTTGCCCTGTCTCAGTCTGTAGGTGAGTCCCCTTCTTTTAAACGACCCATAATCGCCCCCCTTTGCCCGTCTCTTTCAGGAGCATGGCTTTATCATAAGTAGAATCTGACAATCCAACTCCCAGTGCCCGCCGGGCATGCCAGACTATTGTTAGCTAATGAAACAGACTTTGTTCAGAGCCTCAGTGGGTGCCAAGCATTTTATTTTCCTTTACGGGTTCTCAAAAAGTTTGCCTCCTTAGCCAAGCTGCATGGAGGAAGACAGTGTTGGGAAACTGCCAGGGAGATAACGTCCATCTGAGCCCCCAAGCCGGAGTTCTGGACGTCCATCGGCCTCCCGTAGTCACGCAGATCCAACAGTTAGGGGCACAAAGCCTTTGGAAATTCCTAGCCACATTCCTAGGCTGGTGCACCCTCTTTCAGCAGAAAGCACAGTCAAAAGCTTGCACCGCAGAAGAGCAGAAGAGCATATTTACAGACTTTATTTAGAACATGAACAGAACAAAAGAAAACACGTCCATTCTCAGTCAGCGTCTCTGACCATCTGAAATCGAAAGGAATATCAGAACATAAACATCCTGTGAATAGGACATGCGCAGACTCAGTGACTCCCAAAGCCTGCTCCCTTTAAGGTGGAACGGAAATATCCTAACAGACAGGACGGAATCAGGAGAGTTGCCATATTTCAGAAATCTATACTACCAACATGGGCTGCCATGTATCCAGCAATTTCTGCCCGGAAAGGGGGGGGGAAACAATTTAAAATACGGGTTAAAATACAATTTAAAATGCAGCCTCATTTTAATAGTAGTTCATAGATCAAAACCATAAGGGGAGGAAAACATAAGGATCAGACTGAGTCCAAACCAAAGGCCAGGCAGAACAGCTCTGTCTTGCAGGCCCTACAGAAAGATGTCAACCCCCGCAGGGCCCTAGTCTCTTGTGACAGAGCGTTCCACCAAGTCGGGGCCAGTACTGAAAAGGCCCTGGCCCTAGTTGAGACCAATCTAACCACCTTGCAACTTGGGACATCCAAAATGTTATTTGTGGACCTTAAGGTCCTCCGCGGGGCATACCAGGAGAGGCGGTCCCGTATGTACAAGGGTCCTAGGCCGCGTAGGGCTTTAGAAGTCAAAACCAGCACCTTAAACCTGACCCTGTACTCCACCGGGAGCCAGTGCAGTTGGTAAAGCACTGGATGAATGTGATGCGATGCGATCGTTTTAGCAGGTCTAAAATGACACACATCTGGGCAAAAAAACCCCCCAAAATTTCTACATTACACTCATGGGGCCTGAACTGGCAGTGACTGAACTGGAACAAGACCTTTGGGTCATAAAGGATGGCTCAGTAAAGGTGTTGACCCTGTATTTGACGGCTGTGAAAAAGAATGGCGTGCTGCGTGTGGATCACTAGGAAAGGGAATGAAAACAGCCTTTCCAATATTACGATGCTGTCGAACAGATTGATGGTGCGGCTGCATTTGGAATTCTGTGTGCAGTCCTTGTCACCTCGCCTTGAGAAAGATATTGCAGAGCTGGAAAAGGTTGAGAAAGGGACAATCCAAACCCATGAAGGAGATGGATCAACTCTCCTGTGAAGGAATATTGCAGCATTTGGAGCTTTTTAGTTTAGGGCAGGGGTCTGCAACCCGTGGCTCCGGAGCCGCATGTGGCTCTTTTACACCTTTGCCGCGGCTCCGGGGTGGATACTAGCGAGGGGAGGAGGCGCATTGTGCGCCCCGACACTCCCCACTGTGGTGGGCACTGTACTGGCTGTGATGTCGCATGGGGGCGGTGCATGCATTAGTCACGCACCGTCCTAACGTCACCTTCCCGCCCACCCGCCCGCTACATTGCAAGGGGCATGTACGCTGGTCACTGCATTGAAAGGGGGCATGTACGCTGGTCACTGTTTTGAAGGGGAGTGAAGAACACACACACACAAAAAGAGGTAACTTGTTAATTTAACGTTTATTTCTATGAGGAGGAGTAATTCTGAGGGGTCAAACAAAGAAATAATAAAAAAGTGACAAAAAAGTTATTTTTATAATGACGAGTTTTGCGGCTCCCAGTTTTTTTTTCTTCAGAAACGGGTCCAAGTGGCTCTTTTTGTCTTAAAGGTTGCAGACCCCTGGTTTAGGGGAAAAGTGAGTAGAGGTCTCTAACAAATATCAGGAGATATCCAGTGAAGCTGAAGACTGGGAAATTCGGGAGAGGCAAAAGGAGCTACTTCTTCACACAAAAGCATATTTGATGCTAAGGAGTCTTGGCAGCTGCTTACATTTTCTTGATCAGCTGGTCGTTTCAATGATTAATTTGTGGTGTTTAAACATTGTATATGCCTAGAGACGTGGGTGGCGCTGTGGGTTAAACCACAGAGCCTAGGACTTGCCAATCAGGAGGTTGGCAGTTCGAATCCCCACAATGGGGTGAGCTCCCGTTGCTCGGTCCCTGCTCCTGCCAACCTAGCAGTTCGAAAGCACGTCAAAGCGCAAGTAGATAAATAGGTACCACTCCGGCGGGAAGGTAGACGGCGTTTCCGTGCACTGCTCTGGTTCACCAGAAGCGGCTTAGGCATGCTGGCCACATGACCCGGAAGCTGTACGCCGGCTCCCTCCGCCAGTAAAGCGAGATGAGCGCCACAACCCCAGAGTTGTCCGCGACTGGACCTAACGGTCAAGGGTCCTTTTACCTTTACCTTTATGTCTATACATTGTAGGCTGCCTTGCTATTTAATTTGTATTTGTGGTGCTTTATGTTTAAATACTTTATATGTGCATATATTGTAGGCAGTGGTACCTCGGTTCTTGAACTTAATCCATTCCAGAAGTCCGTTCGACTCCCGAAACCGTTCGAAAACCAAGACACGGCTTCTAATTGGCTGCAGGAGCTTCCTGCACTCAATTGGAAGCCGTGTCGAACACTCACTTTTGTGGTATTTGGGAGCCGATTTGTTTGACAACTAAGCCGTTTGAGAACCAAGGTACCACTGTATTTTACATGGAACAGCGAAACATAAATACTTTAATAAATACATACGAACCCGCTCAGACCCTGAGATCAGTATCTGAGCCCCTTCTCTGTGTGCCCCCTCTGAGGGCGTTCTGGGGGCTGGCGGCGAAAGAGTGGGGTCTTTTCTGTAACCGAAGGCTGCTTGAGTTGGAACAGAGCAGGATTTTGCTTCCCGAAGAACATAACTCAGGATCTGTTACGGCGGCAGAAGGAGAGCAGCTTCTGGAGGTTGTCTGTTTTTCTTTATTACAAGGGCTGAACAAACCTTGCACCGGCCATCAACGGGCAGCGAACAGATTTATAGCTGGTCTTTGCCACACTGAGAGCTCTGCCAGGCAGGGAAGGCACAATTTAAGGCGCGCTCTGGCCTTGATCCGAGAAAGTCCTTGCCTGCGTCGTCACTCCCTTGCTTTATGGTCTCTTCTCTTGCGGGTGCAAGGAGCGCATTATGGGTCCGTTAGGACCATATTTTTCAAAGTCTGTGGGTCCGGTGGGTCAGAACTGACCATAAGGGAATCTTCATGTACGGTGGTAAGTTCTCTTTTGGGTGGGGAGTGTTGACAATCAGACATGTCCTGATTATTATAAGGGTGACAAAAATGAAACTGATTAGACCAGGGCTGTCCAACAGGTTGATCGTGATCTACTGGTGGATCACACAGGATGTCTCCGGTTGATCCTGGTTGATCGTGGGAACCCGCCCCCGCCGCCCCCCCCCAAAAAAACAAGAAACTCAACAACTTTGTCTCATCCCTCCCCACAAATGCTCAACAACTCTGGTCAATCCAATGGGAAGATTACGGCTAGGTTTTTTTATAGTGGGAGTAGATTGCAGTCTCTTGAATATGTCTGGCTTACATTAATCGATAAAAGCGTTTTGTTTTGGGTTTTTTAAGATATTTATTAAAGTTTTTTAAAATATAACAATGAAAATGAAAAATAAAAAGAAACAAAATACAACATAAAAACAATTAAAAAACAAATAGTTTTCCATAACATATCTTCCTTACACTTATTTCCCCAGACCTCCTCATACCTCCCTTCTTTGTATTCCACTTCAATTTGTTAGTTCAGCAAATCCTTACCATTAAGCTTTAACCCATTTGTAAACCTTTTTTTTGTATCTCCTAAAGCATTACAGCTGGAAACCCCTTAGTTTCTATCCAACATCCTTCTAGCATTCATTAATTTTACAATATTTCTGTAAATAGTCTTTAAATTTCTTCCAGTCTTCTTTCACCATCTCTTCTCACTGGTCTCGGATTCTGCCAGTCATTTCTGCCAATTCGATAAAAGCGTTTTGAATGACTAAAAGGGTGCATTTATTTTTTTTAAAAAAGAAAACAACACCCACCCTATATACCTATAAGAAACTGCAGATGACGGATTCGAAACCGGGATGAATCAAAATTCCAAAGAGATTGGAGTAAATTTACTGATTATCTAAATAATAACTGTAGAAGTTTGAAGATACTAGCAGGATGAAAATAAATCTTATGACATGGACTTGAATAAAGAGGAAACTGTGAGATGTAGATTGGAAATAGAAAACTGTTGGCAGGAGGGGGAGAGGGAAGTCATTGCTCGGCAGTGCGGGGGGAAAGGAGTTGTACAAATGGATGTTGAAGTTTATTGTTGTTTGTTTAAAGTGAAAATTCAATTAAAAAGTATTTTAAAAATGATTAAAAAAAGAAACTGCAGATGACCATTCTAAATGAGGGATTTTTTCTTCTGTGTGACGGGTGTGTGTGGAATCTCCTTTTGAAGATGCAATACACATACACACACACACACACACACACACACACACACACACACACACTTTCTGGTGTATCTTTACAGCCCTAAGGGCTGGAAAGTTGGTCTTAATTTAAATAAAATTTAAGCCTGTTTTGAGTTGTTGAATTGGGCACTTTTTGACAATGTCTGCGTTTGCCGTTTGGCTCCTAGATGAAGCCACTGCCCACGAAGGTGCTGGCAGTTTATGCCATTGGAGTGTCAGTGTGGGGTAGTAAAAACGGGTGCAGTTTGGTAATTCTACGGAGGGGGTGCCATTTTGTCCTTACACCATGAGTACTGATGGGTGAACTCCCAGGCTCGGCTTAGACGGTAATTGCCTGTCCCAAACAAAAGTGTTTCGTTCTCACAGAGAACGTCTCTCCTCCCAACCCCAAATTCTCAATAGATTCCTAACTGTTGACTGACCTCCAGCTCCTTAACAGGGAGATGGTGGCTACTGCTCAGTAACTGAAGAAGAGGGTCATTCTCAACTCTCCTCTTTTCTTCCTTTCTCCCACCATCCTTGGTGCCTGGAATTCCATTTATAGTTACATTTCAGGAGCCCGGGGAAATGTAATTTACCCCGGGCAATGGTAGCCATACTGATACCAGGTACCTCCCAGGGCTCCCAGCACTTAGGACATTGACAACAGTCAGGTCAGTGGGTGGTTGGGAATAAGGAGGAGTTCTTCTGCGGCTCAGATTAAATCCAAGTCAGGGCATAAAACTCAGGATTCTTAATGCTCACCTTGTATTGAAAGTAACATTATGGAGAAGTGAGATTTGTATTCAGAGCCAATGAATTATGGACTTCAGTGAAATCTGACACCAGGAATCACAGGACAGAGAAACCAGTAGGAGAACACTTCAATCTCCCAGGACATCCTATACAAGATCTCAAAGTCGCTGTCGTGTTACAAAAGAATTTCAGAAATAGGCTGGAAAGAGAAGTTGCTGAATTGCAACTTATGACCAAACTTAAAGGGACACGAGTGGTGCTGTTGGTTAAACCACAGAGCCTAGGACTTGCCAATCAGGTCGGTGGTTCGAAACCCCGCGACGGAGTGAGCTCCCGTTGTTCGGTCCCGGCTCCTGCCAACCTAGCAGTTCGAAAGCACGTCCAAGTGCAAGTAGATAAATAGGTACTGCTCCGGCAGGAAGGTAAACGGCGTTTCCGTGCGCTGCTCTGGTTTGCCAGAAGCGGCTTAGTCATGCTGGCCACATGACCCGGAAGCTGTACGCCGGCTCCCTTGGCCAGTAAAGCGAGATGAGTGCCACAACCCCAGAGTCGGCCACGACTGGACTTAATGGTCAGGGGTCCCTTTACCTTTACCAAACTTAAAACCATGGAGAGACCTGGTCTGAATAGAGACATTGGATTCTTATCTCATTATACACGATAAAGCTATTTGTGGCCATCTCACCCCTTGCTTTTCCCTGTAAGACCAATTGCAGTTGTTAACAGTCATCAACAGGTTTACCACACCTATCAGCCAATCATTAATTCCCACCACCCTTCTAAGTAATACCCCTCCCCACCCTCTCCCTATATATAAGGGTCTGGTGACTTCTGTTTCAGTGCATCTGAAGAAGTGTGCATGCACACGAAAGCTCATACCCAGAACAAACTTAGTTGGTCTCTAACGTGTCACTGGAAGGAATTTTTTAATTTTGTTTCAGTGAACCAGTCATTTACGAGTGTGGAAGTGAACAGACACATCCTGTGTTCAGGTGGTGAAGGGTTACCTGGGCAAATGCCAATTTTTTTGCTTGTATGCAATATCTGAGGTGGCTTTTGTGGTTCCCGTTTCTCCAGAGGCGCTTCTTGGGTGACGCTTCTGAAGCAAACACGTGTCAGGGTAAGAGGGGCAGACTGAAAATTGTATTGTTTTCAAGACTTTCCGGGCCTTGTTTTAATCTGTTTTATCTTCTTCCATTCCATTTTTTTAGCACCTATAACCAGGCCTGTGAATGAGCGGGGATCGTTTGGGAACCTAGGAGGTGCTGTGTCGCAGCCGGAGATTTAGACCTGAGCCAGCTCATTCAAGTAAATAAAATCACTGTTCTGTCTTGTGCGAGGGAGGGATAAGGACAGGATGACCTCGAGGCCAACCCACGAGAGCACTGCATCCTAAGCTAATTCCTTTTCTTCCTCACTGCCCCCGCAGTCAACCCGATTCGTCCCTTTTGCTGATTGACATTTCCCTGGTCAGAATCTGCACCCCCCCTCCCCATGGTTGGTCAGTGAATTTGCATGGGGGTTATAATAGCAATCTCTCCCTGCTAGGTGAGTAAACTTGTCAATTCCACGGTGGCCATTGTTTCTTTTGAATGTGGCACAACTTGGTGAAAGAGGATGGGTTCAGGTATATGGGAATAAGGCATCTTGAATTTTTCACCTTTCAAATTCCAAAAACTAGGGATGCTAAAAAAAGAAAGAAAGATATTAACCTGACTTGGGAATTCGAAAGATATTTCAGTTAAATTAATACAATTAAGTTTTGTTTGGTAAGTAAAGTGTGCATAAAATTGCATAGAAATCATTAAAAATGTACTTGCAGTCATTTCTTGTTGCTGTTATTTATTTAGCATTACGTGTTTACAGAAGGTGAAAGTCTTTGCTTTTCCGAAAGCAGTATATGTGCTTCTTCATGAAGCACAGACTTGCCGAGCTAAATGTTTTCCAGTCACAAAAATAACAGCAGATTTAGAGACCCACCCTCCGTTGAAGAAATTGGCAAAAATTAAGTTTCACCCCCTAAAATGACATGCCCTGGTATGGAAAGGTGCATGAGTTGGTCACATGGAACCTGTGACTGCATGCTACCTTGAAGAAATGTCTTACACACACACACACACACACACAGATACACATTGTCTCTCCCCACTTCATGCATATGCATACAGCTATACGGTTAAGCCTTCGACTTCCCTGGTTTTCAAATGGCAGCAGCGAGGAGCTGCAGGCCATCACATCTGTGGATCTCGACCTGTTTGGTGAAACATGTCTCTCCTCTCGCTCCTCCAGTTTCATCACCTGCTTGTAGACACCTGTTTAACTACTGTGAGAAGGGGATAAGAGACCAGATGAGTCTGTGGCCTCCTCCAGCAGCCAAGGCTCTCCTTAGATTAACTACCAGCCTCCCTGACATTTAGCACCTGATATTGGAACACCATTCATAGGATCATAGAATTGGCGAGTTGGAAGGGACCCCCGAAGGTGTTCTAGTCCAGCATTTCCCAAACTCGGGTCTCCAGCTGTTTTTGGACTACAACTCCCATCTGCCCTAGTGGTCAGGGAAGATGGAAATTGTAGTCCAAAAACAGCTGGCGACTGGCCCAATCCAACAGCACGTATCTCACGGCACTGGGGACTAGACATGTTGTTTTGTGGCTCTCTGTGTTTGTGTGTAGCTGTTGTGGTTTTCCGAACGCCAGTGCACTTAACATCCTTGCTGCAGGATGCTATTGGTGTGCGTGTGTGCGTGTATGTGTGTGTTGGAAAGGGAGCAATAGAGGCGTTGGTAGCTGTGGTTTCGCTCTACATGCAGCAATCGTAATTACGTCCGGTTTGCTGTTGTGCTACTCCCTGCTGTCTCAGTGTGAGAGTTGCCGCACTTTGCTAGCTTGCTGCCCACCCAAACTGCCCCTTCGCTGATGCCCCCTTTGCAAGGAGTCAGGTGTACACAGCTGGCGTCCTGGAATCTCCTTCAGGTGCTGCCATTAAGCCCTGGGATGAGCAAAGAGGAGAATCTCACAGAACATCTACAGCAGCAGATTCCTATGTTCCTAAGATGAAATGGGGGAGGAGATGGCAGGCAGATAATTCAGGTAAGGCTGCTCAGGTGCTTAGCCAGTATCAGACCTCGGGGTGGGGGGAGAGACAAATAGCAATGGTTGGGGCTCCCAATGGCTCTCTCCCAGTTGTTTTGATGACCTTGGCAGGCTGGAGGGCGATTTCAGCGTCGCTCTGTTTTATAAAATTGCACCCATGTAAGGGCCAGAAGGAGGGACGCGGGTGGTGCTGTGGGTTAAACCACAGAGCCTAGGACTTGCCGATCAGAAGGTCGGTGGTTCGAATCCCCATGACAGGGTGAGCTCCCGTTGCTCGGTCCCTGCTCCTGCCAACCTAGCAGTTCGAAAGCACAAAGTGCAAGTAGATAAATAGGTACCACTCCAGCGGGAAGGTAAACGGCGTTTCCGTGCACTGCTCTGGTTCACCAGAAGCTGCTTAGTCATGCTGGTCACATGACCTGGAAGCTGTCTGTGGACAAACGCCGGCTCCCTTGGCCTATAGAGCGAGATGAGCGCCGCAACCCCAGAGTCGGCCATGATTGGACCTAATGGTGAGGCGTCCCTTTACCTTTGCTTAAGGACCAGAAGGCAATATTATTAGCCCTTGACTGTGGGCAGCTGAGCTCAGGGGCCTGACCTAGTTAGATCCTGTACTGGACTGCGGTAGGTCTACATGAGGGTCAGTGTGCAGGGCAATGGTAAGAAATCCACCCAAAGTGGATCTGGGATGAGGTGTGGCCAGTATCCCATCACTGGAATCCAGGATCTAAGTTGTCACCTATTGTGCCCTTCCCCGGGGGCACTTGGGTGGGCGGCTCCCCCCATTCTTCCTCATCCAACCGGTCCCTAACAGGTAGGCAAGTGGGTGAGCAGGCTAACAGGTCAGGAAGGGGACAGGACGAGAGGGGGATGGCAGGCAGTAGCGTCTAGTGGTCACAGTAGGTCTCCATTGCTCTCCCAGCTTCCCAGCACCAGGGGTTGCTGCAGTTCGCCAAGAAGGTGTGCCAGCTTGAATAAAACATTGGAGGGGGGCCAGGTAAGCCCCGCCCCATATAATCAGTCACCAGATGTGGCACCCACCCACTGTTTGAATGGCAATGCCCATCAACTCTGGGGGGCTGGCCCCCTCAAATGTTTTATTGAGAGCGGCAGGGACCTCGGCCCCTAAGAATTGGCTCCTGTTATGGGATGAGACACAGGGAGACTGTAGTCTGGAACACCCTCCTCTCTCTGACCAATAAAGTCTGGATTTTTACACCTCTGCTGTTGTGATGTGTACTGCTTTTACACCATTCTTCCGTTTTTCGCTGCGTTTTGTTTCGTACCTGTCAGAGCTGCTTGAAGATCCTAGCTCACAGAGGATCACGCTAGCCAGCGATCATTAAGTAAAAGTCTTTATTGAATTACAGTTTCCATTCTCACGCTGCTGCACGCAACTCTACTTCTAGTAGCTAGATCGACGAAGCTCCGTCTGAGTCTCCGCCCCGTGTGCACCAACTTAATATCCTAGCCTTGCTCCACCTTTTCCGCCTGACTGTCCTCCTCTGGGTCCCTCTACCCCCCGGGGCTTCTTCCTTCCGGGATTCTTCTGACGCTGACCCGGACCCTCCTGCCTCCTTGCGCCGGGCTTTAGGACCTGGTTCCCTTTCGGGGCTGCTTACTGCGCCGCCTTCCTCTGCATTTGAACTTGGCGCGCGCGCCCAACCTTCCACTTTCCTCTTAACCGTTTCTTCGCTCCCCGATGGAGGTGTGGCCACTCCTGACTCATGCCCTCCCTCCTGTGGTGAGCTGCCAGCGCTTCCCCCCTGGCTCCCTTCCTCTTCCCTGCTTCCTGGCGGTGACGCTGGTCCCGATTTCCAGCTGCTCCCCCCTGAGTCCCCTCTGGCTCTATCTTCCTGGGGTGCCCCCCTAGACTCCCCCCTTGCCCTGGCCACTGGTGCTCCTTTCTGTGAATCCTCTGATTCACTGGAAAGACTAGGAGATCTCGGGTCGTCGTCATCACTCATCTTTTCTTCTGCCTCCTCCCCTTCGCTCTCTGTTTCCTCCCTTGCCCGTGCCTCTGCTCCTAAACCCCTGACATCCATCCCCCCCTCGAAGCCCCCCATTCCCCCCTCCCCTCCTTCCGGTGCTGGCGCTGGGGGCTGCTGTTGCAAAGGGACGAACGTCGGATATCGGTCGCTTCCCGTGGCGGGCCTCCATCTGAACTCTCCCGGGTCTTCCTCCCTGCTCTCGTCGACGACGGTCACCTCCGCTTCCATCTCTGTGCCGCCGTGCTCGAAACCAGGGTCGTCCCCGAAAATGTCCATGTCCGTCTCTCCCTCACTTCCTCCTGGCGGCGTTGCTTGTCCTGAGCATTCCAGCCACTTTCTGCGGAACTGCTCCTCTGGCCTATCGTCCCACCAATACGAGGGTTCTGAGGCAGATCCCGAGGGTGACCCCTCCGGGGAACGGACGTCTCGTGTCGGTTCCTCGTCCGAGTCGAACCCCCGGAACGTGCTGGCCGAAAGCGTGGGCGTGAAAAGCCAGTCGTCGAAAAAGTCTGCTGGCATAGGTCTATGTGGGAAGAGGGCATGAAACTCGTCTTTGAGCAGAGGTTCGTCTAAGGCGTAGCCCGGCACCCAGCTGTTCGCACTGGCCGGGGTGCCCTCCTTGGCGAGAAAGTATTCTACCCCCTCTTCCCCCCATCTGGAGTCCAAAATCTCCGTGACTTCGTTGATGCGCTCCTTCTGTGCCACTCCCGCGTGCCCTGTTCTGTCTCTGGCCGGACTCGGCGCCGTTCCGGGTTCCTGGAACCTGTGCGGTGCCTTGTAGGGAGTGAGCACCGATCTGTGGAATACCGGATGCATTCTGGAACCCTCCGGAAGTGCCAGTCTGAAAGCTACCGGGTTGACCTGCTCTTCGACTTGGTAGGGCCCCAGTTGTTTATGCCCTAATTTCTTCTTGGCCAACGACCTGGCCGGCACTGCGTGGGCTGCTAACCAAACCCAGTCTCCCACGTGGAGCTCTTCTCCAACCCTTCTGTGCTTGTCTGCTTGTACCTTGTATGCGTGCTTGGCCAGCTCCAGGTGGCGCCTCAGCTGATCGTGGACTTCCTGCAGCTCCGACGCGAACGCATCTGCTGTCTGCGGCTCCCCCTCCCCCATTCTTTCCAGTCCCGGGAAGGTTCTGGGGTGCCTCCCGTTGTTGGCGAAGAACGGCGTGACCCCCGTGGACACGTGCTTCGTGTTGTTGTAGGCGAACTCGGCAAGCGGCAGGTAATCCACCCACGTCGCAGGCTGTTGATTTGCATAACATCTCAGGTACTGCTGCATGATGGCATTGACCCACTCCGCTTGCCCGTTGGTCTGCGGGTGTCTCGCCGACGCCAGGTTGATCTTGACGTTCAGGAAGCCCATCAGCTTCTGCCAGAAATTCGAGATGAACTGCCGCCCCCGGTCAGACAGAATAGACCGTGGCAGACCGTGAACCTTGAACACGTGGTCTATGAACAGTTTGGCGGTTTGCTCCGCCGTGGCCACCTTAGCACACGGAATGAAATGCGCCATCTTGGAAAACAGGTCCACCACCACCAGCACTGCCGTCTTGCCCCTTGAGCTGCGCAGATCCGTGACAAAGTCCAGGGCCACCCTTTCCCAAGGTTCGACCGGAGTTTGCAGCGGTTCCAACAGTCCGGCCGGCGGTTTGTGCACTGGTTTGGCCCTCTGGCAGGTGTCACACCTCGCCACGTAGTCTGCGACCTCCCCTCTCATTCCAGGCCACCAGAAATCCCTGGCTACTAATTCCACCGTCTTCTCCTTGCCAAAGTGCCCGGCCGTGGGCGCGTCGTGCAGCTGCTGCAGCACCTTGGCTCGAAGTTCGTCTCCCGGCACGTAGATGGCCCCTTTACGGATGAGCAATCCATCTCTTAGCTGGAAACCGTCGGCCGCTGCCTTGCCCCTTTGCACCTCTGCCATCTTTGCTTGTGCGAAGGAGTCCCCCTGCAACGCTCGTCGCACCGCCTCTAGGTCCACGGTCGCCGCGGCGCACGCCCACACTGTTGGTGCGAAGATGTGCATGGCGGCCGCTGGTGTTGCGTCCTCCAGATACTGTGGCTTACGGGAGAGAGCGTCTGCCATGATGTTGGTGTCCCCCGGGACATACTCTATTCGGAAGTCGAAGTTCGCAAAGAACTCAGCCCAACGTATCTGCCTCTGGTTCAGGAACTGTGCCGTGCGCCAGTGCTCTAGATTCTTGTGGTCCGTGCAAACCTGCACCGTGTGCTTGGCGCCGATCAGAAAGTGCCTCCACGCCTTGAACGCTGCGTGAATGGCCAGCAACTCCCTGTCCCATATGGTGTAGTTCTGCTCGGACTTGCTGAGCTTCCTGGAGTAAAACGCTCCCGGTCGCCACACCCCCTGCGGGTCTTTCTGCAGCAGGACCGCCCCCACGGCTCTGTCCGAGGCGTCTGTCTCCACCCTCATCGGCTTGCTGGGGTTGACATGAAGCAGCTGCTCTTCCGACGCGAAGAGACGCTTGAGTGCCTGAAAGGACTGCTCCGCCTGCTCTGTCCAAATGAACTTCTTTTTCTTGGAGCTAAGCGTGTCAGTGATGGCCGCCGTCTGCATCGCGAAGCCCTTGATAAACTTGCGATAGAAGTTCGCAAAGCCGACAAACCGTTGGACCTCCTTCCGGTTGCGCGGGCTCTTCCAATCCAACACCGCTCGAACCTTGGCGCTGTCCATGGCGAGCCCCTTGTCAGACAGCTTGTAGCCCAGAAAATCCACCTCCGGCACGTCAAATTGGCACTTCTCCAGCTTGGCGTAGAGCCTATGTTGCTTTAGCCTGCTCAGCACTTCCTTGACGTG
Organism: Podarcis liolepis; assembly: GCF_965112155.1. Classification (NCBI taxonomy): domain Eukaryota; kingdom Metazoa; phylum Chordata; class Lepidosauria; order Squamata; family Lacertidae; genus Podarcis; species Podarcis liolepis. Next base: position 5,948,157 of record NC_139564.1, read on the forward strand.
TTTGTCATGCTCCTGCTGCGACTCCGAAAAGATCAGGATGTCATCTAAGAAACAGACGCACGTCTTGTAGAGAAGTCCCGCCAACACGTGATGCATAAATGCTTGAAAAACGTGGGAGCCATTTTGCAATCCAAAAGGCATAACTCTATATTCGTAGGTCCCCAGTGGCGTGAACATGGCTGTCTTCCACTCATCACCCTCCCGCATGCGAATGAGGTTGTACGCCCCCCGCAGGTCCAACTTGGTGAACACTCTGCCCTTCCGTACCTTTGCGAGGAGGTCGTCAATTCGGGGCATGGGGAAGTCCGATGGCCTAGTCACACTGTTCAAAATCCTGTAATCCACTACGAGTCTCTTTTGGGGCGTGTCCCGCTTCTTAACAAAGAATACGGGACTGCCCCCCACTGCCTTGGACTCCCGGATGAAGCCGCGCTGCAAATTATGATCAATGAACTCCTTGAGTTCTTGCAGTTCGTCCTCTGACATGGAATACAGTTTCCCTTTAGGCAGCGCCGCCCCCGGCAGCAGGTCAATTTTGCAGTCATATGGTCTGTGAGGGGGTAGCCTGTCTGCCTCCTTCTCGCAGAAAACTTCCAAAAATTCAGCGTACTTGTGGGGAATCGCTTGCAGCGTGCCTAGCAGCAGCTGTGACTCCTCTTCCTCTCCTTCCTGCCTGGGCACGATGCAGTGTTCAGCACAAAAGGAAGAGCCGAAGGTCAGCTGCCTCTGGTACCAAGCCATCGTTGGGCTGTGCTTGTCCAGCCAACTCATGCCCAATACAATGGGCGTGTCAGATAGTTGAGTGACGTTGAAGCTGATGATTTCTCTGTGATTCCCAAGTCGCATCACCATTGGTGGCGTCTGCTTCACCACTTGCCCCCCGAGCAGCTCCCTGCCATCCACCGTGACAACCTGCAGGGGCAGTGTGGCCGGCAGCAACTGCACAGCGTGCCTGTCGACAAAGTCCTGCCCTATAAAGTCCGCATTGCTGCCTGAGTCAATGGTGATTGGCACGTCCATGGTGATTCCATTGGGCAGCTGGAGAGATGCTGTGAGCCTCACTACTGGTTTGGGCGGGAGGGGGTTCACGGGCTGTAAAATCTCTGGGGACTGCGTCACTAACACGTCTGGCTGGGCCCCAGTGCCTCTTCCTCCAGCCAGACTGCGTCGTTTCCCTGCTGTGGTCCTCCTTGCTGCGTTGCTGCAGTCACCATTGCTGAGGCTGCAGTGAGCTTGTGGGGCCTCTGGGGACACTCTTTTGCCATATGCCCTGGCTCCTCACAGACGTAACACTTCCTGTTCCCTCTAGGAGGCTTCGCTTTCACTGCTGCCGGTGCTAGGGCTCTGGTTGCTGACTGAGCCCTTGCACCTCCAACCTCCATAGGTTCGGCTCCTCCTCCTGGCGGAGGCGTGGATTGCGCCCGCGCTGCTTCTCTGGGAAGGAAGGAGGGGCCCCCGGCTGGTTCGCGCCCTCCACGCCCTTCGTCCCTGCTCCACGGACGTCCTTCCAGCCTCACCCCCACTGCCAGTGCCCTCTGAACGACCTCCTGGGTGGTTCGGGGTCTCTCCCCCCTCGCGATCTCATCTTTAATCGAGTTGTGCAGCCCCTCCCAAAAGAGGTCTCTTACAGGAGCCGAATCTCTGTCCCATTCCAGGGCACTGACCAAGGCGAAAAAGCGGGCATGATACTGCCTGACGCTGGCCCTCCCTTGTCTCAGCCCATGCACCTCCTTCCGTGCAAGATCCACGTCAATACTTGATAAAAAACACCCATCCATCGCTTTAATAAAGGCATCTGCATTCTGGAGCGCCGGATCCTTATCTCTCCATAAATTGCGTAGCCATGCTTTCGCATCCCCATGCAAATGGGACATGATGAACCCCACTCTCTCTTGTTCATCTCTAAAGTCTTTATGCAGCAGTTGCAGTGCGCACAGTACGTCGGCTCTAAAGTTGGGATACTGTTGCAGGTTCCCATCGAAGTGAGAGACCAGCCCGCCTGTCCGTCTCGCCAACCCAATTCCCTCCTGCCGGGGTGTCTGCTTTGTCAGCACGTCTAACCTGACCTGGAGATCCCTGCAGGCGGCAGCTGCCTCCTCCTCTCTCTTCCTGGATGCGAGAGCCTCGGCATTCAGTTGTGACACTGCGTTTCTGAGTTCCTCTATCTGCTGCTCAGCCGTCATGTCGTCTGCCGTTCGTGAGCTCGCTAGTAGGCACCTGTTTCTCTCCCCTCCTCGAGGCTGTAGATGCCCACAAGAGTGAGACGGAGCTTACTGTCAGAGCTGCTTGAAGATCCTAGCTCACAGAGGATCACGCTAGCCAGCGATCATTAAGTAAAAGTCTTTATTGAATTACAGTTTCCATTCTCACGCTGCTGCGCGCAACTCTACTTCTAGTAGCTAGATCGACGAAGCTCCGTCTGAGTCTCCGCCCCGTGTGCACCAACTTAATATCCTAGCCTTGCTCCACCTTTTCCGCCTGACTGTCCTCCTCTGGGTCCCTCTACCCCCCGGGGCTTCTTCCTTCCGGGATTCTTCTGACGCTGACCCGGACCCTCCTGCCTCCTTGCGCCGGGCTTTAGGACCTGGTTCCCTTTCGGGGCTGCTTACTGCGCCGCCTTCCTCTGCATTTGAACTTGGCGCGCGCGCCCAACCTTCCACTTTCCTCTTAACCGTTTCTTCGCTCCCCGATGGAGGTGTGGCCACTCCTGACTCATGCCCTCCCTCCTGTGGTGAGCTGCCAGCGCTTCCCCCCTGGCTCCCTTCCTCTTCCCTGCTTCCTGGCGGTGACGCTGGTCCCGATTTCCAGCTGCTCCCCCCTGAGTCCCCTCTGGCTCTATCTTCCTGGGGTGCCCCCCTAGACTCCCCCCTTGCCCTGGCCACTGGTGCTCCTTTCTGTGAATCCTCTGATTCACTGGAAAGACTAGGAGATCTCGGGTCGTCGTCATCACTCATCTTTTCTTCTGCCTCCTCCCCTTCGCTCTCTGTTTCCTCCCTTGCCCGTGCCTCTGCTCCTAAACCCCTGACAGTACCGTTTACGTATTTTTTTAATATTCGGCAGCTCAGAAACTCTGCGAAAGAGGTGAGCGGGAGTTGCGGTGCGCCAGCCCCTGGCCCTTACCCCGGCCCAGAAACAAGAATCGTAAGGATGCAAGTAGAGCCCTGCAGGATCAGGCCCATGGCCCATCTAGCTCTCAGCATCCTTTCCCCACAGTGGTCAACCAGAAAGAAAAGCTTGCAAGCAAGACCTGTGTGCCCACAGCCCTCTCTCCAACTGCAGTTTGGGATTCCAAGGTTTACTGCCTCTCCCGGTGGAGATGGAGGCAAGCCATTGTGGCTAGTAGCCACCGATAGCATGCCGTTCGGTTGAATTGGCTCCCACAGGGCGTAGTGATGGCTACCAACTTGGAGGACAACCATGGAGGACATCTGAGGCTGTGAGCCACAATGGCTGTGTTCTGTCCCCCAGGGTCAGAGACAATACACTTTCTGAATTCCAGCTCCTCGGGGACTCAAGTAGGCGTCGAGGACACTTATAATAATAATATTATTATAATAATTTATTATTTATACCCCACCCATCTGGCTGAGCTTCCCCAGCCACTCTGGGCGGCTTCCAACAAAATATTAAAATACAGTAATGCATCAAACATTAAAAGCTTCCCTAAACAGGGCTGCCTTCAGATGTCTTCTAAAAGTCTGGTAGTAGTTGTTCTCTTTGACATCTGGTGGGAGGGCATTCCACAGGGTGGGTGCCACTACCGAGAAGGCCCTGTAACTTGGCTTCTCGCAGTGAGGGAACCGCCGGAAGGCCCTCGGCACTGGACCTCAGTGTCCGTGTAGAATGATGGGGGTGGAGGCGCTCCTTCAGATATACTGGACTGAGGCTTTAAAGGTCAGCACCAACTTGCACCCAGATCCTGCTTGGATGCTTCCTGTGGCCATCTCTTTGGCTACTTGGAATACAGGATGCTAGGCTGACTAGATGGGCCGTTGGTGAGGCTCTGCCCACGTTTATTCCCCTTGTGCCCCCATAGCTGGGCTTTTCTTGTGTTCACGGCTGCTCCAAGCAACCTCTTTTTGTGACGTCCTGTTCTTTCCCCCTTTCTCTCTCCCAGTGCCACTGACGTCTTGTGCCTCCACTACCATACCTTGCCATGGCCAAATTAGAGACCCTCTCCGTCCTTAGTGACGCCAGCTACCACAACAAGGAAGCCTTCCACCCTTTCGACCCCAGGCTCACCGAACCCGCCTCCCAGGGCACGATGGGAAGCGTCGGCAGCGGCGTTGCCGGCGAGCAAGAGTTCGCCATGAAGAGCGTGGGTACCAGGACGCAGAGCGGCGGGCGCCAGGTCGATGGGTCCCGGAACAGCTACTCCACGCGGGAGATCTCGAACCGCTACTCTGGGGAGGAGAAGACCTACAAGACGGAGAAGATCTCCCACTCCATCTTCATCAACGGGGACCTGCGCAAGAGCGAGAAAGGGAAGGCGGACCTCTGTGGGAACGTCGCGGCCAACAACGAGAAGAACATCCCACCTCCTCCCCAGTACAGAGAACCCAGTAACCCACCAAAGATATTGCCAGTCTCTGGTAAACTAGACCAGGTGAGACTCAATTTACATCCTAGAAGAGGGGTACCCAGACCATGGTCCGTCAGCAGCCACACTGGTCCACGGCCTTCATCCAGGTGGTCTGTGGAATGACCGCATTAAATGTTTGCATTCATTCTCAATTGTATTTTCATTTCTTCCTTTATTTCTTCCAGGCTGCGTTTCATTATATTGCAGTTTGATGGAAGCAATTTTTAAAAAACACGGTTAAATTTAACAAAATATCTAGCTCTTTGCACGTACAACAGGCAATGCTTGGTTGTTTGGTTATAAGTCACTTGGAGTTGCCTTGGGCAAGATGATGGTGATGATGATGATGATAACAATTTATCATTTATACCCCACCCATCTGGCTGGGTTTCCCCAGCCACTCTGGGCGGCTTCCAACAAAACACTAAAATACAAACAATAACCTATTAAACATTAAAAGCTTCCCTAAACAGGGCTGCCTTCAGATGTCTTCTGAAAGTCTGGTAGTTGTTTTTCTCTTTGACATCTGGTGGGAGGGCATTCCACAGGGCGGGCGCCACCACCGAGAAGGCCCTCTGCCTAGTTCCCTGTAACTTGGGCTTCTCGCAGTGAGGGAATCGCCAGAAGGCTCTCGGCACTGGACCTCAGTGTCCGGGCAGAATGATGGGGGTGGAGACGCTCCTTCAGTGACATGAACAAATTTAATAAATCACCATCATCCTCATTAAGTGGTCTGCCAAGATCTCCCCCCCCCCACACACAATTTTCAAGTGGGGCATGGCCGGGGGTTGGAATTTGAGACCTGATGTCCTGGGAACATAAGAAGCTGCCAAGTCAAACAATTGGTGGAGAAATTCCAGACCCTTGACCATCTTGGTTGCCCTAAACCAGGCATAGGCAAACTCGGCCCTCCAGATGTTTTGGGACTACAACTCACATCATCCCTGACCACTGGTCCTGTTAGCTAGGGATGATGGGAGTTGTAGTCCCAAAACATCTGGAGGGCCGAGTTTGCCTATGCCTGCCCTAAACTGTACACCTTCCAGCTTGTCAACATTCTTAAATTGTGGTGCCCAGAACTGGTCACAGGACTCCAGGAGTGGTCTGACCAAGGCAGAATAGAGTGGTCCTATGACTTCCCTTGACCAAGACACTAGACTTCTGTTGATGCAGCCTAGAATAGCATGAGCTTTTTTTGTTGCTGCATCACACTGTGGACTCATGTTCAGCTTGCGGTCCACTAAGATCCCCTAGATCCTTTTCACATGTACTACTAGTAAGCCAGGTGTCTCCCATCTTATATTTGTGTATCTAGTTCTCCTTGCCTAAGTGCAGAACCTGACATTTGTCCCTATTGAAATCCATTTAACTGGCTTGGGCCCAGTTCTCCAATCTCTTGCGGTCGTATTGACTCTCAATTCTGTCTTCCGTGGCATTACTTACCCCTCCCAACTTGGCGTCATTTGCAGGTCTGATGAGGTAGAAGCAAGTTTCTCATTTCCCAGGGCTTTTGGCCCTTAATGTGAAGGTGTGTTACGTAGGACCCTCGTACCTACAGGACCGCCTCTCCTGGTATGCCCCACAGAGAAACCTACGGTCTGCAAATAATAACATCCTCAAGGTCCCAGGCCTCAGAGAGGTTAGGCTGGCCTCAACTAGAGCCAGGGCCTTCTCGGCTGCGGCTCCAATCTGGTGGAATGCTCTGTCACAAGAGACTAGGGCCCTGCGGGACCTGACATCTTTCCGCAGGGCCTGCAAGACAGAGCTGTTCCGCCAGGCCTTTGGTCAGGGCGCAGCCTGACTCCCTCCTCTGGCAACCTGCACAGAATTTTGCTTAATTGGTTGCCATCAATTTGATTTAATTAATTTTTATAATGAAATATTTTTAGATTGTGTGACTATTTGACTATTTGACTGTTTGATTATTTGATTGTTGTTAGCCGCCCTGAGCCCGGCTTCGGCTGGGGAGGGCGGGATATAAATAAAATTATTATTATTATTATTATTATTATTATTATTATTATTATTATTATTATTATTATTATTATTTGCGGCCTCTTTTGGCGTGGCAGGATCTGTTAAAACCTGTGTCTGATTTGTACACATCTTCGGGTTGGGGTTTTTAAAAAAGTTTTTATGTAGTAATAATAACAATAATTTTATTATTTATACTCCGCTCATCTGGCTGGGTTGCCCTAGCCACTCTGAGCGGCTTCCAGCAAAATAAAAAATATATTTAAAAACCTCCCTAAACAGGGCTGCCTTCAGATGTCTTCTAAAAATCATATAGTTGTTTATCTGTTTTACGTCTGATGGAAGGGCGTTCCACAGGGAGGGTGCCACTACCAAGAAGGCCCTCTGCCTGGTTCCCTGTAGTTTCACTTCTTGCATTGAGGGACCCGCCAGAAGGCCCTCGGAGCTGGAGAAGAAAAATGAGAAACACACATAGCGCAGGAATCACATAAAGTCGCCATAAAGCTGGGTGACTGTCAAGGAGGAGGGAGGTTGCCTGGGGGGAGAGGTGGAGAAGAAGGAGGGGAGGGATGTTGGGGGTAGAAGGAGAAAGAAACGCAGAAGACACTCCTCACTTTCAGGGTTATATTTATATCCCTCCTTATAGGACACACACACCATCAAGTTACTTTGGCGTTTCCTTGAATTTCTCAAGGTCTCTGTAGAAAACCAAGGAACTGTTAGTTACTGAAGCTGGGGAGGAGTTTCGTTGTTGGGGGAGATTTTAAGAAGAGAAGCAGTCATGCAAAAGTGTTTCTGCACTTTTTTGCCATTGCTTTATTTTGGGCTGCAAGTTAAAGCTGCCGGTTGCTCAGAGAGAAATAGAGATAATGCAGGAAATTATGGGCTGCAGGTTAATGAAAAGATGTCCCCCCCCAGGCTCCTCTGAACTTTCCTCAAGTCACCCTGGGGTGCTATGGCACACCGGTTGAACACCAATGCTCAGGATTGGAATATCACTTGTAGTTTAAGGTTGAATTCTGGACATGGTGGAAGAAGTAAAGGATTTGGATTATCATAAAAGGAGGAAATGATAAATAATAGAACCCACTAAGGCAGCCTTTCTCAACTTGTGGGTCCCCAGATGTTGTTGAACTACAACTCCCATCACCCCTAGCTAGCAAGGCCAGAGCTCAGGGATGATGGGAGTTGTAGTCCAACAACATCTGGGGACCCACAGGTTGAGAACCGCTGCACTAAGGGGAGGATGGAAGTCCAGGAGATTCCTTGAAATCTTGTGTTTATGGTTTACGTTTGATATATCTCTGTGAAATTTTAATTTGAAAAACAAAAGAAATAATTCTTTAAAAAAAGAAAACCAATGCCCTAGCCAACCGAGCTGTGTCAATCCTTGTGTTTAATTTGCTGTCCTGTTTTTTTCTTTCCCTCCTACTTGCAGAGCAATGAGCCCTTAGTTAGACCTTCAGCCTTTAAGCCCGTAGTCCCTAAAAACTTCCATTCCATGCAGAACCTGTGCCCGCCGCAGAACAATGGCATCTCGGAGACCCGGAAGACCTTGAACCACACCAACAGCAATAGCCCTTCCACGGTCAAAAGTGGGATGGAGAAGGCCAGCCATAACAGGACTACCAACCAGGCAGGCGGCCTCTCCGATTCCGGGCGGAACTCTTTGACCAGCCTGCCCACCTATGGCACAGGCTATAGCCAGCACATCGGGCCCATGAGCGCATCAACCAGCCACATAAACCGCATTGGGACCACCTACGTGGACAAGAACATTGTGGGCTACAATGGGATATCTACCTCAGACAGCGGCCGGTCTTCCAGCAAGAGCACGTCCTCGTTCAGCCGGCTCAACCACCTCAACGAGACGATGCCCTTCCACTCGCCCTCGACGGACGACATCATCCAGGACTTGGAGGACCGGCTGTGGGAGAAGGAGCAGGAGGTCCTTCAGATGAGGAGGAACCTCGACAAGAGCGAGGCGGCCATCTACCAGGTCTTTGAGGAGAAGCAGAAGATCTGGGAGCGGGAGATGGAGGACCTGCGGCAGAATTACGCCAACAAGCTGCAGCAGGTGTCCAAGAAGGCGCAGAGGGCGCAGCAGGCTCTGCAGCTGCAGATCTTCAAGCTCCAGCAGGAGAAGAAGAAGCTCCAGGACGACGTGGGGCAGCTCCTCCAGCAACGGGAAGAGCTGGAGAAGAAGTTTGTGGCTTTCAAGAAGGAGCAGGCAGAGTTCCTTCCCAAGATTGAGGAGACCAAGTGGGAGGTGAGAGGCAGGTGTGGTCTCTGTCACGGAGAGCCAACTGGGGGGGGCCTTCAAGATAATAATAATAATAATAATAATAATAATAATAATAATAATAATAATTTATTTGTACCTTGCCCACCTGGCTAGGTTTCCCCAACCACTCTGGGCAGCTTCCAACAAAGATTAAAAATACATCAAAATGTCGCACATTTAAAACTTCCCTGAACAGGGCTGCCTTCAGATGTCTTCTAAATGTCAGGTAGTTGTTTATCTCTTTGACATCTGATGGGAGGGTGTTCTACAGGGCGGGCACCACCACCGAGAAGGCCCTCTGCCTAGTTCCCTGTAGCTTTGCTTCTCGCAATGCGGGAACCGCCAGAAGGCCCTCGGCGCTGGACCTCAGTGTCCGGGTTGAACGATGGAGATGGAGACGCTCCTTCAGGTCTTCTGGGCCAAGGCCGTTTAGGGCTTTAAAGGTCAACACCAACAAGTTGAATTGTGCTCGGAAACGTACTGGGAGCCAATGTAGGTCTTTCAAGAGGTTGTTGGCCTGAGGAGGGGGTGTAATCTAGAAGCGTCCTGAAGGCCCACATTATGTGTGAGCAACCTTTGACGCTTCAGATGTTGCGGAACTACAACTCCAATGGGATTTGTTGGTCAGAGATATTTGGAGGGCCAAAGGTTGTGGTGGTGGTGGTTTTACTTTTATTTATATTTATTAATTTATATTTTACTGCAGTGGTACCTTGGTTCTCAAACGTAATCCGTTCCAGGAGTCCGTTCGACTTCCGAAACCATTTGAAAACCAAGGCACGGCTTCTGATTGGCTGCAGGAGCTTCCCACACTTAATCGGAAGCCATGTCAGATGTTCGGCTTCCGAAAAACGTTTGCAAACTGGAACACTTACTTCCAAGTTTGGGGCGTTCAGGAGCCGATTTATTCGGGAGCCAAGCTGTTTGAGTACCAAGGTACCACTGGATTAGTATATGAAGCCCCAATTGCTGGCAACCAATTTACTTATGGGATTGACTTGCCTCTTTCCATGCCTGTTAGATCATTTCACTCTGCCAAACTAGCATTCCTACAAGTGCCACATTATGTCCACTACACATTTGCAAGGAGCTTTTCCTTCAGGTGTGCTGTGGAACTCCCTGCCCCTTGATGTTAGGTAGGTGTCTTGCTGGATTGTTTTAGATGCCTCCTGAAAACGTTTCTGTTCCAGCAAGTCTGCCCAGGCCCCTGATTTGGTTACTTATACAGTGGTGCCTCGCAAGACGAAATTAATCCGTTCCGCGAGCCTCTTCGTCTAGCGGTTTTTTCGTCTTGCGAAGCAACCCTATTAGCGGATTAGCGCTATTAGCGGTTTAGCGGCTATTAAAGGCTTAGCGACTATTAAAGGCTTAGCGGATTAGCGGCTAAAAGGCTATTAGCGGCTTAGCGGTTTAGAAAAAGGGGGGGAAAGCGGGGGAAAATCGGAACACTTGCAAGACGTTTTCGTCTTGCAAAGCAAGCCCATAGGGAAAATCGTCTTGCGAAGCAGCTCAAAAACGGAAAACCCTTTCGTCTAGCGGGTTTTCCGTCTTGCGAGGCGTTTGTCTTGCGGGGCACCACTGTATGTGTTGTAAAGACTTGCTGGTTTTATCTTTTCATAGTGGTGATATTGATGATGATTCTATTCATATTTCTTTCTAAGTGGTTCATGGGTTTTAGCTATGTTTTCTACATTCTCTTGGATAATTCCTTTTGATCCTGCGGTTTATTATCTAAAGAAACAAATGAAACTCAGGCACCCAAATCGTAGGGCGCTTCGACTTTTTCCTGGGTTTTGTGGTGGGGTTGGATTCCATTGCACACTGGTAAATTCAGGTTGTAAAATTATAGTGGATTGGGAGGTCTTGTGCAGCAATCTGGACTTTTCGTGATAAGGAAGCGGGGTGATGCACAGGAAAGTGTGAGATAATAACACTTGCTTTGACGCAATCTCATCTAACCTCCCTGCAAGCAAATTGGAATGAATGCACGTTAAATAGCCAATGGTGTCTAATCTCCCTACAAGCAAATCTGGGTGCAGCCTCATTAAACTGGTCATCTGGAAGCACCCCTTAACACTACAAGGTTCTTACAAAAACACTGTTGTGCCGCCACCAAAACGCAACTTGCAGAATTGACTCTCCGCCGCAACTTGCAGAATTGACTCTCCGCAGACAGCAGGCTTGGTTAAAAAGTCTGCAAGCTGCTGGTTGAGATCAACTCAGGGTGATCACAGAATGCAGATTCCCTCAGGTTTTGTGCTTCAGGAGACAGTAGGGAGGAGTATCAAGCAACCCCTGACCATTAAGTCCAGTCGTCGCCAACTCTGGGCTTGCGGCGCTCATCTCGCTTTATTGGCCGAGGGAGCCGGCGTACAGCTTCCGGGTCATGTGGCCAGCAGGACTGTAATGGTTCTAGGGGTTGCTCGTGTGTAAGCCGGTGCTTATCTCCCCGGCGGGGTGCAGACACCTGGTTGGGTTGCCTAAGTGAACCTTTTCTGTCCGGACAGCCACTCACCCGTGGCTGACTCAGTCGCTGGCAGAATCCGTCAGTGGGCGTTTCTTAAACTTCTTCCAGCAAAGAAGCTCTTTGACGCCTAGTCTCCTCCTACTCTCTCTGCGCTGAAGGCTTCAGCGCAAGGAGGGCATGGGCAACGGAGGACCCCTACTCTCCCCGCTGGTCCCAGGCAAGGAGTCATGGGACCGCCTCGCCACTTCCCCCACCTGCCCCCCTTCTCCACTGGTGCTACGCTGATTCTCTTCCCCAGAAGATGGGCTGCTTCTCCCAATCCCTGGACACTCTCTGGAATCCCTCTGGCTTTTGCTCTCTCCCTCCGGCACTGATGGCAGTTCCCTGACAATGACTAAGCTGCTTCTGGCGAACCAGAGCGGCACACGGAAACACCGTTTACCTTCCCGCCGGTGCGGTACCTATTTATCTACTTGCACTTCGACGTGCTTTCGAACTGCTAGGTTGGCAGGAGCAGGGACCGAGCAACGGGAGCTCACCCCGTCGCGGGGATTCGAACTGCCGACCTTCTGATCGGCAAGTCCTAGGCCCTGTGGTTTAACCCACAGCGTCACCCACGTCCCATGAAGCAGCTTAGGCTTGGTCTACAATGTTGCCTCTTGAGTTGTGCCCTGTTTGGACTAGCAGGAAACCAGCGCAATGAACCATGCTCTTTTGTCGACCGAATTGTGGCTTAGGTGTTTCATACGCCCCTTGGAGAGAAATGAGATGGAAGAGCTTGTGAGTCTCCACGGGCCTTTTAAAAGCATCAAAGTGCGCCCGAGCAAACATGCCTGACCCCCCAAAAAGACTCCCTCTGAAAAGCACTTAAGAGAGAGTGTGTTAACTGTACCCTTTTATGTTGGCCCAACTTAACTGGAAATAGTGTTCTTCCACAGACTCATAGCTGTCAACCTTCCTTTTTTTGGCAGGAAATTCCCTTATTCCAGCGCCGTTTCCCATTGCTTCCTGCTGCTATCCCGGATTGTTAGATACCCCGTAGACTGTCCCCGGGATCGCTTATTTTCGAGGCTGCTGATCCCTTATTTTCAAATCTGAAAGTTGACAGCTATGCTCAGACTTAGGTGCTCACCTCTGCACAAAAGGCCTCCATTCTGTTACAAGTAGGCCAATGTCTCAAGAGCAACCTTCCCTAACTTGGAGCCTTCCAAATGTTTTGGATTACAACTCCCATGAGTGCCTTCCAGCATGGCGGGGCTGATGTGAGTTCTAGTTCAAGGTCTCTGGAAGGTACCAGACTTGTGAAGGCTGTTCTGGACGCTTCAGTCAAAGCTATTGCCTTAGTATGGTACCTTGAGGAGGTGCCAATGGCAAATCAAGAGTCTTCAAGGTTGTGGCTACAGCACAGGTGGGTATCAGTGACCAGGAACTCAATCACCAGCCAAGAGACACATCCTTCTCTTTGATGGCATGAGCACAGGTGAGCTGCATGTGCCATCTGCCAGGGATTCTATAATAATAATAATAATAATAATAATAATAATAATAATAATAATAGATTATTTATACCACGCCCATCTGGCTGGGTTTCCCTAGCCACTCTGGGCTGCTCAACAGAATATTAAAAACATGATAAAACATCAAGCATTAAAACATTTCCCAATACAGGGCTGCTTTCAGGTGTCTTCTAAACGTCAGATAGTTGACATCTAATGGGAGGGTGTTCCACAGGGCGGGTGCCACTACCAAGAAGGCCCTTTGCCTGGTTCCCTGTAACTTGGCTTCTCGCAGTGAGGGAACTGCCAGAAGGCCCTTGGAACTGGATCTCAGTGTCCGGGCTGAATGATGGAGGTGGAGACGCTCCTTCAGGTCTACTGGGCCGAGGCCGTTTAGGGCTTTAAAGGTCAGCACCAACACCTTGAATTGTGCTTGGAAACATACTGGGAACCAATTAAGGTTTTTCAGGACCGGTGTTATGTGGTCCCGGCGGCCGCTCCCAGTCACCAGTCTAGCTGCCGCATTCTGGATTAGTTGTAGTTTCCGGGTCACCTTCAAAGGTAGCCCCACGTAGAGCGCATTGCAGTAGTCCAAGCGGGAGATAACCAAAGCGTGCACCACTCTGGCAAGACAGTGGTTTCTACATTGCAAGAGGTTGGATTATTGCTAGGGATCCAACTCTTCATTTCTATGAGTCCATGAATTTCTGGCAGGGGTACCATTAGGCTACCTTGCTGTCAAGACATAGACGGGAGTTTGCCATTTAGGCTGTGTTTCCCCTTTCTCTTATTAGTCCCTCACTGTGCTATTTTATCCTACCCTCGATGCTGTCCTCCCGCTTCTTGAAGCCAATGGAAGCTTGAAGGAGTGGCAGAGTGGAGTTTTGGTGGAAATCAAGGTCAATCGAGACTCTTAGCTAATACAGTGGTGCCTCGCAAGACGAAATTAATTCGTTCTGCAAGTTTTTTCTTCTTGCGAGTTTTTCGTCTTGCGAAGCACGGTTTCCCATAGGAATGCATTGAAAATCAATCAATGCGTTCCTATGGAGACCGTCCGGGCATTTAGCAAAGGGGCGGGGGAGGGAATATGATTTAGTTCAAATTTAAAGGTGAACCAACCTTATCTGCATTTTCCAAAGCAATGCATGTTTTTAAAAAAAGGATCTCTTATGAAATGTGGATTTGTCTGAATTTTGCAATGCGGTTCTCCAGCCAAGTAATGGGCAAGTAAACTAGCATAAAACGTGTGTTATGCAAACTGCTTTGCAAAAATGTGCATATTAGTGAAAACGGCATGCCTTAGAAGAAATCTGCATTAGGGAGCTGATGAATTTTCACGAGGACTTAAAAATAAATAGGTCACTAGCTGAAATGAAAATGTGGGAAACGGAAGTTACCAGTGGGAAAAAATGAGAAACTGAGCAATTGCAAGACTGATAGATGTGTCCGTCTCTAATAGCATTTCTGCGTGTGGAGGGCCTGGGTAAAGTACATTGGGCAGGAGCGCTGTGGCACCTTATGTTTTTTATTCTGTGGAGCTGGTGCAGCAGCATAAAGTAGGCCATAACATTTAAAGCAGTGCTATACCACTTTCCCAAATCAATGGCTTCCCCCAGAGAATCCTGGGATCTGTAGTTTGTTGGGGGTGCTGTTAGGAGATCCCTATTCCCTTCCCAGAGCTACAATTCCCGGAGTGTTTTAACAATCAATCCCTCTTCCCAGGAAACTCTGGCAACTGTAGCTCTGAAGGGGAATAGGGCGTCTTCTAACAAATCCCAGCACCCTTAACAGATGACAGTTCCCAGAATCCTTTGGGGGAGCCATGACTGTTCAGAGTGGTATGATATTGCTTGAAGCATAGCGTGCACTAGAGCAAATGCTGTTTGAGTTGTCTCATGACAAGGCCTCTCTTCCAGGTGTGCCAAAAGGCTGGTGAGATCTCTCTGCTGAAGCAGCAGCTGAAGGACTCCCAGTCCGACGTCTCCCAGAAGCTCAACGAGATCGTCGGGTTGAGGACCCAGCTGAAGGAAGGCAAGAGCTTCCTCAGGGAGAAGGAGGAGCAGATCCTGACCTTGAAAGACTCCTACAGCACCAAGAGCGTCAGCCTGGAGATCTCGGAGGGCGAACTGCAGCGGAAGATGGGCGAGGTACAGATGCTGAGGGAGAAACTTGACCAGTGTGAGCTGGAGGTCTCCAACCTGAAGCAGACCCTCACCAGCCTGGGCGGGGCCCACGGCCACTTTGGCGCCGAGCTGGTGGAGAAGCTGGCGAGGGACCCTTTGGCTTGCGAGAGTGACGAGGCCAAGATGAAGCGGCAGAGTGAGGAGAACTTCAACGCGCTGAAGAAGGAGGTGGAGCGGCTGCAGGCGGAGCTGAAGGCCGAGAGGCAGCAGCGGGAGCAGCAGGTCCTGGACTTTGAGGAGGAGCGCCGCACCTGGCAGGAGGAGAAGGAGAAGGTCATCAAGTACCAGAAGCAGCTGCAGCTGAATTACGTGGAGATGTACCAAAAGAACCAAATCCTCGAGCACAAAGTCAGCGAAATGACCAGCAAGGTCACCAGCCCACCACACACCGACGAGAAGAAAACATGGACTCCTTCCAGGCTGGAGAGGATAGAGTCCACAGAGATCTGAGGAAAGGACTTGAGGCGTTCAAAGTACGTTGTCCCCCCAACCCCACCTCCCCAAATTACTGTGCATGTACTTCAGCCGGTGATCTTCCCGAGGAGAATTAATATGCTATATAACCAGCAGTGTAAGTTCGTCTGCCCTGGGCATCTCCCACAATGCTCTGGTGCTTTGCAGGTGATAAAGGAAAAATAGAGACAGGTGTTTCTTCTGTGTTTCTAGGGATGAGCTGACATCAGGAGTATTGTGGGGTGGATTGAGTGTGCGTATGTGGGGAGGGGTCAGGGGCGTAGTCTTGCACCCAAGATTGGGGGGGCCAGCGTGCACCGCATTGTGTGATGTCATGCTTGGGACGCGCGTCGCATGCGTGACATCGTACGTGTGTCACGTGCATGTGATGTCATCGCACATTGGCGGGAGGAAGTCGAGTGGGGAGCCCGGCATGGTGTGGTTCAATGGCCGAGTTTGAGAGAGGAAGCCGCACCGTACTGGGCTCCCCACTCAGCTTCCTCTCGACGTGACGTGGATGGCATCACATGTATGACATCACATGTGTGTGACGTGCATTGTCGGGAAGAGGCCGACTGGGCGGCCTGGTGCAGCCTTCTCTCTTGCACTCTGGAGGAGCCAGCGATTGAACCACGCCGCACTCGGCCTTCTCTGCCCCCTCAACATCAAGGGGGCCCGGTCCCCTGCCAGCAAATATTGAGGTGGGCCGAAGAGCCCTCTGCCCCTAGGAGTTGGCGTCCCTGGTGTGGGTTGTTATTTAATTTTCCCATAGCCCCATTGACAAAGACACCGCAGAGTTTTCTGTGTCTGCCATTACTGCAGCCCCTCTCTTAATGGTCTTCTGGCCCACCTTCTTTTCCCAGGGCATTTTTTAGCCATATTGGCTAGTAGAAGTTCGTGCCACGCTCAGGCTTGCCTCATCTTTGCCATAACCCAGGGCGGAATCCCTCCGACATTCCTCAGGGGGAAAGGGACGTTCTCTTCCACATCAGCAGAACGTCTCTATTTTCTGAGGAAGCCTTCCAGGTATCAGACTCCCATCAGCCTCAGTCAACATGGCCCAAAGTCAGGGGGTGATGGCAGCTGCGGTCCAGAACATTCGGAGGCCTCCCCAGGTTGGGGAAGGCTTTACTGAAGTATTTTTGTGTCACAACCGGACATAAATCATAATTTCTGCTCCCGAGATAACTCTGGATACTGTCGTTCTGAGAGGAGAAAGGGGTGCAGATCACTTGCAGGCAATTCTCAGCACCTAGAAAACCTACAGTTCCCAGGATCCTTTGAGAGGAGCCATGACCAGTATAAAAGTGATACGAATTCGTAGTGTCACTGTCTGCCGCCCCCCTTTTGAAGGAGTTCCCTATGAAAGCCAATTCTGAGTTCTCAATTACGGGCTTCATGTGTGCCACCTTCGGTCCCAGGCTAAGCCGATTATAAATTGGAAGCAAGGCGTGTTTATTTACTTCCTGGTTCACACTCCATCTTAGTTTGTGGTGGCATTCATATGCTGCGGATGGGAGCAGTTTGCAGGTTATCTGATTCTTGCAAGGTTATGCCCTCAGGCATCTACACACACAAGCTGTGAGAGAGGCTGCACAGACAATGGGAGATGGCAAGACTCCCTTGCTGGCATGTACAATCTATGCTCTGCAGCGTGGACTGAATCGAAACAACTCTCTCAAAGGCAGTGCTCCAGATATCCCAATGAGAGGGCCCTGAACTGAGGTGGCATCAGTAGGCTGGATTAGTGAAACCGCCCCTCCCCAAACATTTATAGCATTTTTTAATATTGACTACCATTTTAGATAGGTAAAGGGACCCCTGACCATTAGGTCCAGTCATGGCCGACTCTGGGGTTGCGGCGCTCATCTCGCTTTATTGGCTGAGGGAGCCGGCGTACAGCTTCCGGGTCATGTGGCCAGCATGACTAAGCTGCTTCTGGCGAACCAGAGCAGCACATGGAAACGCTGTTTACCTTCCCGCCGGAGTGGTACCTATTTATCTACTTGCACTTTGATGGGCTTTCAGACTGCTAGGTTGGCAGGAGCAGGGACCGAGCAACGGGAGTTCACCCCGTCGCGGGGATTCGAACCGCCGACCTTCTGATCGGCAAGTCCTAGGCTCTGTGGTTTAGACCACAGCGCCACCTGCATCCCTTTTACCATTTTAGATAGTTGGCATTTAACACTTCGTTCCTTTAATGCAGCCAGGAGGGCAAGAACTAAGCTACCACATGTAGTTGGCATTAGGGGAGAAGGCAGAAGAATGGGATGGAAAGGAAATTATGTGGGGCATCTAGTCCGGCTCCAAATGCTAACACACACACAGTTGGTCATCTGCCTTGTCCAGCATGGTTAAGAAAGCAGGAGCACGGGCGTTCTCCTAGGTCAATAGTTCCTAAGCATTTCCAGGCCACACATACCCTGGGCTCCTTAAATTCATCCCTGGTGCCCCCCTACCTTATAAAGAACCATTATTCTAGAACAGCGGTTTGCACAACCCACCAAGGAAGATAAGAGCACAATAAAATTCAAAACATTTATTTTTATAAAGGAAAATCTAATTAAAAGTATTACATTAAATTAATTCAACAAAATGGATGATCCAGTGACCCTTGCTTTTCAAAGGCTAATCATCATTTGCACCTCCAGAGCCTTCCCCCCACCCTGGCCGCCCCCTTGCCTCTTAGCAGCCCCTTAGGCAATCCCACTCACCCATTCTGGCAAATGCCGTTCTAGATCATTGCGCTGCTCTTTGCTCAGCCAAAAACTAGAGGGGGTTTGTATTTTTTTAATGGGAAGATGGTTTGGCCAAACATACAGTGGACGCTTGGGTTGCGAACGTGATCCGTGCGGGATGCGGGTTGCGATTCGGCGCTTCTGCACATGTGCAAGGTGCGATTTAGCACTTCTGCGCGGCTGCCGAAACCCAGAAGTAACCCGTTCTGGTACTTCTGGGTTTCGGCGGTTCGTAACCCAAAAAAACCCAACCTGAGCGTCTGTAACCCGAGGTATGACTGTATTTAGAGATGATCTCAATCGAGAGATGGGTGGTTTTTCTCTCCCCTCGGGCCTTTCCCCCAGAACATTGCTTTTGTTGAGTAGCAGAAACACACACGCATGGAGGCTGCCTTATACTGAGCCAGCCCATGTGTCCGTCTGGCTCAGTCTTGTCTACACTGATTGGCAGCAACCCTCTAGGAATTCAGGCAGAAGGCATTCCCAGCCCTTCATGGCGATTCTGGGCGTTGACCCAGGGGGCTTCTGCATGGGAAGCAGGTGCTCTACCCAGGGGCGTAGGAAGGGGGGGTGCAGTCTGCTCCGGGTGCCACCCTGACGGGGGGGTGACAAAAGAGCGGGTGGCACGGGCCACACTTCTCTGCACCCGCAGGCTCCGCGCTGTCCGCTCATTGCCTCCCCCCCCAGCTGTAGGGCAGCTGAGGCCCTGCTGTGCGCCCCATCCCTATGGGAGCTGCGCATCATGTCTCATCCCTATGGGCACCGCGCCCCACCCATGGGCACTCTGGTGCCGGAGATGTTTCCTCTGCCGCTGGCTCTACCATCCAGTCCTTTTGCATTAATAATCATAAAAATAAATTTTATTTATACCCCACCCTCCCCGGCCAGAGCCGGGCTCAGAGCAGCTAACACCAGTAAAATTACAGTGAAAACATAATGGGGGGGGGGACCAATTTAAAATCCAGGTTAAAATGCAATTTAAAATACAGCCTCATTTTAAAAGTAGCCCATAGATCAAAACCATAAGGGGAGGGAAACATAAGGGTCAGACGGAGTCCAAACCAAAGGCCAGGTGGAACAGCTCTGTCTTGCAGGCCCTGCGGAAAGATGTCAAGTCCCGCAGGGCCCTAGTCTCTTGTGACAGAGCGCTCCACCAAGTCGGGGCCAGTACTGAAAAGGCCCTGGCCCTAGTTGAGACCAATCTAACCACCTTGCAACTTGGGGCCTCCAAAATGTTGTCATTTGTGGACCTTAAGGTCCTCCGTGGGACATACCTGGAGAGGTGGTCCCGTAGGTATGAGGGTCCTTGGCCGCTTAGGGCTTTAAAGGTCAAAACCAGCACCTTAAACCTGACCCTGTACTCCACCAGGAGCCAGTGCAGTTGGTAACGTTCCTCTTCCCTTGTGAAGGAGTTCCTGCCATCAAGTGTCCCTGCTCCTTCAGCTGCATGCAATTGGATTTATTTAGCAAGTCCTGATTAGGTCCCAGGAATACGAGTTCGGCTCCCATATTTGCGGCCGAGCTTTTGAGCAAATGGGTTTGCTCAAAAGCGGTATTTTGCTAGTCTGTACCAACTTAGCCACTTCCTCCCAGCTATTCCACACCCTCTAATGGACCTTCTTATCTGCCCTAGGTTAGGAAAGGAATGAATGCTATGCAAGGCCGATAAACGAACCAATTATTCTTGGAAGCGATTGGGAGCTCAGAATTCCTTACTTGAAGGAGGGGGGCACCTGAAGGAGTTCGTGGCTACCATTGTGCTGTTGGACTTGCATTTAAAGTGATTAAAAAATAAAAAATAAAAGCAAAGGCTGCTCGCTAGCTGGGACAGGAAAGGGCTTTTGGTATTTTTCCAATACCAAAACGTCGCCAAGTTAAGTGTTTGGAGGAACGTGGCATCCTTGCGATAGGAGGTGCTGCCTGGAAGCAGGAAATCTGGAGCCTGTCTGCACTGCAAAGCTAATCCCATTTCAAGCCCAGGTAGCTGATTTGGCACCCAACCAAACAAGGAACCCATAAAAACACAAGAAGAGCCTTTCAAGGTCAAGTCAGCCAGGAGTCTCTCTCTAGCCCAGCCACCTGCTTCTCTCATTGGCCAACCAAGTGCTCTCAGGAAGCCCAAATGCAGCCCTATTGCTCCCCTGCCATGGGAACTAAGGCCCTACATCGCATGGTGCATTTAAAGCAGTGCCATGCCACTTTAAACAATCACAGCTTCCTCCAAAGAATCCTTTGGAGTTCAGTTAGTTAAGGCTGCCGGGAGTTGTTGCGGGATCCTTATTTCCCTCACAGATCGACAATTTTCAATAGTTCTTTGGGAAGGGGGGTAGACCACCCTGAGAATTGTACAGTGGTGCCCCGCAAGACGAATGCCTCGCAAGACGGAAAACCCGCTAGACGAAAGGCTTTTCCATTTTGGAGGTGCTTCGCAAAACGAATTTCCTATGGGCTTGCTTCGCAAGACGAAAATGTCTTGTGAGTTCCTGCGGGGTTTTTTTCCCTCCCCCCCCCTTTTCCCCAAGCCGCTAAGCCGCTTATCAGCTGATCCGCTAAGCCGCTTAACAGCTGATCCGCTAAACGGCTTATCAGCTGATTCGCTAAACCGCTTATCAGCTGATCCGCTAAGCCGCTAATGGGCTTGCTTCGCAAGACGAAGAGACTCGCGGAACGGATTCTTTTCGTCTTGCGAGGCACCACTGTAGTTTGGTTAGTGGAATTGGGGTCTCCCTCACAACTCTCAGTGCCCTGCCAGGATTCCTTGGGGGAAGCGATGACTGTTTGAAGTGGCATCATAGTGCTTTAAATGTCAGGCCCATTTAGCTGGCGTCCCTAATTGGCCCGTGTCTTGCCAATTCGTGAAATTCCCCTGTCAAGCCCACAGCTGTTATTGCCACATCTTCTGACCATGAAATATGTAAGCTAGAGTCTACATTCTGTGATTAAGGGTTTTTGGCTCCGGAATCTTATTTCTAGCCCCGTTTTATTACCTAATACTAAATCCTGAGCACTCGTATTAAGAGAGGAGACAAAACATTTCTCTTTTGGGCTTTGACTACCCTTCCCGCGATTTACGGGGAAACCACGATAGTTAAACCCAGTTTTAAGATGGTTTATATTTGGGGTGCAGGCGTGCCCTTGCATCTTCCACAGCGAATCAGTAACAGCAGCAAAAACTTTGTGCTGTAAGTTGATTTGGCTGCATAAAAGATTTTGGGTCTTCTTCCTTTTTTTGCGCAATCCATGGTTTAGCTTGCCTCCAGAATGCCTGGTGGTCAATTCTTCAGAGGGTTTTTTATGGTGCTTTTTTTGGCAGGGGGGGGAGCCTTGATAGATATCAGAGAAGAACCCACCAATTTTCCCAATCTACACCAATTTTCCCAATCACCCACCACAGCAAGACGCAGGGTCAGGCCTTCTCAGACATTCTGGTGCCTAAGAAACAACACTCTCACAAATGTGCGCAGAGTCACCCTCTCTAAATATATATAAATAGGTTTTGGAACGAAATGGTTTGCCGCTCTACGATGGTGCCCAGATTCTACCACCTGAGACAGAGGCCTTCTGCCTAGTGGTGGTGGCGTCGGGCAAACCTTACTGTTGCTAGCATCTGCAGGAAAATCACTGCCGGGTTGTCTATGTGAAAGTGCTTATTAACTGAACTAGGAAGCAAATCATTTACTTATATGCTGCTAAGTTATACAGAGACAAGTGTACTTGGATGTAAATAACTGTTCTGTATATGTATATATGATTATTAAAGCAAAACACGTGTACAAAAAAGAGAGAGAGAAAACTCTTGTGAGTAACTGGGCTTTGCAGAAAGAGCAGACTTCGCTGTCGAGAACTGAATTTCTGGCAAGAAGACAACATCTTGGAGGGTTTTCCAGAGCCCCACTGGTTTCATGTGCTCTTGAGATTACACTATACCTTCCTGGGGGTTACAAATCACATGGCAGTCTTGTTTTGGTGTATGTCTTCTGTCTACCCGTCGATAATCTTGTAGGTAGGTGGGGGGAACCTGAGGATTTTAAGCTATTTTGAAGTGTCTGTGTGCTGTCGCTTCTAACTTGTGGTTTGAAACCAAACTCACTTGAACAAGACCATTTAGATTCACCCCACCCCACCCCTGCTCCTGAGGCATCTCTGCCTGGAAGAAATTCCCGAGAGACACCGCTGCCTGCAGGTGCATTGTGGACGGAAGCAGCCCAGGGGGCAAAAAACCCAGGAGGACCCACCCATTGCCCCATTGAAACAGCACTTTGTAATATTTGCTTCCGATTCCTGGCCATTGTGACCAAAGACCTGCTTGAATGAGCCTTCGGGATGCTACCGGAACCATATTTCTATGGGGTTTCTAGGCCTTGGCGACTGACAGAATCCCTGCTGGGTTTTGCTGCTGTGGGTTCCCTTGTGCGGAGGTGGCCGCCAGCACATTTTCCAGTTGCTACTCTTTGCATCCATGAGGGCTAAACGCTTGCTGTTCTCCGAAGCGAAAAGCTGAGATTCTCAGGTAGTCGGACGCTGCGCAGGATTTCGGTTCAGCGCAATTGTCCGCCGCAACCGTTAAGCCACTGCTTGGCACGCTAGGCGTTGCGATACCGAATGGCGAGTTGGCTTTATGGCAAACACCTCATCTGGATAAGCTGCTTTGTTATACAGCACTATCTGGGCGTGGGGCGGGAATACAATAGGCAGCCATGCACAGATGCCATGAGAAATGGTCCTTAATAGACGTTTCCTAAACACCAGGGGGAAACTGATAGGCCTGGGTGCTGAAACAATGCCACTGTTTTAAAATACCAATTTCTGGGAAATAACCACTGTGATTTGGATGAAAGGGGGAGCGAGCCTTTTGTTGCTGTGGATGTCTGAGAGATTTGGGTGTTGGTGGGGAGGCAAGAATGGAACAAGATACCTTTTCCCACCCTACTCCTCTTGTAAATCTTGCTGCTCCCCCTCAGAGGAATTTATTTTTAATTCAACATGTTTTTATTTTTGCAGAAGTGACCGAAACTTGGCTTTTTTCCCTAGAGGCTGATGTTCTTTGTGTTCAGAGAGATGTTTTTTTAAAAAAACTGTTCCCTGTCACTAACCTGAAGGACATTAACCAGCAAAAGTTGGTAAGAATAAATGAGACAAAACTGGAAATAAGAATAGAAAGAGCCTACAGCTCTGCCACCCTCACGGTTTGGAATAAAATCAGCAGCTGTCAGCTCTGAACTAAAATGCAGTCCTCTTAAGGCACACTCTCTAGTGCCTTAGCTGCCAACGAGAAAAACCTGTATTGACCATTCTGCGTGGTTATGATTTTTTCCCAGTAGCCTGCTTTTTGGGGCTGAGTTGCAATCCTTCATCTCCACCCAGAATCCCTGCTTCAAAATGCTTCTCTCTGCTTTCTGGTCAGCAGGAAAACTACTGACCAGAAGGAATTGGTTCTGTACTTTTCAGTTTACAATAGCTAGCTTCCAACTGGAGATTCCTCAAAAGGACTGGTTGTGTGTGTGTTTGCACAGTACGGCAGATAACAAAACAAAATCGTAATTGGGCATATTACAAGGGTATTTTTATTCAAATCACAAGGAGATTTTGACTGAACATTAAGAAGAACTTTCTGGTGGTAGGAGCTGCTCAACAGTGGAATGGGCTCTCTCAGAAGGAGGTGGGCTCTCCTTTGGAGGTTTTTAAACATCTGCCAGGAAATACAGTGGTACCTCTGGTTACATACTTAATTCGTTCCGGAGGTCCGTTCTTAACCTGAAACTGTTCTTAACCTGAAGCACCACTTTAGCTAATGAGGCCTCCTGCTGCCGCCACGCCACCGGAGCACGATTTCTGTTTTCATCCTGAAGCAAAGTTCTTAACCTGAGGTAATATTTCTGGGTTAGTGGAGTCTGTAACCTGAAGCGTATGTAACCCGAGGTACCACTGTATTTGATTCCTGCATGGCAGAGGGTTAGCCTAGATGACTCTTTGGGTCCTGGCCAATTCTATGGTTTCATTCAGAGGTAGGTAATACAGAGACATCTGCAAAAGCCCACTGTGTGCGCACTTTGCTGTCCATAGCAAAACCACTTTGCAGATATCACACATGGAAAAGGACAGAGCAGACAGGGCAAGAGGGCTCACAGCTTTGTGATAAGCCAGGGAACTGGGGGAGTTCTCTTTTTCCCAATTTGCTGTCTTTTTAAGTCCTACAAGGCTGTATGCACACAATAATTTTTGCACCTACTGTACTGTCGCCCAACGCATGGTCACAGTTCAAAACAAGCAACGCATGGGGGAATTCCATTCTACGGCTCATTGTAAGTATGTTACCAAAGAAAAGTCTTGAAAGGCTGCGTTCAGTAATGACTCATTTCTTGCCGGACTTGTGGAATTCTGGGCTATGGAATTCTTTTGCACGGGAAGCCTTTGGCGGCCGAACACCAGAAGCGAGGAAATTAAGATGTCAAAAGTTGGCAAGACTCCATATAAGTTGTGCTCGGGCTGAAGTTTGTTGGGAATGAAATCAATGAAAGGATGCCTCCCCCGGCTAATTTCTGGTGTGTGTTTTATCGATTTCGGGGAGGCTGAATGGTGCTGGGACTTAACTCGCTAGGCTGAGTGACACAGAGTTCCCACCCACCAGTCAAAAACAATGACAAAAATAGTTTTGCTTCCTACAGTTCAGGCCAGATCTAGCATCATCTGAGGGAGAAAAGTCAAATGGCACCCCCTTGCGGTAAAAAGCCAAATAAAATTAAATGTAGTCATTAAATAACTGGCAGTTTCTTTAATACCTGCCTCCTGAGACCACTGTGCCAATTGTGGTGGCCCTGGCTGGCTGCAAATGGGAGAATCTTTGCTAGATCCTGCAAGTGGGGAAGGTGTTTAGACACCGTAAATGGGGAACGTAGCACAAAAGAAGCATCATTATTCAGACGACCCAAATAATGACTAGTCATTATTCAGACTAGTCTTTCCCAGAGAGATGACAGTCTGGAATAGCCTTCTCCCTGACTACTGGCTGTGTCGGCAGGGGCTGATGGGAGTTGCAGGACAGCAAAAAGCTTTGGCGGGGGGCACCAAGTTGGGGACGTCTGCTCTAGGAAAACATGGAATAACACACGTGAAGCTGCAGGATTTTTAATTAGTTGACTGGGTAACCCAGTGCGATTTCACCAGCAATAAGAACTCTGCTCGTTTGCATGTTTTTAGATTTTGCTGACGGCTAGTATCTTTTAAAACACAAAATCTAGACTGGCCCTGGGTCAGCACGTTGGAAGCAAAATGGCCTAGATGTTATTTTTCTCCTCTTTAAAAAGTAAACAACAAACCATAAGCCTCAATCTGTTTCTGTATATCTGCTCTTACTGTGAATTTAAGCCAGAAGTGTACTGAATCAAAACTGTTGATCTTTTTGTCACATGTTGACTGTTGATGGTTCTTTGAACTATGTCTACCTGAGATTTGCAAACTAAAACCACAAAACCCACAAGAAGGGGGGCGGAAGGGACTGAAACACAATTTTTATTTTTTTAAAGAATCTTTTCAGAACTAACACTCTAAAGTTTGAGGTGTGTATCCTTTCAAACCCTTGCATTCAGACATGGACCCACCAACTTTGCCTTGCTGGTCATTGTGTTTAAAAGAATGAAGCAGCCTTTCCTAACCTGATACCCTCCAGAGTTTTGGACCAGGCAGCCCAGCTGTGCAGCTGGGGTTGATGGGAACTGTCGTTCAAAACAACTGGATGGGGAAGGCTACAGCAAAAAGTCCTTTTATGTGCAGCAGAGACATAATAGTTTTTAAAATAATAATAAACTTGTTTCACCATCTCTTTTCTTGTACGTCATCATTGGTTTCTAAAGACAAGAACAGCTGTTGCCATGGGATAGTGGTTTTTAAAATAATGTAAATATTTATATCTATAGAGAGGTATGTGTATATGTTGGTGTGTACCTACGCACACGCACACACAATACACACATCTGTCTGTCTATATCTCCATATGACAAGGTGTTTTATCTGAGCAAAAATTAAAAATGGAGAAAGACCCCCTTTAAACATTTGAAAAGCTGTTGCAGTGTTTTTGTTGATGGGAATATGAATGAATCTGCCTCTATTTCTATGACTGGAAAAAGTGGCTGCAGTTACAAAAACAGACACTTATGCACGTGTAGGGGGAGGGAGGGGAAATTTGTGTATTGCAGGGAACCTTTAAGCAGGAGCAAGATCCACATGTTCCACTGTTTGTGGAATTTGTTGTTGAGCGGCTGTATCATATGACAGTCACCCTGCCCAGAGTCTGGCAACCTGGGACACCTGCCTCTAAATCCAGTCCAGTTTAGAAATACATTAAGCCCATGAACGATTATAAAGAGGCCCGACCGAAGTCTCGCCAACGTATCTTACAAAGATGCTAAGGTTGTGCACACTTTCTTGGGAGCTGATCGAGATCAGAGGTGGGTAACCTTTCACCCAAGGGCTGCATTTTCTTCTGGTCAACCTTCCAAGGGCCACTTTTCAGTGCTGGATGCAGCCAGAGACAAAAGTGGGCAAAAGCAATTCATATAAATTTTAAGTGCACAGTAGGGAAGCGGGTGGCGCTGTGGGTTAAACCACAGAGCCTA
Source organism: Podarcis liolepis (assembly GCF_965112155.1). Classification (NCBI taxonomy): domain Eukaryota; kingdom Metazoa; phylum Chordata; class Lepidosauria; order Squamata; family Lacertidae; genus Podarcis; species Podarcis liolepis. Next base: position 5,974,946 of record NC_139564.1, read on the forward strand.
GGACTTGCCGATCGGAAGGTCGGCGGTTCGAATCCCCGTGACGGGGTGAGCTCCCGTTGCTCGGTCCCTGCTCCTGCCAACCTAGCAGTTCAAAAGCACATCAAAGTGCAAGTAGATAAATAGGTACCGCTCTGGCAGGAAGGTAAACAGCGTTTCCGTGCGCTGCTCTGGTTTGCCAGAAGCAGCTTAGTCATGCTGGCCACATGATCTGTACGCCAGCTCCCTCGGCCAATAAAGCTAGATGAGCGCCGCAACCCCAGAGTCATCCACGACTGGACCTAATGGTCAGGGGTCCCTTTACCTTTAGGCTAGATTTTGTGCACCCACTCTTCCTTATCCCCCATCTAGAGAAGAAAGAGCCATCTCGGGTTCAAGGGCACATCCCAGCCAGTCAGAAACACTCAAGGAGGGTGTAAAACAAGGCCAGTGAAGGGTGCAGCCTGGGAAGATGGGAGCGTGGCATGGAGAGACTTCTGAGGGCCAGACAGGACTGCATTTAGCCCCTGGGCATGAGATTACCTGCCCCTGATCTAGATTAACCCTTGGCCTAATTTCTCAGAGCTGACTGACTGAACCCAAAGGGTGCTCATCAATGGTTCCTCTTCATCCTGGAGAAGAGTGACTAGTGGGGTGCCACAGGGTTCTGTCTTGGGCCCGGTCTTATTCAACATCTTTATCAACGACTTGGATGATGGACTCAAGGGCATCCTGATCAAATTTGCAGATGACACCAAACTGGGAGGGGTGGCTAACACCCCAGAGGACAGGATCACACTTCAAAACGACCTTGACAGATTAGAGAACTGGGCAAAAACGAACAAGATGAATTTTAACAGGGAGAAAGGTAAAGTATTGCACTTGGGCAAAAAAAAATGAGAGGCACAAATACAAGATGGGTGACACCTGGCTTGAGAGCAGTACATGTGAAAAGGATCTAGGAGTCTTGGTTGACCACAAACTTGACATGAGCCAACAGTGTGACGCGGCAGCTAAAAAAGCCAATGCAATTCTGGGCTGCATCAATAGGAGTATAGCATCTAGATCAAGGGAAGTAATAGTGCCACTGTATTCTGCTCTGGTCAGACCTCACCTGGAGTACTGTGTCCAGTTCTGGGCACCACAGTTCAAGAAGGACACTGACAAACTGGAACGTGTCCAGAGGAGGGCAACCAAAATGGTCAAAGGCCTGGAAACGATGCCTTATGAGGAACGGCTAAGGGAGCTGGGCATGTTTAGCCTGGAGAAGAGGAGGTTAAGGGGTGATATGATAGCCATGTTCAAATATATAAAAGGATGTCACATAGAGGAGGGAGAAAGGTTGTTTTCTGCTGCTCCAGAGAAGCGGACACGGAGCAATGGATCCAAACTACAAGAAAGAAGATTCCACCTAAACATTAGGAAGAACTTCCTGACAGTAAGAGCTGTTCGACAGTGGAATTTGCTGCCAAGGAGTGTGGTGGAGTCTCCTACTTTGGAGGTCTTTAAGCAGAGGCTTGACATCCATATGTCAGGAGTGCTCTGATGGTGTTTCCTGCTTGGCAGGGGGTTGGACTCGATGGCCCTTGTGGTCTCTTCCAACTCTATGATTCTTAGGTTCCTGGGAGGCGATGAACCTCGTACAGATACACAGTTTTCCAGCGTAAGGGGCCTGTCGTTGCAGAGGAAGTGGCAGTTAATAAGAACAACAGACGAGGAATAAACTCTCGTCACAATTGTTCCGGGAGCTTGTCACAGCCCAATTAAGGCCTTTGCTGAACAGCTGATTTAATTAATGGATCTGCCTGGGCATTTGCATGGCATTTAGTTGTGGTCATGTCCGAATGCTTTCATGAAGCTGAGCTAGCTGGGATTATAACCGTGAGCAACTGTTTTATTTTTTTACACAAGCAGCAGCTCTGGGAGCTCTGAAACTGCCTGAAGCAGAAAGGTGGGGTGCCTCTTTTATTTTTTAAGGGTAGGAAATGAACAAATGATTGGCCCAGAGGCATAGAGCAACATCCCTTAGCCACAAGGATGCTATATGGCTTGTAAAAGGCCACAAAGGTAGCAAAAAAAAAAGACCTTTGGCCCTAAAATTTGGTCTGGTGCCCGGGTGTTGAGCTAGGTGGATCTCTTTGAAAGTTTGCAGTACAGTGGAAAACACCAATAATTCATTTCAATTGGGTTATTTATTAGTTTGTCCATTTCCGAACCCTTTGCCCTTCCCCTGATGTTTGAAAGAACAGCAAGTGTAAAATTATGTAAATTTAGGAAGTTTTCGTGCTTGCATTTCCTAGGTGAATGCATACTACTTAACTAACTGACCAATTGCATTGCAGATAACTCAGTTCTGCCCCCTCTAACATAATGCCTCCCCCCCCCCATAAATCCTGGCTATGCTCGTTTGCAGCCATGAGGGCTAGTAGCTTAGGATTCTAAAAACAGCCCTTAACCCAAACTTGTGGGCAAGACCAAATTATTCAAGGCAGGAAAATCCCATACAGAGTATAAATGCCCTGCCCCATCCCCCAGCCAAAGACATCTCCAAGCTGAGTGAAAGGAAAACAAATGGTTGTATGGAACCCTGGAGGAGAGGAGGGGGAAGTTGCAGTGGAAAGCGTAGCATCGGGGTGGGGGCCATGGACAGTAAGGAGTCTTCCATCACCATTTCTCAGCTGCAAAATCACCCCTACGCAGAACTGCAATTTAGCAAAGAACTATCACACCTTTCTCGTGGATTAGCTCCAAATGTAAAGTGATGTCTATTGGAGCAAAAAATATTCACATCTAGTATACACTCATGGGGTCTGAACTGGCTCCAGGAAAGAGATTGGGAGCATAATGGTGAGCTTCCTGAAAACATTGGTGGTGTGCAGTAGGAACAAATTCTACGTTAGGTATTACCAGCTGTCTTGATTCCAGTCTTCCAAATATCATAGCAACTTCATTCAAATAGATGGTGGGGGCACATTTGGAATACAGCATACAGCTGTGGTCAACCCCCCACCCCCACCCCAGAATATAAACTGCAGAAAAGGAGGGGGGAAACCAACACAGCTAAGGGAGGATATATTGCCCATAAATTGCCATAATGGCATATCTATCACGAGTTTCAGAATTATTCATGGCCTGTCTAAACGTCCATCTGTTTCCCTGTTCATTCTTTTTATAGTTGCTGCTCTTCATAGTTATTGCCTTGGTCAGCAAGCGTGAAGTACAGATGGATGTGAACAACCGCTCTCAAATATATATATGCTATATATCCTCCTCTGTTGCTAAGGACACTGTTAAAGAGTTTAATGGCTAGCACAGAAATGCTCAGCCTGATTCTAATCTGCATTAAAAGTCGTGGTGATACTTCAAAGGGTAATAGATATACTGTGGCACAAACTCTCACATGCCCCAAAGTGCATGGTACAGTTTATCATAAAACATTTTTATATGGCCTGTTGACAAGCTCAAGCGCAGTTTACACAAAAATTAGCATGTCAACAAAACAATAATAAAAGCACAATGCAAGGTGGCCTCAGAATCTGTAAAAATGGAATGAAATACTTTATTGTCACTTATACAACTTGTATACAGTGAGATTACACGAGCACCCCCCACTCAGCTCTCTTAGTCTTAATTCCCCTCGTTTACTGACACACACACACACACCCCAAACCCCAAAGTCAGTTGACCTGTTATCTTTTCGTTCAGCAGCCTAACAGCCCACGGATAGAAGCTGTTCTTTACCCCGTTGGTGCGACTAATCATGCTTCTATATCTTCTGCCCGAGGGCAGGAGATCAAGAAAGTGCCGGCCAGGGTGTGAATCATCCCTGAGAATTTTCCTCACTCTCCCGAGGCAACGTTCTTCCGTTATTTCATCCAGCGGATTCACAGGACAGCCCATAATATTTTGTGCTGTGTTCACCACCCTCTGTAGGGACTTCCTATCAGATGAAGTCAAACCAGAGTACCACACCGTGATGCAGTATGAAAGGACACTTTCTATTGTGGACCGGTAGAAGGAGATCATCAAATGTTGACTGACATCGTTCTTTCGCAATACTCTGAGGAGATGGAGTCTCTGTTGGGCTTTCTTAACCACCTGGGTTGTATTAATTTTCCAAGGAAGGTCTTCACTGAGATAAACTCCTAGGAATTTAAAGGAAGACACTCTCTCCACACAGCCCTCCCCGATGTACAGCGGGGCTAGTTCTCCTCTCTTCCTCTGAAAGTCCAACACCATCTCCTTTGTCTTGCTGATATTAAGGTGCAAGTTGTTCCCTAGGCACCATGTAGATATTTTCTGGACCTCCCCTCTAAACGCTGATTCATCTCCACCTGTTATTAAACCCATTATGGTGGTGTCATCTGCAAACTTAATAATTGCAGTAGACGGGTCAGATGATACACAATCGTATGTATACAATGAATACAGGTAGGGACTTGGCACATATCCCTGTGGTGTGCCAGGGCTGATTTTTAAGGAATTAGATGTTACATGTCCAATCCTCACTGTTTGTGTCCGATCTATCAGAAAGTCTTTAATCCAGTCACAGATAGAAGAAGAAAAGTTCATGTCAACTTTTTAAAGAGGGTTTCCGGAAGGATGGTATTAAAAGCTGAGCTATAATCAATAAACAACATCCTGACATAGTTCTCCGGTTTCTCTAGATGACTAGCTGCAAGATGAAAGGCGGTAGCTATCGCATCATCTGTGGACCCATTTCTTCTATAGTTAAACTGATGTTTATCAAAGTCCTGTGGAAAGCAGGTTCTAAGGTGTTGAAGGACCAGTCTTTCAAAGCATTCCATCACTACAGATGTTAATTCAGTAGGTCTGTAGTCATACATCTAGCACAGGGCATTGCAAATGCAACAACAGGCATTATTTTTAAAAATAATTTTACTATTTATATTCCGCCCGTCTTGCTGGGTTGCCCCTGCCATTCAGGGCGAAATCATTAAGTGGTTCCCCATGTGGCCCGTGGGGGGGGGGGAGTTTGAGAACCATTGGTCTAGAGCAGTGGTTTTCAACCAGTATGCCATGGCGCCCTGGGGTGCCTTGAATGATGGTCAGGGGTGTCGTGGGCAACAATGGCCTCAGTTTCTTTTTCCTTTCCTCCCTTCCCTGATGCGTTCTCGCATCTCTGCCTCCCCAAGGCTTGCACAGCTGTTTATTGCAGCAGCTCTGGCCATAAGCTCTGCAGGCAAATGGGAGGGGGGCAGCTCAGAGTCCAGGGGCAGCAGCAGTGGCTGCCCAGAGGACTCCCAAGGAGAGGGGAGAGGAGGGAACATTCCACAAGGGAGGATATTCAAAAAAGGGTGAGAGGCTGCCAGCTCTGCAGGCAAGAGGTGACATAACTGGGCTCCTGAGCCCCACAGGGATTCAGCAAAAAGAATGCAGTTGGCCAAGGGAGGCGTGGACTCCAAAAAAGGTTGAAAACATCTGGTCTAGAGGAAAGCAACAAGAAAGCACACTGGAAAGCATGGGCTGTTTGATTGATGCAACAGCATCTAACCCCCCTGTAAACAAATCAGAATGAATGCTCAGTAAATAGCAAATGAGGGCACACGCCCAATAAACAGGTCACCTGGAGCGCTTTTGTCCTGTTTAATTGCGCAAGGTCCTGGCTAAACTTTAATCCCAATTAGGCACTTAATTTTGAGTATGTTAACACACTGGAGTTGGTGTGGTTAGAGAGTGTAAGACTAAAGGTCTGGGAGTGTCCAGGGTTCAAATTCCCACTGGGCCATGAAAGGTGACCTTGGGAGTCCAGTAGGTTTTGCCATCTGCACCGTATAATACATGATTCTCCTATACCCCAATGTAAAATGCTACATCCAATGTAAAATGCTACAATGTTAAAGGAAAATATAATGAAAATGATGTATAGATGGCACCTGACCCCTGTAAAGTTCTCAAAGATTTATCACAATATGCTGGAAATGTAAAGAAAAGGAGGGTACCTTTCACCATATGTGGTGGACCTGCCCCAAGGTGAAAGACTTCTGGGAGAAGATTTATAATGAGCTGAAAAAAATGCTGAAATACACATTTGTTAAGAATCCAGAGGCCTTTCTTCTTGGAGTAATAGGTCTGGAATTGCCCCAAAAAAGATGTTAGATTGTTTTTGTATGCCACAACTGCAACTCGAATTTTATTAGCCAAGAACTAGTCACTGCCTCTTAGCCTGGCCTACCTCACAGGGTTGCTGTGGGGATTAATGGAGGGGGGGGGGAGAGAACCGTGTGCGGTGACTGGAGCTCCTGGGAGGAAAAAGGCGGGGTAGGAAATAAATCATCGAAGAATGGATGCTTTTGAATTATGGTGCTGGAGGAGACTCTTGAGAGTCCCATGGACTGCAAGAAGATCAAACCTCTCCATTCTGAAGGAAATCAGCCCTGAGTGCTCACTGGAAGGACAGGTCCTGAAGCTGAGACTCCAAGACTTTGGCCACCTCATGAGAAAAGAAGACTCCTTGGAAAAGACCCTGATGCTGGGAAAGATGGAGGGCACAAGGAGAAGGGGATGACGGAGGACGGGATGGACAGTGTTCTCGAAGCTACCAGCATGAGTTTGACCAAACTGCGGGAGGCAGTGGTGTTGGAATGAAACCACGACAGACGAGTAGCAGGTGTCATGTGAGAGGCGTCTGCCGGGGCGAGCCCCGGGAACTCTCTTTTATTACAAACATTGCCACAGGTGTGCTTGTGGCTGATTGGTTGATACAAACACAAAGCAACTTGTTGCTGATTGGTTAACATAAGTACAATACGGGAATTACATGTGAACATTAATCACCGATAGATTAAAGGCTGGGAAACGGAGCTGGAACTAGACAGGCATGAAACCTCCTAATTAAATTATAACTAAAGATTGATATAGCATGACTAAAACAATTACTAATGATTGATCATAACATGAAAGAATATAATAATTGAATTCCGTAGATGTGGTCAGCTGTGCATTAAGTACAGGTCATAGTGTTTTTCATGAACTTAAGATGAACTGAGCAGTCTAGGGAAATGAGGGAATGTCTTGGTCTTTGGAACAGGTTGTACAGTGTGTGCAGAAGCAGAGAAAAGCTTATAAGCAAAACTTCCCATAATGCCACAGTTATGTGGAGAAGCAGAATTTCCCTTCACAGTGGAAGACAGGAGTGCCTGGCGTGCTCTGGTCCAGGGGGTCACGAAGAGTAGGACATGACTAAACGAATAAACAACAACAACAGGAAATAAATAAATCCCCCCTCCCCCCGCGACGACCAATGGCCTCCATAGACCTCAGTGAGACTCCCTCCCCAGGAAGCGGCCTCAGTCACCATTCGGCTTTGGCCTGTACAGGAAGGGAGGGGAGGAAGTCACGCAACCCAAAGAAGTAACGGGAAGCCGCGCCGCTGGGGAAGCCGCAGTCTGAACCGGCCCCATGGCGCTTCGGGCCTGTCTCGGAAGCGCCTCTTGACGACGCCGACCGCGCTCTCCCCTAGCAACAGCCGGGGCGACGGCGCCCTCTTGCGCCTGCGCGGCGGCAGCAGTTTTTTTTACACGCCCCTTTCCTCGTGCTGGAGCATGCGCACACCGGAGAGGCACCCGGGCGCGTGCGCAGAACCGAACTTTTCTCTCGGCGCGCCTGCGCGGATGCTGACTTTTTTCCCCCCTCCCTCCACTGCCTCACCTCCAGTACTTAACGTCAAGCTAGCGAAGGCAGTTGAGCCCACCCGCTTGCCGTAGGGCCTCTCCCGGAAGTGCGCGGCCGAAGCGGGAGGCACCGGAAGCGCTCCTGAGGAGAGAGGTCGCGCAGGGCGGGGAAAGAGGCGGCTTGCCTGACAGGGGCCAGACCCGGCGGCAGCGGAGGAAGGAGAAGGAGGACGAGGACGGAGGCAGCGCCGTTCCCGGTGAGTGAAGGGCAGGCCGAGGAGGAGGAGGAGGCGCTGTCGGTGTCCTGAGGGGGGCCCGGCCCTCTCGAAAATAAATACACCCCCCCACCATACAAAGCGGGGGGAGGGTGACGCGCTCGAGGGGGGAGGGGCGATGCTTGGAGCCCCTGCGCGGCACGTCACAGTCGCCTCTCCTCAGCCCCCGCCCACGGCTCTACGTTATAGGACCCTGGGGAACACGTCATCGTCTGGGAGTGACGTAATCTGGCCGGTACTCTTCCCCCCACTTACCACGCCCCCCGTTTGCGTCATAGACCCCAGGTGCCTCCCCCCCATCTCTCTGCTGGCACGTCCAGACTTTCATTGATACCAATTTAGCCTTCAGGGAGGGGCCAAAGGCTGATTTTTCTTAAAATAATAATTCAGGGTAAATTGGTAGCAAATTCGTGTCTGTGGAAACACCTGCAGGGAGCCCCAGGGGCTATGAATGGCTCCTAGCCACGATGGCTATGCCCTGCCCTCTGCAGTCAGAAGCTGTGATGCTTCTGAATGGCGGCTGCCAGAGGCCACAGGAGAGGAGAGTGTTTCTCTCCTGCTCGGGTCCCACTTGCAGGTTTCCCAGAAGAGGAACCTGGTTGTCCACCCTGAGGACAGGATGCTGGGCTAAATGGGCCATTGGCCTGATCCTGCGCGGCTTTTCTTACGTTCTCAGTGGAGTGAGCCACATGCAGTTTGCACAGCAGGCACTTTTCTTAATGCTACCATTATGGATTAGCGTGTGAATCAGCCCATCATCTAGCAGCCCAGGATTGTCTGCTCAGCAGCCGCCTCTTAGGTCTCAGGAAGAGAAAGGCCAACCGAGGAGGCCTTGATATTCTGCCATGTGTATTCTGCCTTTTTCGGGGGTGACATTTGCAGAGCAGCACTGCAGTGGCAACTATCACATGTCGAGACACCAGGCACCTGCAGATTTCTTGTGCATGGTGTAATATGATTATAAAGAATGCCTAACATTCCCTTTGGGGCCTGTGCATATGTTTTCCCTCTGTTATAATAAATTAGTAGTAATGACATTTCCAATGGTTTTCTGTAAATGAGGCACTATACATAAAATACACAGACTGAACTTTTATAAGCTAAATAAGACAAGGCACACAAGGTGAACTGAATTATTTTGGGTATATATCATCTCTTAATACATCACAGGCAAGGACAAACAAACTGAATGCATACAGAAGGTGATAAATTCCTCTTTCTTGGAAATCATATAGTTGTAGAGTTGGAAGGGATGCCAAGGATTATCTAGTCCAACCACCTATACTGCTGGAATCTCAACTAAATCATACGTGACAAATGGTAATCCAACCTCTGCTTAAAAACTTCTAGAGAAGGAGAGTCACCTCTACTGGGAGTCTGTTCCACTGTCAAACAGCTCTTACTGTCAGAAAGTTCTTCCTGATCTTGAGTTGGAATCTCCTTTTTTGTAACTTGAAGCCATTGATTGGTACGGGTACTACCCTCCTGAGTGGGAGGAAACAAGTTTGCTCCATCTTCTATGTGTCAACCTTTTGCATATTTAAAGATGGCTGTCATGTCTCTTCTCAGTCTCCATTTTTACAGGCTATACATACCCAGCTCTCTCAACTGTTCCTCATAAGGCTTGGTTTCCAGACCCTTGATAATATTGGTTGCCCTTCTCTACACACGTTCCAGCTTATCAATATCCTCCTTAAATTGTGATGTTCAGAACTGGACACAGTTTTGTGTCACCTGCAAATTTGATGAGCATCCGCTGAATACCTTCATCCAAATAGTTTATAAAGATGTTGAACAACAGTGAAACTCTGATAGAACCCTGTGGCACCCCACTTGTCACTTTTTCCCAGGATGGTGAGGAACTGTTAGTGAGCACTCGGTTGGTCAACCAGCTACAAATCCACTTAACAGTAAACGTGTCTTCCACCAGATATTGGAATAGTTGAAATCTCCCATGACTCCTTTTTGAATATTTTGTAATCTTCTCTGTAGGAGGGCATCACCCAAGTCTGTCATGGAAGTCTATAGCAGTGTTTCCCAACCTTTTTTGGGCAACGGCACACCTGTTTAATGAAAAAAAATCTCGCGGCACACCACCATTACAGCCCCGTGACGTCACGAAAGTGAAAGTTTTTAATTTTTTCCCCTCCCCCTTGCCGGGGAACCTCCAAGCTTTGGGGGGGGGGGAACCTCCAAGCTTTGGCAGGGGCAGGGAATGAGAGCCGCGAGGCGGGCGCTGCAGACGGAGGCGCTGCCCGCCGAGCTCGCAGCTCGCCTGTCGAAGCCTGCACGATCACCCGCCGTGGGGAGCCGGGGGCGGCGGCGCGGTTGCCGGGCAGCGGCGGGGGTGGTGGTGGCGGTGGCTGCTTGCCGCCCTCCTGGGCGGAGGCGGGCACGGTGGGCACCGGCACGGCCAAGGGCCCCTGCTTGGTGCCGTCGGATGTGGAAGCTCGCTCGCTCGCCGCCCCGCGTGTGCTCGCCGAGCGGCGATAGGATGTAGCGAGCGGCGATGGGGCTAGCCGGAGAAGAGAGGGCGAGCCCCCTCCCCTCCGGCCCTAAAAAGGGCAAGCCACGCCCCCTCCAGCCAGCCAGGAGGCGTGGCCGGATGGGATTCCCCTGCTCTCGCGGGGGGCTGAGATGGGATTCCCCAGTAGCGAGCGGCGATGGGATGTGGGAGCTCGCTCGCTCGCCGCCCCGCGTGTGCTCGCCGCCGCCGCCCCGCCTCTCACCGCCCGACTCACCCGCCTCCACGGAACACAAGGCAAAGTTCCACGGCACACTAGTGTGCCGCGGAACAGCGGTTGGGAAACACTGGTCTATAGCAGACACCTTCAGTAAGGTCACTGTTGTTTCCCTCTCCTACAGTTTTTACCCATATACTCTCAATCTGTCTTTCATGCCCCAAGTCATGCATCTCTTCACAAGTGTAAACATCCTTTACTTATAATGCTGCCACTTCTCCTTTTCTGTTTGATGTATTCCTTTTGAACAGATTTTGCAATTTCAGTCACGAGTCTCATCCCACCAGGTTTTAGTAAAGCCTACATGGTCATATCTGCCATCCTGTTTTAAAAGCTCCAATTCATCTTACTTGTTTTCTATACTCTGTGCATTCGTGTAGATACAACTGAAACCATGAGTCATTCCACTGCACAGTGGTCCTTCTATAGAAACTACATGGGGCCCTCTAGCACAGAATACGGGCAGGTGTCTTTTAACCCATTTCCACTGCAGGCTGCAGTCTTTTCTGCATGTTTTGCACTTTGATTCAACTTGCCTAGATGTGCATGAGCCACCCTAAAAAGGCACTAGAAGCCCCGTTTTCTCTGTACTCTCTTAACAGTTATGCCTCCCTACTCTCAATTCACTTATTTCCTCCCCACCAGCCCAGCAACTTCTTGTATCAATGCAGGAAAAAGAAGCCAATCAATTAGTCCTGCCTACGTATTACAGGCATACTGTTCTGACATGTTTTGCTTTTGCCCACTGCATTATGGGCTAGAAATCTGAGCAGTTTTCCAAAAAATAAAATAAAATTGTAAGCTCTGGGCCTTTCTTTTTTTCTGGTTCTGTGGTGGCTCCACTTTCTCAACACCAGGTGGCAGCAACAGACTTTTCTTCTCATCTATGATCAATTACTACTGACAGAACAACATATTGTGTGGTTCTGCTAGTTTTTGAAACAGAATTTATTTTATTTGCTTTACAGAAAATCTGTATGTATTCCTTTCCTCAGAGAAAGGGCCGCTTCGAGAGCTTAATTTTGATGAGGAAATGGGCTGGAGAGCAATGGTTTAAGGAACCTCTCTTCTCTTCATCAGCCTTCAGATTGGCATCTCAGGCTATCTATATTTTGTAAAACAAGAGTGTAAAGAGAATTTCAGGCCAATGCAAAAATACGGTGTTCTACTTTGCAATTCATCAGGGTTTTGTTTGCTTGGGGAGGAGCTTAACACAGTGGTAGATCATAGGGTTTTCATGGTTGCTGTGATCTCAATTTAAAAGGATCAGGTAGTAAGTCAGGCTTCCTCAAGCTTGGCCCTCCAGATGTTTTTGGCCTACAACTCCCATGATCCCTAGCTAGCAGGACCAGTGGTCAGGGATGATGGGAATTGTAGTCTCAAAACATCTGAAGGTCCGAGGTTGAGGAAGCCTGTAGTAAGTGTTGAGAACCATCTTCTGTATCCCACCCTGGGGAACTGCTGGTCGTTTAAGATGGGCAGTACTGGGCTAGGTGTACCAGTAGTCTCTCTCCTGATATGTCAGCTAAATAAGCTGCCTCTATCCTCATGTGGATCATTTGGTTCCTAGCCTAATTTGTCCTGAGGTGGGTGGGCAGCTGTAATAGTTCCACCAAGGGTTCTTGAAATCAGTTGTGACCAACCCTGCTACTACTTAACTTAGACCACAAGCTTAATCCTAGTCAACAGTGTGATGCAGCAGCTAATGCTATTCTAGGCTGCATCAACAGAGGTTTAGTGTCCAGATCAATGGAAGTAATAGTACCTCTCTACTCTTCCTTGGCCAGACCACACCTGGAGTACTGTCTCCAGAAGAGATTGAGAGGAGATGATAGCCATCTTCAAATATGTAAAGGGTTGACACATGGAAGATGGAGCAAACTTGTTTTCTCCTGCACTGGAAGGTAGGACGCATACCAGTGGCTTCAAGTTACAAGAAAGGAGATTCCGACTCAACATGAGGAAGAAATTTCTGACAGTAAGACCTGTTCGACCATGGGGTGGAAGGTGGTGGCCTCTCCTTCCTTAAGGCTTTTTAAGCAGAGGTTGGATTGCCATCTGTCATGTATGCTTTAGTTGAGATTCCTGAATGGCCAGGGGTTCGACTCGATGACCCTCGGGATCCCTTCCAACTCTACAATTATATGATTCTATAGCTATTATTTCCCCACTCTGACACATCGTTCACATTTTGGGGAAGCAAATTCAGCAGATTAGCTAAACACTGTACAGTTAAAATACTACTTTGTTGTCCTGAATCTCCCACCATTCATCTTCATTGGATAACCTCGTTGGGTTTTAGTATTATATCAAGAGTGGGGAAGGGGGGGAAATATCTCTCTACTCCACATTTTTTCCATGCTCTTTTCACATTTCTTCTATGCCAGGGGTGTCCAAACTTTTTTCAAAGAGGGCCAGATTTGATGAAGTGAACATGTGTGAGGGCCAACCAATGTTGTTGACCTTTTATTTAGGATTGGGCTCGTTGAGCTTTTTTTAGGATTTTACCCCAGGAGATAGACTGCCATAGGGGCCAGATATTAAACCAACTGGTGGGCTGGATTACACCCCCAAAATGGACTTTCCATATGCCTGTTCTACACTAAATAGTCTCAAATGTTTGTAATATTTCCTCAAAGGAGAGTTGTGCCAGGCCAGTGAAAATTTTGGTTACTGTTTTTTCCAGGCCTCCACTATGTTTTTTGAGATGTGGTAAACAGTATTCCAAGTATGGTCACACCATAAATTTAGTTATAGTACTACATCTAAACTTTGGCGTCTGTTAAGTTATTTCACCATGCTTTTGATTCTAAGTAACCCTCTGTGTAAGCAGATTAGACACAGAAGAGAGTTAATGGTGGTTTTGCTGGCTGGGGGTGGGGGTCTTTTTCACTGCCTTGACTTTGACAAAACTGCCTTCTGGGAAGTGGTGGCAGTTCCTGGAGTGCTAACTGAAAACCTTTTAAACACCAAATCCAATTTTTTGGCTTACTTTCCTTACCATCAGTTACACTGCATCAACTCTGTGGTTTAGCATTTGAAATCAACGTTGCATAGTAGTTTTAAGTTGTGCTTAACGCTAAGCAAAATCCTTTGGACTTAACTCAGACATCATGTTTCCACCTCCCTATTCTTCCTCTTTCTACATATGGATTTTCTGGCTTGCTAGAATCATAGTTTGAACCAGATTATGTCTGAACCAAACCAGTGACATCTCACGCTGTCATTGTGTAGCAGACATACAGATGTGCTGAAAGCCTCTGGTCTTTGCTGCTTCCAGAGCAATACGAATTCATTGGAAATACAGTCATACCTCCGTGAACATCCACCCTCTTGATCGTCCATTTTGGCGGACGTTCATGGCAATCCCAGAAGTACTGGAACGGGTTACTTCCGGGTTTGCTGCTTTGCACATTCGCTGAAGCGCAAAAACGCTCCACGCGCACAGCGACACTCTGTCAAGCGTCTCTTTTGTCGAGCGTCCAGGACTCCAGAATGGATCCTGGACGCTCAACGAGGTACCACTGTACATTCAAAATCAAACTGCCATTTTGTTTGAAAGCTGGATGTTGCTGAATGTAAGTGGTTCTTCAGGCATAAATCCAAAGCCATCTTCTCTTGCCAAAGCCATATGGACTGTTACTGAATCAGCAGGCCCATTGTGCATGGGGCATTCAGGTAGCCCTCAGCCATGGTAGAGCGTTCAAGAACTTCCTTCTTCCATTTTTTTACATCTTGTGTTGAGCATCTGTGCCTAAAGAACAGCCAGATAAGGCTTCAAAGTTCACAGCTTCTAGATGCCTGAGTGATCCTGTTTTAAAAAAGGCATTTTGAACTATCATTTATTTCTCGTTTTCTGGGGCCAGCATGTCTCCAGTACCATTATCTTCCAAAGACCTGAAACATTTGAAATGTCCTCATTGGACTTGAGGGTTGGGGTGCTATTTGGCAGTTATAAAGAGCTTTCAACTATAGTTGTCACCAGCTAAAAAAATCTCAGTTGGTTCATCAAGCATATAAAAAAAGAATAAAAACAATAGTCCTGCAAGGGAGTGAGAATGCTTTTGATAGTGCTTTTTCTAAGGACTTCCGCTTGAAAACAATTAACCAGGGCATTTGATTAGTCAGTCAGAAGTCTGAACATCACAGCCCTGCTTCTTGCACTTTTTAAGACTTTGGGTTGGATCCATTTCCACTTCAGCCAGCAACAGCTTCGGCCGCTGATAGTGGATGTGGGACGTTTGATCACACTAGTCATTCAAGCTTGCAAAGGCAGGATAAAGGCAGCACAAAGAGTTGTTACTTTATAGTCGGGAATGGACCCCAACTGGTGTGTCCTAAATCTTTGTTTAAATGCTATTTGTGAATTTCTTCTGTAAAATGTTTGAGAACCACTGTAGGCCGCATACTGCTAAGGGGGGTTGCTGCTTCTTTCATACTAAAGATTTGCACAAACCTTAAATATTTGAAGTTAACATAGGGTATTATCTGCATAGACATTCACTAATGTATGGATACCATTCATAGCATATTCTAGTCCTGATAGAGATTCCTGTAGTAACCGAGCACCTAATCTCTTAAATTAAGGGACCTGTCCTTCACTTTGCAGAATACCTTGGTTGCGTGAGAGGATGGAGCAGGATTATTGCTGAGTATAGTCAACTTTCTGGTGGATATCCATGTGCTGAGATTGTTTGAAGTGCTGGGTAAAAGCTGCCTTTCAGGGCATGTCTTACTATAGTGTTAAACGGTTAAGTCTTTTTAAAAAAGAAAAAGAGAAGCCATCGTGACGGATGAAAGCCACTCATTCTTCATCTGCCCTTTTTTCAGTACCTGGGACCATTTCTGACCTGGTAATTGTGACCATGGCTACGAGGATAATATGCCGAAGATTTGCAGGGCAGCCTTGCAGGGCAGCTGCGTTTTCTACTACAAGCAAGGCTGGGGGCAAGACAGTATTCTTCCGAAAGGCAGAAGAAGGCGGCCAGCCCACCAAAGAGGCGGGAGAGAGCTCTAAACCCGCCACCATGCTCAAACTGTGGAAACCTGCAGAATACCGGGTATCTTTTAATCCGTCCGCCTACCCAGGAACCAAAGCCATATCTCGTGAGGAAGCCTCGAGAAGTTTGGAGGAGGGTTCGCTAGAAAGTGACTGTCCCAGGATTAGTGCCAAACCGTTACAGAATGCCTGCAACATTACCTGCTCGCGGAAGCTTTCGAGCACGCAGAACACACTGCTGGATTTGGAAGGCAATCACACTCGGCCCATCCAACCTTCTTTGGAGCAGCCGACTAAACTGGACCCCGTGAAAGACAACGGGGAAGCAGCTGACGTGGAGGCTTATGACCCTAAGGAAGATATCAGGCTGTTCCAGAAGCAAAGGCCCGAATACAGATCTCTGTGCTACAACCGAGACGAGTTCCCTCAGCCCATTTCCATGGAAGAACGTGACCGGATATTGCAAAAAATCGCTGTGTTGAAAAGTAGCCTGAAACCAAGAGCAATCGCAGAGTATTTCTTCAAGCTGAGCTGCTTGCCAGTGGAACAACAAGTAAGCATGAAGTCCAATCCAAGGTTTTCTGTGCTGTGCCGCTATGGAATTGAGAAGGTCCAGCTCTTTGATATTTCCGAGCTCATGATGGTTTTAGAAGCATTTGTCTGCCTGGCCATCCCACCCTCCCACTCTATGTTGAATGTGTACGAAGCAGAGTGCTGCCGCCGGGTCTGGGACATGACGCTAGACCAGCAGCTGATGGTGGCTGACCTGTGGCGCTGCTTAGGCCGCAGCGTCCCCCAGTACTTGGAGAGCATGCTGAGCTGTGTCAACGTGCGTTGGAAAGAACTCTCTTTGCCCCACTTGGTCCAGCTGGTCTACATCATAGGTGAAGGCCGTAAAGCCCCTGAAGAGTTAATGAAGAAATTGGACTTCTTGGTGTTAAAACAGTTGGACTCTCTCAATCTAGAGGAAGTGGGTGCCATTTGCTTAGGGTTCTTCAAGTCACACAACGGTCTTTCAGAACATACCATGCGGAAAATTGGAGATAGAGTCTCTGCCCGTATGTCAGACATGAGCTCTTTTGCCTTGGTGAATGTCCTCAAGATGTACCGCTACACTCATGTTATTCATCTTGACTTTATGAATCAGCTTGGGAATGTTGTTCCTCCCATGATACCAACTATAGGCGTTCAAGGTGTCATGCACATCACCCTTGCCTGTTCAGCTTTGCATTATCTGGATGAAAGGATTATGAACGCTGTTGCTGCCTCTTTGCCTTCCAGAGTTTCTTATTGCCGGAGCAAAGATATTGCCAAATTCTTGTGGTCATTTGGATGCTTGAACTACGAGCCCCCCAATGCAGAGGAGCTTTATGCCAGCCTCGAGGAAGAGATGCGCGCAAAGATGCATGAAATCCAGAAATTCCCGGAGCATTTCCTCACCTTTTTGTTAGCTCTGGCATTTGCAGAACGGTTCCCGAACGACTTGATAGACTATGCTTTGGGTCCTGAGTTTGCAGAATTAATCAGCAAGAGTGAATTTGACCTTAGCAAGGACTTGTTCACTCTGGATGGCACAGTGGAGATTGAATGCCCCAGTTACACAGGCCATCGCCTTGAGCCGCGGCTTAGGCAAGAGGTAGCAGAGATGCTGTGGAACGTTGCCAAGAAGGATATTTTAACGAAGCCGGAATCTACTGAAGCTCTGTCTCTACTGGGGGAGATGTTGGGTGGGCCCCAGTATGTCAAAAGTCACATGCTCTTGCCTCATACCAGATCTGTTGATTTGGAGATTCGTTTTGACTCTGACCGAAAGCCGTTGCCGTTTAACTCTCAGGCAGTTGTAAAATTGGAACTGAATGAAAGTGGAGTTTCTCTTACAGATGACTTGATGAGTCAGCTTTTAAACAGTAGGCCTAGTCGCCAATCCCCCGTGAATAATACTGAAAGCAAGATAGAAACGTCTACCCCAAACAGAGCAGCAGCAGCATTGCCACAGGATCCGCCCCCGCCCACTTGGGATCATTTTACGTTTTCGAACGGAGTTCCACTGACGGGCGCCATCTTGAATGCTTTAACCAAACCCAAGGCCTCTTCGTGCGAAGCTCCAGCCCCTCGGTTGAATGAGCTGCAAGGGCAGGATGTGAAACTAGCCGTCCAGGTGTCTGGCAAGAACCACTACTGCTACAGCACCAAACGTCTTCTGGGGTTCCACAGTTTGAAAAGGAGGCAACTCCGTCAAATGGGATACGTAGTGGTAGAACTGCCCTTCTGGGAGTGGCTGCCTTTGCTCAGGCGTAGCCGGTCGGAAAAGCTGAGCTATTTGCACCACAAAGTGTTTGGCGCTTTAGATGACATAGGTAGTCAGTGACCTGTCTGCAGGTTTTCAGAACCAAAATTCTGAAAAGTTTCCTCACACACTGATGCTCTTGGTCTTGGGCAATGTAGCTAGGTAGTTTAGCACTGCCATATAATGTACCTTTTCGAAGCTGCTCGGTTGCCAGCATCTCTTTGCAGGGTCTGTGCTTCAGTATTCTTAGGAATGGCAACATACCCCTGAAATGGTCCCTAGCTTGCGAATGTCTCTCGCAGTGATTATCCTGTAAATAAAATGTTTATTCTAATAGAATTTTATATGTGCTCTTTTTCCTCCCTGGAGTGACAGCTAGCTTCTTTGAAAGTGAACAGGGAGCGGGGAAAGCTCTTCAAGCGTTAATGGTACCAATGCAGTCCAGTGGTAATGTCTAGATGTAATCCCCAGCTCACTTATCACTCTAAATGAGTCTTATTCTCCATCTGCAAAATGAGAATTAGCTTTGCCTACATAACCGGGTGGGCTAGGAGAAATGCGAGCGAGAGTGATGCTGTAAAGTGCTTGGCATTTTAAACTGTGTATTTTGTTTTTCACAATCTCTTCTAGAAGAGGCTCTCCTTTGTTGGAAATTTTTGAACTGAGCTTAGGTGGCCATCTGCCAGAGATTCTTTAGCTGTGACTAGATGGCACTTGGAGTCCCTTCCAGCTCTACAATTCTATGATTCTAGGAAAGGCATTGTGGGTAATATGGAATGTTCACATAAATGTGATAGGTTTCCACCATCCTTTATTACTAATCACCTTCTTGTTTAGAATTCCTGGGTGGAGGTCTTGGGTGGGTTTTTCTGCTGTTCCAAATGAATGACTGGAACATACTTTGAATGGATTAATCCACATTTATTGATCTTGAGTGCACAAAACAGTGATTAATAAGGAATTAATTGCAGAAATATAGGCAAATAATGTTAAGAGCCACTGCTATTCATATGCAGTTTTTCTGTGGCATGGGATTTATTGCCTTGCCTTTGCTTTACAGGTGGCATATAGTTTTTGAAAGGGGTTTTTCATGATATATTTTTTTGTCAACATCCCTATAGCATTGCATGCTTCCCTCTGTCAAGGCTTGTAGGGTTTAGAAAGTCTCAGATTATTATTTTTTTGGCAGGGGCACAGGCAGCAGCGTTCTACTTTTAAGCTAAAATTGGGCTGTGACCTATAGCTGTTTCCAAGTTCCATACATATTCTCATCTGGCTCCGTAAGCTGAATGCTTTCTTGTCAAAGGGGCATAATTCTCAAATGCAGAAATGTGGTAGTGATGTAGCTTGCTGGACAGCCCGGGGTAGTGCTGTCAATAGCTACTCTACTTTGGCAAGTATGAATCTCATCCAAGCAAGGAAGCTTTTGTAAAATGGAAGCCCCTGACCCTTAAACAGCTTTTGATGTGCCACAAATGGCAATGCAGGTATGTTTGCTCACACAAGCTTTCTTTAAAAAAGAATATCTTTTCGGCTAGTTGGCAAGGCCAATGTGGTCTGCTACAACATAGGCTTGGCTGAAAACGAAATGTTTCTTGCGCTTCGCTTGACTTTTGTGGCTAAGTTCCTAAGATAAACTGGGTTTTGGGGGAGAGGGGTAGGATGTAGAGCTGGGTGACAAGCAAGAATTTGGTAGAACACCACACAAGGAATTTTCACTCAAAGGAGAAAATGGGCATCAGCAGGCATAAGACGAATTTGAGACAGCAAGGGTCCTTTTGGGGAGCCTCATAATGGAGAGGAAAGGCTTGTTGCACCACCCTGTTCCCCTCAAAGCATCTCATCTGTGGGCTAGTGGAATGAATGCCTTTCCATCTCTATACCTGCTTCTGCACTCCCACCTTAGGGACCTTTCCTCAGCCATCATCGCTCCCGCAATAGGACGGTACAAGCAACACCTGCTGCATGACCTCAACTTGTTAGATTTCTGGGATACCTTCCTTGGAAAACCTTTAGGAGGTTAAGAATTGCTGCAGCACTCGGAGTCAAAGTAGACATCATTCTTAACTGTGTGGCTAGGAACCTGCCTGCTGGCTTCCTACAGGCATCTGGCTGGCTGCTGTGAGAACAGGTGGACTAGCTGGGTCTTTGGTCAGCTCTTCAATACGCACAGCTTTTATTTCTTTTTAATAATGGTGTGAGTGAAGGAGCATTGTTCACCGGGAGTGCAGTTCCCAGGGAGGCAAGGTCGCTCTAACCATTCCCTTCCCAGATGAGATCCCCACGAAAATTCCACCACTTTGGGGCCAGGGGAGATGCTCCCATTGGCTAAGTGAGGGGTGGGAATTTATGACAGCACAAGTAGAATAAAATCTAGTTTTGGCCTTCCATGACAACATGAAGCTGAGCGTAGCACCCCTTGCATCCTGCTAGACCAGTGGTTCTCAAAACTTTTTTCTCTGGGCCAAACCTTCAGAATAAAAATTTCCTTGCGCTACACCAATTTTTTAGTTGATAATAAATACATTGGAAAACAAAAAAGAAACAACAACTACCAGTGCCTGATTCATAACATAGAGCACAACTGCTTTATAATACGATCATGGGACATCCAGAAAGTATAAAGCAATCCAGCTAAATAAGAATGTGAATCATTTCCAAAATATAATTATAAATGAGCCTCTTACATATGTTCATTAAGCAGGTATACAAACTCCATGAGGGGTGTGAGATTGTTTTTGCCAGGTAATCTCATTCATATTAGGTCTAATTTGAGACAGACACTCATCTCATCAACACAAAGAAGCCTTTCTCTTTTCCGATCTTTCTTTACTTGTCATATCCCTGTTCACAGCAGTATGTCATGGAGAACTGCAGAACAATAGCCCATGCTCTTGAAGAGAGGTGTGGATATGGTTTCTGGCTGTATATCCAAAAAGAGTCCAGTAGCATACTCTTGTCTTTCATTTTCAAGGTACAAACACTTAAAATGCAGGCCATTTCCTCCTCATTCAATGTCAGTCCTGAACAGCTGCAATTTGCAAAGGTGTCTCTAACCCAGTCTAAATTTTCTGCAGATGATGGGAAGTAATGGTCAATCTTTTCTTGCAAGATGTTCCTGTACGAGGCCATGTAATTCATTGTCTTTTTTACCTGCGGGAACATTTTCAGGGTATGTTGCTGAAGCTTTTTTTTTTCTTAATGCAGCTTGTTTTGTCTGTAGCTGCGAGGATATTGTCATTGTGGGCTTGCATACTGGCATTGAGCTCATTCAGCTGAGTAAAGATATTGACCAAGTACGCCAGCCTTGCACACTAGTCCTTTTCATTCAGTTGGTGCTACAAAGGGTTCCCTTCTTGTTCCAAAAACTCTTAATTTGTTCTTCAGTTCCAATACCCAATCTAAAACTTCTGCACGACAGCCAGTGAACCAAACTACACTAGAGTGTTTAAATGTTTCTTTGATTGTCCTTGAATCTTCCACTTTGCTTGCCATCCTCTCCTGCCTCACCCTTTGAGATCTACTGTGCTAGACCTACTACCTTTCTGTCAGCACTCAGCCTTTGCTGTCCTGGATTCCCCCTTCCCAAACAGATAAGATTCTGCTTGTTGAAGGGAATCGGAAGATGTTGCCAGTAGGCAGGCTTCGTGCTTGAGGAGGGAACTAACCAAGCCTTTTCAGTGTCAACATAATCATGGATTAGATATCCGTCTCAAAGACCTTTTCATTTAAATGTATATTGGGAGTTATTGCTGAGCTAAACGAGGGAGGGTGTTGACAAAACTCAAAGGGATACCAAGCTGAAAGCAGTGTTCAAAATTAGCCAGGCACATTTCGCATCTGGCTATTGGCCACTTGCAACCAAGGGAAGATGCCTGGGCACCAGGAATGGTGCCTGACGTCTCAAACATCTGCAGGTGCATGCCTGGGGACCTTGGATCTTGACTGTTTCCACACACCTGCAATGCATCCTGTAGAATTCTGGCTGTGACTGGCCCAAGGTCACCCAGTGATCTTCGGGGCTGACTGGGGATTTGAACCCTGGTCTCCCATGTCTTAGTCCAACACTCCAACCATTACGCCACACTGGCTCTTCTGTTTCCCAAGGAGAGGGATGCTGGTCATCAACCCTGGCCGTGACTGCAGGTTCTGCTCTCACATCCAAGGACCATCTTTTCATCCATCCTGCTTGAGCTGATATGATAGAAGCAGAGCTGTAGTATAGGGTTACCAGACGTCCCTGGAGTTGCACATCTGTCACTGGACAAATTCTGTCCCCGGAATGTCCCCAGATTTGCAAATCTGTCCCTGGGAAACGTGGCAGCGGCAGCCTCCGCAGCCTGGAGCCAGCCTGTTAGCGCAGTTGGCTCTGTCTGGCTTCAGGAGCTGCTCGCTGCTGTGGCGCCCGCCATTTTTCCTGTGCCACGGCAGCGAGCAGCTCCTGAAGCCAGACAGAGCCATTGCACAGTTTTTTTAAAAAAAACCTCTGTGCATTTATGTTTCACAGGGTGCGAAAGAAGAGCTTGGCACCTTTATAGACTATACGTGTGCTTGGGCCCAGGGTCTTTTGCCTCACCATCCCCACTACTGACTCCCTGTTGCTACTCAGCTTCAAAAAAAAAAAAGTGTCCCCGGATTCATTGAAAAAAAAATCTGGTAACCATATTGTAGTACGGTGGATGCTAGCTACATCAGTTTTTCATGCACTACATCCAGCGTGGGGGAACCTTATTCCAAGAGCCTTATTCCCTTTCTGGGTTTGGGGGCACATACAGTTGTGGCTGCAGCAATGAACGTAAATATTATGGTACAGTTAGCTGGTTTTTATATACACACACAAACACACACCTCTGTCTTTCATCCAGACAAGCAAGAGGCATTAACAGAGTCCAAGGACACATGCCAAGCTGCCCAAACGCTCCAGGATAGTAAGGGGTGTGCAGTGTTCAAAATTAGCAGGGCACCAGGCACATTTTGCACCTTGCTTTCGGCCACTTGAGACCAAATGAAGATGCCTGGGTGCCTGGATGGCTCCTGACAACGTCATCTGGAAGTGGATGCCTGGGGATCACTGGATCTGGACTGTTTTCACACACTAATACCACGTCCTGTAGAATTCTATCTTATATTTTGTCTGCACAATCAGAATGAATTTCTGGGACCAAAATGCTTTTTCCATGCAGCCTAAGCAGGAGCAGCAGCCATTAAGAAAAAGAGGTCGGAAATAAGCCTATATATGTGTGTGTGGACTGTCCCTGGATCAAATGACTTTTCTTCTCTTTAAGTTCTCAGAGTTCTTTTTTTTTATAAGATATTTATTAAGATTTTTTAAAGTATAACAACAAAAAAATATAAACAAAAAAACACCAAAAATACAAAATAAAAATAGTTTTAAAAAAAACCACAAATTTTCCATTACTTATTTTCCTTTAGCTTGTTTCCCAGACCTCCTCATACCTCCCTTTTTTGTATTCCACTTCCATCTGTTGAATCAGCAAATCCTTACCCTCTTTAATTATCCTAATCTTAATCTTAAAAATAATAGCATTAAATTTTTACCTATTTATAACCCTTTTTTCATATTCCCTTAAAGCATTACAGCTGGAAACCACTTAATTTCTATCCAACATCATTCTAACATTCATTAATTTTACAATATTTCTGTAAGTAATCTTTAAATTTCTTCCAATCTTCTTCCACCGACCCTTCTCCCTGGTCTCGGATTCTGCCAGTCATTTCCGCCAGTTCCATATAGTCCATAAGTTCTCAGAGTTCTTAACCTGGCTCAAGGTTGTCTTCTGAACAAGCCAGATGTTTAATCAATCACAGCCAGTCAATCATTTGAAAAATAGGACTTTAGAGCCGTCCAAAATGGCAACTAGACATTCCGTTTCGGTGACTGCAACCTTGGCTTGGTGAGTCAATCTTCCAAGGCCTGGAAAGCCCTATTTAGGCCTGGGCATCACTTTGTTAAAACACAACATTACTGTGCTGTAATGCAATCTTCAAAACACCAAAACAAATGTTATCATCAAAGCACCAATTTCTGTCACATCACTTGTTCACCACAGTTATTTAGTTATTAGTTATTTAGTTATTAAAAAAACTTTTGTGTGCTTTATTTTAGAGCCAAGTTGAAGATTGGGGAGCTGGTTTCCACCTTGAGCCACAAAGATGGTGATAAATGTTTGCCTCCCACAATTCAAGCCAAGAATTCACTGCAACAAGGTACTCCCCCCCCAAAAAAAAACCCCACCTTGCTCCAGGTTAAGAAAACAGAGGGTGAAGACTTGGCGCAGCATCTCAGGGCCAAAGGAGTTAACATTCTAGAGATCAAGGAGTGCTTTGACTCAGCGTCTGGTTGCAGAACTAAATTGACACTGCTTATGCATGGAGGCTTCCTGCTGCTGCCCCTGCTGCTCATGCATATCCTTTCTGAGAAAATGTGACTTAGTGACACCCAGGGTTGTCAACGTCTGCAGCAGATCAGTTTGTGCAATGTTACCCGCCTAATCAAGCAGCAGGTGGTTGGGTTCTGTAATCCTGTCACTGCACCAGCATCACCCTGCAAACAAAAACTAGATTCTTCCAGCTTGCCACTTTCGGCTTGGACTGGTAGGTCCACCTTGGCCCTGCAATCATGATCAGACAGCTGTTCCCCCACCCCTAATAAAACCAGTAGCTCAGCAAAAGCCTGAAGGAGAAATAGACCCAACTATAGCTGGCTCAGATACTGTATTTGTCTCTGGTGGAGCTTAAAAAAAGCATGAATTTGGCTGGACCGCCTCCTGTTGCAAGTCACTGGCCAGGGAAGTGACATCATAATGGAAGATCAGAAACTAGAGTACTAGCAAGACAGGTCAGTGTGGCCTTGCTACTTTACAGCTTGGTCAGTTGAACTCTCTTGTAGGCATATGTTTTCGTACTGGAGGAAAAACCAAAGCTGCCCTGTGGTGGGACCTTCAGGCTTGGAGAGAGTCTTCCTCTGAACACCACCAGAGGTTGAGGGCTACCTGGAGACCAGCCACTGTGAGGAGAAGGATGAAGGATGCTGGAGCAGAGAGGCCTTTGATCTGATCCAAGAGGGCTCCTTGCACGCTTTTCCTCCTCCAGCTTTTCAAGAGAAGGTTGTACGAGTGTATCTGCTTGGGATATTTAAGATGGGCTGTGAGGAGGGGGTCTTGCAGATTTAGAATAAGGTAGCAGGGTGATGAGAGGTTCTTTTGAAACAGATGCCCCCCGCTTTAACGTTTTCTTCTTTCGGTGGGGTGCAAAGTGCGTCTGTGTAACTCAAGCCAGTCAGCCACGATAAAAAGCTGGAGAGATTAGGGGCATGCGGTAAAGAAAGTTAAATGTTCCACTCCCAGTTATTTCAATCGGAGAATTTTAAGCATGTGCTTTAACTCTCCTGTTGAAATCCATGGGAGCTTTCATTGAGGGCGAGTCCTTTTTTGTTGCTGCTACAGGATTCCAGTCTCTTTCTGTGTTGTTACGCCGGCGTGGCATGCAAAGACTGTGGAAAAGATTGTCAGTCCTTTTCTTTGAGAGCCAGTGTGGTGTAGTGGTTAAGAGTGGTAGTCTCGTAATCTGGGGAACCGGGTTCACGTCTCCGCTCCTCCACATGCAGCTGCTGGGTGACCTTGGGCTAGTCACACTTCTCTGAAGTCTCTCAGCCCCACTCACCTCACAGAGTGTTTCTTGTGGGGGAGGAAGGGAAAGGAGAATGTTGACCGTTTTGAGATTCCTTCGGGTAGTGATAAAGCAGGATATCAAATCCAAACTCTTCTTCTTCTCTACCTGTAGATCTCCGCTGACGGATACGAAGTAGAAAACCTGGTCTCAGAAGACCTTGCCAAACGCAACCGAGGCTTCCGCTGCGAATACTTCATCAAGCCCCCGGTCCACGTGACTCTCTCTTTCCCCTTCAACGTAGAAATCTTCCGGATTAATATAGACGTCTCCTCCGGTGGCTATCAGAACATTACTGGGCTGGATATTTTCACATCTACCTCACCCAGCAAAGCCTCTTGGAGCAGTTCGGATTCTCCCTTCTCAGGTCTGGATGCTCAGCCCCCGTTGGACAAGGAAGCTTTCACGCTGGTGGGCAAAGCGGTGCTGAAGAATCAAAGCAAAGTGACCTTCAGCCACCGAGGCTTCCGGCCGAGGCTTCCATTCCATCAGCAGATGGACACTCTCTTCTCCTTCCCTGGCTCGGCGTCTCTGGAACTGTGGAACAAAGGCCCGAGCTCCCTGAGCTGTGTCTCGCACCTGAAGATCTGCATCACCCATGTGGCTGGTGGCGGTCTCCCTTGCATCAAGAAAGTGGAGGTTTGGGGCCAGCCGGCCAAATCCTGCCCCCACGAGGTGGTGGACGACGTGCTGCGGGCCGTTCAAGGCTTCGGAGGGCAGGCTGCCGGCCTCCCGTCGCCAATGGAGAGCGACCTGGCGCCCTTTGGCAACCCGGACAGCCAGGAGCAGAAGCTGATGGACGCCATCCCGGACATTCCCGAGGAGTTCCTGGACCCGATCACCCTGGAGGTAATGACTCTCCCCATGCTGCTGCCCTCGGGCAAAGTGATCGATCAGAGCACGCTGGAGAAGTGCAACCGGAGCGAGGCGTCCTGGGGGAGAGTGCCCAGTGACCCCTTCACGGGGGTGGCCTTCAGCCAGCACTCGCAGCCCCTGCCCCACCCCTCTCTCAAGGCGAGGATAGACCACTTCCTGCTCCAGCACAGCATTCCCAGCACTCGCCTCCTGGGGAGGGCTCAGGCCACGGGGACGGTGGTAGCTTCCTCCATAGCCATGTCTTCCCTCAAAAGGAAAATGGACCTCGTAGAGCAGAAGCCGGGCGGCCAACGCAGCAGCACGGAGCCCTTCCATTTCCCCACGACAAACCTTGTTACCACGTCTACCTCTGAGTCCCGTGCTAAAAAAATGAAAACCGATTGCGATGCCAACTCCTCCCAGATGGACTGCTCAACAGGTACTCCTCTGTCCTCTTAATATGCAGAAGGAGTCTGTTGGCGAACAACCTGGATTGCTGGCGCTGCTTCATTCAAATCCTCTTTTTTCCTTTCCTTTTATTTTATTTTTTTAAAAAAGCTTTATTTGACTGTTCGGGTCTATAATGTGACTCTTTGAACGGCGAGTGGATAGGGAGCAGTGGTGTGGGAGGAGGGGGAAATGACTTTCCTATGCAAACTATATTATTGGATATTTTGCATGGGGCAATTTGCATGGATAAATTTTCAGTTTGCATCAGGAAATTTTCTGGCTCCTTAGAGCAGCCTTTGCCAACCTGCTGCTCTCCAGATGTTTAAAGTCCCATCTGCTCCTGCCAGCACCAAGAACATTCAGAGGGGCGTTGTTGTCCCCAGTGTTGTGCAGGCCTGGCTGGCTTCACCTAGGGAGTCAGGCATGCAATTCTGCTGGTCTCATATTGCTGTGAGGTTCAGCCAGCATCCTTGCCTTTTGAGTTTCAAACATCTCTTGAGGACATTATTCCGGCAATGGGCCCATGCAGCTGTTTAAATTGATTAACCAGTCACTTTAATGGTCATTTGCATCGTTTGGGATGGCATTTTAAGTTGTTGATGTTGTACACCATTATGATAAGGCAGCACAGAAATGCTTTTATAAATAAACATCTGGAGGGAGCCAGGTTGACAAAGACTGCTCTGGAGAGCGATCTAATTTAGCAGATAACAGTTAAAAACCTTGAAGCTGTCCAGCTTTCCTAATGTTGCATTTGCAGTTGGCATCCATAGATTATTACCAATGAATTAACAAAATGGGAGCATTTTCAGCATTGGAAAATTAAGCACTACTGCAGCAGGAATAAGCTACGCCTTTGTCGCTTGCAGCTGTAAGACAGAGTGGCATCATGTCCAGGCCATTTTCACAGGGAGCTGTCTTCTGTTTTGGATGCATCCTTCCTCTTGGCTCTGCTGCATTCTTTTGCTGGTTAATTTTATGACCTCCATTACTGTTTGCCTCCTTTTCTGTTTTGTTGAGCCTTGATATTTCCAGGCCTGTTCATTCTGCACGTCTCCATTGGGCAATAGGGAATTCTGATCTTAAAAGTACCTGAGAACCTCTCTAAAAGAGTCTTTAGACTCCATTGTTTCAAAGATAAGAAGCAAAACTGGGCAGTCTCCACCGAATATTTTAGCATTTTTGTCCCTATAGTGGTCAGGAGGTAAAAATGCTGTATTCCACCCCAGGTTTTCTGTTGCCCAGCTTTGGCCATCTCTGTCAGCTTGTGGATTGCCTCCTGCCTTTCTGTTTACCATCCCACCCAGACAACCGTGTTTGTTGTTGATTTGTTTGCATGGTGGGGAGATGACCTTGCATCAAAATAAACGTCATCTCTCTCTTTTTTTTAATAGATATTTATTAAGAATTTTCCATTTTAAAAAGCCAAAAAGAAAAAAGAAAAAGAAAAATTAAAAACATATACAGTTTAAAATCCTTATTTTCTATAACATATTTCCCTGACTTCCCCGCACCTCCCCTTCTTATATTCCAATTCAAATTGTAAATTCAACAAGTTCTTGTCCCCAATTTTTAACCTTTTTATACTTACGGTAATTAATTTTAAAAAACCAATTTTACCTTATAGACCTCAAAATTTATACCTCAGTACTCATTCTTAAATCCTTTTTTCTAAAGTCGACCCAAATTCCCTTCCACGCAAAATAAACGTCATCTCACACTTTGCAGTTCCTTTTCCTGTCACTTTCCTTACTGCAAAAAGTCCAATTTTGGGGTGGTTTGTTGCCCAAGAGCACTAATTAGGTACAATTTCATGCCCTAAATTTGCTGGCGTGTGATTGGATCCCACTCGGAAAGAACGACAGTCTGGACGTGCCCTCATCTTTCCAAAATAATACGGTTTCAGACAGTGCTTTTTTTCTAGAAAAATAGGTGCCAGTACATCAAGTTGTTGCAGTTCTGCACTATTTAACAACAACGAAAAAGGATGCCAGTACTGTGCACACTTGAGTACCCCCTGGGAAAAATGCATTGGTTTCAGAGATGAGGTTACAAAATGTGTATCCTCCTTTTTTTAAAAAAGAAAAAGAAAAAGGATTAGCTTCGTTTTCAGAATTTGTTTTTTAAAACATGCATAAATAACTTTGTGATTTTGCCACAAAGCTCATTACAACTTCATGGTCTTCAGGCTTCTTCTTCCTGTTTCAAAACAACAAGACTTGGGTTTGTGCCCATTGACACCCTCCAACTCAGCTGCAAGGAGCTGTTGAGAAGCTTTCACTTTTCCTTAATGAAAAATCGCTAGAGTTGTGGTCAAACAAGCCAGCATCTTGAACTTCCGTTTGAAGTTGGCTTGTTTCAAGCTAGCCGTAGTTAAGGTCGAGTTAAGGTTGGGTTTGGATGATACAGCAAGCTGCGGTTATTGTTTTTTATTCAGCTTCTGGCCTCAAGGAAGAGGAGGAAGTCCGTCAACCGAAAGCTCACAGTGGCTTGTTAGCTTCGTGATACGCCACAGTCATAGTTTGTTGCCACATTCGAGCAGTGGCAAGTCAGTTACTTTCTGCCAAATCTATTTACTTTCCCCTCTTCCTTCCACTGCTTCTTGATTACAAGTGATTACTCTTTTCTTCATAAGGAGTCCATCCCATTTCCCCCCTTATCGCTAGGCTGTGCGCAACCTCCGGACATAGGTCAGGTCGATGTGCGATTTTCCTTGAGTGGGTCAAGGCAGCCTGTATTGACCTGGGACAGCTCCACCCAGAGTGATCCAGGGCTGTCAAAAAGGGGTTTGGGTGTTGGTCGACCACATGCTTAATTAGGATTTAAAACATTAATTGAGCATGTGTTTGGAAGGGTGGAGAGGAGGGGATTCAGATGAGAGTCTCTGCCTTGACTCCTCTGCTGCGCAACTCCTTTTATCGACCCCCTGCGCTAGCAGACAGAGAACACTGGATCCTAGGAAGACGAGCACTGGAATCCTTCCTTTTTATTTTTTAAACTTGCTTTTTAAATTTTTTATTGCAGCACAGCATGAAAGACTGAATTGCCCATTGTTTTGCTGCCTGCTCCCTTTGTAAATCCAGAGTGACTATTTCCAGATGATGATGATGTTGATTTTGCAAATCTCTCCGCAGATCTGCTTTCTCACGAACAGAGGCTTTCGGACAGTTTAGATAGCGCCTTGAACTCGGCGCTCAGCTCCATGCCGCTGTTCACAGCTAGCTTGACGAAAGGGCAGCAGCAACCACACACCGGCGGCGGCTGCCCTGGCCCGTGGAACGCGAGCAGTGGACACGGTAAAGAGGCAGCGTGACACTGCAGGGTTGCTGGCCTGGGGAACGGCGGTTCTTGCCTTCCTCTTTCGGAAAGGGGTGGTGGGAGGCAAGGTTTGCAAAGCGCTCCTAATGCTTGCTGCGTGAGAAAGAGTCCTCGGCTGCCCAGCAGCCTAGCTAGACGTGGATTGCACAGGTGGGCAACTTGCAGCCCCAGGTCTAACTTCAAATGCTGCCTGAAAGTGATCGCTTCATAAGAACGCAAGGAGAGCCTCCTGGATCAGGCCGGTGGCACCCCTAGTCCAGCATCTGGTCTTCAAGGTGGCCACACAGTTGCTTGTGGGAAACCGGCAAGCAGGATTTGAGCACAAGAGCAGCCCCCTTGCCTCCTGTAGTTTCCAGCAGCTGATATTCAGAAGCATGCAACACGTTGGCAATTAATATACAGAACAACAATTATACATACTTTATCAAAGTCTTGAGACGTATATTGATACGTATGGCTAAGCAAATCAGTCTCTTAAGCTTAAGCCAAGAAAGAGTATTCTCTGTAAAATTGAATATCAATATGTGTATCAGGACTTTGATATTAGACCACTGAAGAAGCCTGGAAAACTATCTTGGGAGTGTGCTACCTGCAAGCCCCAGTGAAAGGGCCCCATGGGGGGCAAACAGCGGCCTCTTGATTACTTGGACTGCCAGGGCAAAACAGGTGCAAAATGCCAGCACCCTGCCGCCTACAACTTCATTGTCTACAACTTTATTAACATCTATCTACAACTCCACTAGCATCTCTCGGTATTGTGAATAACACCGAACTTACCTTTTGTTGGTGTCTTCATGAACTTATCTAAAAGGCTGAGTTAAGCATTTGAAACATCTATTGAAACCAGACATTATAAGTTCATTTTAGGCTGGGGAGTTTGCCAGTTTTTGTGGCTTTGTTTAATGTTTTGTATTTTTCTCAGAAGGTTGATAAAGTATGTATAATTATTGTTCTGTATATTAATCGCCAACGTGTTGCATGAGTCGCACTACTTCTATCAGCAGCACAGGTTGCATTTTTCTAGTGATATTCAGAAGCATGGCTGCCTCCAGCTGTGGAGGTAGAACATAGCCATTCTGGCTAGTAGCCATTGGTAGCCCTTCATGAATTTGCCTAATCGTTTAAAGCCATCTAGGTTGGTGGCCATCACTCTTGCAGGTGTGAGTTTAACCACACACTGCAGGAAAAAGAACTTTCTTTTGCCTGTCCTGAACCTTCCAACGTTCTGCTGCACGGCATGTTCTTGAGTTCTAGTATTATGAGAGAAGGGGCGAAACATCTCAAGATTGTGGCCGCAGCCACGTCTTGTGGCCATGAATTCCACAACGTTGTGGTGTTTCTCCTGCCAAGAGAAGCCGCATCAGAGAGCCGTTAGAGGAAGCCCTGGACCTCATCCACCCAGGATATGTGTGCTCTGCAAGATTAGCGTGCCTTAAAAGACAGGAAGCAGATTTGGCTTATTCACTTGTGCAGATTTGCTGAGCACTTGCGGTCGAATGGGCGGGACCTTAAGTAATGTTTATATATTTAAAGGAAGGTAACCAGGAAATGGTGACCTCGGAGGTTCTTCTCAGTTCGGAGGGCAGGGAAACAATCAATCCTCTGAGTGGTTTTATTATCTAATATGCATGTTGACATTCTCCTTGATATATACAGATCCTATGTTCTGAGTGCATGTCTCAGAAGAGTCAGGCTGTATTCAGAGATGATAGTTTCCTCCATCCCAGAGGCTGGTGACCATAGCAAAATAGATTGAAAAACAGACTGGTGGTGTAGTGTTTAGAGCCTGGGAGAGATCAGGGTTTGAATCCCCACTCTGTGCTGAAGTTTGCTGGGTCGCCTTGGGCCTGCCACTGCCTCTCAGCCTAACCTACCGTATTTTTCGCTCTATAAGACGCACCAGACCACAAGACGCACCTAGTTTTTGGAGGAGGGAAACAAAAACAAAAAAATATTCTGAATCTCAGAAGCCAGAACAGCAAGAGGGATCGCTGCGCAGCTAAAGCAGGGATCCCTCTTGCTGTTCTGGCTTCTGGGATAGCTGCGCAGCTTGCATTCGCTCCATAAGACGCACACACATTTCCCCTTACTTTTTAGGAGGGAAAAAGTGAGTCTTATAGAGCAAAAAATACGGTACCTCACAGGGTTGTTGGTTGGGATGGAGTGAGAAGGGGGGGGGGGGACTATGTATGCCATCTTTGAGCTCCCCGGAGTAAAAGGGGGAATATAAATGCAGTAACAATAATGCATAATATTCCATCAAACTTCCCCACCCTTTCCCGACTCACGTTGACCAGAGTGCCAAAGGCTTGCAAAAGGTGCTTAGGCTTCTACATGGTGGTGTCTGCAGTGAGTGTTGGTATTTCACGCAGTCCGATGCTGCAGATGAGATTGTTATAAATCACACGCCTGTCTGAGAAGAGCGTGAGAAATGGAAGACAGTCTTATTCCTTCCGCTGTAAAGTCATACCTCAGGTTACAGCCACTTCCGGTTGTGCTTTTTCGGGTTACGCATCCGCCAAAACCTGGAAGTTCCGGAACAGATTACTTCCGGGTTTTGGTGGTCATGCATGCGCAGAAGCGTCGAATCGCAACCCGCGCGTGCGCAGATGTGCCACTGCGGGTTGCAAACGTGCATCCCGCACGGATCACGTTCGCGACCCGAGCTTCCACTGTAATGTACTTTCAGTTTTACTTGTCCTGTTTATTCTCTCCGAGTTGGAGAGAACAGATGCCATTATGCCTTTGTCTGTGCATAGTGTGTAAATACCGTATTTTTTGCTCTATAAGACTCACTTTTTCCCTCCTAAAAAGTAAGGGGAAATGTGTGTGCGTCTTATGGGGCGAATGCAGGCTGTGCAGCTATCCCAGAAGCCAGAACAGCCGGAGGGATTGCTGCTTTCGCTGCACAGCGATCCCTCTTGTTGTTCTGGCTTCTGTGATTCAGAATATTTTTTTTCTTGTTTTCCTCCTCCAAAAACTAGGTGTGTCTTATGATCTGGTGTGTCTTATAGAGCGAAAAATACGGTAAATAGTAGATTAGCTCTACGATGCTTCAAGCTTCTTGCTGTGTAAGCTAGAAGATTAGTGTGCATAATACCAGGTGGTTTATGTTGCCGAGCACACTGGAGATGAGGGGAGAATGCTTTCTCCAGAGCTGCGCATACTGGAGGATGCTCGGAGTTCTGGGGGCTTGCATGCTCGCCCCCAGGGTGTTTTTCCAACAGTGAGGGGGAATTCCCATTATTTGGGCTTGTATCGCTGACCGGGAGACCCCAAGGGCACTAACGTGTGCTTCTTCCTCCTTTGTTTTTTTGCAGAGCACAGTAGGAGTGACTCGGCCCAAGGGTGTTCTTCCTGCTCCCGGACCTTCTCCGTGTACTTCAAAACGGAGCCCGTTTACCAGCTCCCTTGCGGCCACCTGGTGTGCCGCTCTTGCCTGGCCGAGAAGCAGAAGTCCTTATCGATACTGTGCATGAGTTGCAAAAGGCTGGTTGCCACGCACGACATCCTGAGGGTCCACTTCTGACACCGTTCTCACGACGCTTTCTCTGGAATTTGGATGAAAAACAAAACAAAAGTGAGCTGTTGGGGGGGGGAACCAAGGAGCAGAGGAGACCCGTGGCTGCTCCACACGCTTCCCCCCATCTCCTTTGAGTCGTGCCAGGATGGGAGACCTTGCAAAAGGAAACTGCAAGGTTCTGAAGAGGACTTGCTGCCTTTGGAGAGAATCTTGATGCAGCTACAGCGTTGCGCATTGTGCCAGAGCTAAAGCGATCAAAGGATAATAAAGCCATATGCTTCTCTAATTTAAAAAGGTCATTTGTATATAAAGTTGTGTGTCCATCTAACTGTGCTCCATTATTTTGCTACTTTCCAGGGGGCTCAGGCCTCTGCGGCTTCTTGTTCCTCATTTCCCCTGTCTTCTGGTCGATAGCGCTTTTTTGGTTATAGAAAGGAGGTGGTTAATTTGACTTCCGACCTTCGGGGGGGGGGGGAAGCTTGCAGAAACTAGGTTTCCTCTTCCAAAAACCAAGTAACTCTCCATATGAGACCCTTGAACGGTGACGGTGGCCATTTTCATTAGTTGTGCAGTCTGTATAAAAAGTCAGTGTGTTTACACACAAACGCAAGCACACACACATCTATTGTCACTCTTGATTTCTGTTGTGCAACTGGAGAGGAGTGGCTATAGCAGCGGGGGGAAATAATAAGCCTTAATAAAAATGATGGTCAGAAGTTGCTGATCTCCTTTGGGCTTTCAAATCTCGTGGGGTGTTTTTTTACACAAGGGAAAGTGTTTATTTTATTGCTAATTCACAAGCCGCCTTTCAGTGGAATTGCCCTCCCAAGGCAGTGTGCAAAATAAATATGCATTAAAAAATATAAATTAAAATCTACATCATTCCCCTTCAGTTGAGTGACACAACTTCATTAAAGACATAATCACAAGCAGATTGAAAAGAGGATGTCTTTAGCGTTCTTTTAAAAGTCGCTGGTGATGGGGGAACATACTTCCTGGGAGAGGACCTTCCATAAATATAGGGCCAACCACTAAAAAGGTCCTGCTGCTAGAACACACCTGTCCCAATGTAAGTACACACCTTATTTAAATCCCTCTTCCCCTCAAACCTAGTTAGATTTTATTTAATATTCTTTTCCAACAACAAACGTAGAGCTCAAAGTGGCTCATGATAATCACAAAAGCACTAAGAAACAAACTTTACAATCACTATTCTGTCAAACACAATAACATACGAACATAAGAAGTTGCCTTTCAGCGGCAGCTAAGGCCACTGATTGGTCTTGCCACCATTGTCCTCTCCCAAGACTGGTAGCTGTTGTCCAAGATCTGACGCCTTGGTCTTTTCTGGCCAGCTGACTTGTTTTTCTTTTTAATTGGTGATGGATATGTTGGTGGAACCTGACACCTTCCATAATCAGAGCAGGTGACTCTGGAGAGATACACCCCTTTGTACCCCCAGCCATTGTAGTTAAAGCACATTTGGAGGAGTAGGCTTTCTAGAGTGTAGGTCTTCCTAGAGAGTAGGTCTTAAAAGACCTACACTGGCTCCCAATACATTTCCGAGCACAATTCAAAGTGTTGGTGTTGACCTTTAAAGCCCTAAACGGCCTCGGTCCAGTATACCTGAAGGAACGTCTCCACCCCCATCGTTCTGCCCGGACACTGAGGTCCAGCACCGAGGGCCTTCTGGTGGTTCCCTCACTGCGAAAAATGAGGTTACAGGGAACCAGGCAGAGGGCCTTCTTGGTAGTGGCACCCGCCCTGTGGAACACCTTCCATCAGATGTCGAAGAGAAAAACAACTACCAGACTTTTAGAAGACATCTGAAGGCAGCCTTGTTTAGGGAAGCTTTTAATGTTTAATAGGTTTTGTAGTTTAATATTCTGTTGGAAGCCGCCCAGAGTGGCTGGGGAAACCCAGCCAGGTGGGCGGGGTATAAAAAATTATTATTATTATTATTATTATTATTATTATTATTATTAAGTGGAATTCTCCCAAGCATCCTTCAGTAAGGACATTTGTGTTGCCTTTTCATTGCTGCCCTCCATGGCATCCATTAGTTGCGAATGTTCAGTGGGAGAGAGTTCAATGATGCATCCCTGCCTGTGAATAGATGCTCCCTGTTGTCCTATTAGTGTTCCTCCATACCTCATTTGAGGACGTTTGCCAGACAGGCAGGCTTTGCTTGGGCTGAGTATGCTGCCTAGTGTCCACCTTAAAACCCAGCCATTTTCCTGCCTTTTCTGAAATGGTCACTGCTATAGCAAACAGCAAAATCCCATTTGTATGCAAGGCCAGGAGCGTAGTTTATAACATGCATGTACCACGATTCATTTGCATCTCCAAGCCTGGGCTGCTCAACCGCTGAATGTGAACTCTCCTTGAAAAGCAGTGGGTGACATTAGGACTGGGCGATATATCTGGCTTTCAATATAATGATATATCACCAGCTAATATATCACAATATATCACAATGTCTGAAATAGAGATGGGAAGGCCTGGGGAAAAAGCATAAAAATGGGGGGACCCCATTTTTTTTGTTTTGTTTTTTCCCAAAACTTTTTTTCCTGGAAAATTGGGGGGAAAGTGTGTGGAATATTCAAACTATATCAAACTCACACCCCCCCCCATTTTTCCAGGGGAAAAAAACAGCTTTGGGGGAAAATACTCCCCCCCCCCCAATTTTCCAGGTTTTTTTCAGGCCTCCCCAGCTCTAGTCTGAAATAAGGATGGAGCTATGTAGAGGCACTGGCTGGCTCCCCCCCCCCCACTGATATTTGCATAGCACACACATCATGATTCGCAATGTATTGCCAGGTCAATAATTATGAAACCGATATCACAATGTGGACTTCAAACCGGTTTTGGACGATATATCGCCCAGCCCTAGGTGATTTCCACAGGCATCTGCAACAGGACTTCCAGTTTCTCTTGGCACCCTTCAGCTGCCTCTGTGTCCGCCCTCCCCCCCCCCCATGTCAAGGGCTCCCCCAACTCACCAGAGCAGATTTTGAGGGTGCCTAGAGGACGTGGGTGGCACTGTGGGTTAAACCACAGAACCTAGGGCTTGCCGATCAGAAGGTTGGTGGTTCGAATCCCCACGACGGGGTGAGCTCCTGTTGCTCGGTCCCTGCTCCTGCCAACCTAACAGTTCAAAAGCATGTCAAAACACAAGTAGATAAATAGGTACCGCTCCGGCGGGAAGGTAAGCGGCGTTCCCATGTGCTGCTCTGGTTCGCCAGAAGCAGCTTGGTCATGCTAGCCACATAACCCGGAAAAACTGCGGACAAACGCCGGCTCCCTCGGCCAGTAAAGCGAGAGGAGCACCGCAACCCCAGAGTCGGCCACAACTGGACCTGATGGTCAGGGGTCCCTTTACCTTTACCTTAAAGGACAACAGGAGAAACGAGGAATGAGAAGCTCAGTTGAGTGAGCCAACAGCCACACATGCTATGGTGAGTCTCACCTAGTATGTTTGAGCTGAGAGGACATACCTTAATTGGGGAAAGTTATTGTTGTTATTAAAAAAGTGTATACTGCCCTATACCTGTAGATCTCAGGGCACGTCACAACACAAAATTACAGCATAAAAAAACCACAAAATGCATCATAAAAATAATAACAAAGACAACCCAATAATCCCCGACTTCCTCAACACATTTAAAAAGGCGTTAGCATGGTTGAAGAAAGACATTTTTCACCTGGAGCCTAAAGTTGTATAATGAAGGTGCCAGCCAAACCTCCCTGGGGAGAGCATACCACAAACGGGGAGCCACTGCAGATAAGGCCCTGTTCTCGTGTTGCCACCCTCTAGACCTCTCAAGGAGGGGGCACACGAAGAAGGGCCTCAGAGGATGATGTCAGGGTCTGGATTCGTTAATAGGGGGGGGGGAGAGATTTTAGTCCTGAGCCGTTTAAGGCTTAATAGGTCAAAACCAGCACTTTGAATTGGGCCCGGAAACTAATTGGTAGCCAGTGCAGTTGGACCAGGATAAATGTAAGAGGCTCAAACCGTCTTGCCCCGGCTGTCGAATTCTGCACCTGCTTTCCAAAGTTTCCAAACCGCCTTCAGAGGCAGCCCTGCGTTATAACATGTACAAAGGGCATCTCTTCCCCAACCCCCCATGATTAATGTCTCAACGTTCGCCAGGGTAAAGACTCTACCACCCCCCGTCTTTGTTCTTTGGCGGCACCTCTCTAAGCCAAGCTCCGGAGGAAGCTGGCTTGACTTATTTTTTAGTAAAGGTAAAGGGACCCCTGACATTAGGTCCAGTCATGACCGACTCTGGGGTTGCAGCGCTCATCTCGCTTTATTGGCCGAGGGAGCTGGCGTACAGCTTCCGGGTCATGTGGCCAGCATGACTCAGCCGCTTCTGACAAACCAGAGCAGTGCACGGAAACGCCGTTTACCTTCCCACCAGAGTGGTACCTATTTATCTATTTGCACTTTGACGTGCTTTCAAACTGCTAGGTTGGCAGGAGCAGGGACCGAGCAACGGGGATTCGAACCGCCAACCATGCTAAATCCCTTGCTCAAATCCCACATTGGTTAATTTCAGAAGTTATGGGGGCAAGCTGGCACCCAGCAATTTTAGGGGTGCTTGCTCCCTGCAAACCCATAACAGTTGTTTTTCACCTTCAGCCTCTGAGCTGATGCATTGGCTGATTTCATTAAGTGATTCCAGGCTGTGTGTGAGAGAGTCTTCCTTAACTTGGAAAACATTTTCATTAACCTCCCTTGGCTTTAAAGAGTGTAATTGCATTTTAATCTTTCATTCCTACATTATCATTCTGGAGACGGAGTCATTTAAGGGTGGATAATTCCTGCTAATGTAATTTTAAGATACAGTAGTCTGGTCTCGCAGTGTGTGCATTAAGTCTAGAAGCCACACTTGGGACGGCGGTCAGTTTTTTAAAAAAGAAACAGAGTCCTTCCTTTCCGTGTGATAATTCACTGATTCACTTGGAAACTTCTGTGGGTTTCAAAAGTGGTAAAGTTTTGAAGGTGATGGGAGATTATCTATGAAGGTACCACCTTGCGTCAAACTAAGCAGGTCTGGGACTGGGCAATGCCCGGATGGGCGCCACAAAATAATAAATCTCCAGTGATGCCAATGGACAGTTCACACACACACACACACACAACACACACACACCATAAGATTCCTAGCCCTGTGGTGATGGTGTGAGAAACTCCATTGCTGTCTTGGAAACTAATCCAGAATGTGGCAACTAGACTTGCCGACTGGGAGTGGCCGCCGTGACCATATAACACTGGTCTTAAATGATCTACATTGGCTCCCAGTATGTTTCCAAGCACAATTCAAAGTGTTGGTAAAAGTAAAGGTAAAGGTAAAGGGACCCCTGACCATTAGGTCCAGTCATGGATGACTCTGGGGTTGCAGTGCTCATCTCGCTTTATTGGCGGGAGTACAGCTTCTGGATCATGTGGCCAGCAGGACTAAGCTGCTTCTGTTGAACCAGAGCAGCGCATGGAAATGCCGCTTACCTTCGTGCTGGAGCGGTACCTATTTATCTACTTGCACTTTGCCGTGCTTTCGAACTGCTAGGTTTGCAGGAGCAGGAACTGAGCAACGGGAGCTCACCCCGTCGTGGGGATTCGAACCGCCGACCTTCTGATTGGCAAGCCCTAGGCTCTGTGGTTTAACCCACAGCACCACCTGCGTCCCTTAAGGTGTTGGTACTGACCTTTAAAGCCCTAAATGGCTTTGGCTCTGTATACCTGAAAGAGGTGGGGTGGGGGGCACTATTTTGGGGACCAACTAGAGCTTTTTTTTTTCAGCCAGAGCTCACCAAAGCTCAGCTCCGGCACCTCTCAGGTGGGTGGCATTGCTATTTTAAGAGAACAAGGGAGAAGTTCATGGTAAACTCTGGCACCTCTTTTTCTAGAAAAACAGCAGTAAAACAAGCCCACCTTAATGCAGCCTTGGGGGCTACAGGAATCTTTTAACTGGAGATGCTGGGGCTTGGACCATTGGAATTATACTTTCATGTAAAGGTAAAGGTAAATGTTATGTACTGAAGTTCTCACCCTGGGCCAGCAGGGGGATACTGTAGATAGTTATGCAAATGAAGGATCGAAAAGTGACGTTCAGTGATTGGATAGTTTTAGAAAATGGCAACAGTTACATTGTTCTGGAGCTCTATATAAGCAGGCTGACTGAGCTCCTCAGCTTAGTTCTGTTCCAGCTTACAATAAAGAGCTGCTTTGGAAGAATCGCTGTGTCATCTGATATGTTCGCCCACAACAGTAAAGGTACCCCTGACCATTAGGTCCAGTCACGTACGACTCTGGGGTTGGGCGCTCATCTCGCTCTATAGGCCAAGGGAGCTGACATTTGTCTGCAGACAGCTTGACTAAGCCGCTTCTGGCAAACCAGAGTAGCGCACGGAAACACCGTTTACCTTCCTGCTGGAGCAGTACCTATTTATCTACTTGCACTTCGATGTGCTTTCAAACTGCAAGAAGATCAAACCTATCCATTCAAGAAGATCAAACCTATCTATTCTTAAGGAAATCAGCCCTAAGTGCTCACTGGAAGGACAGATCCTGAAGCTGAGGCTCCAATACTTTGGCCACCTCATGAGAAGAGAAGATTCCCTGGATGTTGGGAAAGATTGAGGGCACAAGGAGAAGGGGACAAGAGAGGACAAGATGGTTGGACAGTGTTCTTGAAGCTCCCAGCATGAGTTTGACCAAACTGCGGGAGGCAGTGGAAGACAGGAGTGCCTGGCGTGCTCTGGTCCACGGGGTCATGAAGAGTCGGACACGACTAAACGACTAAACAACAAGGTGGGCAGGAGCTGGGACCGAGCAATGGGAGCTCACACCATCGTGGGGATTTGAACCGTGGACCTTCTGATTAGCAAGCCCTAGGCTCTGTGGTTTAGACCACAGCGCCACCCGCGTCCCACTACACCTTCATGTAGAGGTGCATTAAGACATCATCCTGAAAAAAGCAGAGCTTGGAAGTCTGTCTGCCTTACAAGATGCTTGTCTGTTTTAGCAAGAGAGGCTGGTAGACAAGACTTGGGTCACTATGACACTGATTCTCCTCTGTGAGCCTTTTTGGCTGCCTCCCCCCACCCTGCCCAGATATTAATTTCTTACATGGGTGAAGACTGTATTACGGCCATTTCAGCAAGAGTGCATGTGGCTATTTTATGAAGATGACTTTTCATCCTTTGGCGTAAATTGCTGAGCCGTGATTCAAAAGCGTAATGTCCACTCATTTCCCCGTCTCCCTGTAAGTGACTCTGACAGCCACTTCTCAGGCACGCCAGTCCTCTGCCCTGGCTGCCAAATGGACATCAGATGATATAATTGTGTATAGATTCGGCCGCTGAAGGAAAGTGGAGTGGCAGCAATTTAAACTTCTCCTGTCTCTGTGTGACACCCCCCCCCCCCCTTCTTACAGTCACCCATCAAGCTTGAGGTTTCCTCCTGGCATGCCTGCAAAAAAGCCAAATGATCTGCAACTATTGCAGGGTTGGAGTTTTTGCACCTTTTCTATCGCAGCACCTTTCTTGGCAATTTGAGATAAAGCGGTACAGTGGTACCTTGGTTCTCAAACAACTTGGAACCCAAACATTGCAAAACTGGAAGTAAGTGTTCCAGTTTGCAAACCTTTTTCGGAAGCCGAACATGCTCCATTTTGAGTGTTACGCTTCCGTTTTGAGTGTTACGCTGAGGTCTGTCTGGTTTTGC
This sequence comes from Podarcis liolepis, assembly GCF_965112155.1. Classification (NCBI taxonomy): domain Eukaryota; kingdom Metazoa; phylum Chordata; class Lepidosauria; order Squamata; family Lacertidae; genus Podarcis; species Podarcis liolepis. The sequence goes on from NC_139564.1 coordinate 6,016,425, forward strand.
TATTAATTTTGCGTTTTTGTCTTTGCAGCTCTTTTTTTGTTTTGTTTTTGTGACTGTGTGGAATCCAGTTCAGCTACCGATTGATTGATTGATTGATTGATTGATTGATTGATTGTGTGTGACTACAGTACATTGTTTATTGCTTTCATTTTATGGATCAATGGTCTCATTAGAAAGTAAAGTTCATGTTAAATTGCTGTTTTAGGGGTTGTTTTTAAAAGTCTGGAACGGATTAATCCATTTTGCATTACTTTCTATGGGCAAGCGCGCCTTGGTTTTGGAACGCTTTGGTTTTGGAACAGCCTTCCAGAACGGATTAAGTTTGAGAACCAAGGTACTACTGTAGTTTGCTTGGTTTCTAAAGAGGTTGCAGCTGTAAACCTGTATCATTATCCGGTGTTATAGATTGAATCTATCATGGTGGTATAGATTGGGAGGAACCGCTCCTCCTGAAATTAATAAATTGTGAGTTTTTGATTACTTGGCATGTGAAGGGAGAAATATAAGCTGCAGAGGAAATATAAGCTGCAGAGGAAATCATGACCTGATCAAGCTCGAGCCATTAAGAAACAATAGAGGGCCATTGAGCGCCATGGGCAATGCAACTGTCCTTCCTTGCCCTGAAATGTGGACAGAGACTGGGCGTTTGGAAGCTTGCCATAGCAACTGGGTGTGAGGTGACACGGAAAGAGAGTTTTGAGCAAGAGTTGCTGAGATGAAGAAGGGGAAGAAGAAAGACTGGGATCCATCTTGGGCAGGCTGGCTGCAGGCTGGCTAGAGCAGTGTTTCCCAACCTTTTTTGGGCAAAGGCACACTTGTTTCATGAAAAAAATCTCGAGGCACACCACCATTACAGCCCCGTGACGTCAGCGCGCAGCGTCACGCCGGGAGGGACATGAATTGCTAGCAAATTACATAATCACCTCCTTGAGGGCTGGCTCATCTTCTCCGAAGGCAGAACCCCATTAATTAACAGCACAGACTCACACCATAGCCAAGACGAGGGGGAAAAACCTCAGTCATGCACAGTCATGCACATGTGGGGGCTAAATGAGGACCAAGACCGGGCAGAGAGCAGGGTTCAAATCACCCCACCTGGCCAGGACAATCCCTGGGTGCTCCCTTGGGCCACTCGCCTGACCCACCTCGCAGGGCTGTTGTTGCAAGGATAACACGGGGAGAACCACACGCGCCCCCGGGAGCTCCTTGGAGGAGAAAGCGGGCGATGAATGCAATGCACGAAATATATGAGAGGCGACCAGGTTTTGCAGGTGAGGGGCCCCCGCCAGCCTCTGCTTCCAACACCCGGCGCAACGACGCCGAAGTTTCCCCCCGGGCTCGGCTCGGGGAGCAGCGCTGCTCCCCCCCGGCTCCCCTTCGCCCTCCCGGCTCTCTCTGCCGCCCACTGGGGACCCCCCTCACCTGCCAAGTCCGGAGCGCCGGTGGAAGTTGCATGCATGCATGCAGGGCGCCGCGTTGCCATTGCATTGCACTGCACTCCATGCAACGCCTGCACGCATGCATTGCCTTGCACGCCCGCCAAGGGGTCTCCCCGCGGTCCGATGCGTCCCCTCGGGCGCGGATGCAGCATTGCAAAAATAAAAAACCCCCGACGCAGCCCTACCTGGGGGGCAGCCTCCGCCTCCGCCGCTCCGCCTCCGCGGGGATCCCCGGGCTCCATCCTGCCGCCCGATCTCCGCGGGGGCGCAGGCAGGCTGCGCGGGGTCTGTGCGGAAGAGCCCCTGCCCGCCTGGCCGCCGCCGCCGCGCTCATTCCATGGCCGGGAGAAGAGCGCTTCAAATAAAACGCCCGGCCCGCCAGGCCACGCTGGGAAACGTAGTTCGCGCACCCCGCGTGGGCGCGGAGCCCAAGGGCGAGGGGACTACGGATCCCGGCAGCCCCCGCACCGGGGACGGAGGGGGAGAGGCCGGGTGCAGGGATGGAGGGACGGGTGGGCGAGCGAGTGAGTGAGTGGCAGCCACCAAGCCTTGGCCGAGAGCCAGGAAGGGCCTCCCCGGAGGAGGAGGAGGGAGGCGCAGAGCGGGAGGGAGGGAGGGAACCCCAGGGGTCATCTAGTGACGGCGCCCCAATCGAAAATTTGACTAAAAAAAAAAAAATCTTTCGAATTTTTTAATTTTTCCCGCGGCACACCAGGCAACGTCTCGCGGCACACTAGTGTGCCGCGGAACAGTGGTTGGGAAACACTGGGCTAGAGAGATGCCTTGGACTCCAGAGCTGCACTGCTGTGAGCGACAAGCCCCTCTTGAAATGACCATGCTGTAAAATCTGGACTCCCGCCATGCAGACTGAAGGTGTAAATAAATATATATATATATACCCGTGAAAATCTACGAAAGCATATATATATATATATATATATATATATATATATATATATATATATATATATATATATAAAATCTCCCGCTGTCCCCAGCTGAAGCCGGGCTCAGAGTGGCTAACAACAATAAAAGTAACACAACATTCTAAAATCATTTCAAAATCAAATTCATGGCAACCATTGGGCTAGAGTTCTGTGAGGATTACCAAAGGCTGTGCCTTGGCCAAAGGCCTGGTGGAACAGCTCTGTCTTGCAGGCCCTGCGGAAAGATCTCAAGTCCCGCAGGGCCCTAGTCTCTTGGGACAGAATGTTCCACCAGATCGGGGCCACAGCCGAAAAAGCCCTGGCTCTGGTTGAGGCCAGCCTAACTTCCCTGTGGCCCGGGACCTCCAAGATGTTTTTATTTGAAGACCGTAAGGTCCTCCATGGAACATACCAGGAGAAGCTGTCCCGTAGGTACAAGGGTCCTAGGCCGCATAGGGTTTAAAGGTTAAAACCAGCACCTTAAACCTGACCCTGTACTCCACCGGGAGCCAGTGCAGCTGGTATAGCACTGGGTGAATGTGATCCCGTGGCGAGGACCCCGTAAGGAGTCTCGCCGCGGCATTCTGCATCTGCTGGAGTGGATAAATAGGTGAATAAACCATATTTCTTAAAGCTACATCTGTCTCTGCCGTGCCTCAATTCTCCGACGGGGCACAGACCCTGGGTGAGTGCTGGGAACGCCCTGGGATTTTGCCACCTCTCAGCAGAGAGATAGAGAGGCGCCCAGCTTTTCTAACAATGTTTACATCCCCCCCTTCTTCTAAGGAGCTCAAGAGAGCACACATGGTCACCTCTCTCACTGTTTTATCCTTACAAAGCATGTTCTCCTTAATGTAGAGCATGTGTTGCGGTGGAGGCCGCCAGGACTCTCCAAAGTTGGGGGTGGGCTAATTGATCGTTGGCCACTGATGTGATTGGGGCTTCCCTTGTTGTTGGGATGAAGTTAATGTTGCCATTTGTTGATTGACAGCCAGAAATGCTAAAACTCCTTGCACGAGGCTAGGGCTTCCTCTTTTCGCCTGTGCATCGGATTGCCCGTCCCTCCCTCCCTAGAATAGGGTTGTTCGCTTTGACCTTGCTATGCCTGTCATGGGGTCGTCTGCTCTTGGGGCAGGGGCCCGGTAGGAATTTTGTCCATCTGGCTGATTGGCTGGTGCCATTTGGTTTTTGCCTACTGCGTAGCAAATCGTCACAACTTGTAAGGTTCGTAGTTAGGCATTGGTTTATGGTTTGGTTGGTTGAGGGGCATGGATTGGCTGTGCCTGCCCCTCCAATGCTGCTGCTGCGAGGGATTCCGTTAAAGGAATCGGGGGCTAACTATTGCTTGTCCACTCTGTCAAGGGGGCTTCCCTGCTCCGTCGCTACCCCCAAGTGTATTCCCCTTTTCTGACTTTTGCATCGTGCGGAATGTCAGTCTGTCCCCCATGGTGGGGGCAGATAGTCGCAACCAATGCCTAAGCTACCACTCACATGTTTGTATTTTAATAAAGTTGTGGCCAAAATTATGCCAGAAACCATAAACAAAAATTCTGTGTGATGTGTGAGTTATTGGGGTGGCCCTGGCGACCTCAACACGCAACAACCCTGCAAGGGAGGTTAGGGTGAGGGACTGTAAGTGGCCTGAGGCTACATGGTGAACTTCCTGCCTCCTGGTCCAACCACTTTGCCACATTGACTTTTCTCCTTTCACACTCTCATCCCCCATTAATAAAAACAATGTGTGTCACCCCACCCCACTGGAACAACAACTTTACATCCATAAACCTATATGAGCACCATACCTTCTGACAACACATCTTCTCCCAAATTTATTTGCCGGAAATAAACCTCCTTCCCTTCTCTGCCTACCTGCTACGTACTTCTTCCCCTTCTTCTGAGGCAAGCTGCACACAGCAGGAATTTCGGATGTGATGTTCTGCTAAGCCGTCATTACCCTCGCCCCCTCCGCTCCTCATTTTCCTCTTAATTAAACAATGAGCAGCGACCTTTCATAATTCCTCTTGAAAGATGAGAAGAATCTGCCATGCTGATCTGCCCAGGCAGCAACGGGCCCTCTGAGAGGGGTTCGTTGACGCGGTTGCAAGTCACAAGATTCCCCCTTGCATATTAATTCCACGTTCCTAAGGTCATTGCCTGCTGGTGTCAGGTCTGGGAAGCGTCTTCCTTTGGGGACCGCACTGCAGGGGTGGCATGGGGGGCATCCGAGGAGAAGTTGCTCAGAGTTGGGGGGAGTTGTCTGGGCCCAAACAAACCACAACACTGCAAAACAGAGGGAGGAGGTTTGGTGAGGGTTGACTCACCAATGGGCACTACATTGGCAGTCCTTGAATCAAAACATGGAGGTAGCCTTCACACTTCCTCTTTTCTTTCCCCCCTCTTTTTTTTAAAAAATATTTTGTTGTTGTTGTTTAGTCATTTAGTCATGTCCGACTCTTCATGACCCCATGGACCAGAGCACGCCAGGCACTCCTGTCTTCCACTGTGTCCTGCAGTTTGGTCAAACTCATGCTGGTAGCTTCAAGAACACTGTCCAATCATCTCGTCCTCTGTCATCCCCTTCTCCTTGTGCCCTCCATCTTTCCCAACATCAGGGTCTTTTCCAGAGAGTCTTCTCTTCTCATGAGGTGGCCAAAGTCTTGGAGCCTCAGCTTCAGGATCTGTCCTTCCAGTGAGCACTCAGGGCTGATTTCCTTCAGAATGGAGAGGTTGGATCTTCTTGCAGTCCATGGGACTCTCAAGAGTCTCCTCCAGCACCATAATTCAAAAGCATCAATTCTTTGGCGATCAGCCTTCTTTATGGTCCAGCTCTCACTTCCGTACATCACTACTGGGAAAACCATGGCTTTAACTATACAAACCTTTGTCAGCAAGGTGATGTTTTTTGTCCCTAGGACTAAGTGGGATGGTACCCTTGTCACCTCACCGACAAATTCCCGATGATCTTTTTTGTGGGCCCTGCCCACGCCTCGCTCCCAGCAGAATCCCGGAGAGGATGTCTCTCTGCCAGGGTGCAGATGGCATCCCCACGCAAACACCACATCCTGATGGCAGTGCGGCCGTTCAGCCCCGGTTCATGCAGCCAAAACTCATCCTCCACAAAAATCCCCATCTGTGTGAGGATGAACGACTTCCACGATGGCCTTCTCCGAAAGGCCTTCTAAGGTTTCTCCTTGTGGTTTGGGAGGAAAGCGAACTGGAAGAGCTCAGCTTCTAACCCCAGCACAGAGAAGCCAAGGAGAACTTCTCTCTGCCTTTAGAATCATAGAATCATAGAGTTGGAAGAGACCACAAGGGCCATCGAGTCCAACCCCCTGCCAAGCAGGAAACACCATCAGAGCACTCCTGACATATGGTTGTCAAGCCTCTGCTTAAAGACCTCCAAAGCAGGAGACTCCACCACACTCCTTGGCAGCAAATTCCACTGTCAAACAGCTCTTACTGTCAGGAAGTTCTTCCTAATGTTTAGGTGAAATCTTCTTTCTTGTAGTTTGGATCCATTGCTCCGTGTCCGCTTCTCTGGAGCAGCAGAAAACAACCTTTCTCCCTCCTCTATGTGACATCCTTTTATATATTTGAACATGGCTATCATATCACCCCTTAACCTCCTCTTCTCCAGGCTAAACATGCCCAGCTCCCTTAGCCGTTCCTCATAAGGCATTGTTTCCAGGCCTTTGACCATTTTGGTTGCCCTCCTCTGGACACGTTCCAGTTTGTCAGTGTCCTTCTTTAAAAGCTGCAGCAAGAAGCGCCAATATCTTGCCCGCTGCAGATTTCGCTCTTTTCATTTGGCAAACTTCGCCAGCAGAGTTGTCTCCATCTGTGTTGGCCAAAGAGTTGAATGTGCTTTTAATACCCTCCAGCATTATACTATTATTATTATTATTATTATTATTATTATTATTATTATTATCCCCGAGGAGGCAGGGCAGCATGCAGATATACAATTTACAAACAAAAACATTACAAAACAGTTTGAAACACTGTAGAAATAATTACAATCGAAAACTTTCTAGTACAATTAAACTGCAGTTAAAAACACGGTTCCATCCAATGTTCTTGAGGTTTCCAGCGACAGTGTTCCTCAGCCACTAAATGCCTGGGTAAGTTCTCAGCTTCCTCCTGCAAGTTAATAATGATGGAGACGGGCTCACCTCACTAGGGAGGGCATTGCACAATGGGGAAGTCACCACCGAAAAGGCCCCGTCATGGGTTAGCGTCAAACAAGCAGCTCATGGGAGGAGGGAAGATTCACCATGCCAGATGTGGCCGATATTGGGATGCCAGTGAGTCTCTTGATGGCTCAGGCAGGACCTGTGTGCCTAAGGCAAAGGGCCAGATGGCACCCTCACCAAATCCATGCACAAAAGTTGGTAGTAATATTTTTCTTCAACACGGGAGATGGGATTGGAGGGAAGGAGGCTCCCTTAGGGAGTGCAGGCCAGGCAGCATAGGAAACACATAGTCCTATCCATCCCCACCCCCACAGAATCTGCCACCTGAAGCTAAGGATGGGGGAGACTTTTTTAAAAAAAACATTTTTATTGAAGAAATTTAACAAATCAAATTATAAATCAATATATCCAATTACATTCCCCCCTTTCCCCCCTCCCTCCCTTCCCCACCCTCCAGAGACTTCCCTTAGCTCACCTCTCTAATTTGTTTACACATATTATTCTCTGCATGTTGTAAAATTGTACATATCATTGCCTTATCTATCCTATGTTCTACTAATAAATTTGTGGATGTTTATTCAAAACCTGCCAAGGAGTCCAAATCCTTTTGTTGTCTTTTTAAATAGTTTGTAAAGAGTTCCCATTCTTCCTTGAAGTCATGGTTGTCCTTCTCACATAATTTACAGTGGTACCTCGGGTTACATATGCTTCAGGTTACAGACCCAGAAATAGTGCTTCAGGTTAAGAACTTTGCTTCAGGATGAGGACAGAAATCGTGCTCCGGCGGCGCGGCAGCAGCAGGAGGCCCCATTAGCTAAAGTGGTGCTTCAGGTTAAGAACAGTTTCAGGTTAAGAATGGACCTCCGGAACGAATTAAATATTTAACCCGAGGTACCACGGTATATGTTAACTTTGCCAACTCCGCATAGCTCATCAGCTTTTCTTGCCGTTGCTCTTTCATTGGGATTTCCTCATTCTTCCACCCTTGTGCTAACAGGGCTCTTGCCGCTGTTGTAGCGTACATAAATAAGTTCTTTGTTTTTCTTGGCAGGTCTTGTCCTAAAATCCCTAACAAAAATGCTTCTGGCTTTTTTACAAATGTCATTTTGAACATTTTTTTCAATTCATTATATATCATCTCCCAAAATTTTTTAACTTCTCTGCATTCCCACCACATATGATACAAAGTACCTTCTTTTTCTTTACATTTCCAACATGTATTTGACACGGTTTTATACATTTTTGCAATTTTTGCTGGTGTAGTATACCATCTATATATCATTTTCATATAATATAGAAATTGTATAGCCAAACCCTTTTTTTGTTATCTTCCTTGTACATCTCATATAATTGTCTGTAATGCAACCAACTCTGAAAATGGTCTTTGATTTCTTCATAATCTTTTAATTTCCATTTTCCTTCTTGATGTCTCAGTAAGTCTCTATACATAGGCCACTTTTCCTTTTTACCAAGTGGTTTAAGTAATGAAGCTTCAATTGTTGATAGCCACCAAAGTGTTTTTTGTTCTATTAGGCCTTTGTACCTCTCCCACACTCTCATTAATTATTTCCTAATTATATGATTGTAAAATCCTTTATGTACTTTCCCTTTCCCATACCATAAATATGCATGCCATCCATAACTGTTATCATGACCTTCCAAATCTAATGCTTCTTCCTTTTCCAGTGTTATCCAGTCCCTAATCCAAACTAAACATGCAGCCTCATAATACAATTTAAAGTCTGGGAGGGCGAAGCCTCCTCTTTCTTTTGTATCTGTAAGTATCTTATGTTTAACCCTTCGCCTTTTTACCCCAGGATGGGGGAGACTTTTGATTCAGGTGGCATTTAAAGATCAGCCCTAACTAATTCTCACTTTGCAGAACAATATGCAAACCAAAACATAGCCAACCATTGAAACTTGCCCTTCTTCAAATTTTGCAATGCAGCTCCACTGCCAAGCAACATGCCCCAAACTGCATGCGTTGGGTATATATAAGTGGAGATCGCATGCAAAAACCGGATGTTGCTTTGCACAAATGTGCATATTAGGCAAAATTGCATACAGATGTATATGTTCTGGGAAATTCTAAAATTCCAATGAATTTTCATGAGGACTTCTTTAAAAAAACAACAACACCTGAAACTGGACTGGAAACATGAGAAACTCCAAGAAACCAACACACACACACACACACACACACACACACACACACACACCGCTTTATATTTTTAATACAAATCTCAAAGCGGTGTACAGCATATTAAAATCAATCAATGACTAAAACATTAGCTGGGCGATGTTCCTCCGGCCTCATGAGGAGCCTCTTCAGTGGGGCTGGTGAGTGTGGGCCTCACCCCCTAGGCCAGGTGGAAAGGGCCTTGACAGATTTGACAGATATGGGCATCCCCTGTTGAATGCAAGGGCTCAAGCAGCCAAATTATCCCACAAGCCGCAGGGGAAGAGTATAAAGATGAGTGGAATTATGTAGAAATTGTTGGCAGAATTTTGTTTTTGATGCCTTTGACGCCTGGAAAAAGAAGTCCTGCACACATGGGCAGAGAAAATTCACCCAGAAGGCCTCTCTCCTCTTCTCAGGCAGACTCCCCTCCCTGTGTACTCCAGTGCTGCAATCCATCCTACTCAAATTTATTATGATGCACGTATTAATAATATTCTTGCACCACTTAAAAATAAAATAAAATAAACAAGAGAGAGAGAGACTTTGGGGACCTGAGCTTGGCTCTGCACTGAATTGGTTCAATTATTGTGTAATTTCAAGTCCAGCTTGGAGGGGGGTGGAGAGGTATGAGTTGTGCGGAGGAGGGTGGGGGCAGAGAAAATAAACATCCTGGCCATGATGATAGAAGTGTTGCGTCGATGCAAAGGGGAGCTACGAAGGGTATAAAGAGGCAGGTGGTCCAGGAAGGAGGCAGATACAGGAGGCAGAAGCCAGGAGAGGAAGACAGCCTGCGAGCAAGATTTGCATGCCCACCAGGATGCCTCAGACCTCACTTCCAGTCTACGTCCTCTGCCTACTCACCTTGTCTTCAGCTTGCTATATCCAGAACTGCCCTCGGGGAGGAAAGAGAGCATTCCCAGACACAGAAATCAGACAGGTAGGAGAGAGAGAGGGGGGGGGGATCTCAATTGATGCACCTGCAAATCTCAATTGATGCGCCTGTCTCCGAAAGAGACTGTTTTTCTGCTCCTTTGCTGGTTATGCGGGAATTGTTCCAAAGGTGTCTTTGTGTCCCTAATCCCTTTTCTGCTTTGCTCTGCCTCTCAGACCTGTTTCTGCTCTACAGGGATGGAGCACTGCTCCTTATGGAAGAGAGAGAGGTGCTGCAACTACTGTAGCAAAAGAGTGAAGGAATGCTCCCTCAAGGCTGCAGAGACGACCCTTCCTTTAAAGGACATTTAAAGCGCACCCACCCCAAATCCTGGGAATGGCAGTCTACCCCTCACGGAGCTACAATTCCCAGGACCCTTAACAAACTACAATTCCCAGGATTATTTAGGTGCTTTAAATGTGTTCTGAACACATGGGGTGTGCGCTGCCGTAGATTTATATGTCCATATGAGAGGGAGATAAGACAGTAAGCATCTTAGGAAATACTTTAATTGAGTAATGGTTCAGTGATCTCGAAGCACAGCTTTCAACCTTCCATGCCGGCCCATTTCTGTTGCCTGTGTTAAGTGCTGCTCTTCTCTGTACTTCTGTTCCCTAGAGAAGCTTGCAGGGCTAGCAGAGCCAAGTGTGGTTGCTTGGGGTTCAGATTTGGCCCACAGCTTGCCACTAACCCATAGGTTAGACATGTGTCAGTCACCCTGCTTTATTTATCTGTGAGCTGGGCATTGTGAAACCCTCCCTCGAGGGAAGCAACGATGTGATGCTCTGTGCACAACTCATGCACTAGAAACATTGCAGATTAAATTTATAAGCATTTTTCATGCCAGCACTCGTACTGAAGTATTTATTCCCTTTTGATGCTCTTTTTCCAAGCTGCATAGCAAGTACACTGCCTTCCTGCAAGACCATTCCTTTGCAAAGGCCTCTTTAGTGATGCACATGCAATTAATGCCTCAATAATTAAATGTGAGTGTGGTGCAAGCCTATACATAGCTACTCAAAGGTAAAGGTAAAGGGACCCCTGACCGTCCAGTTGCGGATGATTCTGGGGTTGCGGCGCTCATCTCGCTTTATTGGCTGAGGGAGCCGGCGTACAGCTTCCGGGTCATGTGGCCAGCATGACTAAGCCACTTCTGGAGAACCAGAGCAGCACATGGAAACACCATTTACCTTCCTGCCAGAGTGGTACCTATTTATCTACTTGCACTTTGACGTGCTTTCAAACTGCTAGGTTGGCAGGAGCAGGGACCGAGCAACAGGAGCTCACCCTGACGTGGGGATTTGAACCGCCAACCTTCTGATCGGCAAGTCCTATTTTCTGTGGTTTAACCCACAACGCCACCCATGTCCCAAAAGTAAGCCTGATTGAGTTCAATAGGACTTGCAACCAGGTAAGTAAGTACAGGATTGCAACCTTGATCACAGAAAGCAAGGGTGGGGAAGCTGAGGTCCTCCAGATGTTGTTGGACTACAACTCCCAGTATCCTCTGGGGCATTTGGTCATGTTCTCTGGGTGTCTGATGTGAGCTGCACTGCAACACCAGCTAGAGAGCGGCACGTCCCCCATCCCTGACTTTAAGCTTCTAGCCCTACTACTTTTATCCACTTTCTCTGCACACAGACCAGTGCAGCGTTGCCAACTGATAAGAAGAAAAGGGCCTGGTCTGAGGAACAGCTAAGGGAGCTGGGCATGTTTAGCCTGGAGAAGAGGAGGTTAAGGGATGATATGATAGCCATGTTCAAATATATAAAAGGATGTCACATAGAGGAGGGAGAAAGGTTGTTTTCTGCTGCTCCAGAGAAGCGGACACGGAGCAATGGAGCCAAACTACAAGAAAGAAGATTCCACCTAAACATTAGGAAGAACTTCCTGACAGTAAGAGCTGTTTGACAGTGGAATTTGCTGCCAAGGAGTGTGGTGGAGTCTCCTACTTTGGAGGTCTTTAAGCAGAGGCTTGACAACCATATGTCAGGAGTGCTCTGATGGTGTTTCCTGCTTGGCAGGGGGTTGGACTCGATGGCCCTTGTGGTCTCTTCCAACTCTATGATTCTATGATTCTATGCTCTTGTGCCTTTAACAGCAACTTAAAGTGAGCAGGTGGTTTTCCCAGCATGACCGTCTATTATTGGATGGTGTCTGCACATCAGGCACATCAGCGGAAAAGTTGGGAAACTCACTCCAGTAGGTGTGCGTACGAAAACGGAATCTTCCCCCTGGCTTTTAGATGCTCCGTGTTCAAAGCGATTCTTCCATTGTTGCACAACTTCCAAGTTAACCCATTTTCTCCAAACAGCCGTTTTATATTAAGTTGTGCTGTTCTTCTGAAGAGACCTTTTATGAATGAATGAGGGCCATTAAAAGAAGTAACCGTTTACGACTGAGGTGCACCAAGGGCGGTTCATCCATGTTAAGCAATAATTGAATGATTCTCTTGCCCCAGATGTACCCAGTCAACGGCTTCAGTCTGTGGGACTGGCACTGTTACAAGCGATCAGTCTTTTAGTGTGGCAACACACAAACTTTGGAACTCCCTATTGACAGCAGACAGTTCCCTTTGCTGTACTGTTTTCAGCACCTACTTAAAACACTTTTCTTTAGATGATTTTAATACTTTTTGCAAATTGCTTAAATGCTTCATTACAATCAAGCAGGATTTGTTAAAGAAATAAATACTAATTGGTGAGGATCAGCTTGTTGAAATAAACCAGTGTTTCCCAACCTTTTTTGGGCAAAGGCACACTTGTTTCATGAAAAAAATCTCGAGGCACACCACCATGCCAGATGGGGAAAGGTCACTTTTTACTTATGTAAAAAAAAAAATAGTAACAGCATAGAAGGTAATGGTTAGGCTAGCATCCCTCTTCCAAATATGCTAGGTTTTTATTTGCAGGGACTGTTCTACATGGGAAAGCATTCAGCACTGTCATTCTCCCATCTGCCATCTGAATTGGTACTATTCTGGGTCAACTTACTCTGCTGCATGTGTAGATGAAAATGGCACCAAGTGTGGGGGAGGGGGCAGAACAGGTTTCAGATACAGGATATTAAGCATACACGTACTTCAGATTGAACTGGTTGCTTGCTTTGCAAGTTTTCATTTCCCAAATGACTGCCTTGGCAAGCACAATACCTACCAGGCTCAACGCCGGTCTCGCGCTGCCGCTTCCCGCGCTCTCAAGGACCCGGGAGGAGGAAGGCGTGAAGGGAATCCCGAAGGTGCGAAAACCTCGCGCATGCGCAGGCCTTCCGCCTGCGACAGCCCAGTAGGCCGGCCGAAGCGAGCGGCGATGGGATGTGGGAGGGAGCTCGCTCGCCGTCCCGCGTGTGCCTATGTGGGGCACGTTACAGCCCCGTGACGTCAGCGCCACGCAGGCAGACGGCGAGAGCCCGGCGCTGGGCGGCCTCTCCTCGCCGCCGCCGCCCCGCCTCTCGCCGCCCGACTCGCCCGCCTCCTTCCCACGGCACACCAGGCAACGTCTCGCGGCACACTAGTGTGCCGCGGAACACCGGTTGGGAAACACTGAAATAAACGGTCACATTTGCACTTGGTTCAAATGAAGATTCCTGGTGTGATTGGAGTAAAAAGAAAGTCCATTTCTGAACCTTGCTAAAAAGAAAATGGATTCAGAGAGAGGCATATCACTCGGACGGGTAAATGTGGTGAGAAATATTAAATATAAAATGATTAACTAATACAATGCCAGTATGAAATGCTTCTCCCCAAGGATGGAACCGTACACCACCTTGAACTCCTTTGAGAAAAGGTAGGATATAAACGTTGTCATAATAATGATAATGTGCATTAAATACAGTGTGTCTACCCTGAGTAAAATTAAGTGGGATGTCACCCATGGTGTGTACACACCATAGACAATATGCATAGGACTGTAGAATCAAATGGTTTTGAAAGGGGAATTGGAGAAATCCATCCTGGGGGACAGGTCTGTGTTAGCCAGCATGGTTGGATGAAAACTCCAGCTTCAGAGGCAATATACCTCTGAATACCAGTAGCCAAGGCAGGGACAGGGATCCCCCTGCTTGTGGGGTACTTGGCAGCACCCGGCTTGTGCTGTGGGACAGGGAACGTTGGTCTGGATGGATTTTCGTGAGCCCTGCTGGATCAGACCAAACACCCATCTAGTTCAGCATACCTGTAGTCACGTTGCCGTAGCCAGACTCGAACTCAGCACCACCCCATTCTCTCTCTCTCTCTCTCTCTCTCTCTCTCTCTCTCTCTCTCTCTCTCTGTCTCAGTGCATCCCCTGTGGTCCTGGAAAGAAAGGAAACTGCTTTGGCCCCAGCATCTGCTGCGGAGAAGAATTTGGCTGCTACTTTGGCACCCCGGAAACTCTGCGCTGCCTGGAGGAAAATTACCTGCCTTCGCCCTGCGAGGCCGGCGGGAAGCCCTGCAGTGCAGGAGGGAGGTGTGCAGCGTCCGGCATATGCTGCAATGACGGTAAGGGTATCTGTGCGTGGGAGATGAAGCTCAGCAAGAGGGGGTGCTGGAGAGAGGAAGAGGGGGGATGTGAGTCAGAAAAAGCAAGTGGAAAACCAAGGCAAAGACACATTAACTGCTACAAGTCATGACTATGAAAAAAGCACACCAAGAACTCAGTCGTGGGAGTGGTCCCTACTCGCAAATCAATAGTCAATTGTAACAAAAACTAATCCGTTCAAAAGTGTGTATTCTGACAAGGATTACAAACTCAAATAGAGATTACAAACTCAAACTCGTAAGGATATGTATAACACAATAATTTGTTACAGGATTAGAGATAAGGGTTTATGAGTAGAGATAAGTTCATGTTAGTCCATAGAACTCTATCATCTGCCCCCTTAAGCACATATAAATGGTAATAGGCTTTCCTACATATCCTTATGAGTTTGAGTTTGTAATCTCTGAGTTTGTAATCCTTGTCAGAATACATACTTTTGAATGGATTAGTTTTTGTTACAATTGACAATTGATATGTGAATAGGGACCACTCCCACTACTGAAACTTATACTGGCCAGAGTTCTTGGTGTGCTTTTTCCTTGGTATATTTAATACAGTGGTGCCTCGCAAGACGAAAAGAATCCGTTCTGTGATTCTCTTCGTCTAGCGGTTTTTTCGTCTTGCGAAGCAAGCCCATTGACGGATTAGTGGATTAGCGCGCTTTTAGCGGCTTATCTGCTGATTGGATCAGCTGATAAGCGGCTTAGCGGCTTAGAAAAGGGGGGGGGGAACCAGCAGGAACTCGCAAGACATTGTCGTCTTGTGAAGCAAGCCCATAGGAGATTCGTTTTGCGAAGCACCTCCAAAACGGAAAACCCTTTCGCCTAGTGGGTTTTCCGTCTTGCGAGGCATTCGTCTTGCGGGGCACCACTGTAACAAGAACTACAACATATTTAACAAGTCATGACCATAGCATAACAGAATTGTAGAACTGGGAGGAACCCTCAAAGGTCATTTAGAACAGCCCCTGCAATGACGGGATCTCAACTAGATCATGCAAGACAGGTGGCCATCCAACTTACCTTAAAAAACTTCCAATGCCAAGCAGCTCTTACGCTCAGAAAGTTCTTCCTAATGTTTAGTCAGACTCTTCTGTCTTGTATTTCAATCTATTGCTTTGGGTCCTGGAGCAGCAGAAGAGAATCTTGCTCCGTCTTCCATGGGACAGCCCTTCAGATATTTGAAGACGGCTCATATCACCTCTCCGTCTTCTCTTCCCCCAGGCTAAACATACCCAACACTCCTTCAACCATTCCTCATCAGGCTTGGGTTCCAGACCCTTGGTCACCCTGTTCGCCCTCTTCTGAACACATTCCAGCTTGTCAAAATCTTTCTTAAACTGTGGTGACCAGAGTTGGACACATGATACAGGTTGGGTCTGAGCAAGGCAAAATAGAATGGTATTGTTACTTCCTTTGACCTGGATACTAGACTTCTGTTGATGCAGCTTAGATTAGCTTGTGGTCTCTACTAAGACCCCAAGATCCTTTTCACATGTTCTGCAGTCAAGCCGGGTGTCACCCATCCTATCTTTGTGCATCTGGTTATTCCTGCCTACATGTCAAACCTTACATTTGTCCCTATGGAAATTCATTTTTTAAAAAAGTTTGGGCCCAGTTCTCCAATCTGTGACGCTCATCTTCAGTCCTGATTCTCTGCTGTCTTAGCTACCCCTCCCAGTTTGGTGTCATCTGCAAATTTGATGATCATCCCCTTCTATGCCTTCACCCAAGTCATGTTAAACAACAACGGGCCCAGGACAGAACCCTGCAGCACCCCACTTGTCCTTTTCTCCCAGGATTGCAAGGAACCATAGGGGAGTCCTTTTGGGCCTCAGTTAGTCAAACAGCTACAAATCCACCTAACAGTTCACATCTTCTAGGCCACAGTTTACCAGCTTCACTGCAAGAATACCAGGGGAGACTTTGTGACCAGCCCAAAAAAGTTGCCAGAAGATTAAAGCACAGAAAAGTTCATATATTTGTTTTACTCCTTTCTTCCACAGAGAGCTGCACCACAGATGCAGCGTGCGTGGATGAAAACAGCGACAGGAGTCGAATGCTCTCTGAAAGGAACCTGACTGTGCTGGACAGCTCGGCAGGGGATCTCCTCCTCAAACTGATGCACATGGCGAATGCAAACAGGCAGCAACAGGGGAAGCAGCAGTTTTACTGAAGTCCACGGGGAGGCAGCCCCCAGAACATCGGTTCTCCAACTTATATTTCAGAATACCCTCAAACAAAGAAGAATCAGAAGAATACCCTAAATAGCATAAAGAAGAAATAAAAATTGGGAGACGAAAATGTAAATACACAGCAAATAATAAAAGTCTTTTATTGCATTGCGTTGCATGTTTTGTCCTGTGTCATTTATGCAGGGAAATGCTTGATGTTTTCAAATACATAGTGGTAGTGGATTTAGCCTGCTCTAGTTGGTTAGAATAATAGAATCATGGAATTGTAGAGTTGTAAGGGACCACATGGGGATGCAGGTGGCGCTGTGGGTAAAACCTCAGTGCCTAGGACTTGCCGATCGTATGGTCGGCGGTTCGGATCCCCGCGGCAGGGTGAGCTCCCGTCTTTCGGTCCCAGCTCCTGCCCACCTAGCAGTTCGAAAGCACCCCTAAGTGCAAGTAGATAAATAGGTACCGCTTTATAGTGTGAAGGTAAACGGCGTTTCCGTGTGCTGCGCTGGTGCTGGCTCGCCAGAGCAGCTTCGTCACGCTGGCCACGTGACCCGGAAGTGTCTCCGGACAGCGCTGGCCCCCGGCCTCTTAAGTGAGATGGGTGCACAACCCTAGAGTCGGACACGACTGGCCCATACGGGCAGGGGTACCTTTACCTTTAAGGGACCACATGGTTCATCTAGTTCAGGGGTCAGCAACCTTTTTCAGCCATGGGCCAGTCCTCAGACCATGTGGTGGGCCGGACTATATATGGGGGGTGGGTGAACGAATTCCTATGCCCCACAAATAACTCAGAGATGCATTTTAAATAAAAGCACACATTCTACTCATGTAAAAATATGCTGATTCCCGGACTGTCCGCAGACCGGATTGAGAAGGCGATTGGGCTGCATCCAGCCCAAGGGCCTTAGCTTGCCTACCCCTGATCTTGTTCAACAACCTCCTGCAGTGGGGCTCGGACCCATGTCCGTGAGATTAAGAGTCTCATGCTCTAACAACTGAGCTATGGTTCTATCGGGACACATTGTTGCTGGTGGGAGGGGCTGCAGCATAACAAAAGCACAGTAAAAAAGTAAATCAGAGTATTTGTGGATGAAAAAGTTATGGGATTTCCACAGGTAGCGGCAGGATATGCCCTGATTGGAAATACAAGGATGGATCTAGACATGGGGGGGCGCTATAAATAAGTCAGGAATTGGATCATTATTGCAAAAGAAAAATCATGTTTTAGATTTTCCTGCTCTCTGGGGCCACCTGGTGTTGCATGTTTATAGCACATTCAAATCGCTGTGTTTTTTCTTACTAATGTAGCTGAGTCCCAACTGTGATTCCACCCCAAAACTTTTGCAGACACAAACAGCATTGATAGTGGATTGCAGTGTGACCACCCTGAGAACATCATGTGCACAATTCATCACTGATGTGCAATAAGAAGGATGTTTGGAGAGACCCTTTGAACTCTGTCCCAGCAAAACCTCCGCGTTACTGTCCTAAAGTACTATGGGAAGGGCAGGCCGGCAGTGCACCACTAACGTCTTATTTTGGTCTGAGCTTAACGTAATAGGCTCCGAGTTGGACACCTCCAGGGAACATCCATACTACAGATTGAAAACTGGTTTAACCCTGGAAAATGTGGGTTGAGGCCCACTGGCACCCTCACCTGGTTTAGCCTGCCAGTGGAAGCTGTTTCCCAGGTGTGGCCGCTGTCACATACTGACAGTTTCTAGGAGCCAAAGGTGGGAGCTGAGCGCAGGATGGGGACCAAAGGTGGATAAGCTACCCCAGAAGGAGCATGATGTGTCACCCACCACATGTGCTAACCTCCCCTAACACCCCATGCACCTAACCTGAGTATAAGTGAGTAGTAATAATAAATCTATTTATTTATACATACATACATACATATATACATACATACATACAAAAAGGTAAAGGAACCCCTGACCATTAGGTCCAGTCACAGACGGCTCTGGGGTTGTGGCGCTCATCTCGCTTTATAGGCCGAGGGAGCCGGCGTACAGCTTCCAGGTCATGTGGCCAGCATGACTAAGCCGCTTCTGGCGAACCAGAGCAACGCACGGAAACGGCGTTTACCTTTCCGCCGGAGCGGCACCTATTTATCTACTTGCACTTTAACGTGCTTTCGAACTGCTAGGTTGGCAGGAGCAGGGACCGAGGAAGGGGAGCTCACCCCGTCGCGGGGATTCAAACCATCGACCTTCTGATCGGCAAGTCCTAGGTTCTGTGGTTTAACCCACAGCGCCACACGCTACATACATACATACATACCCCGCCCATCTGGCTGGGTT
This sequence comes from Podarcis liolepis, assembly GCF_965112155.1. Taxonomy (NCBI): domain Eukaryota; kingdom Metazoa; phylum Chordata; class Lepidosauria; order Squamata; family Lacertidae; genus Podarcis; species Podarcis liolepis. The sequence continues at coordinate 6,035,107 of NC_139564.1, forward strand.
CCCCCAGCCACTCTGGGTGGCTCCCAATAGAATATTAAAAACACAATAAATAACAGATCACTGGGTGCTCCCCTTTTTTCTCGGAGTCCCGTACTTAGCAGCGACACACATCCGAAAGATATGTGCACACATTAGCAGAGTCATCAAAAACAAGTCGTCTTGACTTCCGCCCACATACACACAGTGGTAAGAAATTAAAACATTGGATCATGTGACCCTTTGCAATAGTTGGCAGTGAAAATACTGACATCCTCCCCTTATTTCATGCAACTATTGCATTTAGCACAATTGCAACATATGTACAAACACATTTAGTTGTTCCTTGTTAACAACCTTTGAAAAGAGATCAGCAGGAATTTCTTTTCCTGGCATATAGGATACATTTATCAATCCTCTCTTGATGCAGTCTCTTGCATGAAATAACTTGATTTGCAAGTTTCTTTGCTTGCAACCTTCAGAATTTAGCAAAGCCAAGCAAGATTTGTTATCCTGATAAACCTGTATAGAACAAGACACATTCAATCCTGTCTTTACATGATTGTAACAACCACTCAACATCCACGAGTGAATACACCAGAGCTTTAAGTTCAGCTTCACAGGAATTTAAACTTACAGTTGTTTGCTTCTTGCATGACCAGTCAAATAAACAGTTGTATATATAGCACACACCAGACGTGCTTTTATAATCTATGGGGTCACTTCCAAAACTTGTATCAGCATATATTTCAAGCCCTCCAGACTTCTGATTAGTAAATCTCAGTCTGTAATGCATATAGTACCTTTCAGGTAGTGAGCAATGTGTTTTAACACCTTCCAATCTTTAACAGTGGGCTTGGTAGCATGTCTGCTTAACAGATTCACACTGACTGCACTGTCTGGTCTTCTACATCTGGCAATGAAACTCAGTTTGCCTAAAACACTTCAGAACAAAGTACCATCAGAAAAGGTATCTTCAGCATTATCAGGCTGAAAACAGCATTAGCTTCAACCAAATTCAGCTTAGTTATTACATCATAGATTTTCTTTATCTGGTGTATCAGAATATCACCTTCCTGGTTTCGTTCTATCTCAAGAGAGAGATAATTGGTTACCTCACCAAGATCTTTCATGTCAAAGTGCTCCTGTAATTTAGCTAAGGTGGTTTAGTACATGGCTTCATCCTTCCATAGGAATAGGACATCATCAACAAAACAGATACAATACAGCTTGTGTTGATTACCCTCTTTGACAAATACACATGGGTCAGCTTTGCCTTGATGAAAACCCAAAGAAAATGATACTTCTGTCAATTTCGAGTGCCAACAACGGGCACTCTGTTTGAGTCTATAGAGGGATTTCTTAAGACTGCACAGCATTCCCATCAGGGAGTAGCATGTAAATATTTTCAGCCAATTCACCGTACAAAAAAGCTGTGTTGACATCATGATGAGAAACGTTCAATTTCTCTTCAGCAGCCATTTTAAGCATTAACCTTATGCTTTCAAATTTCACAGTTGGTGAATAGGTCTCATGGTAATCTTGATCTGGAATCTGTGAAAAACCACGAGCAACTAGTCTTGCCTTGTGCTGAACTACCTTTCCATGTTGGTCAGTCTTGGCCTTAAAGACCCAACGACTATCAATTAACGTCATGGAAGGTTGCATTGGAACCAATTCCCAAGTATTGTTCTTCTTGAAGGAATCAAGTTCAGCCTTCATGGCATTAAGCCAAGGCTCAGCATCCTCTGAGGACAAACCTTGAACCTCTTGGAAATTTTCCAAGCTAGCAATAGCCGTGTTAGCGTACTCATCAGCATACCTTTTAGGAGGTTTAGCTTTAGTGGCTCTTTCGCTCCTGTGTATGATACGTAAATCCTCAGGATCAGGTCTTTCCTTCTTTAGAGAACACTATCCTGTAGTGAAAAGGAGTACCTCTGATTCAGTATCAGACTCATCAGATGATCTGAAAGATGTTTTGGTGCTTTTGTAATTGGCTGTGTCTGTATCACTACCAGACTCTGCAGCAGCACCATCATCACCATAACCTTCACCATCAACATCAGATGCATGACCTGTATCATCAGAAGCAGGGCGACACTGAAAAATCCCTACAGTGTCCCATTTTGCATTGCATTCAATACTCCTAGTCAACCTTATTGTTTTGGTATCAGACATTAACACACAATAAGCACCTTTCTCAAAACCAAGAAATATACCATGCAAACCACGTTTGCTCAACTTGTTGTCCTGAGGTGTATGAACCCAGACATCTGAACAAAAAATTCTGAGGTGTTTGATGAAAGGCTTTTTCTGGAACAACTTTTCATAAGGAGTGCAGCCTATGTCTGATGAGAACCTGTGATTGTAGCAATAAACAAAACAGTTTAAAGCTTCTTCCCAAAAAGGGACTGGCAAGTTGGTACCATGAAGCAAAGTCTTCATCCCCTGTTGGGGTGTTTGGTTTACTCTCTCACAGAGACCATTTTGCCATGGGGACCTGGGACAAGCAACTTGATGCTCAATGCCAAGTTCAGCCAGATATTGCTCAAATTCAGCTGAGCAAAGCTCTCCACCTTTATCTGTGAACAAACATTTCACCTGGCTATCATGAACATTTTTCAACCATGCACAGAAATTTTTAAACCTAGAAAAAGCACCACTTTTATGTTCCACCATGTAGACATAAACATACCTGGAAAATTGGTCAATTAAGACCAAAAAATACTGTGAATTACCTCTAGAAGAAGCTAGAGGTCCCACAAGGTTGGCATGAAAGAACTGATAAGGCGATGAAGCCTCCCACCTGGACATTCTTCCCTTGGGAGCCATTTTGACCATGTTTTCAGCACAAGAAATGCATTTCATGTATTACTTGCAATTCTTCAAGGACATGCCCTCAACCAAATCCGGCATTTAGCAATGGGCTGAAAATGCAAATGACCTAGCTTGCGATGGTAGTCATATACACAATTATCATGCAATTTCACATTTTTACCCACAGTCATATTGCAGCATTAGAATGAACATCAGTTACAGCACTGGTATAATAAGGCAACATAAATAAACCCTTTTCAAATTTGCCATTAAAAATGACCTCATTGCCCTTGATAATTTCACACTTGGTCTTAGTGAAACACACTCAGAAATCTTGTGAAGTGAGCTGCGATACGCTCAGAAGATTATGTGCCAGGTGTGGGACATATAGTACATTCTTGATTGTTGTGTTGAGGCTTTTAAGAAACAGTCCCTTCTCCCTTGCTCTGCAACAGCCCTCCATCAGTTTGATGAATCTTTCCCTCCTGCATCTCAAGCTGGATGAACAGGCTTCTGTCTTTGCAAAGGTGTTGGGTGGCGCCTGAGTCAATGACAAAAGACAACTGCAAATGTTGACTGGAACAGTGTGTGATCAAAGCTTTGGGTTGGGCAGGTCCCCGGGTCTTCCCCCCACCTCATCCTCTGGAGTCATGTTTAGATTTAGTGCACTTTTTACAAAACTTCTGTAGATGTCCCACTTCTCCGCAGTTGAAGCATCACTGTGCTTTAAAAGCTGTGCCCCCCTCTGGACTCTGTGCAGATGGTTTGGGAATGTTGCAAGTAGCCCTCTCCTAGCTATGATTGATGGCTACTCTCTGATCCATCTCATTAAGCAAAACACCCCCTACATGATCAACAGTTAACTGTGCTGTGGGGACAGCTGAGCAGCAAATGAATCAAAGCTTGCATCCAAACTGTTGATAATCATGAAACAGAAAATATATTCAGCAAGCGTCACTCCCCTCTTCTTAAGCTTCTCCCTAAGGAATTTTAGCTACGTCAGATGTGATTCCAGATCACAACCAGGTTGAAGCTGCATTCGTCAAAGCTTCTTAAAATATATGATAGAAGAGCCAGCAACTGTTCTCAGATGGATATCTCTGAGAGCATCCCACATCTGCCTTGCAGTTTGCTTACCTTGCAGATTGATTAATTGGGCGTCAGAGAAACTCAATGCAATCGTGCCTCTAGCCCTCCAATCTGCGGCAGTCCACGCATTCATGAGTGGAGCTGGGGCGTCCTCCAACACGACATGCCATAGCCTCTCATGCAGCAGCAGACTCTCCATTCGAAAGCTCCATGTGGCGTAGTTCGTCGCATCTAGGCAAGGAAATGTGAAAGCCGTGTTTCCACCCTGGGTTGCGGCCATTTCTACCATTCTCTTCAGCCAGCAAATGCAGCCCACAACAGCAGATATTTATGACTGGCAAAGCACTTCTCTTTCAGGCTAATCAGCAAACTAGCAGCAAAACAGACAGACATGCCTCATTAGCAGCTGGACTTGACCCACTTTCCATCATGTCGCCATAAATCACACAATTCTGGACCCATAACAGATCACAGGACGCTCCCCTTGTTCTCTGAGTACCATACACAGCAGCGACACACATCCGAAAGATATGTGCACACATTAGCAGAGTCAGCAAAAACAAGATTGTGCAGGAAATGTAGCATTAAGGATTTTACTTACAGCAAAGGAAAAAAACAAACCGAAAGAATAATGGCGTGCTGTGAGAGCGTCTTCTCACACATCCTCTCTGTCTGGAGAGAGAACAAAGAGCAAAAGTTGTCGATTTGACTTCCTCCCATATACATACAGTGGTAAGAAATGTAAACATTGGATCATGTGACCCTTTGCTATAGTTGGCAGTGAAAATACTGACAATAAGTACATCAAACATTAAAAACTTCCCTAACAAGGGTGCCTTCAGATGTCTTCTAAAAGTCGGATAGTTGCTTATTTTGTTGACATCTGATGGGAGGGCGTTCCACAGAGTCTGCCATGCTAATCTGCCCAGGCAGCCATGGGCCCTCTGAGAGGTTTTTTGGGGGAACCACGATGCTCTCGTGGTCTCGCCCTTCTTCAAAGCACTGGGGCTCTTTCAGCCGAAACAGCTCCCGGCTGCCATACCGGGAGACCAACCGGAATTCAGCACAAAATTGCATATTAATGCCAGGTTCCTAAGGTCATTCCCTGCTGGTGTCAGGTCTGGGAAATGTCTTCTTTGGGGGACCACACTGCAGGGGTGGGGTGGGGGGGCATCTGAGAAGAAGCAACCTCTGCCACTACCTTGCAATTGGGGAGCTAGGCACTGGATATCTCAAGGGGGTCAGTTGTCAGACATCTCTCTTCTTTGTGTGTGGCAGGGAGGGCCTATGGGCAGTGGTGTAGCGTGGGGGTGCAGGGGGGGCTGGCCGCACGGGGCGCAACATCTGGGGGGGTGCGCTCGCACTCACAGCTCTCTGCCCCTACCTGGCAGTGGCGCAAATTACTTGCCTTGCCCCGGGTGCTGACAACCCACGCTACGCCACTACCTATGGGGATATCCAGACACGGGTATGTTCCACTGTGAGGTACACCTCCTCCTTTCTGCTCTGTGGAACCATACAAATCTGATACGGACAAGCAATTGCTATATGCAACAAGGAAAGAGATTCTGTACCTATTAGGTTTTACTGGTTCTGCTCTGTGGAACCATACAAATCTGATATGGGCAAGCAATTGCTCTACAAAGCAAGGAAAGAGATTCTGTAGCTATTAAATTTTAGTGGTTGGCATCTGTCTGTCTTTCGAGACAATGGAGTGTGTCTCTACCTTCGCAGCACTGAAATGACCTCCTTGGGGTGCAAACCTGGGCAGGGTGGATAATGACCCTGCCCAGATGACAAGACCCCCTCTCAGCCTTGCTGATGTGGTCCAAAGGAAAGCAGAGCAAGACGTTTGGCACCAACTTAGTTGCAGGGCTTATTCTTACATGACTGCCTGCTTGTTGATACCGATACAGTGCTACCTTGGTTCTCAAACTTAATCCATTCCGGAAGTCCATTCCAGAGGGATTGTTTTCCCATAGAAACTAATGCAAAATGGATTAATCCATTCCAGAAACTTTTTTTAAAAAACCTCTAAAACAACGAGACAATTGATCCATAAAATGAAAGCAATAAACAATGTACTGCAGTCACACAATCAATCAATCAGTAGCTGAACTGGGTTCCACACAGTCACAAAAACAAAACAAAAAAGAGCCGCAAAAACGAAAAATATATAGCAAAAATAGACAGACATCAGCGTAAGAGTCAAAACGGAAGTGTGACACTCAAATCAGAAGCATAACACTCAAAATGGAGAATCTTCGACATTTACTTCCAGGTTTGCAGTGTTTGGGTTCCAAGTCGTTTGAGTACCAAGGCGTTTAAGAACCAAGGTACCACTGAAATTCATTTTCAAAAACACTTTCCCTGTTACAATGTGGGACACCCCACTTGTCCTTTTCTCCCAGGATTGGGAGGAACCATAGGGGAGTCCTTTTGGGCCTCAGTTAGTCAAACAGCTACAAATCCACCTAACAGTTCACATCCTCTAGGCCACAGTTTACCAGCTTCACTGCAAGAATACCAGGGGAGACTTTGTGACCAGCCCAAAAGGCTTGGCAGAAGATTAAAGCACAGAAAAATTCATATTTGTTTACTCTTTTCTTCCACAGAGAGCTGCACCGAAGATGCGGAATGCGTGCGTCCCTGAAGTCTGCGGGGAGGCAGCCCCTAGAACATCGGTTCTCCAAGCTATATTTCAGAACGCCCTCAGAAAAAGAAGAATCCAAAGAATATCCTAAATAGCGTAAAGAAAAAATAAAAATTTGGAGACGGACATGTAAACACACAGCAAATAATAAAAGTCTTTTATTGCATTGTGTTGCATGTTTTGTCCTGTGTCATATATGCAGGGAAACGCTTGATATTTTCAAATACATAGTGGGGATACTTTGGGCCCCTTAACGCTGGTGTTTTATTGCAGCTATGTTCTGGACACAAATCCACACTGGTAGTGAATTTAGCCTGCTTTAGTTGGTCAGAATAATAGAGTGCAATTATTTTGCTGTAGAGGGAAGAAAGAAAACCATGATGAGAGAAAGCCAGTAAAAAGTTCCTTCCCCTTTCAGGGAAGAAGAAGACAATTTGTATGTACCGTATTTTTTGCTCTATAGGACGCACTTTTCCCCCTCCAAAAATGAAGGGGAAATGTGTGTGTGTCCTATGGAGCGAATGCAGGCTCCCTGGCTTCAGTGATAGCAACGGCAAGCCTCCTAAGCGCAGAGGGAGCTCTACCTCTGTGTTCCGGAAGTTTCGCCTTGCTTTCGCTGAAGCCTGGAGAGTGAGAGGGGTCGATGAGCACCGACCCCTCTCACTCTCCAGGCTTCAGTCAGCTATCCGCAAGCCTTCGGAGCGCAGCAGGAGTTCCCTCCGCACTCCAAAGGCTTGCGGATAGCAGCCTGCAGCCTGAAGTCCGGGGAGCGCAGCGCCAACTCCTGCTGCACTCCCCGGGCTTCAGGCAGCTACCCACAAGCCTTAGGAGCGCGCCCCCAGCCCCGCAAGCCCCGGGAGCGGCAGCAAGGCTGCACGCAACCTTGCCGCCGCTCCCAGACTTGTTCTGGGGTCTGGGGAAGCTTGGGCTTCCCCCGCCCCATCCCCGCGGCTAAAAACCAAGCCAAGACAGCGAGTGGGATCCATCCCGCTCACTGTCTTGGCTTCTGCCAAAGCCGCGCACAGCCTCTCCCGGCTGGAGAGGTTGCGCACAGCTAAAGAGGAAGCCAAGACAGCCAGTGGGATGGATCCCGCTCGCTGTCTTGGCTTCTTTGCTCTTTGGGGCTGGGGGGGGGGGAAATATTTTTTTCCCTTTATTTCCCCCCCTAAAAACTAGGTGTGCACTATGCTTCGGTGCGCCCTATGGAGTGAAAAATACGGTAATGCTTCAGCTGCCCCTTGCAATTAAGATAAAATTAGAGGCACTTTGGAAGCAGAAGCCTGCAATTAGGAAGCAATTAGAAGCAGAAGTCACAAGAAGGAAACTTCTAATTCAGATTGCAGGGGAACGCTGCTCATCAGAATTCCTTCTGAGTACAGTAAATGTAATAGAAGGAGCTTGGCTTTGGGAATGGGCATTGCCTGATTGTATAGCATTCTATATAGTGTTGTACCTAGGGGCGCGGGTGGCGCTGTGGTTAAACCACAGAGCCTAGGGCTTGCTGATCAGAAGGTCAGCGGTTCGAATCCGCACAATGACGGGGTGAGCTCCCGTTGCTCAGTCCCTGTTCCTGCCAACCTAGCAGTTCGAAAGCACGTCAAAGTGCAAGTAGACAAATAGGTACCGCTCTGGCGGGAAGGTAAACGGTGTTTCTGTGTGCTGCTCTGGTTCCACTTTCAGATGTGTTGTGTACTGTGCTGAATCCTAGAACAATAGGATCCAGAATGCAGCAGTCTGACTGGTCCGCAGGAGCCACCCAATCCAACTCCAGGTGGAAGTGAATCAGCAACCTGATTGGCCTACAGGAGCAGCCCGGAATTAGCCAATCACGCGGGGCCCATTGTGTAAATAATGTATATATAGCTAGACGTTTTGGGGAAAGTTTCTTTTTTATATATAAAATATTTATTAAGGTTTAAGACACAAACATACACAATAACATTAAGGTTTAAGACACAAACATTACACAATAAGGTTTACAGAAATACAAAATAAAAAAAAGTTATCAAGCTAAAGAAAAAACACACATGGAAAAAATATATAAAAGGGGGGGGGACCATGATAGCTAAATAGAAAAAGGAAAACAGAAAAAGTTTAAAATTAACTCCATCTTTCAATAATCCTTGGTCTCATTTCCTTAATTCTTTGACCTCCTCACACCTCCCCTTTTGTATTCCCATTTAAAAAATCCTTTCAGCAAATCCTTGCCCTCTGTCATTTGTCATAACTCAGTATCTTGACCTATTATAAATATATATTTTTAACCGTTACCAGTCCATACTTGCATATTCTTAAAACAAAACTTTTTACCAATACCTCTTATTTTCCATCCGACATCATTTTAGCATTCCTTAATTTTACAGTATTTCTGCAAGTATTCTTTAAATTTCTTCCAATCTTCTTCCACCGACTCTTCTCCCTGGTCACGGATTCTGCCAGTCATTTCTGCTAATTCCATATAGTCAATCACCTTCATCTGCCATTCTTCCAGGGTGGGTAGATCTTGTGTCTTCCAATACTTTGCGATGAGTATTCTTGCTGCTGTAGTTGCATACATGAAAAAAGTTCTATCCTTCTTTGGCACCAATTGGCCGACAATGCCCAGGAGAAAGGCCTCTGGTTTCTTCAGGAAGGTATATTTAAATACCTTTTCAATTCATTATATATCATTTCCCAGAAGGCCTTAATCTTTGGGCAGGTCCACCAAAGGTGAACGAATGTACCTTCAGTTTCTTTACATTTCCAAGATTTATTATCGGGCAAATGATAGATTTTTGCAAGCTTGACTGGTGTCATGTACCATCCCCATCGCGGGGATTCAAACCATCGACCTTCTGATCGGCAAGTCCTAGGTTCTGTGGTTTAACCCACAGCGCCACACGCTACGTACATACATACATACCCCGCCCATCTGGCTGGGTTCCCCCAGCCACTCTGGGTGGCTCCCAATAGAATATTAAAAACACAATAAATAACAGATCACTGGGTGCTCCCCTTTTTTCTCGGAGTCCAGTACATAGCAGCGACACACATCCGAAAGATATGTGCACACATTAGCAGAGTCATCAAAAACAAGTCGTCTTGACTTCCGTCCACATACACACAGTGGTAAGAAATTGAAACATTGGATCATGTGACCCTTTGCTATAGTTGGCAGTGAAAATACTGACATCCTCCCCTTATTTCATGCAACTATTGCATTTAGCACAATTGCAACATATGTACAAACACATTTAGTTGTTCCTTGTTAACAACCTTTGAAAAGAGATCAGCAGGAATTTCTTTTCCTGGCATATAGGATACATTTATCAATCCTCTCTTGATGCAGTCTCTTGCATGAAATAACTTGATTTGCAAGTTTCTTTGCTTGCAACCTTCAGAATTTAGCAAAGCCAAGCAAGATTTGTTATCCTGATAAACCTGTATAGAACAAGACACATTCAATCCTGTCTTTACATGATTGTAACAACCACTCAACATCCACGAGTGAATACACCAGAGCTTTAAGTTCAGCTTCACAGGAATTTAAACTTACAGTTGTTTGCTTCTTGCATGACCAGTCAAATAAACACTTGTATATATAGCACACACCAGACGTGCTTTTATAATCTATGGGGTCACTTCCAAAACTTGTATCAGCATATATTTCAAGCCCTCCAGACTTCTGATTAGTAAATCTCAGTCTGTAATGCATATAGTACCTTTCAGGTAGTGAGCAATGTGTTTTAACACCTTCCAATCTTTAACAGTGGGCTTGGTAGCATGTCTGCTTAACAGATTCACACTGACTGCAATGTCTGGTCTTCTACATCTGGCAATGAAACTCAGTTTTCCTAAAACACTTCAGAACAAAGTACCATCAGAAAAGGTATCTTCAGCATTATCAGGCTGAAAACAGCATTAGCTTCAACCAAATTCAGCTTAGTTATTACATCATAGATTTTCTTTGTCTGGTGTATCAGAATATCACCTTCCTGGTTTCGTTCTATCTCAAGAGAGAGATAATTGGTTACCTCACCAAGATCTTTCATGTCAAAGTGCTCCTGTAATTTAGCTAAGGTGGTTTAGTACATGGCTTCATCCTTCCATAGGAATAGGACATCATCAACAAAACAGATACAATACAGCTTGTGTTGATTACCCTCTTTGACAAATACACATGGGTCAGCTTTGCCTTGATGAAAACCCAAAGAAAATGATACTTCTGTCAATTTCGAGTGCCAACAACGGGCACTCTGTTTGAGTCTATAGAGGGATTTCTTAAGACTGCACAGCATTCCCATCAGGGAGTAGCATGTAAATATTTTCAGCCAATTCACCGTACAAAAAAGCTGTGTTGACATCATGATGAGAAACGTTCAATTTCTCTTCAGCAGCCATTTTAAGCATTAACCTTATGCTTTCAAATTTCACAGTTGGTGAATAGGTCTCATGGTAATCTTGATCTGGAATCTGTGAAAAACCACGAGCAACTAGTCTTGCCTTGTGCTGAACTACCTTTCCATGTTGGTCAGTCTTGGCCTTAAAGACCCAACGACTATCAATTAACGTCATGGAAGGTTGCATTGGAACCAATTCCCAAGTATTGTTCTTCTTGAAGGAATCAAGTTCAGCCTTCATGGCATTAAGCCAAGGCTCAGCATCCTCTGAGGACAAACCTTGAACCTCTTGGAAATTTTCCAAGCTAGCAATAGCCGTGTTAGCGTACTCATCAGCATACCTTTTAGGAGGTTTAGCTTTAGTGGCTCTTTCGCTCCTGTGTATGATACGTAAATCCTCAGGACCAGGTCTTTCCTTCTTTAGAGAACACTATCCTGTAGTGAAAAGGGGTACCTCTGATTCAGTATCAGACTCATCAGATGATCTGAAAGATGTTTTGGTGCTTTTGTAATTGGCTGTGTCTGTATCACTACCAGACTCTGCAGCAGCACCATCATCATCACCATAACCTTCACCATCAACATCAGATGCATGACCTGTATCATCAGAAGCAGGGTGACACTGAAAAATCCCTACAGTGTCCCATTTTGCATTGCATTCAATACTCCTAGTCAACCTTATTGTTTTGGTATCAGACATTAACACACAATAAGCACCTTTCTCATAACCAAGAAATATACCATGCAAACCTCGTTTGCTCAACTTGTTGTCCTGAGGTGTATGAACCCAGACATCTGAACAAAAAATTTTGAGGTGTTTGATGAAAGGCTTTTTCTGGAACAACTTTTCATAAGGAGTGCAGCCTATGTCTGATGAGAACCTGCGATTGTAGCAATAAACAAAACAGTTTAAAGCTTCTTCCCAAAAACGGTCTGGCAAGTTGGTATCATGAAGCAAAGTCTTCATCCCCTATGACACGACATGCCATAGCCTCTCATGCAGCAGCAGACTCTCCATTCGAAAGCTCCATGTGGCGTAGTTCGTCGAATCTAGGCAAGGAAATGTGAAAGCCTTGTTTCCACCCTGGGTTGCAGCCATCTCTGCCATTCTCTTCAGCCAGCAAATGCAGCCCACAACAGCAGATATTTATGACTGGCAAAGCACTTCTCTTTCAGGCTAATCGGCAAACTAGCAGCAAAACAGACAGACATGCCTAATTAGCAGCTGGACTTGACCCACTTTCCATAATGTCGCCATAAATCACACAATTCTGGACCCATATCCGATAACAGATCACAGGACGCTCCCCTTGTTCTCTGAGTACCATACACAGCAGCGACACACATCCGAAAGATATGTGCACACATTAGCAGAGTCAGCAAAACCAAGATTGTGCAGGAAATGTAGCATTAAGTATTTTACTTACAGCAAAGAAAACAAACAAACCGAAAGAATAATGGCGTGCTGTGAGAGCATCTTCTCACACATCCTCTCTGTCTGGAGAGAGAACAAAGAGCAAAAGTTGTCGATTTGACTTCCGCCCATATACATACAGTGGTAAGAAATGTAAACATTGGATCATGTGACCCTTTGCAATAGTTGGCAGTGAAAATACTGACAATAAATACATCAAACATTAAAAACTTCCCTAACAAGGCTGCCTTCAGATGTCTTCTAAAAGTCGGATAGTTGTTTATTTTCTTGACATCTGATGGGAGTGCGTTCCACAGAATCTGCCATGCTAATCTGCCCGGGCAGCCATGGGCCCTCTGAGAGGTTTTTTGGGGGAACCACGATGCTCTCGTGGTCTCGCCCTTCTTCAAAGCACTGGGGCTCTTTCAGCTGAAACAGCTCCCGGCTGCCATACCGGGAGACCAACCGGAAGTCAGCACAAAATTGCATATTAATGCCAGGTGCCTAAGGTCATTCCCTGCTGGTGTCAGGTCTGGGAAATGTCTTCTTTGGGGGACCACACTGCAGGGGTTGGGTGGGGGTTCATCTGAGAAGAAGCAACCTCTGCCACTAAATTGCAATTGGGGAGCTAGGCACTGGATATCTCAAGGGGGTCAGTTGTCAGACATCTCTCTTCTTTGTGTGTGGCAGGGAGGGCCTATGGGCAGTGGTGTAGCGTGGGGGTGCCGGCCACACTGGGCGCAACATCTGGGGGGGTGCGCTCGCACTTGCAGCTCTCTGCGCCTACCTGGCAGTGGCGCAAATTACTTGCCTTGCCCCGGGTGCTGACAACCCACGCTACGCCACTGCCTATGGGGATATCCAGACACGGGTATGTTCCACTGTGAGGTACACCTCCTCCTTTCTGCTCTGTGGAACCATACAAATCTGATACGGACTAGCAATTGCTATATGCAGCAAGGAAAGAGATTCTGTACCTATAAAATTTTACTGGTTCTGCTCTGTGGAACCATACAAATCTGATACGGACAAGCAATTGCTATAGGCAGCAAGGAAGAAGATTCTGTACCTATTAGGTTTTACTGGTTCTGCTCTGTGGAACCATACAAATCTGATATGGACAAGCAATTGCTCTACAAAGCAAGGAAGAAGATTCTGTAGCTATTAAATTTTAGTGGTTGGCATCTGTCTGTCTTTCGAGACAATGGAGTGTGCTTCTACCTTCGCAGCACTGAAATGACCTCCTTGGGGTGCAAACCTGGGCAGGGCGGATAATGACCCTGCCCAGATGACAGGACCCCCTCTCAGCCTTGCTGATGTGGTCCAAAGGAAAGCAGAGCAAGACGTTTGGCACCAACTTAGTTGCAGGGCTTATTCTTACATGACTGCCTGCTTGTTGATACTGATACAGTGCTACCTTGGTTCTCAAACTTAATCCGTTCCGCAAGTCCATTCCAGAGGGATTGTTTTCCCATAGAAACTAATGCAAAATGGATTAATCCATTCCATAAACTTTTAAAAACAACCCCTAAAACAGCAATTTAACATGATTTTTACTATCTAATGAGACCATTGATCCATAAAATGAAAGCAATAAACAATTCACTGCAGTCACACAATCAATCAATCAGTAGCTGAACTGGGTTCCACACAGTCACAAAAACAAAACAAAAAAGAGCCGCAAAAACGAAAAATATATAGCAAAAACAGACAGACATCAGCGTAAGAGTCAAAACGGAAGTGTGACACTCAAATCAGAAGCATAACACTCAAAATGGAGAATCTTCGACATTTACTTCCAGGTTTGCAGTGTTTGGGTTCCAAGTCGTTTGAGTACCAAGGCGTTTAAGAACCAAGGTACCACTGAAATTCAGTTTCAAAAACACTTTCCCTGTTACATGCCAGCAGGAATAAAGAGCAGAGGTCGTCTGTTTTGTTGGGTTTAATTTCCTTCATGAGTGTAAATAACCCCAAGACTGAGATAGGCCAACAGGCGCATGGTCAGCCAAGCCAGTTGCTATGGCAACAGCCCAATGCCACCCATATAAGTGATTCTGGCACATCACCTCATTGTGTCCGGAGTCTTGTGCTGCGTGTTGGGGTCAGGCTTGTGAAGTGAGGGGGTCTGGTCGGAAGTATTGATTTGGAGAATCACTTCCAGCAATTATTCCATCAAGCAGTTGTTAAGACTGCTATACATCGACTTCCGGTTCCGGTCGCAACCAGCGAGGAAGCACGGAGAACTCGCTCCGAGTTTTCTCGAGGCTCTGCGGAGGCTTGGGGGAAGACGCGAGGGCGTCGCGCACCTCCAAAAACCTTAAGAGGGGTACCTTGCAGCGTGGAAGCGGCTGTGCCGTCTCTCGGAGCCGATTGTTGTGAAGACGAGAGGACGAAGGGCCGCTAGCGCGTTTTGGGAGTTTACCGACTCTGCAGGGTGACGCCTGGAGCTCCTGCTGGTTAAAGCGGCGGGCCTCCTAAAGACAAGAACGGGGCCCTCAGCGTTTTCTCTTTTAGCGTTTTTTTTATATAAAACGTATTTTTAAAAGCGCAAGACCAGTGGTGAAGCTGGGAGGTGCCTGGTTGTTTCCTTTGATTTGTGTTCGGGAGTTCATTCGGTCGCGGATTTATGACGACGCAGAGGGAAAGTCGACGGTATGAGGAAGTCCTGGAAAGTCTGCTGGTGTGAGTGTGACTTAGATTGAGACTGAGAACTATTTGACTATAATGATTTAAGAGCTTATAAAATATTAGTGGATATCGAGGACTAATCGAAACTTGGTGAGTTTGGCTGTCTTTGTTTGTTTGTTTTTTGTGCTGCCTATGCGGACCAAGCCACGCTTTGTCTTTATGCGGCTCAAGCAGTTTTGCGCTTCTATGATATATAGGCTACCCCATGTTCCTATAGCTTATAACTAAGACTTTGGATGCCCCCTTTGCCTTCTCTGGAAGGAACGGAGAGCGTGTGTTGAGGCGGCAGCAAGAACTGCAGCTAAGAAGAGAGAGAAAGGATTAAAGTGAGAGGACTTCAAAAATTTCAAAGACTTCTCCTTTGCCGCCCCCTCCCGTTTCTCCCCCGCCTTCCTTTTTTCTTTTTGAGAGGACTCCTGTGGTTAGATCCGGGCCACGGGGAAATAAAGTAGAGGCTGCGCGGCTCGACGCAGTTTGGAAAGAACTGTGCATACCCCATGATTTGGACTGTAGTATGTAGTATGTATGTAGGTAGTATGCAGAAAAGAAACCCTTAATTGGACCTAATTGGACAACACGTCATTAAGGCCTGACTACGGGCAGTCAACTTTCATTGTTCCTGGGACTTAAGATTGGCGGAGGAACTTGACTCGGCGAGAGTGAAGTAAGAGAGAAAGCCAAGATATTGGGTGGTGCCTTCCCCGCTTCCCCCCTGCTGGTACCTTCTTTTGGACTTACCACAGAAATTTCGCTTTGGGGTGTTTGGAGGTTACGTTTGGAGACGACGCTGGGACACCGCTACGAAAGGACTGGTTAAATTTGATTGGAACCCCGCCCTGTTTTTTGCTTATAATTGTTGGTAGTGGGGGGTTCTAAAGGGAAAGGAAATTTGTGGCGAAGGGATTTTGGGGGGGAAGGGTTTTGATCATGATGGGAAAGGATGGAAAGGACTGGAAGAAAGGGGGCGGGACTCCAGGGGAAAGGAAGCTGTCCCGTCAGGAAGAAATTAAAGACCTAGACAATCTATGGGCCAAAATAAAGGAGGAATTTAAGCTAAATGTATTATATATGGAAAATAAATTAGGGGAGGTGCAGGAGAGGATTGATAAAAAGATAGAAGGAGCAGTTGGAGAACTCTCAATTAAAATTCAAGACCTCTCTGTTAAGTCCAAGCTGATTGAAGAATCCAACAAAAGGATGCAGAAAGAGATGAGGGAACAAAAAAAAGAGACAATGAAGGTAAAAGAAGAGTTAAGAGAGCTAAGCAACTCACAAGATAGGATTTGGGATAACCTAGCCATGGCAGAAATGCAGCAAAAACAGCTCCATTTGAAATTCAGGGGAGTACTAGAGGAAAGAAATGAAGATATAAGAGGGAAAATGATTAAAGAACTCTCCAGTTGGCTAGGTTTGAGTGAGGAAGAGATGGCATTGACAATAGAAAATGTTTTTAGGATGGCAAGGCCCAAACATTTAAAAACTAACAAATTCTTGGGGGATTGTTTGGTAATCTTTAACTCTCTGGAAATGAAAAATTTAATTTTAAAGAAGAGCTACCATAACAGATTAAGAATTGATGGAAGACCTATTATTATATACAAAGAAATACCGGTTAGGTTATTACGCAAAAGAGAGGGGTACAAACAAGTGGTAGCCGTTCTGAAGAGAAATGGGATCCAATTTAGATGGGAGTTCCCTGAAGGGATTGCTTTTTTCTATAAAGATAAAAAATTTAGATTGATGGACATACAGGAGGTGGAGAAATTCTTGAGAAGATACGAAAAAGATCTGGGAAAGGTAGAGAATAGATATGGGGCCAGAGAGGAGGGGGTAGAGGGGGAGACAGGGAACAGACAGGAGGGCGTGGGGGGGAAGGAGGCGAGGGTAGCGGAAACAGATGAAGAAGATGACGAGGCCGTAGTGGGAGTTGAGACGGCAGAAGAGGGGGAGCTCTCAGGAAACAAAGGCGGTAGATTATAGTTCGGGACCCCGGTCAGAGGTACAGTAACTGAAAAAGGAAAGCAATAACACACACATTAAAGTTTTTATCCTGGAATGTGAATGGGTTAAATGAGAAAGTGAAAAGGAATAAAATTGAGAAAGTTTTGAAAAATAAGAACTATGACGTAATCTGCTTTCAGGAAACTCACATTGCTAAGAAACATAAACATATTCTGGTGAATAAAAAACTGGGAGTAGAGTTTATTAATTCTGAGGTAAATAAAAAAAAGGGTGTTGTGATATATGTTAAAGAGAAGTGGGAGCCCGTTCAGATATGTAAAGACGAGGAAGGAAGAATTCTAGGGGTCCAATTAAATTTCCGGGGGGGGGGGAATTAATGTGGTGACTGTTTATGCCCCGAATACTAACAGAGCAGAATTTTTTGAGAAACTTGAAAATATATTATTAGAACTAGATGCGCAGAAATTAATCTTGCTCGGGGATATGAATGGAGTCCCAGCACCGGATATGGATAGGAGTGAAAAGAAGGGGAAATTGAATAGGGGAAAATTGCCGAAATCCTTTAATGATATGGAGGAAAATTTAGATCTAGTTGACATTTGGAGGCACAAAAACCCCACCACCAAACAGTTTACTCATTATTCTGAACCCCATCAGAGCTGGGGAAGAATCGACCAGATCTGGTTGACAAGAGAACTCTCGTTGAGAGTAAAGAGATGTGAAATTCAACCTAGGACACTTTCCGATCATTGTGCCCTGGCTATGGAAATAAAAAATGTAGTAAAGGGACAGTATAGATGGAGGATGAAAGAGAGCTTACTTGAAAATGATGAGGTGAAAGAAAAAGTTAAAAATACTCTGAAGGAATACCTGGAGCTAAATTTGAATAAGGAAGTCACTATTGATATTGTATGGGACGCCAGTAAAGCGGTCTTAAGGGGACTCTTAATACAACAAAACAATTATAGGAGGAAATTAAGGGAACAAAGAAAAGAGGAGATCCTCAATAAATTGAGAATTTGTGAGAGAAAATTGACTATAAATCCGAAAGATGAGGAGTCTATCTGAACCTCCAAAGTGTCGCAGTCTCAATATTCAGCGATATTAAATCAAGATATAGATTGGACAATTAAATTTATGAAGCAGAGGTATTTTGAATCTGCGAATAAAATGGGGAAGCTACTCTCGTGGCAGCTAAGAAAAAGAAAGAAACAAAGCGTGATAAATAAAATAATAATGGAGGATAACATCATAGAAGATCCAGACGAAATAGAAAAAAAGTTTATTCAATTTTTCGAAAAGTTGTATAAAAAAGGGGAGGAAGGCAGCGTAGAAATTAAAAATTATTTGGATCAAGGTGGAAGGAAATATATAACAGAAGAGGATAGTGTTTATTTGAATAAGGAGGTAACAATAAACGAAGTTAAAGAGGCTATTAGTAAGATGAAGAGTGGAAAGGCCCCTGGGCCGGATGGTTTGTCCTCAAAATATTATAAAATGTTAGGGGAATACTTAGCGCCGGTGCTAAGAGATGTCATAAATAACATTTTCCAGGGAGGGAAGATTCCCGGATCCTGGAAAGAGGCATATATAACCTTGATTCCAAAAACAGAAACTGAAAAAACAGACATAAAAAATTATAGGCCAATCTCATTGCTTAATAGTGATTATAAGATCTTCGCTGATATTATGGCCAGTAGACTTAAGAAGCTTCTAATGAGATATATACATAAAGATCAAGCGGGATTCCTCCCTAATAGACACCAGAAAGATAATGTCCGCCATATACTAGATATCATTGAGTATCTGGATCTGAGAATTGACATCCCAGCTGCATTAATCTTCATAGACGCTGAAAAAGCTTTTGATAATGTCTCCTGGGACTTCCTAATACAATGTATGGTTAAGGCAGGCATAGAAGGCCCATATATGAAAGGTATTAAGGCAATATATTCTGAACAACAGGCCAGGTTGATTATAAATAATAATTTGTCCAAACCCTTTAAGATCATGAAAGGTACAAGGCAGGGCTGCCCATTGTCCCCCTTGCTATTTATAGTCGTACTAGAGGTGATCGCAAATAGAATAAGAGAGACAACAAATGTGAGGGGAATAAGAATTGGGAAGAAAGAATTTAAGCTAAAGGCGTATGCCGACGACCTGGTCCTGTCCCTGGAGAATCCAGTGGACAGTGCAGGTAAGGTGGTAGAATTATTGGAGGAATTTGGCAGACTGTCAGGATTCAGATTAAACAGGAAGAAAACAAAAATATTAGTAAAGAATATGGACGACCAGGATAAAAACCAGCTGGAGAAAAGGATCGGGATTAAAATCGTGAATAAAGTAAAGTACCTGGGAATTTGGTTATCACCGAAAAATATAAACTTGGTTGAAGATAATTATAACAAGGTTTGGCATGAAATCAAAAAAGATCTGGACACCTGGCACAGGCTGCAACTCTCCTGGACAGGAAGGATGGCAGCAATTAAGATGTGTATTTTGCCGAGATTATTGTTCCTGTTCCAAAATATCCCGATAATAAAAGGCACCTCCTGCTTTGGGAACTGGCAAAAAACCCTGACCAAGTTTATTTGGCAGGGGAAGAGAGCCAGAATAAAATTTAAATACTTAACAGATGCAAGAGAGAGGGGTGGCTTTGCAGTCCCTAATATAAGGCTCTACTATGAGGCAGCTTGTATATGTTGGATAAAGGAGTGGGCCACCCTTAGGAATACAGACTTATTAGATCTGGAAGGGTTTGATATTAGGTTTGGGTGGCATGCCTACCTATGGCAGGAGAAAAGTGGGGTCCATAGAGGTTTTACCAACCATATAGTCAGAGGTTCACTATTGGAAGTGTGGAATAGGTACAAAAATGTGATGGAAAAAGGTACCCCGTGGTGGCTCTCCCCAGTTGACATTATTAAAATAAAAAAAATAAATATGACAGGTGAAAGATGGACGTATGAGGATCTCTTAGTAAAGACAGAAGAAGGGTGGAGGATGAAGCCTTACGAAGAGTTGAAAGGAAAGATAAAAGAATGGTTACATTTTCACCAGATTAATGCGTTGTGGAGTGAGCATAAGAAACAGGGGATGAATGAAAAGAAATCAAGATTCCAGTTGGAAATCTTAGAGAGTAATGATAAACTCCTATCCAAAACATATAAACAACTATTAGAATGGGATACTAAAGAGGATTTAGTGAAGGGAGTAATGATAAAATGGGATAGAGACCTCGGACATAATATTGATTATAATAAATGGCAGGTACTCTGGAGGAAAGGTATGAAATTTACAGCGTGTGCAGCTCTGCGTGAAAATCTAGAGAAAATGATGTTCCGCTGGTATCTGACCCCAGCAAAGTTAGGAAAAATGTATAAATCTGTAGATAACACCTGCTGGAGATGTAAAGATAAGGTTGGGACCTTTTTCCATATCTGGTGGACTTGCGATGTAGTGAAGGAATTCTGGAGTCAGATTTACGAGGAATTGAAGAAAATTTTGAAGTATAATTTTCTCAAAGTTCCTGAGTTGTTTCTTCTAGGAATGATTAGTGAGGATATTAAAAAATCAGACCAAACTTTTGTTCAATATGCTATGGCCGCGGCGAGGATCCTTATAGCGCAAAAATGGAAATCTCCCGATGTACCCACGATTGGTGAGTGGCAATTGAAGTTATACCAATATATTGACCTAGCTAGATTAACACAAAAAATAAGGCAAAACAACACCGTTAAACATAAAGATGAATGGATTAAATTTTTAAATTATTTTGAGACAAACACGGGAATTAACAATTTATCAGTAGACGATAATTAATGCCCTCGATGTACTAAGTCAATGACAGTATTACTGCAGAAACAGCGTAAGGATGTGTACTCCAAGACCGAGATGAATGGAAGTTAATTATGTGGTAGTTTTTCTTTTTTTTTCTTTTTTCTATTTCTTTCTTCTTATGGATTTTCTTTTTTCCTTTTTCTTCTTTGTACTTTATGTGTAATGTAAGTCTATATATGTATCTGAATTTTAGAATGTAATTTGTATCTACTCTAAACAAAGTTTAATAATAATAAAAAAGGAAGTATTGATTTGGAGTCTGTGTTACGTCTTCAACTGCTGGAGCAGCAGAGATACCGTATTTTTCGCCTATAGGACGCACTTTTTCCCCTCCAAAAATGAAGGGGAAATGTGTGTGCATCCTATGGGGCAAATGCAGGCTTTCACTGAAGCCTGGAGAGCGAGAGGGGTCGGTGCGCACCGACCCCTCTCGCTCTCCAGGCTTCAGGAGAGCCCCAGCGCCAGCCCCACAAGGTCGGGGGACAGAGGGAGGGGGAACGCCGCCATCCCGCTGTCTCCTGAAGTGGTTTGGAAGCTGACGGCGGGGAGACCCCGCCGCCAGCCCCACAAGCTCCAGGGACAGCTGGGAGACGCAGCGCGTCTTCCCGCTGTCCCCGGACCTGATCTGAAGGCGGGCGACGGGGAGAAGAGCGCTTCTCCCCGCTGCCTGCCCCACAAGCTCCAGGGACAGCTGGGAGATGCAGCGCGTCTTCCCGCTGTCCCCGGACCTGATCTCAAGGCGGGCGACGGGGAGAAGAGCGCTTCTCCCCGCTGCCTGCCCCACAAGCGCCTGGGGGGAAATAATTTTTTTTCTTTATTTCCCCCCAAAAAAACTTGATGCCTCCTATGGGCCGGTGCGTCCTATGGGGCGAAAAATACGGTACTTTCTACTTGTATGTATATATCTGCAAAAGCTATATGTATCAACATCTGGAACTGTTTTACTGAAGCCTTGTCTTCTGCAACAGTAAATTATTGGGACCTTAGGCTGCCTCTGTGGGGTGAGCGGAACTGGGGGCAACTTCCGCTACCTGGGTATCTCACCTCAGATCGCCAACACATCCCCGTTCCAGACTTTCCTCCTTCTGCAAGGCAAGTTACTCATCCCCTGGAGTAACGTTGCACACAGAAGCTAAGGTGGCTGAAAATGAGGAAGAATCAGTCCCTTCTCCACCCCCCGCAATGAAGACCCAACAAGTGCATTTAAAATCCTGCTAATGTTTTGACCTGTTTACAATGATTTTGTATCTACATTGTAAAGATTTCCCATTCTTTTTAAAATTTCTTCTCTTCTGGATTCCTGAGCTTCCGGAAGTATGGCTGTTTTGTGGTGGCTGCACTTGTGACAGAGGAGGAGAAGGAGGACGCAAAGGGAGGGAGGGAGTGGAGGGGGCAGGGCCAGAGTGAAAGTGGGCGGGGCCAGAGAGAGGGGCGGGGCCTCCATCGAGGTCATGATGATAGAAGTGTTGCATCAATGCAAAGGGGAGCTACGAAGGATATAACGAGGCAGGTGGTCCAGGAAGGAGGCAGATACAGGAGGCAGAAGCCAGGAGAGGAAGACAGCCTGTGAGCAAGATTTGCAAGCTCAACAGGATGCCTCAGACCTCACTTCCAGTCTACGTCCTTTGCCTACTCACCTTGTCTTCGGCTTCCTATATCCAGAACTTCCTTCGGGGAGGAAAGAGATCAGTCTCAGACATCCAGAATTGGTCTGGGCGAGGAAAGAGAGAAGGCATAGAACACGAAGAATACAGACCGGTAGGAGAGAGAGAGAGGATCTCAGTTGATGCACCTGCAAATCTCAATTGATGCGCTTGTCTCCGAAAGAGACTGTTTTTCTGCTCCTTTGCTGGTTATGCGGGAATTGTTCCAAAGGTGTCTTTGTGTCCCTAATCCCTTTCCTGCTTTGCTCTGCCTCTCAGACCTGTTTCTGCTCTACAGGGATGGAGCACTGCTCCTTATGGAAGAGAGAGAGGTGCTGCAACTACTGTAGCAAAAGAGTGAAGGAATGCTCCCTCAAGGCTGCAGAGACGACCCTTCCTTTAAAGGACATTTAAAGCGCACCCACCCCAAATCCTGGGAATGGCAGTCTACCCCTCACGGAGCTACAATTCCCAGGACCCTTAACAAACTACAATTCCCAGGATTATTTAGGTGCTTTAAAGTTGTTCTGAACACACGGGGTGTGTGCTGCCATAGATTTATATGTCTATATGAGAGGGAGATAAGACAGTAAGCATCTTAGAAAAGACTTTAATTTGTGTCTTAGATTGTCAAGAAGATGATGCACCTACATTTATTCTGGCACAATCTCAGAAAGAGGCAAAGCCTCTATTAGTAACGGTGTGGGGATCTCGAAGCACAGCTTTCAACCTTCCATGCCAGCCCATTTCTGTTGCCTGTGCTAAGTGCTGCTCTTCTCTGTACTTCTGTTCCCTAGAGAAGCTTGCAGGGCTAGCAGAGCCAAGTGTGGTTTCTTGGGGTTCAGATTTGCCCACAGCTTGCCACTAGCCCATAGGTTAGACATGTGTCAGTCTCTTCATTTATCTGTGAGCTGGACAATGTGAAACCCTCCCTCGAGGGAAGCAATGAGGTCATGCTCTGTGCACAGCTCATGCACTAGAAACATTGCAGATTAGATTTATAAGTATTTTTCATACCAGCACTTGCACTGAAGCATTTACTTCCTTTCAACGCTCTTTTCCAAGCTGCATGGCAAGTACTCTGCCTTCCTGCAAGACTAGTCCTTTGCAAAGGCCTCAATTAATGCCTCAGTAATTAAATGGGAGTGCAGTGCAGGCCTAGACATAGCGACTCAAAAGTAAGCCTTATTGAGTTCAATAGGACTTGCAACCAGGTAAGTAAGTACAGGATGCCAACTGTTATCGCACAAAGCAAGGGTGGGGATGCTGAGGTCCTCCAGATGTTGTTGGACTACAACTCCCAGTATCCTCCGGGGCATTTGGCCATGTTCTCTGGGGGTCTGATGTGAGCTGTATTGCAACACCAGCTAGAGAGTGGCACGTCCCCCATCCCTGACTTTAAGCTTCAGCACCTACTTAAAACACTTTTCTTCTATTTAGATGATTTTAATACTTTTTGCAAATTGCTTAAAGGCTTCCTTACAATCAAGCGGGATATAAAATTTGTTAAAGAAATACATATTAATTGGTTGTGATCAGCTTGTTGAGCCAAACGTTCACATTGGCACTCGGTTCAAATGAAGATTCCTGGTGTGATTGGAGTAAAAAGAAAGTCCATTTCTGAACTTTGCTAAATAGAAAACAGATTCGGAGAGAGGCACATCACTCTGCCTGGTAGATGTGGTGAGAAAGATAAAATATAAAATAATTAACTAATACAATGCCTGTATGAAATGGGGAGAGGGAGAGCACTGTGACCACCTTGAACTCCTTCGAGAAAAGGTAGGATATAAATGTTTTCATAATCATGATAATGTGCATTAAATTCAGTGTGTCTACCCTGAGTAACGTTAAGTGGGATGTCACCCATGGTGTTTAGACATAGGACAATATGCATAGGAGTGTAGCCTCAAATGGTTTTGAAAGGGGAATTGGAGAAATCCATCGTGGGGCACAGGTCTGTGTTAGCCAGCATGGTTGGATGAAAACTCCAGCTTCAGAGGCAATATACCTCTGAATACCGATAGCCAAGGCAGGGACAGGGATCCCCCTGCTTGTGGGGTGCTTGGCAGCACCCAGCTTGTGCTGTGGGGCAGGGAACGTTGGTCTGGATGGATTTTCGTGAGCCCTGCTGGATCAGACCAAACACCCATCTAATTCAGCATACCTGTAGTCACATTGCCGTAGCCAGACTCAAACTCAGCACCACCCCATTCTCTCTCTCTCTCTCTCTCTCTGTCTCTCTCTCTCAGTGCATCACCTGTGGTCCTGAAATGAAAGGAAACTGCTTTGGCCCCAGCATCTGCTGCGGAGAAGAATTTGGCTGCCTCATTGACACCGAGGAAACTCTGCGCTGCCTGGAGGAAAATGACCTGCCTGACCCCTGCGCGTCTGGCTGGAAGTGGTGCGGTGAAGACGGGAGATGTGCAGTGCCGGGCACATGCTGCAATACCGGTAAGGGTATCCATGTGCGAGAGATGAAGCTCAGCAAGAGGGGGTGCTGGAGAGAGGAAGAGGGGGAATGTGAGTCAGAAAAGTCAAGTGGAAAACCACTGCCAAGGCAAAGACACATTAGCTGCTACAATTCATGACCACGGGTCATTTAGTACAGCCCCTGCAATGCAGGAATCTCAACTAGATCATACAAGACAGATGACCATCCGACTTACCATTAAAAACTTCCACTGCCAAGCAGCAGAACGTTCTTCCTAATGTTTAGTCAGACTCTTCTGTCTTGTATTTCAATCAATTGCTTTGGGTCCTGGAGCAGCAGAAGAGAATCTTGCTCCGTCTTCCATGGGACATGTGATGGCCTGGGATTCCGATTCGGAGGATGAAACAGAGGAATCCCAGCCTGCACAAGAGTCCCCGCCTCCAGGGCCGGCTGAACTGGGGCAAGGCCTAGATGCTGAAGAACCTGCACCTGTGGCAGTGCATCAGGAGCTGGCCCCAGGTGAAACCCTTCTGGCCCCAGAGAGGCTTGACGACTCAGTGGCCACAGGTGAGCCTCCTCCAGGGCCCAGTAACCCTTCGGCCTCTCCTGATCTGCAGAGGCTTAGGCCAGAGAGGCGAAGGGAACTGGTTGCCCCCAGGAGGAGTGCTCGCCTTAAGGCCAGAGGAGGCGGGGCTCTTGGGGGCCGGGACTGCCCCTGGCCTTAGAAGAGGATAAAAGCCCAGTCAGCCCGGCCCCAGGTTGCGGGAGCAACGTCGTTGTTGGCTTCGGACCTTCCTGTGTTCCTGATCCCTGCTCGGCCTCCTGTTCCTGACTATCCGGTACTCCTGTTCCCTGCTCGGCTTCCTGTTCCTGACTATCCGGTACTCCTGTTCCCTGCTCGGCTTCCTGTTCCTGACTATCCGGTACTCCTGTTCCCTGCTCGGCCTCCTGTTCCCGACCATCCGGTGTTCCTGTTCCCTGCACAGCCTCCTATTCCAGCGTACCTGTTCCCCGCCCGGCTCTCTGCCTCGGACCTTGCCCCTCTTCGTGTGGACTCTGCTACGCCCAAGGTACCTTACCCCCGGGACCAGCACAGTTTGCTCCCGCCACACCCGCACTCCCCCTTCGTAGGGGTGCGTTCGGGAAGAGCCAGAGGCCATGGCTGAACAGGCGGCTACACTGGTGGCTTTGGCCCAGGAGAACCAGGCCTTGACTCACACCGTGCAGCAGCTCAGCGACGCGGTTGTGGCACTTCAGCAACGCTTGGAAGCGCTACCGGCTCCTGGGGCCGACGCCCCGGCTCCGGGCAAGTACCCAGTGGCTTTGCCTGAGAAATTTGATGGAGCCCCGGCCAGCTTTCCCATGTTCCTGGCCCAGGCCAAGCTGTATATTCAGGGGCGAGCCCGGAACTTTCCTAACGACCGCACCAAGGTGCACTTTTTGATTAGTTTGTTAAAGGACCAGGCGGCCAAGTGGGCGTTGCCGCTACTCAGGCAAGACTCCCCCTTGCTGGCAGA
This sequence comes from Podarcis liolepis, assembly GCF_965112155.1. Classification (NCBI taxonomy): domain Eukaryota; kingdom Metazoa; phylum Chordata; class Lepidosauria; order Squamata; family Lacertidae; genus Podarcis; species Podarcis liolepis. The sequence goes on from NC_139564.1 coordinate 6,061,519, forward strand.
CTATACGGGGTTTTGCAATCGTTTGGAGGCCACGTTCGGCAACCCCCAGAAAGAGAGTCAAGCCAACCGGGCGATTCGGCGTTTGAAACAGGGCAAGTCCACGGTGGCCACATATACCACGGAGTTTCGGCTGTTGGCACAGGACTTGACCTGGAATGACTCGGCACTGCGGGACCAGTATCTCGAAGGGCTTTCGGACGAGGTACTGGACCAGTTGGCCACAATGGAATGCCCCACCACGCTGGACACTCTCATTCAACGGAGTCTACAAATAGACGACCGGTTGGAGGATCGTCGTCAGGCCCGGGGTCGCCGACACTCCCAGTTCACGGCACCAGCTTTTTCCGGCAGCCCCACGGTCACAACTGATTTAACGGAGGAGCCTATGCAGCTCGGGGCAGTGCGGCCACGCCTTTCCCCCGCAGAGAAGGCGCGGCGTCGGGAGGGAAATCTCTGTCTTTACTGTGGCGGAAGTGGACACTTCGCTCGGTCCTGCCCTGAGAAACGCCAGCCGCAGGGAAACCGCCAACCCCCAGTAGCTGATGGCCCTAGCTACCGGGGGTCCCAAACCGTACAGAATGTGCCCGCACCAATGGACTTGCAACATCTTATGGTTTCGGTACGTTTATACCCTCCAGGGGGGCCCTGGATCCTCACCCATGCTTTGGTAGATTCAGGGGCAACCCGCTCCTATATGGACGCTGCTTTTGCCACCCATCATCAGGTGCCACTTCGGAACAAGCCAGTACCGATCCAGGTGGAAGCGATTGACGGACGACTTCTGCGTTCAGGTGCTGTTACTCAGGAGACCCAGCCCCTGGTCCTGTGTCTCCAGCAGCACCGGGAGTTGCGAACTTTGGACATTGCTTCTATGCCCCGCTTCCCCCTGGTGCTCGGGATGGACTGGCTGGAAGCCCACAACGTTCAGATTGACTGGGTCAAATGGACCGTGCACTTCCCAGACCCATGTTCCCATGCTCAATCCGGAACGCTGGCGGCCGCGCCCTCAGAGGAGGCAGCACCCACGCTCCCAGCCGTGTACCAGGACTACCAGGACGTGTTCGAGGAACGGGGGGCAGACCAGCTGCCGCCGCATCGGCCTTTTGACTGCGGCATAGACCTCCAACCCGGAGCGCCTTTACCAGTGAGTCGCTTATATTCCCTAACAGAGCCAGAGCGCGAGGCTTTGCAGGACTTCTTGCGCAAGAACCTGGAGCGTAGGTTCATTAGGCCTTCCACCTCGCCTACCACGGCACCAGTGCTTTTCGTTAAGAAGAAATGTGGGGAACTCCGCCCTTGCCATGATTACCGAGCCCTGAACAAAATTACCGTCCCAGACCGGTACCCCTTACCCCTTATCTCGGAGCTGCTGGAGCGGGTGCAAGGGGCACAGGTGTTCACCAAGCTGGACCTCCGAGGGGCCTACAACTTGATTCGGATCCGAGCCGGGGATGAGTGGAAGACAGCGTTTGGGACCCGGTACGGGCAGTTCGAATATTTGGTTATGCCTTTCGGTTTGTGCAACGCGCCTGCTGTGTTCCAACGCTACATCAACCACGTGTTTCAGGACTTGTTAGACAAGTACGTGGTGGTGTATTTGGATGACATACTGATTTACTCCCGTGACCCGGCTCACCATGAGGGACATGTCCGGACCGTGCTGCAGCGCTTGCGTGAGCACCGTTTGTACGCAAAGCTCAGCAAGTGCGAGTTCCATGAGCGGACTGTGGACTTCCTTGGTCACCGGCTCTCTCCAGATGGGGTGCAAATGGACCCAGGGAAGGTGACAGCGGTTCGAGAATGGGCGGCACCCCGGAACCGCAAGGACCTACAGCGTTTCCTGGGGTTCGCCAATTACTACCGGACCTTCAGCGCTGATTATGCTCATCGCACCACCCCGTTGACCCGGCTACTGCGCCCAAAGACGCCGTTTTCCTGGGACAAGGAGGCAGAGGAGGCGTTTCAGGGGTTGAAGGCCTGTTTCCAGAGGGCACCAATCTTACAACGTCCTGACCCCTCTCGACCTTTTGTGGTGGAGACCGACGCCTCCAGTACGGCTCTCGGTGCCGTCTTGTCTCAACAGATTGGGCCTGAAGCGCCACTCTTACCCTGTGCCTTCTATTCCCGCCAGCTCCTACCAGCGGAGCGTAACTATACTGTGTGGGAGCGGGAACTACTGGCCATCAAGGTAGCCTTTGAGGTCTGGCGCCACCATCTTGAGGGGGCACGACATCTGGTGGAGGTGAGAACCGACCACCGGAACCTGGAGTACCTCCAGACCACCCGCAAGCTGAACCAAAGACAGATCCGGTGGGCGTTGTTCTTTTCCCGGTTCCAGTTCCGGATCCGCTACATCCCTAGCTCTCAGAATCAGAAGGCGGATGCCCTGTCCCGGAAACCTGAAGACAATGCAGACACGGTACAGCAAGCAGAACCCACCACGATCCTACCTCCGGCTGCATTCCTGGCCACCCAGGAGGCGCAGCCACTGCAGGTTCGGGTGCAGGAACAGCAGCGGGTCGACGCTTGGGCCCAGGATCGGCTCCGGGAGCTGGCTGAAGGGTCCAGCCCACAGTATCCGGGACTGGTCCTGCATCAGGGCCTTCTGCTGCATCACGGTCGTCTGTACATCCTGCCAGGGCCACTACGGCTGGAGGTTCTCCGGATGGCCCATGATGCCCCAGCAGCGGGGCACTTTGGACGGTATCGGACCACCCATCTGGTCAGTCGAGAGTTTTGGTGGCCCCGCCTGAAGGCTGACGTGGCTCGCTACGTTGCTGGTTGTGATGTCTGCCGGCGCGCCAAGGGACCTACCGGGCGACCCCCCGGCCTACTTCAGCCATTGCCAGTTCCACCGCGTCCTTGGCACACGGTTTCATTGGACTTTATAGTGGACTTACCCTCGTCTCGTCGCTGTACCTGCCTTCTGGTTTTCTCCGACCATTTCACCAAGATGGTGCAAAGCGCTCCCTGTCCATCTGTACCCACAGCCAAGGAAACTGCTCAGCTGTACCTTCAGCATGTCTTCCGCTTGCATGGCCTACCTGAGCGTGTGGTGTCCGACCGGGGCGTTCAGTTCACATCCCGGTTTTGGCGAGCATTACACCAGACCCTTCGGGACAGAGGTCTGCCTCTCGTCAGCCTACCACCCACAGACCGATGGCCAGATGGAACGGGCGAACGCGGTGCTGGAGCAGTACCTCCGGTGTTACTGCAGCTACCAGCAGGATGACTGGGTCGACCACCTGGCATTGGCAGAGTTCGCCTATAACAACGCGGTGAATGCGTCCACCCAGCAGACCCCGTTCCAGGCCAGTTATGGTTATCATCCACGGCTGTTTCCAGAGGTGCTGCCAGCGTCCGCGGTCCCGGCGGTGACGGAGTGGCTTCAAGAGCTCCAGTCCCAGCAACAGCTTTTGGTGGAGCAACTGCACCAGGCCAAGGAAGCATACAAAGCCCAGGCCGACCGCCACCACCAGGTGGGGCCAGAACTTCGCGTCGGTGACCTGGTTTGGCTCTCCACTCGCCACCTCCACCCCTCTCGACCTTCGCGGAAGTTGGACGCCCGCTTCACCGGCCCGTTCCCTATCGTAGACCAAGTCTCTCCTGTGGCATTTTGTCTCCGGTTACCCGCAACCATGAAGGTTCACCCAGTCTTCCACAGGTCCCTTTTGAGTCCGGTGGCCCCACCCGACGAGTTCCACCCGAACCGTCCCCGACCGCAGCCAGTGTTGGTTCGGGGAGAGCCTGAGTACGAGGTGGAACGCATCCTGGACTCCCGATACCGCAGGGGAAAGCTGCAGTATCTCATTGACTGGAAGGGGTACGGACCGCAGGACCATTCCTGGGAACCAGCGGCCAACGTCCACGCACCTGCCTGCCTCCGAGAGTTCCATGCGACGTACCCCGGCAAGCCGGATCCGGACCCTCGGTTGAGGGGGGGGCCTGGGAGGGGGGATGGTGTGATGGCCTGGGATTCCGATTCGGAGGATGAAACAGAGGAATCCCAGCCTGCACAAGAGTCCCCGCCTCCAGGGCCGGCTGAACTGGGGCAAGGCCTAGATGCTGAAGAACCTGCACCTGTGGCAGTGCATCAGGAGCTGGCCCCAGGTGAAACCCTTCTGGCCCCAGAGAGGCTTGACGACTCAGTGGCCACAGGTGAGCCTCCTCCAGGGCCCAGTAACCCTTCGGCCTCTCCTGATCTGCAGAGGCTTAGGCCAGAGAGGCGAAGGGAACTGGTTGCCCCCAGGAGGAGTGCTCGCCTTAAGGCCAGAGGAGGCGGGACTCCTGGGGGCCGGGGCCGCCCCTGGCCTTAGAAGAGGATAAAAGCCCAGTCAGCCCGGCCCCAGGTTGCGGGAGCAACGTCGTTGTTGGCTTCGGACCTTCCTGTGTTCCTGATCCCTGCTCGGCCTCCTGTTCCTGACTATCCGGTACTCCTGTTCCCTGCTCGGCTTCCTGTTCCTGACTATCCGGTACTCCTGTTCCCTGCTCGGCCTCCTGTTCCCGACCATCCGGTGTTCCTGTTCCCTGCACAGCCTCCTGTTCCAGCGTACCTGTTCCCCGCCCGGCTCTCTGCCTCGGACCTTGCCCCTCTTCGTGTGGACTCTGCTACGCCCAAGGTACCTTACCCCCGGGACCAGCACAGGACAGCCCTTCAGATATTTGAAGACGGCTCATATCACCTCTCCGTCTTCTCTGTTGGGTAACTGCCAGGGAGATATTGTCCAACATGGCCCAAGCCGGCTGCCGGACGTCCATCAATCTCCCGTACCTCAGGCAGATCCAGCAGTTAGCGACACAAAGCCGTTCTGGAAACAGATTGCCACATTCCAGGCTTGTGCACAATGTTTATCAGCAGAAACACAGCCGAAAGCTTGCACCGCAGAAGAGCATAATTTACAGACTTTATTTATCGTTGAACAGAACAAAGGAAAACATGACCGTTCTGTTCTGAGTCTCCGGCCAACTGAGAAAACGAAAGGAAACAGCAAGAACATAAACATCCTGTGACTAGGACATGTGCAGACTCTGTTACTCACAAAGCCTGCTCCCTTTTAAGGTGGAACGGAAATATCCTAACATCCTCCCCCTTTCCGTGTAACCTGTAGTACCTGTGGTTCACCCAATTGCAACTTTTGTACATAAACCTTTAGTTGTTCTCTGTTAACAACCTTAGACAACAGATCAGCAGGAATTTCATTTCCTGGCATGTAGGACACCTGAATCAGTCCTTTCTGAATACACTCTCTTGCACGATGTAGCTTAATCTGCAAGTACTTGGTTCTTTGCTTGCAACTCTCGGAGTTCAGCAAAGCCAAACAAGATCTATTGTCTTGATACACTTGTATAGGACATTTCACAGAAACCCCGATGTCCTTAAACAGTTGCATCAACCATTCACAATCCATGAGTGAAAATGACAGAGCATTGAGTTCTGCTTCACAGGAACTTAGGCTCACTGTTGTTTGCTTCTTGCACAACCAGTCAAACAGGCAGTGGTTGTACATGTAGCATACTCCAGAAGTGCTTGTACCATCCGTGGTGTCACTTCCAAAACTTGCATCTGCAAAGATTTCAAGACCTCCAGTCTTCTGACTGGTGAACCTCAGCCTGTAGTGCATAGTCCCTTTCAAATAGCGGGCTATGCGCTTCAGAGCTTTCCAATCCTGAACCGTAGGATTGTTGGCATGTCTGCTAAGCAGATTACAGCTTACAGCAATGTCAGGTCTTGAACATCTGGCAATGAAATTCAGCTTGCCTAGAATGCATCTGTATAGCGTTGTGTCAGAAAACGCTTCAGCAGTACTGTCTACCTGGTAACCTGTCACCATCGGTGTGTCTGCTGGGTTTGCATCAACCAAATTCAACCTGGTTAACACATCAGCAATTTTCTGTGTCTGGTGTACCAGAAAATTACCTGCTTGGTCTCTCTCCACCTGCAGAGAAAGATAGTTGGATACCTCACCAAGATCCTTCATGTCAAAGTGCTCCTTCAGCTGAGCTAGGGTGCTTTGGTAAAAAGCCTGATTCTTCCAAAACATCAGAAGATCATCAACAAAACATAAACAATACAGTTTGTTTTGCCCCTCCTCCTTGACAAACACACATGGATCAGCTTTGCCCTGGTGAAAACCTAGAGAAAGCAATGTCTCAGTGAGTTTTGTGTTCCAACACCTGGCACTCTGCTTGAGACCATATAAGGATTTCCGCAGTTTACAGACCATTCCCTTCTGTATCTCCATCCCATCAGGTGGAAGCATGAACAGCTCCTCCCCCAAAATCCCGTACAAAAAAGCTGTATTAATGTCATGATGGGAAACATGCAGTTTCTCCTCCGCAGCGACCTTGAGCATCAGCCGAATGCTCTCATATTTGACTGTGGGAGAGTAGGTCTCGTGGTAATCCTGTCCTGGTACCTGTGAAAAACCTCTGGCAACCAATCTGGCTTTGTGTCTGACTACCTTGCCATTCTGGTCTGTCTTGGCCTTGAAGACCCATTTGCTGCCAACCAGTCTCATTCCTGGGACTACCGGTACCAGTTCCCAAGTTTGGTTCCTGTTCAAGGAATCAACTTCAGCCTTCATGGCATTAAGCCAAGGCTCAGCATCTTTAGAGGTTAACTCCTGAACCTCTTTGAAGCTTGAAGGTTCCCACACCTTCTCTGACCTACTAAGAACAGCAGTTGCTGTCTTAGCAAACTCATCAGCAAATCTCTTTGGAGGTCTGCCTTTGGTCGCCCTTTCAAATCTGCGTACTAGACGCAAGTCTTCTGGACTCATCTCCTCGTTTTTAGGAGAAAAATGACCAATGGTGAACAGTGGTTCTTCCAGTTCATTGTCAGACGCATCAGATGGTCTGACTGAGGCCTTTGCGCTCTGGTAGTCTGCTGTGTCATCACTTTCACTGACATCAGCAGCAGCGCCGCCCACTGAACTGGAATCCGAACTCTGATCATCATCATCATCATCATCATCATCCTCCTCATCATCCTCCTCATCCTCATCATCAGCAGCAGCAGCTTTCTCATCTTTAGCTGCTTGCTTGACATCACCTTCATCCTCCTCTGGGTAACTCTGGAAAATTCCCACATTTTCCCCCCACTTAGGATTGTACTCAACACTCCTTGTGAACTTAATGGACTTAGAGTCAGTCATCCATACCCTGTATGCACCTTTTTCGTACCCCATGAACAAACCATGTGCCCCACGCTTCCCAAGCTTGTTGGTTTGTTGTGTGCGTACCCACATGTCCGAACCAAATATTTTCATGTGTTTGGGGTTGGGTTTCTTGCCAAACATCTTCTCATAGGGGGTACAACCAATGGCTGATGACAATCTGCGATTAAAAGAATAAACAAAATTCCCCAAAGCCTCCCCCCCAAAACTTATCAGGGAGATTGGCATCATGCAACAAGGTTTTGATTCCTTGCAGCAATGTCTGATTTGCTCTCTCCGCAAGCCCATTCATCCATGGCGATCTGGGCGTTGACATGTCATGCTGGATTCCCTTCTCAGTCAGGAAAGCTTCAAACTGCTGAGAAGTAAACTCCCCGCCCCGATCAGTAAACAAACAGGAAATACGTTTACCGTGCACATTCTCCAACCAAGCACAGAATGCCTTAAACTTCGGAAACGCTTGCGATTTCTGTTCGAGCAAATACACATGAATGTACCTAGAAAAAGAATCAATCAGAATCATGAAGTACCTTGCTCCTCCTAAAGAGGGCGTAAGTGGACCAACCAGGTCTGCATGCACTAGCTGGTAGGGTTTGGAAGCCTGCCTGCTAGACTCCTTGCCCTTTGGAGCAACCTTCACCTTGTTCTCTGCACAAGATACACATTTCATGTGAAATTTACAGGGTTTGATGTTCAAACCCTCAACCACCTCTGGCATCTTGGCCAGTGCCTTCCAAGAGAGGTGACCAAACCTTCGATGCGCATCGTGAATGCAACCTGCATGAAGAACTTTGTTAGTTTGTGCAACGCAACAAGAATCAGCATTAGATACAACAGCAGTGTCATCATAAGTTATATGGAACAAACCATCCATAAACTTTGCATGCAAATAGTCCTCTTTGCCTTTACTGATGACACAGACGCTCCTCTTGAAGGAAATCTGAAAACCACGCCCAGTAAGCTGTGGGACGCTAAGCAAGTTGCTCGCAGCTCCCGGGACATAAAGTACACCGCTGACGGTTGTGTGCAAACTTGCAAGTTTCACAGTCCCTTCTCCTGCGATTTGCAACGTCCTTCCATCAGCCAGGTGGATCTCACCTTCCTGAAGTGTGAAGGAGATAAAGAGATGGCGGTCCTTCGAAACGTGGTGGGTGGCTCCTGAATCCACAATAAACCTGCCTTTGGCTGTTGGAGCAGTCTTTTCAGCAAGCACACCCTTGTTTCCCACAGGCGTGGGTTTTTGCAGCTTGCCCCCCTGCTGCTCCTGGCCAGCAGACGTGCCTTTGGCCTTTGGTGAAGCTGTGCCAGCAAACATCGCTTTGTTTTTCCCTGGCACGGGCTCTTCACCCTCCCTCTGCTCCTGGCCATCTGCAGGCGTCTGTGTATGTTTACCTTTGCCTTTCCGGCCTCTGCAAAGGCGATGGCCTTGGTTCCCATGAGAAACAGAGCTCTCAGCTGCCGACTCCTTGGCTCCCCCTGGAGGCTGGAATGCTGCCTGGGATGACGTGACGGTCAGCTCCCCCTGCAGCTTGCAACCGGTGCCCTCAGCATCCCTGCATTCACTCGCATTCTGGGAAACAGCTAGGACCTCCGATGCAGTCAAACTCTGGGCTGGGATTATTGGCTTGTGAGCTTTCATCAAAGCATTCCACATCCCATGTGCAGTGGTGCTGCCAGCCAGCGTCTTAGTTTCCTCAAGAGATACGGATAAGACTATTACGTCTATCGCCTTCGAATGATCGGCTTTCCATCTCTCTGTCAGAGGAACTGGGGGGGGGGGGGCTCAAATACGGTATGCCAGACCCCAAACTGACGCAGCAAACTTTCACACCATTTTGCCCAGGTTTCATAATTCTGCCCATCCAACTTAGGGCTCTGAGCATCTCCAGAAGCTTGGAAAAACTCCATTTCCAGCTTTTGCTTGAGCCGTGAGTCTTATTATGCCTTCAAAGACTCCTTATCTTGGCAGCCATTAATCACGAACTCTTTGGCTCGGCTCCCAGGCCAATTAAGCCGTCCAGAGTTCAAAGACTCCTTGCTGAGGTAAACAGAAAAGCGTCCCTTTCTTTCGCTTTCCCCACAACATACCTCACTGACGCAGTCTGTTGCAGCTTTTACTCTTCTGTAGGTGCTGTGAATCTGGGCCCATAACCTTGTTGTTGGGTAACTGCCAGGGAGATATTGTCCAACATGGCCCAAGCCGGCTGCCGGACGTCCATCAAACTCCCGTACCTCAGGCAGATCCAGCAGTTAGCGACACGAAGCCGTTCTGGAAACAGATTGCCACATTCCAGGCTTGTGCACAATGTTTATCAGCAGAAACACAGCCGAAAGCTTGCACCGCAGAAGAGCATAATTTACAGAATTTATTTATCGTTGAACAGAACAAAGGAAAACATGACCGTTCTGTTCTGAGTCTCCGGTCAACTGAGAAAACGAAAGGAAACAGCAAGAACATAAACATCCTGTGACTAGGACATGCGCAGACTCTGTTACTCACAAAGCCTGCTCCCTTTTAAGGTGGAACGGAAATATCCTAACATCCTCTTCCCCCAGGCTAAACATACCCAACACTCCTTCAACCATTCCTCATCAGGCTTGGGTTCCAGACCCTTGGTCACCCTGTTCGCCCTCTTCTGAACACATTCCAGCTTGTCAATATTAAACTGTGGTGACCAGAGTTGGACACACTGATCCAGGTTGGGTCTGAGCAAGGCAAAATAGAATAGTAGTGTTACTTCCTTTGACCTGGACACTAGACTTCTGTTGAAGCAGCTTAGATTAGCATTCACTTTTTTTGCTGCTGCATCACACTATACTCTCATGCTAAGCTTGTGGTCTACTAAGACCCTAAGATCTCTTATTCTTTTCACATGTTCTGCAGTCAAGCCGGGTGTCACCCATCCTATATTTGTGCACCTGGTTATTCCTGCCTCCATGTCAAACCTTACATTTGTCCCTATGGAAATTCATTTTTTAAAAAAGTTTGGGCCCATTTGTTTACTTTTTTCTTCCACAGAGAGCTGCACCGAAGATGCGGAATGCGTGCGTCCCTGAAGTCTGCGGGGAGGCAGCCTCCAAAACATCGGTTCTCCAACTTGTATTTCAGAACGCCCTCAGAAAAAGAAGAATCCAAAGATCCAAAGAAAAAATAAAAATTTGGAGACGGAAATGTAAACACACAGCAAATAATAAAAGTCTTTTATTGCATTGTGTTGCATGTTTTGTCCTCTGTCATATATGCAGGGAAACGCTTGATATTTTCAAATACATGGTGGGGATACTTTGGGCCCCTTAACGCTGGTGTTTTATTGCAGCTATGTTCTGGACACAAATCCACACAGGTAGTGAATTTAGCCTGCTTTGGTTGGTCAGAATAATAGAGTGCAATTATTTTGCTGTAGAGGGAAGAAAGAAAACCATGATGAGAGAAAGCCAGTAAAAAGTTCCTTCCCCTTTCAGGGAAGAAGAAGACAATTTGTATGTACCGTATTTTTTGCTCTATAGGACGCACTTTTCCCCCTCCAAAAATGAAGGGGAAATGTTTGTGCGTCCTATGGAGCGAATGCAGGCTCCTTGGCTTCAGCGATAGCAACGGGAAGCCTCCGAAGCGCAGAGGGAGCGCTTCCTCCGTGTTCCGGAGGTTTCGCCTTGCTTTCGCTGAAGCCTGGAGAGCGAGAGGGGTCAATGAGCACCGACCCCTCTCGCTCTCCAGGCTTCAGTCAGCTATCCGCAAGCCTTCGGAGCGCAGCAGGAGTTCCCTCCGCACTCCAAAGGCTTGCGGATAGCAGCCTGCAGCCTGAAGTCCGGGGAGCGCAGCGCCAACTCCTGCTGCACTCCCCAGGCTTCAGGCAGCTACCCACAAGCCTTAGGAGCGCGCCCCCAGCCCCGCAAGCCCCGGGAGCGGCAGCAAGGCTGCACGCAACCTTGCCACCGCTCCCGGACTTGTTCTGGGGTCTGGGGAAGCTTGGGCTTCCCTCGCCCCATCCCCACGGCTAAAAACCAAGCCAAGACAGCGAGTGGGATCCATCCCGCTCACTGTCTTGGCTTCTGCCAAAGCCGCGCACAGCCTCTCCCGGCTGGAGAGGTTGCGCACAGCTAAAGAGGAAGCCAAGACAGCCAGTGGGATGGATCCCGCTCGCTGTCTTGGCTTCTTTGCTCTTTGGGGCTGGGGGGGGGAAATATTTTTTTCCCTTTATTTCCCCCCCTAAAAACTAGGTGTGCACTATGCTTAGGTGCGCCCTATGGAGTGAAAAATACAGTAATGCTTCAGCTGCCCCTTGCAATTAAGATAAAATTAGAGGGACTTTGGAAGCAGAAGCCTGCAATTAGGAAGCAATTAGAAGCAGAAGTCACAAGAAGGAAACTTCTAATTCAGATTGCAGGGGAACGCTGCTCAACCGAATGGGCATTGCCTGATTATATAGCATTCTATATAGTGTTGTACCTAGGGATGCGGGTGGCGCTGTGGTTAAACCACAGAGCCTAGGGCTTGCCGATCAGAAGGTCAGCGGTTCGAATCCGCACAATGACGGGGTGAGCTCCCGTTGCTCAGTCCCTGTTCCTGCCAACCTAGCAGTTCGAAAGCACATCAAAGTGCAAGTAGACAAATAGGTACCGCTCTGGCGGGAAGGTAAACGGTGTTTCTGTGTGCTGCTCTGGTTCCACTTTCAGATGTGTTGTGTACTGTGCTGAATCCTAGAACAATAGGATCCAGAATGCAGCAGTCTGACTGGTCCGCAGGAGCCACCCAATCCAGCTCCTGGATGAAGTGAATCAGCAACCTGATTGGCCTACAGGAGCAGCCCGGAATTAGCCAATCACGCGGGGCCCATTGTGTAAATAATGTATATATAGCTAGACGTTTTGGGGAAAGTTTCTTTTTTATATATAAAATATTTATTAAGGTTTAAGACACAAACATACACAATAACATTAAGGTTTAAGACACAAACATTACACAATAAGGTTTACAGAAATACAAAATAAAAAAAGTTATCAAGCTAAAGAAAAAACACACATGGAAAAAATATATAAAAAGGGGGGGGGGACCATGATAGCTAAATAGAAAAAGGAAAACAGAAAAAGTTTAAAATTAACTCCATCTTTCAATAATCCTTGGTCTCATTTCCTTAATTCTTTGACCTCCTCACACCTCCCCTTTTGTATTCCCATTTAAAAAATCCTTTCAGCAAATCCTTGCCCTCTGTCATTTGTCATAACTCAGTATCTTGACCTATTATAAATATATATTTTTAACCGTTACCAGTCCATACTTGCATATTCTTAAAACAAAACTTTTTACCAATACCTCTTATTTTCCATCCGACATCATTTTAGCATTCCTTAATTTTACAGTATTTCTGCAAGTATTCTTTAAATTTCTTCCAATCTTCTTCCACCGACTCTTCTCCCTGGTCACGGATTCTGCCAGTCATTTCTGCTAATTCCATATAGTCAATCACCTTCATCTGCCATTCTTCCAGGGTGGGTAGATCTTGTGTCTTCCAATACTTTGTGATGAGTATTCTTGCTGCTGTTGTTGCATACATGAAAAAAGTTCTATCCTTCTTTGGCACCAATTGGCCGACAATGCCCAGGAGAAAGGCCTCTGGTTTCTTCAGGAAGGTATATTTAAATACCTTTTCAGTTCATTATATATCATTTCCCAGAAGGCCTTAATCTTTGGGCATGTCCACCAAAGGTGAAAGAATGTACCTTCAGTTTCTTTACATTTCCAACATTTATTATCGGGCAAATGATAGATTTTTGCAAGCTTGACTGGTGTCATATACCACCTGTATACCATTTTCATAATATTCTCTCTTAAGGCATTGCATGCCGTAAATTTCATACCTGTGGTCCATAACTGTTCCCAGTCAGCAAACATAATATTATGTCCAACATCCTGTGCCCATTTAATCATAACAGATTTAACTGTTTCATCCTGAGTATTCATTCATCGCTACTATGAGCTGAACAAAGAGCATGAAATTCACACTCGACACTGAGCATATTTCAAGATGATTGTAGAAAAACGCCACAAAAGGGCCATAACATGAAGATAACCTCCAAGCACCAGCCATCCTGACCTAACGTCTCCTTTATTCTCTTCTGAGTCAGGAATAAAAGGTCTTGCATGATTGCCCCTCTCTCTAATGCACCCGCTTTTTCAGTAATTGCCCTAATGCAGTCTGGAAAACTGATCTTCTTCCTTACCTAACAGCTGCCTTTAAGCCAAGGTGGTTATGACCAGAACAACATAACAAATTAGCGTTTCCCTCTTGCTGAGCTTGAAGAAGAAAACCAACTTAAGGGAAAGCAGAGCTGGTGGAATGGTGATAAAAAAGACAAGCTGGCCTTCAGATTGGACCACACTCTGCTTTTCAGACCTGCTCTTCATCCAGATTAATCGGCCATTCGGACAGAGTTGTCAGCGGCAAAAGAAGGCAGGGCTTTGCACCTTAGTATTTAGTACTATGAAAGATGCAGGAGTCTTGTCATTGCCCTATACAGGTGAAACTTGGAAAATTAGAATATCGTGGAAAAGTGCATTTATTTCAGCAACTAATATATGAGATAGACTCATGACACGCAAAGTGAGATATGTCAAGCCTTTATTTGTTATAATTGTGATGATCATGGCGTACAGCTGATGAAAACCCCAAATTAATGATCTCATCAGCTGGTGTTGGTCTTCATTAAGACCACTGTGCTTCATTAAGTCCAGGGTCAACACAGGTGTCTACCAGGAGATTTTGGAGCACTTCATGCTTCCTTCCACAGGCGAGCCTTAAGGGGATGCTGACTTCATTTCCAGCAGGACTTTGGCACCTGCCCACACTGCCAAAAGTATCAAAACCTGGTTCAATGCCCATGGGATTACTGTGCTTGATTGGCCAGCAAACTCGCCTGACCTGAACCCCATAGAAAATCTATGGGGCATTGCCAAGAGAAAGATGAGAGACATGAGACCGAGCAATGCAGAAGAGCTGAAGGCTGCTATTGAAGCTTTCTGGTCTTCCATAACACCTCAGCAGTGCCACAGGCTGATAGCATCCATGCCACACTGCATTGAGGCAGTAATTGATGCAAAAGGGGCCCAAACCAAGTACTGAGTACATATGCATGCTTCTACTTCTCAGAGGTCCAATATCGCTCTATTTTCAATCCTTGTTTTGCTGATTTCATTTAATCTAATTTTCCGAGATTGTTAATTTGGGGGATTGTTAATTTCATTAGCTGTACACCATGATCACAATTATAACAAACAAAGGCTTGACATATCTCACTTTGCATGTCATGAGTCTATCTCATATATTAGTTTCACCTTTTAAGTTGAATTACTGAAATAAATGAACTTTTCCACGATATTCTAATTTTCCGAGTTTCACCTGTACTTAAGACCAATGAGAAATACCTAATGCCCTTGTTCTGTTAGTGCAAGGATTTATGTGCACGATAGAAAAACTGCCCCCCTTTCTCCACCTCTGCCCACCCCTCACTTACCCCAGACCCCCCCTGGAGGGTTGGAGGAAGCCCAGAACAGATTTAACAGAGCATGGGATACAAAACCAGAGGTGCCACAGTCTCATATTATGCTTCATTTGGAGATCTCGTTTTGGTAGGGGCAAAAGCTCAGACCCTCCAAGTGCCCCTATTTTCCAGGGACAGTCCTGGATTTATAGAAGCCATCCTGGGTTCTGATTTGATCCCAGAATGTCCCACTTTTCCTTAGGACGTCCCTGTTTTCATTGGAGAAATGTTGGAGGGTATGGAGTTATGCGACCCCCCGAGCCAAGGCGATAAGTAACTCTACAACCTTTAGAAGGCATCTGACGGCAGCCCTGGAAGATTTTTTAAATTGTTTAATGTTTTATTATGTTTTTATATACGTTGAAAGCCACCCAGAGTGGGCAGGGTATAAATAATAACATTTATTATTATTATTATTATTGACGCCCCTATTTTCATTGGGGAAATGTTGGAGGGTGTGAAATCTGTCCACTATACAGTCTCTGTTCCTCCTCCCCAAAGACCTGCAATACAATCACTGCCCTTCAGAGTTGCTGTATTAATAGGTGAATTTGGTAAAGGTAAAGGGCCATTAGGTCCAGTCGTGACCGACTCTGGGGTTGCGGCGCTCATCTCACTTTACTGGCTGGGGGAGCCGGCGTACAGCTTCTGGGTCATGTGGTGAAATATACTCAGAGTCGAGAGTGGATTTCATGCTCTTTATTCAGCTCATAGTGGTGAGGAGGAATGGAAGTTCCACTAAAATATTTGCTTTATATGCATTATTTTAGACAATGGGCTGCACTTGATTGGCTATTTCTGGGATTCTCCTGTAGGCCAATCAGGTTGTGGATTCACTTCCACCTAGAGCTGGATTGGGTGGCTCCTGCGGACCAATCATGCTGCTGCGTTGTTCTAGGACCAATCACACTGCTGCATTCTGAATCCTATTGTTCTAGGACCAATCAGACTCCTGCATTTTGGGTTTTTTTATGTAATAATTTTTATTAAGTTTTCCATTTTAACAATCCAATCAAATCGCATTAAATATTCAAATTGTATCATATCATAAAGTCTAAATATTTTGCTAAATTATAATTTTTTTGTTGGGGGTTCCCATGCTTCGAGTTCAGTAGGGTCCAATCATCTCATGTTTCTACTGCCTTGAGTGTCCAATAGTCCTTTCTTTAAATCTCCTTGTTGTAATCCTTCTTTCTTTCATAGCCTCTGAGTTGTAATATATATAGCAATAATATACTTCTGTATGAACTTTGTATGACTCTCCCTTTTTTTGCAGCTGGTAAGTCTTTTATTTGCAGCATGTCCTCACACGCTGGTGTTTATGCCGAATCCATCCAAAAGTCCTTCTCGGGTGGCAGACGCCATCTTTTCTCAGTTCCGATGAAATAAAATCTAGGCGTTTGCTCATTAATTTTCTCAGACAGGTTGCACCAAACATTAGTCTTTCCAGAGGAGGTTTGCCAAATCGTACTTGAAATACAGAAATAATAACAAAGTAAGAGCTCGCCTCCCCCCTATGACTATCAATCTCTGCAACTCAGTCTGTCTCATAATGGCGGATCCCGATTAACTAGTGTGCACAGGAGAGCCTTTTATCTTCAAAGAACAAAGGCTTTAGTTGATATTATTATTTCCACACAGTTTATATTTTCCAATCTCACTTGCTATAAGTAATGTAGACGATTCTTCGGGGGGGGGGGCATTGTTAAGTAGTATCATAGTAGGAAAAGAAAAAGTTTTATCCCCCCTCCTTTCTGTTCCGTTTCAACATACCAGCATAGATGTTATTCTTTGATGTTTTCTTTATTCCACTCCATCACTCTTGGCACCTCAGTGGCTGGCTTAATTAGCAGATTAAATACCCTTTCTTCACTCGAAGCATGTCCATAACTCTTATATCCAATCTTTTATCTTAAGAAATGGAACTTGGAGTGCTCACAGAGACAGCGTCCAGGAGATCCGAGCTCCCTCGAGGGCTTTCCATCTAGTGCCCCCACCCCCTCCTTCTTTACGAACTCGGGGGTGGTTTGTGGGCAGCCGCAGATGAGACTGCATCTTCCCTTCCACCGGGAAGAATTTGGGAGGCTGATTACTCCCATCTCAGCCTCTAAATTACCTCGTGTGAGCTGGAGAGATGGTATTGTCGGCCATGTCAGTGTTTGTAAAAAGCAAAAAAAGAAAGAAAGGGTTCTGACCTCCCTTTGTCTCCTCAGTCTCCTTGTCGGCACAAAAAGAGTCCACGAGACTACCCTTGCAGAGTTTTATTCTTAAAAGTCCTTGTGCAAAACACGACTGAATAACTATACACACCAGCACCAACCAACCCAAACACCAGCCACAGCCCAAACTAACATTTCTCACTTATATATACAACTTGGTGCAGACCGCTGAGTCATGCTGACCCAGCTTTATTCGCATTAAAGAAACAGCGGCCATTTTAGCCGTGACACCCCTTCTGTTTCTTAAATGCGAAAAACCCCAACAGAAACAATACATTACAACAATACAACAATACATTATATACATAAACCCAGTTTTCTCATCAATTCATTATGGCATGTTGCTGGCAAAGGCTTGGTAAACAAATCAGCAATATTATCTTGTGACTGACAATACTCCAGTTTGATTACCCCATTCTGTACACAATCTCTCACATTCGCATGACGGATAGCAATATGTTTTGATGCGGATTTCATTATTTCCGAGCCTGCTAATGCAATGCACGATTGGCTATCTTCATACACTTGGATAGGCAAATCTACTTTACAATCTAGATCTTTTAGTATCTGTATAAACCATATGATTTCATTGCATGCTAGCGACAGGCTCCCATATTCTGCCTCACAGGATGAGGTCGCAACAAATCCTTGTTTCTTTGACCTCCATCCAATTATGGAATTGGCAAACATCATGACCATTCCAATCGTAGATTTTCTAGTAGCTACACAGCTTCCCCAGTCCGCATCAACAAATACTTCTAGTTTTTCATCTTGTGTACTAGATATCTTTAAACATACATTTAACGTCCCCTTTAGATATCTGATAAGCCTTTTCAAAGCACACCAATCGGCAGTACTGGGTTTAGATACACGTTGGCTCAGAACATTTGTAGCACATGCAATGTCTGGCCTTGACCACTGGCTTAAGTACAACAGTGATCCTATTTTTGAGTGATACAACTCAGGCTGATCAAATTCATCATCGCACACTGTCTTTGGGAAATCTGGTGTCATGGGAGTCTGAACTGGCTTGCAGTTTTCCATGCCAAACTGCTCTATCAAATGAAGAATTTTCTCTCTGGCTCAATAGGAAGCTTCCATCAGCTTCCTGCCTTACTTCTACTCCCAAGTAATTGCTTACAGGCCCTAAGGCTTTAAGCTTAAACCTCTTTTCTAGTTGATTTGTGAGCTTCTGGATCTCATCTGTGGAACTCCCTGCTACAAGCAAATCATCAACAAAGACTAAGAGCATTAGATATTTGTTGCCTGTCCCCTTGGTGTACAAGCATGGATCAGCCACACTCCTTTTAAAACCAAGTTTTACAAGGGCTTCATTTAAACACTGGTTCCAACACCTTCCACTTTGTTTGAGACCGTAAACAGCCTTTCTCAAATGCCAGACTGCACCATTCTCCTCTTCAAACCCAGGGGGTTGTCTCATTAACACTTCATGGTCTAAATTTGCATGCAGATATGCAGCATCAACATCAAAATGGTGCACTGCTAGTTGTCTTACAGCAGCAATGGAAAGCATTAAACGAAAAGTTTCATTCTTTACTGTGGGAGAAAACACTTCATCATAACTCTCCCCTTTTAATCTGAGTGAACCCTCTGGCTACTAATCTGGCTCGAAAACATGGTTCCCCAGATGCAAGGGTCTTCCTTTTGTAAACCCACTTGCATGACACCACTCTGCCACCAGGTGGCGGCATTATGACCTCAAACACTTTGTTACGTTTAAAAGAGTCCATTTCTTCTTTCATAGCTTGTTCCCACAAAGCACGTTCCCCAAGGGGTAAGTCTAAGACTTCATTATAACTTTGTGGTTCCACACAACTCACACTGCATACTCTCACTCCTCCTAGGGTCAAACGCTGAGGAGGTACACCCTTGTTTGAACGCTGGGAGCGTCTAGGCACAACTACTTCTTCTTCCCCCCTTATCTCTGGCTCTTCTTCCTCTTTCTCTAGAGAAGTATTATCTATTGCCACATCTTTTGGGGAAATCTGTGCCTCTTCCTCATTCTGCTCCTGTGTTGCCAATGGCTGAGAAGAAGCCTCTTCTCTTACTTGCAGGGGCAGTAGGCAATCAGGGTTGGCATGGATCGCAGTCCATCTGTCCTGGTCAGCAAAGTCTGCACTTCGTGACAGAACCACGCGTCCTGGGCGTAAATTGAAACGCCACCCTTTGCCATAGGACTGATATCCCACAAACCGCAGTTTCTGCGCTCTAGCGCCCCCTTTCTGGCGCTGAGCTTTGGGAATGTTTACATGTGCCCAAGAACCCCAATTATGGAGCATTGTCCACTCTGGTTCTTTACCAAACAACACACGATATGGAATATCTTTTATAGAGCTAGACCAGGTTCTATTAATCAAAAAGTTCACGGTCAGAAAAGCCTCGCCCCACAGCCTATGGTTGTGGCCCAATCCTGCATCCACTAGCAGGCAGTCCTTTACTGACTGTATTACAGCCCCACGTCTTTCACACAGACCATTTTCAGCAGGGCTATAAGGGTTAGTCAAACGGTGAGTGATCCCCTTACGTCGCAACCATGCCCCAAATTGTTTGTTCAGAAATTCTCCGCCCCTATCTGTTTGCAGCTGCACAACAGGGTGAGCGAAGAGCTTTTCAGCTTGGGCAACCCATTCTCTGAATGTGGGGAAACACTCAGATTTCTGCTTTAACAAAAACAGCCAACTAAAACGTGATTTGTCATCTATTACCAGAAAAGCATATCTGGCGCCCCCTTCAGTCTTCTGTGGAAAAGGGCCTATCACGTCACAATGGACAAGTTCTAAAACCTCTTTAGATACTCTGTCGCTTTTAGAAGCCACAGGCTTCCTCTTAGATTTGGCCATTTTACATACATTGCAATCTAGGAAACAGTTACAGCTATTTACTTTTAGGTTCTTGCACACCTTTTGCATTTCTGAAAGCACACGGAAATTGGCGTGACCCAGTTTTCTGTGCAGTTGATGTACACACCCCTTATGAACTGGCAAATTATCCTGAACCACCTGGGCTGCTTTAACTGGCTTGTCCTGCATTACATATAACCCATTTTCCAACTTTGCATGGCCACATACCTGAGTTCCATTCTTTATCAGACAGCCATCCTGCGTGAACTTAACACTATACCCTGCATTAATCAAACAGCTTACAGACAGCAAACAATAGTCCAAACTGCTGACAAACAGAGTCTCTGGTAGAGTAGTGTTCAAGCACTGCAGGAAACATGTTCCCTGGCCATCAATCTTGCTTCTACGACCATCAGCAAGATAAATTGAGTCTTTTCCATCAGCTGGCTTCTCCAGGGTCTTAAAGTCCTCCCGACTATTGCAGATAATCCTGCTGCTGCCAGAGTCCAGCAACCATGTTCCTCGAGGTATCTGCCTCTCCTCTCGAGAAAACGCAGACACAAACTGAGCAGAACGCGTGTTCTTCTTCCCTGAAGAGAACCCCTTCTGCTTACGTTTCTGTGTCGATTGCTGTCTCTGCTCCATGTCGTCTCCTGGAAGTCTTGCCCTGCATTGACGTTGGAGATGCCCAGGTTGGTTGCATCTATAGCATCTCCTCACCGCCATGGCCAAGTCCAAACCTTGGCGTTGCTCCATTGGCAGATTCTGCTGCTGGCCCCCTCGGCTGTAACTCCTCCGCTCTTGGAGTTCAGCCTGTCTATCTGACCTTCTTTCTGCTTCTTCGGTCAATCTGCCAACCACATACTCAAGGGTCAGATCTCGGGGACGCATACTCTCCATGCTGTTAATCACAGGCAACCAGCTTTCAGGCAAACTTGAAAGGATAATGTAGGTTTGGTCAGTCTCATCATAACGCTTACCTCTCTGCTGTAGTTGAAGAAACAGAGATTTCAGCATTTGAAGATGAGTTGCCAAACTCTCACCTTCTTTCATAACAGTCCTGAACAGCCTTCTGGTCAGAGAAATGATAGTTCCAGCAGTTTCTCTGACATGCATTGCCCTTAATAAATTCCAGCACTCAAACGCTGTGCTGTCATTTGCTACATGCAGTAACTGAGAGTTGCTCAAACACAGCATAATTTGGGCACGGGCCCTTTCATCTAGCCGTTTTTTCTCAGCAGAGTCCCGTCTCAAAACCTCAGTTTCGACACAGTCCCATAGTCCATCTCTCCTTAACAACTGCTGCATTTTAATTGACCAACTCAGCCAGTTGCTCTCTGAGAGAAGTTCAAAAGGGATGCCTCCCCCAATATTTACAACTTGGGAAGACTGGAAATCTGCCATCTCTGCTGGTGCTTGCTGAGCCCCTTCTGTGGGGTCTCCAGCAATCTCTCCTGACTCTCTCTTTAGAGTCCAACTAGATGGTCCTGGCTGGTACTCACCGGCTTCTAGCTGCTGCCTCTGTTGACCCTCAGGTCCCGTCTGGCTCTGCAACTGGTGTAGCCGCTCTGTGAGTCGCCTACTGTGGTCCTCTAGCAGTTCAAACTGTTCCAGTGGCCGATGCTGAGTGCTTTCCTGATCCTCAGATCCTAGCTGCTCCAGCGTCGCGGCAGACAGTTACAGCTTGCTACCAACTGCTCCAACGCACAGCCACTGGCTCCAGGCACCACCAGGACTCACCAGCTCCTTGCTGAAATGCTGTTAGTCGTTTTGCACTCTGCACATGCTCAGAAACACTGGGCCCATAACCTGTCAGTGTTTGTAAAAAGCAAAAAAAGAAGGAAAGGGTTCTGACCTCCCTTTGTCTCCTCAGTCTCCTTGTCGGCACAAAAAGAGTCCACGAGAATACCCTTGCAGAGTTTTATTCTTAAAAGTCCTTGTGCAAAACACGACTGAATAACTATACACACCAGCACCAACCAACCCAAACACCAGCCACAGCCCAAACTAACATTTCTCACTTATATATACAACTTGGTGCAGACCGCTGAGTCATGCTGACCCAGCTTTATTCGCATTAAAGAAACAGCGGCCATTTTAGCCGTGACAGGCCATCTTCCGTGGCGCCCCTAGCAGAGCCCCCCAGACTGCTGCATTTTGGATCCTATTCAACTCAGTACATAACATGTGACCAGCATGACTAAGCTGCTTCTGGTGAACCAAACAGCAGCTGTTTATCTTCTCACTGGAGTGGTACCTATTTATCTACTTGCACTTTGACGTGCTTTCAAACTGCTAAGTTGGCAGGAGCAGGGACCAAGCAACAGGAACTCACCATGTTGCGGGGATTCGAACCGCTGACCTTCTGATTGGTAAGTCCTAGGCTCTGTGGTTTAACCCACAGCACCACCCTAGCAATAATACGGTAACATGCAACCCACCACTAAATTTGATGCTGTTGTTGTATATATATTTGAGAGACTGGCTTATCCCCTAAACACCCAGCAGAAGGCTGTGATCCACAGGGCAGTTTCTTCTGCAAGTTCCCAAGATCTCAGAGTCCCTCTATGGATTAACTCAGACCAGGGCTTTTAGTGCAGCTGCCCCTGTTCTGTGGAATAGCAGTCCTGTCATGATAGGACAGACAGCTGCCATCTGCCCTTTCTGGAAACATTTTTGTTCTGACAGGCTTTCCTGGCTGGGTAAATGGATTTTTACCAAGAGTGTCAACTTGTCGGGGTTTCAGTCTTGTTTCAAAGGCATTTGTTGCTTTTTTGCGTCTTTAACGGTTTTTAATCATCTTCGGTGCACATCGCCTTGATGCAGCGGCTTAGAAGGTGATTGATAAATCAGTTATGATTAGAATAAGAATGTATTGAGAGGTGTTAGTTTTAGCATGGCAGTGGATGGGGCAGCAACCTCACAGGCGGTAATGATCTCTCCTAGGGGAGCAAAGCCTTCATCAGATTAATCACATTGGCTCATTTCCAGAGCATCTCTTGGCTCATTTGCGTGTGTTTTTACACGAGTAGAATGTGTCCTTTTATTTAAAATGCATCTCTGGGTTATTTATGGGGCACAGGAATTTGTTCATATTTTTCTCCCAAAATATAGTCTGGCCCACCACATGATCTGAGGGACGGAGGACAGGCCCATGGCTGAAAAAGGTTGCCGACCCCTGAACCAGATGAACTACGTGGTCCCTTCCAACTCTACAATTCCATGATTCTATTATTCTAACCAACTAAAGCAGGCTAAATCCACTACCAATGTGGATTTGTGTCCAGACCACATCTGCAATAAAACACCAGCGTTAAGGGGCCCAAAGTATCCCCACCATGTATTTGAAAATATCAAGCGTTTCCCTGCATATATGACACAGGACAAAACATGCAACACAATGCAATAAAAGACTTTTATTATTTGCTGTGTGTTTACATTTCCGTCTCCAAATTTTTATTTTTTCTTTACGCTCTTTAGGATATTCTTTGGATTCTTCTTTTTCTGAGGGCGTTCTGAAATATAAGTTGGAGAACCAATGTTCTGGGGGCTGCCTCCCCGCGGACTTCAGGGACGCACGCATTCCGCATCTTCGGTGCAGCTCTCTGTGGAAGAAAAGAGTAAACAAATATGAATTTTTCTGTGCTTTAATGTTCTGGCAAGCCTTTTGGGCTGGTCACAAAGTCTCCCCTGGTATTCTTGCAGTGAAGCTGGTAAACTGGCCTAGAGGATGTGAACTGTTAGGTGGATTTGTAGCTGTTTGACTAACTGAGCTCCAAAAGGACTCCCCTATGGTTCCTCGCAATCCTGGGAGAAAAGGACAAGTGGGGTGTCATCAAATTTGCAGATGACACCAAACTGGGAGGGGTAGCTAAAACCTCAGAGAATCGGGACTGAAGATGAGCTTCACAGATTGGAGAACTGGGCCCAAACTTTTTTAAAAAATGATTTTCCATAGGGACAAATGTAAGGTTTGACATGTAGGCAGGAATAACCAGATGCACAAATATAGGATGGGTGACACCCGGCTTGACTGCAGAACATGTGAAAAGGATCTTGGGGTCTTGGTAGAGACCACAAGCTTAACATGAGAGTATAGTGTGATGCAGCAGCAAAAAAAGTGAATGCTAATCTAAGCTGCTTCAACAGAAGTCTAGTATCCCAGTCAAAGGAAGTAACAATACTATTCTATTGTGCCTTGCTCAGACCCAACCTGGATCATTGTGTCCAACTCTGCTCACCACAGTTTAAGAAAGATATTGACAAGCTGGAATGTGTTCAGAAGAGGGCGAACAGGGTGACCAAGGGTCTGGAACCCAAGCCTGATGAGGAATGGTTGAAGGAGTGTTGGGTATGTTTAGCCTGGGGAAGAGAAGACGGAGAGGTGATATGAGCCATCTTCAAATATCTGGAGGGCTGTCCCATGGAAGACGGAGCAAGATTCTTTTCTGCTGCTCCAAGACCCAAAGCAATAGATTGAAATACAAGACAGAAGAGTCTGACTAAACATTAGGAAGAACAGATAGGTAGCCGTGTTGGTCTGCCATAGTCAAAATAAAAAAATTCCTTCCAGTAGCACCTTAAAGACCAACTAAGTTAGTTCTTGGTATGAGCTTTCGTGTGCATGCACACTTCTTCAGATACATTGAAGAAGAAGAAGAAGAAGAAGAAGAAGAATATGTATCTGAAGAAGTGTGCATGCACACGAAAGCTCATACCAAGAACTAACTCAGTTGGTCTTTAAGGTGCTACTGGAAGGAATTTTTTTTATTTTGATTAGGAAGAACGTTCTGCTGCTGAACCTTCTGAGCGTAAAAGCTGCTTGGCAGTGGAAGTTTTTAATGGTAAGTCGGATGGTCATCTGTCTTGTATGATCTAGTTGAGATTCCTGCATTGCAGGGGCTGTACTAAATGACCCGTGGTCATGAATTGTAGCAGCTAATGTGTCTTTGCCTTGGCAGTGGTTTTCCACTTGACTTTTCTGACTCACATTCCCCCTCTTCCTCTCTCCAGCACCCCCTCTTGCTGAGCTTCATCTCTCGCACATGGATACCCTTACCGGTATTGCAGCATGTGCCCGGCACTGCACATCTCCCGTCTTCACCGCACCACTTCCAGCCAGACGCGCAGGGGTCAGGCAGGTCATTTTCCTCCAGGCAGCGCAGAGTTTCCTCGGTGTCAATGAGGCAGCCAAATTCTTCTCCGCAGCAGATGCTGGGGCCAAAGCAGTTTCCTTTCATTTCAGGACCACAGGTGATGCACTGAGAGAGAGAGACAGAGAGAGAGAGAGAGAGAGAGAGAGAGAGAGAGAGAGAGAGAATGGGGTGGTGCTGAGTTTGAGTCTGGCTACGGCAATGTGACTACAGGTATGCTGAATTAGATGGGTGTTTGGTCTGATCCAGCAGGGCTCACGAAAATCCATCCAGACCAACGTTCCCTGCCCCACAGCACAAGCTGGGTGCTGCCAAGCACCCCACAAGCAGGGGGATCCCTGTCCCTGCCTTGGCTATCGGTATTCAGAGGTATATTGCCTCTGAAGCTGGAGTTTTCATCCAACCATGCTGGCTAACACAGACCTGTGCCCCACGATGGATTTCTCCAATTCCCCTTTCAAAACCATTTGAGGCTACACTCCTATGCATATTGTCCTATGTCTAAACACCATGGGTGACATCCCACTTAACGTTACTCAGGGTAGACACACTGAATTTAATGCACATTATCATGATTATGAAAACATTTATATCCTACCTTTTCTCGAAGGAGTTCAAGGTGGTCACATTGCTCTCCCTCTCCCCATTTCATACAGGCATTGTATTAGTTAATTATTTTATATTTTATCTTTCTCACCACATCTACCAGGCAGAGTGATGTGCCTCTCTCCGAATCTGTTTTCTATTTAGCAAAGTTCAGAAATGGACTTTCTTTTTACTCCAATCACACCAGGAATCTTCATTTGAACCGAGTGCCAATGTGAACGTTTGGCTCAACAAGCTGATCACAACCAATTAATATGTATTTCTTTAACAAATTTTATATCCCGCTTGATTGTAAGGAAGCCTTTAAGCAATTTGCAAAAAGTATTAAAATCATCTAAATAGAAGAAAAGTGTTTTAAGTAGGTGCTGAAGCTTAAAGTCAGGGATGGGGGACGTGCCACTCTCTAGCTGGTGTTGCAATGCAGCTCACATCAGACCCCCAGAGAACATGGCCAAATGCCCCAGAGGATACTGGGAGTTGTAGTCCAACAACATCTGGAGGACCTCAGCATCCCCACCCTTGCTTTGTGCGATAACAGTTGCAATCCTGTACTTACTTACCTGGTTGCAAGTCCTATTGAACTCAATAAGGCTTACTTTTGAGTCGCTATGTCTAGGCCTGCCCTGCACTCCCATTTAATTACTGAGGCATTAATTGAGGCCTTTGCAAAGGACTAGTCTTGCAGGAAGGCAGAGTACTTGCCATGCAGCTTGGAAAAGAGCGTTGAAAGGAAGTAAATGCTTCAGTGCAAGTGCTGGTATGAAAAATACTTATAAATCTAATCTGCAATGTTTCTAGTGCATGAGCTGTGCACAGAGCATGACCTCATTGCTTCCCTCGAGGGAGGGTTTCACATTGTCCAGCTCACAGATAAATGAAGAGACTGACACATGTCTAACCTATGGGCTAGTGGCAAGCTGTGGGCAAATCTGAACCCCAAGAAACCACACTTGGCTCTGCTAGCCCTGCAAGCTTCTCTAGGGAACAGAAGTACAGAGAAGAGCAGCACTTAGCACAGGCAACAGAAATGGGCTGGCATGGAAGGTTGAAAGCTGTGCTTCGAGATCCCCACACCGTTACTAATAGAGGCTTTGCCTCTTTCTGAGATTGTGCCAGAATAAATGTAGGTGCATCATCTTCTTGACAATCTAAGACACAAATTAAAGTCTTTTCTAAGATGCTTACTGTCTTATCTCCCTCTCATATAGACATATAAATCTATGGCAGCACACACCCCGTGTGTTCAGAACAACTTTAAAGCACCTAAATAATCCTGGGAATTGTAGTTTGTTAAGGGTCCTGGGAATTGTAGCTCCGTGAGGGGTAGACTGCCATTCCCAGGATTTGGGGTGGGTGCGCTTTAAATGTCCTTTAAAGGAAGGGTCGTCTCTGCAGCCTTGAGGGAGCATTCCTTCACTCTTTTGCTACAGTAGTTGCAGCACCTCTCTCTCTTCCATAAGGAGCAGTGCTCCATCCCTGTAGAGCAGAAACAGGTCTGAGAGGCAGAGCAAAGCAGGAAAGGGATTAGGGACACAAAGACACCTTTGGAACAATTCCCCCAGAACCAGCAAAGGAGCAGAAAAGCAGTCTCTTTCGGAGACAGGCGCATCAACTGAGATTTGCAGGTGCATCAACTGAGATCCTCTCTCTCTCTCCTACCGGTCTGAATTCTTCGCGTTCTATGTCTTCTCTCTTTCCTCGCCAAGGCCAATTCTGGATGTCTGAGACTGATCTCTTTCCTCCCCGAGGGCAGTTCGTCCAAAAGCAAGCTGAAGAGAAGGTGAGTAGGCAAAGGACATAGACTAGAAGAGAGGTCTGAGGCATCCTGGTGGGCATGCAAAGCTTTCTCACAGGCTGTCTTCCTCTCCTGGCTTCTGCCTCCTGTATCTGCCTCCTTCCTGGACCACCTGCCTCTTTATACCCTTCGTAGCTCCCCTTTGCATTGATGCAACACTTCTATCATCATGACCTCGATGGAGGCCCCGCCCCTCTCTCTGGCCCCGCCCACTTTCACTCTGGCCCTGCCCCCTCCACTCCCTCCCTCCCTTTGCGTCCTCCTCCTCCTCCTCTGCCGCGATTGCAGCCACCACAAAACAGACATACTTCCGGAAGCTCAGGAATCCAGAAGAGAAGAAATTTTAAAAAGAATGGGAAATCTTTACAATGTAGATACAAAATCATTGTAAACAGGTCAAAACATTAGCAGGATTTTAAATGCACTTGTTGGGTCTTCATTGCGGGGGGTGGAGATGGGACTGATTCTTCCTCATTTTCAGCCACCTTAGCTTCTCTGTGCAACGTTACTCCAGGGGATGAGTAACTTGCCTTGCAGAAGGAGGAAAGTCTGGAACGGGGATGTGAGGTGAGATACCCAGGTAGCGGAAGTTGCCCCCAGTTCCGCTCACCCCACAGAGGCAGCCTAAGGTCCCAATCGTTTACTGTGGCAGAAGACAAGCCTTCAGTAAAACAGTTCCGGATGTTGATACATATAGCTTTTGCAGAGATATACATACAAGTAGAAAGTATCTCTGCTGCTCCAGCAGTTGAAGACGTAACACGGACTCCGAATCAATACTTCCAAACAGACTCCCTCACTTCACAAGCCTGACCCCAACACGCAGCACAAGACCCCGGACACAATGAGCTGATGTGCCAGAATCACTTATATGGATGGCATTGGGCTGTTGCCATAGCAACTGGCTTGGCTGACCATGCGCCTGTTGGCTTATCTCATTCTTGGGGTGATTTACACTCATGAAGGAAATTAAACCCAACAAAACAGACGACCTCTGCTCTTTATTCCTGCTGGCATGTAACAGGGAAAGTTGGAAATGAATTACTGTGGCACCTTGTTTCTCAAACGCCTTGGTACTCAAACAACTTGGAACCCAAACACTGCAAACCCGGAAGTAAATGTTCTGGTTTGTGAATCTTTTTCGGAAGCCGAACATGCTCCATTTGGACTGTTACGCTGATGTCTGTCTGTTTTTGCTATATATATTTCGTTTTTGCGGCTCTTTTTTGTTTTGTTTTTGTGACTGTGTGGAACCCAGTTCAGCTACTGACTGATTGATTGTGTGACTGCAGTACATTGTTTATTGCTTTCATTTTATGGATCAATTGTCTCGTTGTTTTAGAGGGTTTTTTAAAAAAGTTTCTGGAATGGATTAATCCATTTTGCATTAGTTTCTATGGGAAAACAATCCCTCTGGAATGGACTTCCGGAACGGATTAAGTTTGAGAACCAAGGTAGCACTGTATCGGTATCAACAAGCAGGCAGTCATGTAAGAATAAGCCCTGCAACTAAGTTGGTGCCAAACGTCTTGCTCTGCTTTCCTTTGGACCACATCAGCAAGGCTGAGAGGGGGTCTTGTCATCTGGGCAGGGTCATTATCCACCCTGCCCAGGTTTGCACCCCAAGGAGGTCATTTCAGTGCTGCGAAGGTAGAGGCACACTCCATTGTCTCGCAAGACAGACAGATGCCAACCACTAAAATTTAATAGCTACAGAATCTCTTTCCTTGCTGCATATAGCAATTGCTTATCCATATCAGATTTGTATGGTTCCACAGAGCAGAACCAGTAAAATTTAATAGGTACAGAATCTCTTTCCTTGCTTCGTATAGCAATTGCTTATCCATATCAGATTTGTATGGTTCCACAGAGCAGAAAAGAGGAGGTGTACATACGGGTGCCTGGATATCCCCATAGGCCCTCCCTGCCGCACAAAAAAAAGAGAGATGACTGACAACTGACCACCGTAAGATATCCAGTGCCTAGCTCCCCAGTTGCAACGTAGTGACGGAGGATGCTTAACTCTCATCCTGTTGCAAAATGTTCAACAGTTGCATTGGAGACATTAACACGAGACTGTTGGGTGTGAAGGCTGTTTGATACCTCCATGTTTTGATTCAAGGACTGCCAATGTAGTGCCCATTGGTGAGTCAACCCTCACCAAACCTCCTCCCTCTGTTTTGCAGTGTTGTGCTTTGTTTGGGCCCAAAAAACTCCCCCCAACTCCAAGCAACTCAGATGCCTCCCCCCACGCCACCCCTGCAGTGCGGTCCCCAAAGGAAGACGCTTCCCAGACCTGACACCAGCAGGGAATGACCTTAGGAACGTGGAATTAATATGCAAGGGGGAATCTTTCAGTGCTGCGAAGGTAGACGCACACTCCATTGTCTCGCAAGACAGACAGATGCCAAGCACTAAAATTTAATAGTTACAGAATCTCTTTCCTTGCTTTGTAGAGCAATTGCTTATCCATATCAGATTTGTATGGTTCCACAGAGCAGAACCAGTAAAATTTAATAGGTACAGAATCTCTTTCCTTGTTGCATATAGCAATTGCTTGTCCGTATCAGATTTGTATGGTTCCACAGAGCAGAACCAGTAAAATTTAATAGGTACAGAATCTCCTTCCTTGCTGCATATAGCAATTGCTTGTCCGTATCAGATTTGTATGGTTCCACAGAGCAGAACCAGTAAAATTTAATAGGTACAGAATCTCTTTCCTTGCTGCATATAGCAATTGCTAGTCCGTATCAGATTTGTATGGTTCCACAGAGCAGAAAGGAGGAGGTGTGCCTCACAGTGGAACATACCCGTGTCTGGATATCCCCATAGGCAGTGGCGTAGCGTGGGTTGTCAGCACCCGGGGCAAGGCAAGTAATATGCGCCCCTGCCAAGTAGGGGCAGAGAGCTGCGAGTGCGAGCGCGCCCCCCAGATGTTGCGCCAGGTGCAGCCGGCCCCCCTGCACCCCCCACGCTACGCCACTGCCCATAGGCCCTCCCTGCCACTCACAAAGAAGAGAGATGTCTGACAACTGACCCCCTTGAGATATCCAGTGCCTAGCTCCCCAGTTGCAATTTAGTGGCAGAGGTTGCTTCTTCTCAGATGCCCCCCCACCCCACCCCTGCAGTGTGGTCCCCCAAAGAAGACATTTCCCAGACCTGACACCAGCAGGGAATGACCTTAGGAACGTGGAATTAATATGCAATTTTGTGCTGACTTCCGGTTGGTCTCCTGGTATGGCAGCCGGGAGCTGTTTCGGCTGAAAAAGCCCCAGTGCTTTGAAGAAGGGCGAGACCACGAGAGCATCGTGGTTCCCCAAAAAAACCTCTCAGAGGGCCCATGGCTGCCCGGGCAGATTAGTATGGCAGATTCTGTGAAACGCCCTCCCATCAGATGTCAACAAAATAAACAACTACAGTGGTGCCCCGCAAGACGAACGCCTCGCAAGACAGAAAACCCGCTAGACGAAAGGGTTTTCCGTTTTGGAGGCGCTTCGCAAAATGAATTTCCCTATGGGCTTCCTTCGCAAGACGAAAGCCCATAGGGAAATCTCCGGGACAGCGGGGAAGCGCAGCGCGTCTTCCCCACTGTCCTCAGACCTCCTCCGAAGGCTGGCGGTGGGGCGGAAAGCCCTTCTCCCCGCGCCAGCCTTCGGAAGGCTCCTCCGAAGGCTGGCAGTGGGGAGAAAAGCCCTTCTCCCCGAGCCAACCTTCGGAAGGCTCCTCCGAAGGCTGGCAGTGGGGCGGAAAGCCCTTCTCCCCGCACCAGCCTTCGGAAGGCTCCTCTGAAGGCTGGCGGTGGGGCGGAAAGCCCTTCTCCCCGCACCAGCCTTCGGAAGGCTCCTCCGAAGGCTGGCGGTGGGGCAGAAAGCCCTTCTCCCACCGCCAGCCTTCGGATGGCTGTCCTGAAGACTTGCGGTGGGAGGAGGGTTTTCCTTCCCACCGCCAACATTCAGAATGCTGTTCTGAATGTTGGCGGTGGGGAGGAAAAACCCTCCTCCCACCGCAAGCCCCGGGAACAGAGGAGAAGCGCTGCGCCCCTTCCCCTCTGTTCCCGTACCTGTCCTGAAGGCTTGCGGTGGGGAGAAAAGCCCTTCTCCGCACAGCCAGCCTGGCAAGCGGTTTCCATAGGAACGCATTAATTGATTTTCAATGCATTCCTATGGGAAACCGTGCTTCGCAAGACGAAAAACTCGCAAGAAGAAAAAACTTGCGGAACGAATTAATTTCCTCTTGCGAGGCACCACTGTATCTGACTTTTAGAAGACATCTGAAGACAGCCTTGTTAGGGAAGTTTTTAATGTTTGATAATAATAATAATAATAATAATAATAATAATAATAATAATAATAATAAATTTTATTTATATCCCGCCCTCCCCAGCCGAAGCCGGGCTCAGGGCGGCTAACAACAATAAAACAGTACAAAAGTACAACATAAACAACATTCTAAAATCATTCATTATAAAAATTAATTAATTACTTATTGTCAGTATTTTCACTGCCAACTATTGCAAAGGGTCACATGATCCAATGTTTACATTTCTTACCACTGTATGTATATGGGCGGAAGTCAAATCGACAACTTTTGCTCTTTGTTCTCTCTCCATACAGAGAGGATGTGTGAGAAGACGCTCCCACAGCACGCCATTATTCTTTCAGTTTGTTTGTTTTCTTTGCTGTAAGTAAAATCCTTAATGCTACATTTCCTGCACAATCTTGTTTTTGCTGACTCTGCTAATGTGTGCACATATCTTTCGGATGTGTGTCGCTGCTGTGTATGGTACTCAGAGAACAAGGGGAGCGTCCTGTGATCTGTTATCAGTTATGGGTCCAGAATTGTGTGATTTATGGCGACATGATGGAAAGTGGGTCAAGTCCAGCTGCTAATTAGGCATGTCTGTCTGTTTTGCTGCTAGTTTGCCGATTAGCCTGAAAGAGAAGTGCTTTGCCAGTCATAAATATCTGCTGTTGTGGGCTGCATTTGCAGGCTGAAGAGAATGGCAGAGATGGCCGCAACCCAGGGTGGAAACAAGGCTTTCACATTTCCTTGCCTAGATGCGACGAACTACGCCACATGGAGCTTTCAAATGGAGAGTCTGCTGCTGCATGAGAAGCTATGGCATGTCGTGTCGGAGGACACCCCAGCCCCACTCATGAATGCGTGGACTGCCGCAGATTGGAGGGCTAGAGGCACGATTGCATTGAGAGTCTCTGACGCCCAATTACTAATGATGAAGGGACTTTTAGGGGATTCCCCGCATCGCCGGTCGGTGAAAGAGAGGAGGAGGCATCAGAGGATCTCACCAGGGGTGAAGGGGGTCCTGAGGAGGGGGTGGATGTCAGGGAACTGCCATCAGTGCCGGAGGGAGAGAGCAAAAGCCAGATGCATTATAGAGAGCCTCCAGGGATCGGGATAAGTAGCTCCTCTTCCGGGTCCAGTGGAGAGGAGGCGCAGACGTCGGAAATGGCGAGGCGGTCCCAGGACTCCTTGCCTGGGAGAAGCGAGGAGGGAAGGGGTCCTCCACTGCCCACGCCCTCTCTGCGCAGAAGGCATTCGCGCAGAGAGGGACGGTGCAAACTGGGCGTAAAGGAGCTTCTTTGTTGGAGGAAGCTCAAGAAACGCCCACTCACGGATTCTGCCAGCGATTGAGTCAGCCACGGGACGGGCGAGTGGTGCTCCGGACAGATAAAGTTTACTTTCACAGCCAGCCAGGGAGATATTTGCCTGCTTGCTCACGAGCAACCCCTTGGAACCATAACACCAAGGTAGCACTGTATCGGTATCAACAAGCAGGCAGTCATGTAAGAATAAGCCCTGCAACTAAGTTGGTGCCAAACGTCTTGCTCTGCTTTCTTTTGGACCACATCAGCAAGGCTGAGAGGGGGTCTTGTCATCTGGGCAGGGTCATTATCCACCCTGCCCAGGTTTGCACCCCAAGGAGGTCATTTCAGTGCTGCTAAGGTAGAGGCACACTCCATTGTCTCGCAAGACATACAGATGCCAACCACTAAAATTTAATAGTTACAGAATCTCTTTCCTTGCTTTGTAGAGCAATTGCTTATCCATATCAGATTTGTATGGTTCCACAGAGCAGAACCAGTAAAATTTAATAGGTACAGAATCTCTTTCCTTGTTGCATATAGCAACTGCTTGTCCGTATCAGATTTGTATGGTTCCACAGAGCAGAACCAGTAAAATTTAATAGGTACAGAATCTTCTTCCTTGCTGCATATAGCAATTGCTAGTGCGTATCAGATTTGTATGGTTCCACAGAGCAGAAAGGAGGAGGTGTACCACACAGTGGAACATACCCGTGTCTGGATATCCCCATAGGCCCTCCCTGCTGCACACAAAAAAGAGTTTTGTTTCCTGCTTGGCAGGGGGTTGGACTCGATGGCCCTTGTGGTCTCTTCCAACTCTATGATTCTATGATTCTATGATTCTAAGAGAGATGACTGACAACTGACCACCGTGAGATATCCAGTGCCTAGCTCCCCAGTTGCAAGGTAGTGGCGGAGGATGCTTAACTCTCATCCTGTTGCAAAATGTTCAACAGCTGCATTGGAGACATTAACACGGGGCTGTTGGGTGTGAAGGCTGTTTGATACCTCCATGTTTTGATTCAAGGACTGCCAATGTAGTGCCCATTGGTGAGTCAACCCTCACCAAACCTCCTCCCTCTGTTTTGCAGTGTTGTGCTTTGTTTGGGCCCAAACAACTCCCCCCAACTCCAAGCAACTTCTCCTCAGATGCCCCCCCACGCCACCCCTGCAGTGCAGTCCCCAAAGGAAGACGCTTCCCAGACCTGACACCAGCAGGGAATGACCTTAGGAACGTGGCATTAATATGCAAGGGGGAATCTTGTGACTTGCAAACGCATCAATGAACCCCTCTCAGAGGGCCCGTTGCTGCCTGGGCAGATCAGCATGGCAGATTCTGTGGAACGCCCTCCCATCAGATGTCAAGGAAATAAACAACTATCCGACTTTTAGAAGACTTCTGAAGGCAGCCCTGTTTGGGGAAGCTTTTAATGTTTGATGTATTTATTGTGTTTTTAATATTCTATTGGGAGCCGCCCAGAGTGGCTGGGGAAACCCAGCCAGATGGGTGGGTATAAACAACTAAATAAATAAATAATGCACTGACAAAAGGCCAGACTCCGAAAACATGGGAAGAAGCGTATATCACATTAATTCCCAGACAAAGAACAGATTTAATGAATGTAAAGAATTATAGACCAATTTCGTTGTTAAATAATGATTATAAACGTTTTGCCAATATTCTAGCAAATAGATTTAAGTTGATTTTATATCAGGGCTTTCTTCCTGGTTGAGAGACAGGAATGACAAGCAAGCCGCATTGAATTTCATAGACACAGAAAAGGCATTTGACAACATTTCTTGGTACTTTATGAAGAAAAATTGGGAATTGATGGGTTTGGGGAGTGGGTTTTTGAAAGGGATAGAAGCAACTTATTCAGAACAAAAAGCGATGTTAATAGTTAATAATGTTTTGACAGATAATTTTGAAATTTCTAAAGGAACAAGACAGGGGTGACCATTATCACCTTTATTGTTCATATCAGTTTTAGAGATTCTGGTACAAAAGTTAAGAGAGACACAAGGTGTAAAAGGAATTAAAGTGGGCACAAAGGAATACAAGTTAAAAGCCTTTGCAGATGACTTGGTACTAACGTTAGAAGAGCCACAAGCCAGTGTAACAGAAGCATTGGAAGCAAATGAAGAGTTTGGGCAATTAGCAGATTTTAAAGCCCACACAAAAATGATGGTTAAAAGTATGAATCAGGAACAAATTAAAGAATTACAAGATAAAACAGGAATTTTGGTGGTCAAAAAGGTAAAAATTTGGGTACCTGGTTGACTCCCCAAAACATAAATCTATTTAAAGATAATTATGTATCTGTGTGGAAAGAGGTCAAAAGAAATTTAGAAATATGGGGGAGATTGAAATTGTCATTCTGGGGAAGAATCTCTGTGATAAAGATGAATGTACTACCCAAAATGTTATTCTTATTTCAGACAATCCCAGTGATTAGCGGAATAGGACAGTTTAAATATTGGCAAAAAGCGTTGTCAAGATTTATCTGGTGGGGAAGAAACCTAGAATAAACTTCTTACAGATAAAAAAGAAAGAGGTGGCTTCTTGCCACCGGTTTTAAAGATATATTATGAAGCGTCCTGTCTGATTTGGCTAAGGGATTGGATGAAATTAGAAAACACAGATGTATTAGATTTGGAAGGTTATGGAAACAGATTTGGGTGGCATGCATATTTGTGGTATGACAAAGTTAAATTACACAGAGGCTTCCTGAATCATGCAATAAGAAAACTGTTCTATGAAGTATGGGTTAGATATAAATAATTATTTGAACACTAAAAACCATTGTGGGTCTCACCAGCAGAAGCAATTTCAGTCAAGAGGTTAAATATGAAAGACAATTGGCCTACATATAGGGAGTTGTTAATGGAAAGTGATAAAGTGTTAAAAATGAAACCATGTGACGAAACGTGTGATAAGTTAACAGGTTGGCTACAGTACCACCAAATAAATGACATATTTAAAAAAGACAAAACAAAGAACGGCTTTGAGACTTCTAGATCGAAGCTGGAAACCGAATATTAGAAAGTAAAACAAAAATCCTACCAAAAATGTATGAGTTACTTCTAGAATGGCATACAAAAGATGAGGAAATTAAGGAAGTAATGATAAAATGGGCAATAGATATTGGGCATAACACTGAATTTGATAAATGATCAAGCCTATGGAATATGGGTATGAAATTTACCGCATGCATGACAACAAAAGAAAACATAATGAAAATGATGTATAGGTGGTATTTGACTCCTACCAAATTAGCGAAAATGTATAGAATGAGAAATAAGAATTGTTGGAAATGTAAGGTAAAAGAAGGAGATTTCTATCACATGTGGTGGACGTGTGACAAAGTTAAACTATTTTGGTATAGTATTTATGGTGGAGCGAGATGGATAGTCCAATTAAGAGACGACCATTTTGGGCTATTATGGACCTGCAGTGGAAGCGCTAGGGCTACGCGTTCCCCTGAAAAAGCCCCACAGAAGAGTGGGGTCTCAAGGGCACCAGCCAAATGAGGAGCAACTTGCCGCAATCTCCCTGCTACCTTGCTGCTGTGTTAGCAGCTAGTGGGAGGGTGGGAGCAAGAAGCGGCTTGAGTCTGTTCATGGAGATATCGCAGTCCGGTAGCTGAAGCCACAAGTCGCCACCGAAAGCAACAGATTTTCCAAGCAAGGTTGTTAATGGCAAAATTTCTGGACTTTTTAAAGCTTAATTTGGACTTTAAAAGCAATTTGGCGAAGACAGAAACTAAACAGGAAGTTGACTTCCATCTTCTGACTGACAGGCTCTGCAAGCTGGGATACAGACTGGTGAAGGAGAGTCAGGTTCATGAATTTCTGGAAAAACATGGGAGGGGTCCTAATTCAAAGATGGGCTAAAAGAACTGAAAAGCCCCCTGGAAGAGCAAAGGGAGGCACTGAAACACTTGGGGGAGCAGTGGGTGGAAAAACAGATTTTTTAAACGAAAAGGACAATGGCAAATCTTAAAGTACTAAGTTGGAATGTGAACGGATTGAACAACAAAGCAAAGAGAAACAGGATTGAACATGAAATTCTTAAACAAAACGTAGATATAATCTGTCTCCAGGAAACACATGTAGCAAATAAACACAAAAGAATTCTGATTAATAAAAAATTAGGGATGAATTTCATTTCAGCAGATAATGCAAAAAGACGTGGTGTAGTATTTTATATTAAACCTGAACTTGAACCCAAGTTGATTCAGAAAGATGATAAAGGGAGAATTCTAGTGGTACAAATCAAAGTCCAAGCAGAAAAGATAGTATTGATGGGAATACACACACCAAATGAAAAGAAATCAAAATTCCTTGAGAGCAGCAGCAGCTGCTTTGCTGCTTTGCTGCTTGCTGGGTTTGGGGGAGTTGCGGGTGGGGGTGGGCAGCGCCAAATGGTACCCCTCTTTAGCCTGACACCCGGTGTGGCCCGCACCCCTCACACCCCCATTGCTACACCCCTGCTGAAGAATAAAATGATAAACCCAGAAGGAAAAGCATATGCTTACCCCATTGGAAAAACGATGGCCAAGCTCAAGCAAGTCTGTGATTGGAGATGCATGCATCGCAGATGTTGCTGTTGTTTAGTCATTTAGTTGTGTGCGGCTCTTCGTAACCCCATGGACCGGAGCACGCCAGGCACTCCTGTCTTCCACTGCCTCCCGCAGTTTGGTCAAACTCATGCTGGTCCAACCATCTTGTCCTCTGTCGTCCCCTTCTCCTTGTGCCCTCCATCTTTCCCAACATCAGGGTCTTTTCCAGGGAATCTTCTCTTCTCATGAGGTGGCCAAAGTATTGGAGCCTCAGCTTCAGGATCTGTCCTTCCAGTGAGCACTCAGGGCTGATTTCCTTCAGAATGGAGAGGTTTGATCTTCTTGCAGTCCATGGGACTCTCAAGAGTCTCCTCCAGCACCATAATTAAAAGCATCAATTCTTCGGTGATCAATCAGCCTTCTTTATGGTCCAGCTCTCACTTCCATACATCACTACTGGGAAAACCATACCTTTAACATAGCATTGCATCACAGATATTGCCACCCAAGTTGGAAAGGGCTTCTTTTCTATATTTGAAAGAGGAAGGGAGGATGTAAAGAGGAAGCCCTGGGCAAGAAGATGGGGATTTTAGCTTCAACAGGAACCCTCACCCCCAGTCTATCAATGGCTGTATATGATCCTTCAAGCCATTTGATTTGGTCTTCTTTCTTCCAAAGAAGGGAACGAGCGACAAGTGACGATGACATCGAGAGGTGCTTGACTCAGAGACTTTTGGGGTCAGGCAGGGCTGTCGCTTGGTGATGCACAACATGCTTTCTGTGCATATGCAGACCGCTGTAGGCTGTCTACACATGTTGCCAGCTTGAAATGAGGCCGTGCTGTTCATTTTCTCGATTCGGATCGAAGCTGGTCTGGGGTGGGGGTGAGCAAATGCAGCATTTCATAATAAAACCACAGCACAGAGACAGATTGTGGCCAACACTGTGTGTATGCCGCTTCCCAAATCGTCATCAGGAGCACACTGGATGAAGAACCAATGGAAATGTGAGCACAGCATCATGCTCAACCCTTCACTCCTTGCATCCGAGGTGACTTGTACTGGAAGGCAATGATCCATAGGTGTAGCAAGCAACACTTACTAGCATCTCCTGCTTGTTCAGGCATTCCTCGACCTTACTGGGGTTGAGATCGCGGCTTGGCTCGCTTCCTTGAGTCTTCCATTCTGGAGCCACCTGCTCTGCTGGTGCTTCTTCAGTGCACAATGAGCATAAGAAGAGCTTGACCGCTGGATCAGGCCAAAGGTCCACGTCTCTTCTCAGAGGGGACTGCAAGCAAGGCACGAGTGCCACAGCGCTCTCTACGCCATGCTTCTGATTCCTAGCGACTGGTATTCAGAGGCCTACTGTCTCTGACAATGGAGGGACAATGTAGTAGCCACTGACACTCATCCTCCA
Source organism: Podarcis liolepis (assembly GCF_965112155.1). Classification (NCBI taxonomy): domain Eukaryota; kingdom Metazoa; phylum Chordata; class Lepidosauria; order Squamata; family Lacertidae; genus Podarcis; species Podarcis liolepis. The sequence continues at coordinate 6,100,445 of NC_139564.1, forward strand.
TGCAATGGTCTAACTCTCCTTTTAAAGTCATCTAGGTTTGTGGCCATCATTGTTTCCTGTGGAAGGGAGTTCCAAAGTTTAACTATGAGCTGTGTGAAGTAGGACCTCCTTTTGTCTGTCCCGAATTTTCCAACATTCTGCTTCATTGAGTGGCTCTGCATTTCATCCAGTTGCAGATATATCTATTCCCTTGGAGTCTGTCTGATCAGTCTTATCAAAGCAAGGCTTGCCAGTGTGGAGACGAGTCTAGCGATGGCGCCGTAAGTTGGATTTGCAACTTTCCTGCCCTCTCAGTCTAATGATGTCATAACAGTGGAGTAGATAACAGAATATCCTACATTACCCTCTGAATCTCATCCCTAATGAGTTGCCTTTTAATAGTCCTGACAATTTAAAGTCGGTGACCTGAACGTTCTTGAATTCACAAGTGAGGAACAAGGTCCTCTTTGACCTCTGAATCTGACCTCCTGCGCCCCGTTTAAGTGCCAAATATTAAGGCACAGGAGAGTAGGTAGCAAGATTGCTTCCTGGACAACGGTTAAGAGCCTGATGGTCAATTAGTTAAGCTAAAAGTTCATTACAGAGCGAAGGCGTTCAATGCGATTAAGAGTTTCAAGTCCTTGTCTGCAGCTGCAGCGTTGATGAAAGTGCTAACTGACTCTAACGAAGGTCAGGCAAAAAGGAACAGGTATGGCAGCAACAGATATTAGCCCCGGTTTCATTAATGGTCAGTATTTCTCATTTATATTCAGCATCACTGTCATTGCACCCTTGAAGAAAAAGAACCAATCCTCTCCCAGTAAGCCACTCTAAACCTTGTTTGTAAATATGTGTGTAACAGCAATCATGGCAGCCCATGTGGACCACAAGGTTTGGAAAGTTGGGCAGATCTCCTTTTGCTACACCAGGGTGGGAAGCCTCAGGCCAAAGGGACAATTGCACCACTCAGGTCATCTCTATCTGTCCCTCAAAGTCTCCCTAAGCCAGATACAGTGGTACCTTGGAAGTCGGTTCCAAAACCAAGGTGTCCTTCCCATAGAAAGTTATGCAAAACGGATTAATCCGTTCCAGACACTTTTAAAAACAACTCCTAAGACAGAATAGAATAGAATAGAATTTATTATTTATATCCCGCCCATCTGGCTGGGTTTCCCCAGCCACTCTGGGCAGCTTCAAAGAGTATTAAAATACAGTGGTCTGTTAAACATTAAAAGCTTCCCTAAAGAGGGCTGCCTTATCTGAAGTCTTCTAAAACTCTGGTAGTTGTTCTTCTCTTTGACATCTGGTGGGAGGGCGTTCCACAGGGAGGGCGCCACTACCGAGAAGGCCCTCTGCCTGGTTCCCTGTAACTTGGCTTCTCGCAGTGAGGGAACCACCAGAAGGCCCTTGGTGCTGGACCTCAGTGTCCAGGCAGAATGATGGGGGTGGAGACGCTCCTTCGGGTATACTGGGCTGAGGCTATTTAGAGCTTTGAAGGCCAGCACCAACTCTTTGAATTGTGCTCGGAAACGTACTGGGAGCCAATGTAGGTCTCTCAGGACCAGTGTTATGTGGTCTTGCCGGCCGCCCTCAGTCACCAGTCTAGCTGCTGCATTCTGGATTAGTTGTAGTTTCTGGGTCACCTTCAAAGGTAGCTCCACATAGAGCGCATTGCAGTAGTCCAAGCAGGAGATAACTGGAGCATGCACCACTCTGGCCAGACAGTCTGTGGGCAGGTAGGGTCTCAGCCTGTGTACCAGATGGAGCTGGTAGACAGCTGCCCTGGACACAGCAATTTAACATTACTTTTACTCTCTAACGAGACCATCGATCCATAAAATGAAAGCAATAAACAATGCACTGCAGTCATACAATCCATCAATCGGTAGCTGAACCGGGTTCCACACAAACACAGACACACACACACAGAGAGAGAGCCGCAAAAACAAAAACACAAAACAAATAGCAAAAACAGACAGACCACAGCGTAACACTCAAAATGGAAGCATGACACTCAAAACAGAAGTGTGGCGCTCAAACAGAGCACGTTCGGCTTCCGAAAAAATTTCACAAACCGGAAGACTTACTTCCGGGTTTGCAGTGTTTGGGTTCCAAGTTGTTTGAGTACCAAGGCGTTTGAAGAACCGAGATACCACTGTACAACACTCCTCATCCTTGCTCGCATCCTCCTTGAAGGTTTTTGCCTGGCTGGAATATGTCATCGAATGTCTCTTCCTTGCCTGTGTGGAAGACAGAGAATGATGTGTCAGAGTAGGGGGTGGGAATAGCCATAGAAACACAGAACTGTACAGTTGGAAGGGATATCAAGCGTCAGCTAGTCTAGGGCTGCCACCTTTGTTCTGGGCAAATACAGGGCGGGGGGGGGGCAGGGCAGTTGGGGAAGTGATTTATTCTTTCTCCATCTGGTGCCGAAATGACTTCAAAGCAAGCCATTACAATCTATTGCGGCCTAACAGGATGGCCCCAGCACACTGGGGGGTGGAGAGGATTAAGGGACTGGTAGGCATTGGGGACCAATCTGAGTCGTTTTTGCATTTAATGGCGAACCTACCTAATTCACACTTTCTGAAACAATACGCCAAAACACAACCGTCCTTCAAAACCTGCACTTTCCCAAATTTTGCAATGTAGCCCAAGTAATGCATGCAAAAATGGATATCCTAGGGTTAGGTGTGCATATATTGGTGAAAATAGCGTACAGAAATGCACTTAGGAAGAAGACAAACCTATGGTTGTGTACAGTATATGTGGCAAAAATGCATACGGAAATGTGTTCTGTTGTGAGAAAATCAGCCTAAAAAGCTGAAAAGTTTTGCTGAGAACTTTAAAACAATAAGAAATAAAATTGCAAACTGAGAGAAACCGAAATTGACAGATCTGTCCATCCCTAGCAGAGGAAAGGGGCAAAGGGTGCAGCAAGAATAGGAATAAGAATAAAATTATTTATACCCCACCCTCCCTGGCCAGAGCCAGGCTCAGGGCGGCCCACAACAGTAAAATTACAGTAAAAATATAACAGGGGAGGGAAAAAACCAATTTAAAATAAAGGTTAAAATGCAATTTAAAATGCAGCCTCATCAAAACCATAAGGGGAGGGAAACATAGGGGCCAGGCGGAACAGCTCTGTCTTGCAGGCCCTGCGGAAAGATGTCAAATTCCGCAGGGCCCTAGTCTCTTGTGACAGAGCATTCCACCAAGTTGGGGCCAGTACTGAAAAGGCCCTGGCCCTACTTGAGACCAATCTAACCACCTTGTGACCTGGGACCTCCCAAATGTTGTCATTTGTGGACCTTAAGGTCCTCCGCGGGGCATACCAGAAGAGGCGGTCCCGTAGGTAAGAGGGTCCTAGGCCACATAGGGCTTTAAAGGTCAAAACCAGCACCTTAAACCTGACCAATGGTTGCACATCCTTCTTCAAACTTGCAATGTGGAGATATCAGGAACAGGGCCTATTCCATTTTAAAGATCATTAGTTATTGAAACACCAAAGGCTGCAGAGAGTTAGATTTGGAATCCCTTAATTCTGAGAGTTGACCCTACCAAGCTACAAGAACTCATCTGACTTGGAGTGAACTTGCGCCTTATTTTTATCCAAGTGGGTGAGAGGAATGGCTTACCCTCTTTTTTCATTTATGCCAACCCATTTCTAGTAAACTGCACGCACGATAGAACATAACGCTAACTGAAATGGATTCTATACTTCAGCAGCCTAAGAAGAAGTTAAGGCCGCTCTTTGTGCACCATCTACTGGTTCAGTAGACACACTCTGTGCATAGAAACAACTTTTTGACTTGGGCAAAGAGATCCAAAATAACTATAAGCCCTCTTTGGAGAACGCCTGGCCTGAAACGAAAGTTTCAGGAGCATTAGCACAAGTGATTTAAATGTTTTTAATTGCCTTAAGTATGTTACTATTTTATTTTTAATAGTACGGCTTTACCACTTTGGTGTTTGCCGTCCTAGGCTCCATTGGAAGACGCAACCATAAACTTAGAAGGGACCACGAGGCTCATTGTTATTTACTGAGTTGAATAGGATCCAAAAGGCAGCAGTCTGATTGGTCCTAGAACAATAGGATTCAGAATGCAGCAGTCTCATTGGTCCTAGAACAATAGGATTCAGAATGCAGCAGTCTGATTGGTCCTAGAACAATAGGATTCAGAATGCAGCAGTCTGATTGGTCCTAGAACTATAGGATTCAGAATGCTGATTGGTCCACAGGAGCCACCCTATCCAGCTCCAGGTGGAAGGGAATCCGCAACCTGATTGGCCTACAGGAGAATCCCGGAATTAGCCAATCACGTGGGGCCCATTGTGTAAATAATGTATATAAAGCAGACATTCTGGGGGAACTCCTATTCCTCCTCACCACTATGAGCTGAATAAAGAGCATGAAATCCACTTTCCACTTGGAGTATATTTCACTCATCCTAGTCCAAGCCCTTGCAATGCAGGAACCTTTTGCCCAACATGGGGCTCGAACCCACAACCCTGTGTTTAAGAGCCTCACGCTCTAGCCACTGAGCTATTCCAACAGGAAATCTTAAACATTTTCATTGTCTCCGCTAGAAGTTGAGTCTTTAGTGTTGGCAGGCCCAAGCTGTGGAACCCTCTTCCAGATGAGACAGGCCTATGCACCATTTAAATTTTAAAAAATGAATTTCTACCATTTAAAAGGTCATTTTGTACTGTTTTCATGCTGTTTTATATTTTACTGTATATTAACATCTTATATTGTATGAATAGGTGATATATGCTGGGTAAATACTATTACTGTACTGGGACGCAGGTGGCGCTGTGGGTTAAAGCACAGAGCCTCTTGGGCTTTCCAGTCGGAAGGTCGGCAGTTCGAATCCCCGCGGCGGGGTGAGCTCCCGTTGCTCAGTCCCTGCTCCTGCCAACCTAGCAGTTCGAAAGCATGAAGTGCAAGTAGATAAATAGGTACCGCTCCAGTGGGAAGGTAAATGGCGTTTCCGTGCGCTGCTCTGGTTCGCCAGAAGTGGCTTGGTCATGCTGGCCACATGACCCAGAAGCTGTACACTGGTTCCCGCGGTCAGTAAAACGAGATGAGCACCGCAATCCCAGAGTCGTCCGCGACTGGACCTAATGGTCGGGGTCCCTTTACCTTTACTATTACTGTATAAAATAAATAGATCTAATAATAATGGGTGGTGTTTGTGCTTTCCACAAACAGATGTCCTCCTAAAATCTCAGGAGGTTTTTTCCGAGAGGGCTATGGCCCAGGCCAGAGTCTCACACAGATCAGATCTCCCCAAAATCCAGGGGGAAAGTATGTCAGATCTCCCGAAAGCCCAATGAAAAGTATTCATATTCTCCTCCCCAACCTCGGGTGACATCAAAGACTTCTTCAATTAGGGAGAACTCTTGGCCTTTGATGCATCTTCTACCCAGTTTGGAATGAAACAGGAGAGAAAATTGCCCATATTTCAGTGGCCTCACATCTGCGACCTTGTCTTATTAGACGTGACACTTGGCGTGAAGAGCAATGCCTTGTGCTTTTTAAGAGAAATGAGTAACAAGGGCTATAGCACGGCTCAACAGGCCTGTCCACCAGTATATATATACCTACGGCCGCAAGGGCAAAAACCAGAAGGACCTCCTCTGTTCCTGCTCCTCAAGAGAAGCAGCTGGTGACAACCAGGACGACCATGTCTTACAATATGCTAGCCTTCTGCTTGCTTTGGCTCCTGGCTCTCTCTTCGGCTTGCTACATCCAGAATTGCCCCATTGGAGGGAAGCGCTCCCTTCTGGACATGGAAGTCAGAAAGGTAGGTCATGGCGGGTTTACGGCAAGGTGGGAGAGGGCTTTGGCTCAGTGTTAAGAGCATCTGCATGCAGAAGACTGCAGGTTCAATCCCTGGGCTCTCCATATCAGACCAGGAAAGAATTCGGTCTGTTGGTGTGGGTGTGGGTGTTTGTGTATGGGTGTGCTTTAAATGCATGGTTTGCATGCCATCTTCAACTGTATGCATGGTTTGCATGCCACTTCAACTGTAAACATCGCCAGACATCGGATTATGTAAACCAGACTTGGATGAAGCTACATTTCCCCCGTTTTGTGCCCCACACCAGTGCATCTCCTGCGGGCCAAGAAACAGAGGGCATTGCTTTGGTCCCAACATCTGTTGCGGGGAAGAACTCGGCTGTTACTTTGGCACAGCGGAAACCATGAGATGCCAGGAAGAAAACTTCCTCCCAACGCCTTGCGAGTCTGGAAGGAAGCCGTGCGGCAACAGCGGAGGGACTTGCGCAGCATCAGGCATCTGCTGCAACAATGGTGAGGACATCTCTCCATCAGAAACCCGCCCTTTTCCTTTTCTTTTTAAAATAATTTTTATTGGATTTTATATTTTTATAAAATAACCAACACATAACAAACAAAATACAGAGCCCTCTTTCCCCCCCTATGACTTCCCTCAACTTCCTTTTCTGGTTTTTTGCATAATAACTTCTCCTGCACCTTACTTTGTTTTATCTTAATATTGAGTTCTCTATATTACTTGTTGTTGTACTCTTATCTTATCTAACAACCTCTTTGTAGTTTCTATATTTGTTTTAGTTGATTGTAAGTGTTCACTGAAACCCTGCTAGTGAGTTCATCTCTTTCCATTGTTTCTGTATATACAACATGAATGGTTCCCATTCTTTTTTAAACTCTCTGCAGTATTGTCTTTATCTCTAAGTCTTTTCATCAGTTTTTACCATTTCAGCATATTCCATCAGCTTTCCTTGCCATTCTTCTTTTGTTGGAATTTTGTCGCTTTCCCATTTCGGGCTAGCAATGTCCTTGTCACGGTTGCAGCATACATGAAAAGTTTATTCTTCTCTTTTGGCTGAAACCCGCCCTTTTTACCCATAACATTCATTGCTATGCTGTCCGTATCTCTGCAGCGCCATGTGGTTTCCGGCACTTGTGCTTTCCACAGTGCGCATATCGCCCTTTTTGCTTTTTCAAGTGAACGCGATTTGGTTTCTGCTAGTTGGAAATTGCTGTAGGCATAGAAAATTGCTGCTGCTACAGCTGCTGTCGAGCTCGGCTACATAAAGTCAGTTTAGATGTGGGTAGGACCTCTGTCCTTGTGCAGAGGTTGAAGTCAACATGTGGATGATGGGGATGGGAACCCCAGGTGTTATGTACTGAGTTGAACCTATTTATATGCTTTTTAAACATCCACAAATTGCTGCCGGGAAACAGGCATGAGTTCATTTGTTACCTGCTGTGGAATACATGCAGTGAAATGATATTTTTGAATGAAAAGTGGCTTTTCTTAGAACCATAGAACTGCTGAGTTGAAGGGAACCCAAGGGTCATCTAGTCCAACCCCCTGCAATGCAACTACTTCTTAGCACAAGGTTACCAGATTTTTTTTCAATGAATCCAGGGACGCTTTTCAGCTTCAGTTAGGATTTTGTCAGTGGACTGATTTGTAACCTTATCTTAGCAACTAGTTGATGCCAGCCTAAGCAAATCAACATTACCCTGCAATATGCCGCTCCCCCTGCATCTTATGTGATGCCGAGGAGCATGAAAGAGTACTTAAAATGGCCAAGAGTTGGCTAGAATACTGTTTTCTCATTTTTACGTTTTCCATTTCCCTCTTGACAACTGTCAGGGACTAAGGCTTGGGCAGCTGAAAGGGACCAGAACTCTCTTGATGAGGTGTGGGGAACCATCAGGAACAAGAGCGGGGTGTGTGTGTGTGTGTGTGCAAATGCAGCCCTCTAAGCCTCTCTGGCCCTTGGGTCTCTCCCCAGCCCACACCTGCTCCCCAATCCTGCTTTGCACCCTTCTTGAATGTTTTTGAATGTTCCTCGATGATGCCTCTTGCTTGTGTGTATGGAGAATAGAGAGGAGGGTATGTGAGAAACTAGGGATGCGGGTGGCGCTGTGGGTTAAACCACAGAGCCTAGGACTTGCCAATCAGAAAGTTGGAGGTTCGAATCCTAGCCGGCTCCCTCGGACAATAAAGCGAGATGAGCGCCGCAACCCCAGTCGGCCACGACTGGACCTAATGGCCAGGGGTCCCTTTACCTTTTTATGTGAGAAACTAGCCAACTGTAAAACTAGCCAAAGGTAAAATCTACATACACCGCCCCACCCACTTTTGCTTGTTGCCCCTGGAAGTTGACTACAAGAAAATGCAGCCCTTTCCTTTAAAAGATTCCCCCTGGAATTCCAGAGATATATAACCAGAAAGCAATTTGCTAAGCTGCCTCTGTGTGTCTCCTCCAATCATGCAGGCAACACTTCTCCCCTCTCAAGATGTTGGCAGGTGCTCCTCGAATTTTGGCACTACAGTGGTACCTGGGGTTACATACGCTTCAGGTTACATACGTTTCAGGTTACAGACTCCGCTAACCCAGAAATATTACCTCAGGTTAAGAACTTTGCTTCAGGATGAGAACAGAAATCGTGCTCCGGTGGCGCGGCAGCAGCGGGAGGCCCCATTAGCTAAAGTGGTGCTTCAGGTTAAGAACAGTTTCAGGTTAAGAACGGACCTCCAGAATGAATTAGGTTCTTAACCTGAGGTACCACTGTACAGACAGCTGTCCAGGTAGTCTCTGTTGTTGGGCTGCCTCAGTATGCAAACTGCCATGGGCAGATCTGTTCCTATGAAGATCAGAAACGGCCACAAAAGACGTGGCCCATGTTGGGTTTTTTTGACAAATTTCCTTGTCATTTCAGAGGGCTGCACGGTAGACTCTGCCTGTGACCAAGAATGAGAAGACAACAAGGAACAAGGATCACGTGAATCCACTTTTTGATTATGAACTTGCAGGCAACGCCAGTGGGACATGTCAAGCACGCATGCTAGATGCCAACGGCCGACAAACTTGTGCAAATTAAAAGTTGCATATCAGCAACAGAAGTCTATGATTTGTGTTCTCCTGGCTTTTCAATAAAGTTCTATTAGCATGTCTATTGTTTATGTCACTGTTCATCTGCTTAACAATACGGCATGGAAGGGGGATACATTTGTTTATTTATTCATTTACTTGGGTCATTGTTTGCCTGTTGACAAAAAAATAAAAAGTCTGCCAAGACTACCATAAAAAGATTTTTAAAGCACACATTAAAACAGTAAAATGTATTATTGCAAATTCTCAAAAAATGCTACAAATCGCAGCAAGAACTAGTCAGAATTCCAACCAATCTCAACCTCCCAAGACTTGGTGGAATAGAAAGGGCCTGTTTCAAGAGCACACATAATGCAGGGTAGAATAGGCAATGATCAGCAGCTAGAGAAGGACTTTTAGCAATGTGTAATAATTGGAGGGAGGCGAGATAACAGGCAGTGTAAGAACGCAAGTACACAACAAAGTCCCCATTTCCCTCTGAAATGTTGGAGTGCATGGAAGAAACACTTCGCAAAGGAAAGCGTGGCGGCTCTCTGAGGTAATAACAATAACCCTTTGACGGGGCCTTCTTGGTAGTGGCTCCCCACTTGTGCAAGGCTTTCCATCATTCTTAACATTCAGGAGAAATTTTTAAAGCAGGCACTTTGGAAAATTCTGTTCCCGGCATCCTTGGAATTATTAGCTGTGAGGATATATTACTGTTTAATTTTGTTATTCTTATTTTTAATTGTACTGCTTCGCTGTTTGCCACCCTGGGCTCCTTTGGTAGGACAGCAGATGAGAATAATGCTAATACTTTAGTAAATAATAATACCCGGGAGGAGGACCAGGAGCTGAGGCATGGTTGCCCCTGCTCATTTTATTTTATTATTTGCTGCATCCCACCTTTTCTCCTCCAAGGAGCTCAAGGTGGGCTACATGCCTCTCCCCACTCATTTAATCCCACACAACAACCTTGCAAGGCAGGCTAAACGCTTAACTTGAGTGACAGGGAAGAGGAACTACATTTCCCATCACGCCCACACCCTACTTCCGGTGCCCTGCCCGCCCTCCAGCAGATGAGGCGCCGTCTTTCCCGCTCATTTCCTTGATTGACAGCGAGAGGGAGGACTACGTTTCCCGTCATGCTCACGCCCTATTTCCGGTGTCCTGCACACCCTGCCTTCCTTCTTTCCGCCTGCTTTTATTTCTGAGGTAGGCCGCGCTCGGGTCTCACCCGCCTCACGGATCCAGCAAATACGGGGCCTAATAGCAAGAGACGGGAGCTGGTGGCGAAAGCAAGAGAAAACCATCCGTAGCCCGGGTCTACGTCCGGTGTGTAGGCCACAAGGAATCGAGTTGAGGAGGAAGACTCCATTTCCCATCGTGCCTCAGCTCCACTTCCGGTGCTTAGAGCCGCTCGTGAGGAAAAAGACCGCGAGGAAACTACATTTCCCATACTGCCCCAGTCCAGCTTCCGGCGTGCGGACTTTCCCCTCAGGCTTTTGCTTCCGCTCTAACTGCCGCCGCCGCCGCCGCCGGGATGCTTCGCGGGCTGGTCCCCTTCTCCGGCCGGGGCGGCCTTCTGGGCCGGAGCCTGGCGCCGCTCCTGGCCGCGCCTTCGCGGGGCCGCAAGACGCGCCACGACCCCCCGGCCAAATCCAAAGCCGGCAGGGTCAAGGTGCCGCCGCCCGTCGACCCGGCCGAGCTGCTGGTGGTGCTGGGCCGCTACGAGCGCTATAGGCGGGTCATGACCGCCCTCAGGTGAGGCGCTGGGGAAGCCTGTCACTCAGCCCTGCCGGCCAATCAGGGCAGCCGGCGGGCCCCTGGAGGCGGGGCCACGCGGACCTCGAAGGGGAGTTTGGGGTGCAAGTGGGGGAAGGCGAAGTGGGGGGCCGGGCTCTGGTTCCTTTCCCTTTCTCTGCTGCGCCAATTTATTTAGATACAGGTAGGTAGGGAGCCGTGTTGGGCTGAGGCAGTCGAGGTAAATTTTAAAAATTGTCCAGTAGCACCTTAGAGACCAACTAGGTTATTGGGAGAAAAGCAATGGCAAACCTAGACAGCATCTTAAAAAGCAGAGACATCACCTTGCCAACAAAGGTCCGTATAGTTAAAGCTATGGTTTTCCCAGTAGTGATGTATGGAAGTGAGAGCTGGACCATCAAGAAGGCTGATCGCCGAAGAATAGATGCTTTTGAATTCTGGTGCTGGAGGAGACTCTTGAGGGTCCCGTGGACTGCAAGAAGATCAAACCTATCCATTTCGAAGGAAATCAGCCCTGAGTGCTCCCTGGAAGGACAGATCCTGAAGCTGAGGCTCCAATACTTTGGCCACCTCATGAGAAGAGAAAACTCCTTGGAAAAGACCCCAATGTTGGGAAAGATGGAGGGCACAAGGAGAAGGGGACGACAGAGGACGAGATGGTGGGACAGTGTTCTCGAAGGGACCAGAATGAGTTTGACCAAACTGCGGGAGGCAGTGGAAGACAGGAGTGGCTGGCGTGCTCTGGTCCAGGGGGTCACAAAGAGTTGGACACGACTAAACAACAACAAAAGAGGATGTGCACAGTCCCAGGATCAGGGAGCTCTGGGTGCTAACAGTTTTATGCATGAAGTGCAGTTTCTGTTCTCCAACACTCACATCAATAAAGGAGGCATTCACGTAATCCGTGTTCTCTTCGCCCCTCTTCACTGGAATGATCACCCGGTTGAACTCGTCTACAGGAAAGACCAGGCAAACAAGGCAACGATTTTAGAAACATTTGGCAGCATGTGTTTAGACGAAGATATTGGGTCTGAAATACTGGAAATAAGAGTCGGACACGACTAAACAACAACAACAAAAGTTTGTTCTGGCTATAAGCTTTTGTGTGCATGAACATTTCTTCATGAATCTAGAATTATGGAAGGCAGCACATTGAGCTGCATGAAATGGAAGAAGTGTGCATGCAAACGAAAGCTTATACTCAAAACAAACTTAGTTGGTCCCTAAGGTGCTACTGGACAATTTATTATTATTTTTATTTATTCCAATTTATTTAGTTATTATAGACCACAAGCTGAACACGAGCCTACAGGGTGATGCAGCAGCAGAATAAGTGAGTGCTATTCTAAGCTGCATCAACAGAAGTCTAGTGTCCAGATCAAGGGAAGTCATAGGTAAAGGGACCCCTGACTGTTAGGTCCAGTCACGGACGACTCTGGGGTTGCGGCGCTCATCTCGCTTTACTGGCCAAGGGAGCCGGCATACAGCTTCCGGGTCGTGTGGCCAGCATGACTAAGCTGCTTCTGGCGAACCAGAGCAGCGCACGGAAACACTATTTATCTTCCCGCCAGAGCAGTACCTATTTATCTGCTTGCACTTTGACGTGCTTTCGAACTGCTAGGTTGGCAGGAGCAGGGACTGAGCAACGGAAGCTCACCCTGTCGCAGGGATTCAAACCGCCGACCTTCTGATTGGCAAGCCCTAGGCTCTGTGGTTTAGACCACAGCGCCACCCATGTCCCACAGCAAAGTCATAGTCCTGTTCTATTCAGAATTGGACACAGTATTCCAAGTTTGGTCTAACCAAGGCAGAAGGGGAGTCATAGTCCTGTTCTATTCTGCCTTGGTTAGACCACACTTGGAATTCTGTGTCCAATTCTGGGCACCACAGTTGAAAAAGGATGTTGACAAGCTGGAAGTTGTGCAGAGGAGGGTGACTGAGATGGTCAAGGGTCTGGAAACTAAGCCTTATGAGGAACAGTTGATATGTGAGCCGTCGTCTAATATCTAAAGAGCTGCCACATGGAAGAGGGGGCAAGCTTGTTTTCTCCTGCTCTGGAGAGTAGGACTTGAACCAATAGCTTCAAGTTGCAAGACAGGATCTGTCATGGATGCTTTAGTTGAGATTCATTCATTGCAGGGGGTTGGACTAGGTACAAAGATGTGGTGTGACAGCCATTTTCAAAATTGTGTTTGAAAGTCCCATTGTTCTGGGTGCTTTTTTTTTGCTACAGGGAATTTCATTAGCCTGAGCAGTTTCTGAGCTCTGGGCTCAGTACTGTGCCTAAGATTTCAGATTAAAACTGCAGAGTGGAAGGAAAGGAGGATGTTTTTCTGCCTCCCCACTTCCAGGTACTCTCTGAAAACTGGAGAAGAGACCCTCTTAAGAATATTAGGGGGGTGGGCAGGGGAAGGACTAGACCATGTGATAAATGAACATAATATTTTAGCTGCAGTTCATTCATTTTCAGCTTTGTATTCTTGTTATTAAAAAAGTGTGCCTAGACATTCCAATGTTGCATCCATAACCTAAGTTTAAGGTGCCATTTAGATCCTAGCTTTCATATCTCAGTTTCTAACACTGCTTCAAGTGTCTGAAGGGCTGTCACATAGAGGCCAGGACTTGAACCAATGGCTTCAAGCTCCCAGAAAGGAGATTCAAACTTAAACATCAGGAAGAACATTCTGATAGTAAGAGCTGTTTGACAGTCTTGCTCAGGAGGTGGTGGACTCTCCCTTCTTGGAGGGTTTTAAGCAGAGTTTGGATGACCACCTGTCACATTGATTTAGTTGAGATTCCTGCATGGTAGGGGATTCTATGATTTATATATTAAATGTGTATACCACCCTTCATCTGAAGAGTTCAGGCAGTTCACAGCATAAAAATACAGTGGTGCCTCGCAAGACGAAAAGAATCCGTTCCGTGATTCTCTTCGTCTAGCGGTTTTTTCGTCTTACGAAGCAAGCCCATTGACGGATTAGAGGATTAGCGCTATTAGTGGCTTTTAGCGGCTTATCAGCTTATCGGATCAGCTGATAAGCGGCTTAGTGGCTTAGAAAAAGGGGGGGAGGAAAAAACCCGCAGGAACTCGCAAGACATTTTCGTCTTGCGAAGCAAGCCCATAGGAGATTCGTTTTGCGAAGCACCTCCAAAACGGAAAACTCTTTCACCTAGTGTGTTTTCCGTCTTGCGAGGCATTCGTCTTGCGGGGCACCACTGTACAAGATAAAAATGCAACTGCGCAAACATAAGTTCTGAATGATTGATAGGCATTCATCAGGGTTGAGGGACCTGTGATGGGAGCTGTAGTTCAGTGACATCTGGAGGATCACAACCCTGCATATGACACATGGGGCCCTTGTGACTCTTGCCTCTGCAGGGAAGATATCAGTAACAAAGGGGCAGCTGCTTTTTTAACATTCCCTCTTATGCTCTCTACCAGAGGCGAGTTCAAAGAAGAGGTGTTGCGGAAACATTATGCAGAGAAGTTTGGGGAAGTCTGGAAGCAGAGAGAGGAGGCTGCAAACAAGGAGCATCAAGAGCTGATGGCCTGGAATGACGCAGAGAACAGACGTCTACGGGAACGGAGGTGAGCATGGCGTGTTGATTTTTAAATCTGCTGTTGATTTCATTACTCTTCTTGGCCTTTGGCTGTTTCTGTTGTCTTGAGAGCAGCAAGTGCTGAGTTCCTTCTGTGTCCCTAACCCCAGGGAGGAGCGCCTCCGAAAGGAAGCAGCAGCTGATCAAGAACGCCGATTGCAAGGAGCCCAGAATCGGGCTACCTATATGGAAGAAATTCTCAAGGAGAAGGAGAAAGAGGTGCTCCAGTTGCAGGTAGGGAAGCCAGCATGCTGCAAGCAGCTGCCTTCACTTTGACGCTTCTTCCTTAGAGCAATCTTTTTGCTACTGCGGACTGGTTAAATGTCAAAATGCTACCTAGTTTTGGTGATGCTTGCGGGACACAAAATAAAAGAGAAAGTTCCTAGGAGAACAGCCAGGACTCCAACCAGGGTCCTTTGGCTATTGTTTTAGGTTACCAGAGGAGGGTGCGGCTGGGTTAACAGTGGTAGGAGTCCAGGTACAGCACTGGGGGGTTTTACTGAAGGCCACTGCTGCCTTTTCTCCAACCCTTTGGGCGCTGATGCAATGACGAAAGACTTGAAACGGACAACCCTGTGTGTGGGGAGTGTTGTTCAGGGGGAGAAATACTGTGTTTGTAAAATGCCTTCTTTTCCTCTTTTGCTGATGCAGGAAGAAGCCAAGAATTTCATCACCCCTGAAAATATAGATGAGCGGATTGAGGAGTGCCTAGACAACCCTCGCAACTACAATTTTGCCATTGATAAGGAAGGAAGGATAGCCAAGCGGAGCTTATTGCCTTAGCAACTCATACCAGAGGAGCCTGGGCGTCCTGGTATTCCCTGCCAGAGTGGTTGAGTGTCCTTTCCATCCAGCTGCCAGAGTCACTGTGAGGGGACCAGGACTGGCTTGCTCAACTTCATCAATAAGACTGCTTTGAGACATTCACCCTGAAATATGTATATCTTTGGGGTTTTATACTTCCAGAACATTGGTGCCCTTCTTGAAGACTTTGTTGCCGTTTTTCCGTAATAAAATATTGGGTTTCTCTTAGAAGTTTCATTCGCTATGTCCTGAGCATTTTAAAGGTCTATGGCAAAGAGGGGCCATGAAACTTCTCAGTGAGGATTGGGCACAGAATGGTGAGTGACCGTTGGGGAGGAAGCATGGAAATGGGGGTGGAACAGGGTGGATTCTCGTTCTCAGGCTAACCAAACACCAATTAGTGTACATGCGGCAATGTGAGTGGCAAAGAAAGCATATTACAGCTTGGTACCTGATTGGGAGGTGTTTTTTAGGATAGTTCAGAAGGGGAAGGATCCCTGGAGCTCTTGAGGGCTGACCTTGGCCAATTGGCTGCACATTTTGGGTATAATGTCGCTCATCTTCTGAGAGACTTTGACTCCATAGTTGTTGCAGTTCCAACTGAAGCACCAGGAAAGTGATGTTCAGCCCTCTCGGAGTTACGGTGTGGGCCCTGTTTTATCCCCAATGCTATCTAATATCTATATGAAGCCATTAGAAGTGGCCCTCCATATCTTCTTCTGTGCTATACAGTGGTACCTCGGGTTACATACGCTTCAGGTTACAGACTCCGCTAACCTGGAAATAGTACCTCGGGTTAAGAACTTTGCTTCAGGATGAGAACAGAAATTGCACAGCAGCGGCAGTGGGAGGCCCCAGTAACTGAATTAACTGAAGTGGTGCTTCAGGTTAAGAACAGTTTCAGGTTAAGAACGGACCTCCGGAACAAATTAAGTTCTTAACCCGAGGTACCACTGTACTGGCTGGGGCTGATGGAACAGCAGGTTCCCCATCCATGGTCTGACGGTACAAAACACTCTTTGGAGAATCCCCTTCTTGCTTCCAAACTACCTGCAATCAGAAGCATGCAAGAAGAGCTTACAGAATAAGACCGAACACCCATCTAGTCCAGTAGAGCACGAGACTCTTATTAATCTCAGGATCTTGGGTTCGTGCCCCACACTGGACAAAAGATTCCTGCATTGCAGAGAATTGGACGAGATGATTCTCGCGGTCCTTTCCAACTCTACAGTTCTTTGATTCTGTGCTCACAGTGGCTAACCAGATGCCCATGGGAAGCCCCCTTGCAGGATGTGGGTGCAACAGCAGGCTCCCCACTTGTGATTCCCGGCAACTGCTATTGAGAGGCATCGTGTCACCTTGGCTAGCAGCCATTAATAGCCTTACCCTCAATGAATTTGTCTTGCCCCCTTTTCAAGCCTTTCAGCCTGGTGGCCATCACTAGGTCTTCTGAGAGAGATTCGACCATTTAACCTTGTGTCGTGGACCATGCTTCGAATTTCCCTGCAACTTTAGATTAAGTGGCCTACGAAGTGCAGCTTGAAACCTGTAAATGGTGATGTGTCTTTGGACACACATGCAGAGTGCAAACACAGATGTGTGTGTAGCAAAATAAAGTATTTTATTCAACATAATTGAGTTTTACAAGTGCATAAAGAGAACTCCCTGCAAATCTTCATTCTGACTGGACAACAGTAAACACATGCTTTTTTCAGTCACTAAAGTAGTACGTTCACATGCTGGGAATTTGAGTAAAGGCTACTGCAGTGTTCTTGAGAATTTAACAATGGGCTGGGCACATCACTCCCACAAACAGAACACATTAAGCTGAAGAGGAGGGGTGGGTCATCTGTTCAGGTGCAAAACGTTTTCCCCAAAAACATGCAAAGGGGCATCATTTTTTCTTCTGAAGTTGTCTTGCTAGCATGTCGGCCTGTTAAAATGAATGCAACAGCATATCAGCAATAAGGAATTGAATGTTCCAGAATGATCAAGGATCTACTTTGGTCTGAAAACATCTTAGCAGGGAACAGGTGCAGAACTAGTCCCCATTCATGCAAATACTAGATAAGTGAGTCCTACATGAACTGATTCTGTTGAAAAGGGTTGTGCATGAAAAGGATGTAGCATGAGGAAATATTCCCTGATCTGTGGAGACGCATGCATGGCAAGTTGCCACCTGATATGTCAACAAAATTAGGCTGGAGTAGGGGAGGTCAGTTAACAGCTATTAATGCATGCTGTACTCCTTTCCTACAGACCCTCAGGTATTAAGATCTGCACAAGAAAGCCCTCTTGGTATTATTATTATTATTATTATTATTATTATTATTATTATTATTTGTATACTGCCGTTCATCTGCAGATCACAGGGCAGTTCTCAACATAAAAATACAACATAAAAGCACAAAATACATGCTAAAAACAAGAACTAGAAAACCCAAACCAATATCCCAACCCTCCACATCCACCCTGTTTAGTTCATCCATTCAGGTTACTTTGGGATTGTGGTGGCCCAGGAGAGGCCCAGTCTCCAAACTGCATACCATATTTTTCGCTCTATAACACGCACCTGACCATAACATGCACATAATTTTTAGAGGAGGAAAATCCGTAGGCATGCCACCCGTAGGCATTCCCTCCATAACACGCACAGACATTTCCCCTTGCTTTTTAGGAAGAAAAAAGTGAGTGTTATGGTGCAAAAAATACGGTAATTCCCTCCCTTGGCACCTTCAAAATACAGCTTTCATCATATGCTGAAGTTACGCCTTTTAATCCTTTTTATTTGACACCTGAGATAATTTTGTAAGGACCCACCCCATTCTTCCGATTGTTAATTGTTTTAACTGATTTTAGCGTCGAATATATATATATATAGTTTGCCTTACTCAAAGAGCAGTTAAGAAATTGTCATCACTGTCATATTACTCTTTATCACTGGAAACAAACACCACATTTAGAGATTTTTCTGAAGGCCAGGTGCCGTGGGACAAAGATCAGCACTGGGGCAAAGCCCTCCTTCCCAGTTCGTGGTCTTCCTGGAAGCTCAGCCTTTTCACAGTGCTTCCCCCTCAGCAGCTGGCCTTAAGTGATGTACTACTGCCTCCGAAGCTTTAAGACCCAACTACCGTACTTTTAGTTGCCACCAGCTGCCTTAAATGATCCAATCGCAAGAGGAATTTGCAAAAGCCTGCAAAGATTAATCTCACTCTGCTCTCCTCCAAAGAGGCTCTGAATCTACAGTGCCACTCCCTTGCTTACCAGCAGAGTCTTCACAATTTTATCCCTCGGGATCTTCAGATAAGTGCAGTCTTCCCCGTCACATAATTTGATATCTTCAGAGACCTGAATTCAGAGCAAGAGAGAGAGAGAAGTGTGCTAAGGCAGCTCAACTGACTCAGGCAGGCGATGCCAGAGTAAGGACAGCATTGGCGTACCTCTGGACTTTGTGGCAAATCAATCTCTCTCTTCCCTCCCGGGTACCAGCCGTGGGACCAGTGCTGAGCGCTTGATAGATGCATGCTGATGGTGAGCATTATGCACAGAGAAAGCAGGAGGGACCTCTGGTATGCCATAGTAATGCCTGGAGCCTCACTGCCTCAATAAAATCTGCAGAGGGAGGGAGGAAGGGAAGAAAAAAAGCATTGGGAAGCTCTGCAAAGGCAGGAATTGCAAGGTGTTGTTTTCTAGCACCTTGGGTTACAGACGCTTCAGGTTACAGGTGCTTCAGGTTACAGACTCTGCTAACCCAAAAATAGTACCTCGGGTTAAGAACTTTGCCCCAGGATGAGAACAGAAATCGTGCGGCGGCAGCGGGAGGCCCCATTAACTAAAGTGGTACCTTAGGTTAAGAACAGTTTCAGGTTAAGAATGGACCTCCGGAACGAATTAAGTACTTAACCCGAGGTACCACTGTATTGGGCCATTCCTACAGGACTGCCATTAATAACCAAGTTTCACATGGGCAGACTATGCAAGCCACAGGTGTGCAGACAACAGGTGGTGCCCCTTAACACATACGTATCGTGCCGATGTTGAAGGACTTGCACACTTTATTTACTACCCACTGAGTCAGTTTCGAGATCTTGTTGCTTAAAAGCAAAGCCCCAAACTACTCTGGACCAGGTCACCGGAAATACCAACTTCCCCTCCCTTGGCCATTAACACCATTAAGATCAACAAATGGGACCTGGGTGGGCTTGCCATGGTCTCGTGTTAATGCGGAGATGGGCTCTTTCGCTGGTAGCAATAGTACTGCAGCATGCGCTTCCTGCAATGGCGATTCCACCAGCTTTTTGAAGACACACCTATTTTCCCAGCCATTCCCTTGATCTCTCATCCTGTCTCCTGTTTTAATTCTCGTGTTGTTTTAATGGGATTGCTTTAAGTGGGGGCTTGAGCAGGACTTGGAACGCTTTGGAAGAGAGGTTACTGGGGTCCACCAGTGGCAGGGAGCAAGGTTTGCAGCTGCCCACCCCACCCTAATGGTGTCTCCAAGTACTGAATTGTATTTTTCCCCATTGGACTGACTGGCTATTTGCTTATATGGGAGTAAAAAAGGAGGTCCCTGGAGACATGGTTGCTGTGCTCTTCATCCCAGCCCACATATAACTGGGGCGGGTACATTTCCCTCCTCCATTCCAATCCCTGAAACTGGTCACACGCAGACATTCTTCCTAAGGCTGCTGGAAAAAACTGCTATTTCTTCCATGGGGAGTCAGAGTAACCCACTGCCTTTTACAAAAAAAAATAAAAAAATTGCATCTACTGATCCTCATCCAACAGCAGTATTTTTTAACTGCAGTGGAAAGTGCTCTTTTTGCAAAGAGTGCATTATTCAGGCATTCAGCACTCACATCAGCAGCAACCTTATCTGCTGAAAAAGATCCCCTTTTTCAAGCACCCTCCCTGGTGATGAATCTGTGGGGAGCACTTTGCAGCTATAGCTAGAAGTAATTCACAGAGATAAGCAAGGAACTACCTGGGGGTACCTTCAGCACAGCGCTATCGCAACTTGGCAAAAGATGGCAAACACCCAAAGGTAGAAACAGCACAAATATTGTCTGCCCTGGGAGATATATAAAACACATTTGCAATTAACATCTTTAGAACAAATCCCCTCCAACAAAACTAGCCAGATGTGATGCTTGGCTTGCAAGTAAGGACATTGTTCAAGTTACCTGCAAGACACGAATTGTAAGAGAAGCTTAATGAAAAGTCTACTCACGGTGACTTGATTGCTTTTGCTCTTCTCCCTCTGTCCTGAAATTCCTCGGATGCTCCAGCAATTTGCTCTGGGTATTTATATTATTCTTTGTGTACTTCAGCGCAAGCAACTGGTTGCCCCATTGGCCAAGGCTGTTTGCTGACGTTTGCTGCATCAGACTCTACGGATGGCAACATGCATCTAAGCCTCCCTCCCATCAGGACGGTGCTCAGCTAATACTCTTTCAGCAATCTGTCTTCTGACCCTTTCATTTGGCAGGAAAACTGGGGAACTCTGGAGTGAAAAGGTTCGATGCATTCCAAAAATAATTGTTAGATGGGACTGCTTGCTGGTCGGAACTTCTGCAGCTTTGCATGACCCAGGCGGCTGCAGAGTCTGATCTTTAAAGCCTACTAAAGGGTTGGAAAATGTATGGAATAGCTGTTGATAGACTCGTAAAATTGTAGAGTTGGAAAGGGACCACAGGGTCATCTAGCCTAACCCCCTCCAATGCAGGAATCTTTTGCCCTGGACTTGAAGCCAGGACCCTGAGATTCAGAGTTGCGTGCTCTACTGCTCCCCTCTGTAAAGCTAAAGGTAAAGGGACCCCTGACCAGGTCCAGTCGTGGCCGACTCTGCGGTTGCGGCGCTCATCTCGCTTTATTGGCCAAGGGAGCCGGCGTACAGCTTCCGGGTCATGTGGCCAGCAGGACTAAGCCGCTTCTGGCGAACTAGAGCAGCACACGGAAACGCTATTTACCTTCCCACCAGAGAGGTACCTATTTATCTACTTGCACTTTGACGTGCTTTTGAACTGCTAGGTTGGCAGGAGCAGGGACCGAGCAACAGGAGCTCACCCCGTCGCGGGGATTCGAACTGCTGACCTTCTGATCAGCAAGCCCTAGGCTCTGTGGTTTAACCCACAGCGCCACCCATGTCCCTTAGAGCTCAATAAAAATTGGCTACCAACGCCAGAGTGCCTGTGATATCACAGAATCTTAGAGTTGGAAGGGACCCCGAGAGTCATCTAGTCCAACCCCCTGCAGTGCAGGAATCTCAACTAAAGCATCCATGACAGATGGCCATCCACCACCTCTCTTGGGAGTCTGTTCCACTGCTGAACAGCTTTTACTGTAAGGAAGTTTTTCTCCTCCAGAGCAGGAGAAAACAAGCATGCTCCCTTCTCCATGTGACAGCTCTTAAGATATTTGAAGATGGCTCTCATATCTCCTCTCTGTCTCCTCTTTCCCAGGCTAAACATACCCAGCTCCTTCAACTGTTCCTCATAAGGCTTGGTTTCCAGACCCTTGACCATCTTGGTTGGCTTCCTCTGCACATGTTCCAGCTTATCAAGATCCTTCTGAAATTGTGGTGCCCAGAATTGGACACAGTATTCCAAGTGTGGTCTGACCAAGGCAGAATAGAGTGGTACTATTACTTCCCTTGATCTGGACACTAGATTTCTGTGGACGCAGCCTAGAATAGCATGAGCTTTTTTTCACTGCTGCATCACACTGTGGACTCACATTCAGCTTGTGGTCCACCAAGACCCCTAGATCCTTTGCACATGTACTGCCAGTAAGCCAGGTGTCCCCCATCTTATATTTGGGCAGCTGGTTCTTCCCGCCTAAGTGCAGAACATTAACATTTGTCCCTATTGAAATTCATTTTGTTAGGTTGCGCCCAGTTCTCCAATCTGCTAAGGTCATTTTGAATTCTGATTCTGTCTTCTGCGGCATTAGCTACCCATCCCAGTTTGGTGTCATCTGCAAATTTGATGAGCATCCCCTCAATTCCTTTATCCAAATAATTTATAAAGATGCTGAACAACAACGGGCCCAGGACATCTGTATCAACAGCTGTTAACCACATTATTTTTAACCACAGTTTTTATCCGTGGGCTGTTGGGCTGCTGAATGGAAAAAAACAGTGGTGCAATTGGCTTCTGACAAGCACACAGAGCGCGAACAAGACTGAGTGTATGGGGGGGGTGTCATTTAATTTCACTACACACAGGTGGTATAGTTACAATAAAAATTATTATTATTATTATTATTATTATTATTATTATTATTATTATTGGCGCTGTTTATCCTTTTCTGCATTTCATTTTTAAAAACTTGTTTGGCCTTCCCAAATTATGGTGGAATGTAGACACATTTTAAAAACAAAACAAAAAACAAAATCCTGTGAAAATGCTTATTTTAAATACAAAAAGGGGTTTGGAAAAATATATTGAATTTGCCATTAGCTCACCATCTCCATCTACTGTCCCATTTGTATAATGCACTTAAAACGTTATATTTACAGCTGTACAGCTGAGTTTTTCTTTCATATCCCACAATAAATTCATTAGCCTATCGGTGCTGCAAGACTCTTCGTTTCATATTACTGCATGGAATTCTTACTGTATTTTTACAGCCGGGGAGAGACATTTCTGGATTTCTTTTTGCCTCAGGTGTTAAAATAACGATGCCCTTTGACTTGGGAGGCTCACGCTGTTTGCTGTTCTGCCTCAGGCAGCAAAATGTTTTCTGCTGGCTCTGCTTCTTCACCATGGCTTTGCATGCCAACAAGGCAGACATGTGGGCAGGTGTCCTATGTACTTGGGTGTCCTATCACAGCTGCTGTGGCCTGGGGGAAGCCCAAACAAGCTTCATAAACACCTCCTTGCCACTCACCCCATCCCAGTTAAAGGCTATTACTCTTCAGAAGAAGCCCTCAAATTGTACAGAAGGTAATATTCTTTTGCACAATCCCAACAATATGAAACACTGGGAGCCATTAAGCAGTCAAAATGCAGGCTGGGAGCTGTTTGCTCAAAGAGAAAGTGATCTGTCAAATAAGCAGGGTTAAATTAATTTTGCACACTTCCAGGTAAACAGAATGTTTGTAAAGTCATTTATTCCTCAGACATAAAAGGCCACGGAGACTTCAGACTCTTTTCAACAGCACATCATCTCATTCCAGGAGCCTCTAGATTCTTACTTTAAATATTCCTCTTAGCAGCTCCATCAGAGTCTGTCCAAATTTGTTAGGTGAATATCTCTTTACTGTTTTCAACAGGATGGAGGGGGTAAATAGCAGCCTCTATATGTGAACGCATCAGGACTGTGGCTGTGGGCCTGGGACAGCTCAGTTGGTAGAGCATGAGACTCTTAATCTCAGGGTTGTGCGTTCAAGACCCACATCAGAGTCATGCATTCCCGGGGGGTTGGACTAGATGACCCTCGTGGGGAAGACACAAGACCTACCCACTTTGGAAGAATGGCAGATGAAGATGATTGACTGTATGGGACTTGCAGAAATGACTGGCAGGATCTGGGACCAGGGAGAAGAGTCGGCAGAAGAAGATTGGAAAAAAATTAAGGACTATTTACAAAAATATTGTAAAATTAAGGAATGTTGAATGATGCTGGATTGAAATTAAGTGGTTTCAAGCTGTAACTATGATAAAACGACTTTCTTTTTGTAAGCAAGAATTTAAAGTTATAATAATCTAAGATATTGAGATTAGGATTTGCTGTACAAATAATTTAAACTGGGTATACAAGAAGGGGAGGTATGAGGAGGTCGGGGAAACAAGTTACAAGAAAATAAGGTGTGAAATTTAACTGTTTTTAATATTTTTATGTTTGTTTGTTTTTGTTTGCAAAAAAATTGGAAATTTTAATAAATATCTTTTATAAAAAAAATAGATGACCCTCGTGGTCCCCTCCAACTCTACAATTCTATGATTCTAAGCTTCTCTGAATACACATGTGCAGTATATACATGACCCTAAACCAATACATTGGGCTACAACATTTAATTTAAAACTGGTTAATTGAGATTCAAAATGACCTGAACAGATTGGGGAACGGGGCCCAAACTAACCAAATGAATTTCAAATGTAAGGCAGGAATAATCCGATGCACAAATGTAACATAGGGGACGCCTGGCTTGCCAGTAGTTTGTGCGAAAGGGATCTAGGGGTCTTGGTGGACCACAAGCTCAAGATGAGTCAACAGGGTGATGCTGCAGCAGCAAAAAAAGCTACTGCTATTCTAGGCTGCATCCACAGAAGTCTAGTGTCCCCTAGGGCTTTTTGCAATAAGGAAAGTAACAGGAAAATGCGCTGGGAAGTGTGGGATGACAGAAAGATGCGCCAAGTAGCAAACAAACAAACCCAAAAAGCATACAAAAATGTATTATATTAGGGAAAATATGCTTTGTAAGAAAAAAAAGCGTATATTAGGCAAAATTGCTTATAAAAATGTGTATCTTTGCACTATTCTGATGAATTTCCACGAGGACTTTTTAAAATCACAAACTGATGTGGAGCTGCGAAGAAAACTGAGCTTAAGTTTGGGAAAAATGTGAAACTCAGAGAAACCCAAACGGACAGATTCTTCCATCTCTATTTCTGAGACAACTTGGCTTGTTGGAGTAAGAGTGCCTTTGATGCCTGAAGTTTGGAGCAGCAAAAACTTTCCTTCCTTGTGATATCAGGGCCATTCCTAAATTAAAATCGTACACACTCATGGCCTGATTAATCCTCTTTTCCAACCCCATGATTAGCACCTGGAAAAAACAACCACCAGCCTCCAGTCCAGAGATACTCCAGAAGATTCTGTTCTGTTATTTCTCCACTACTAGGCAACACCACCACATCTGGGTCAAAGTCCCCCTGCCTCTAACAGTCCCTCAAGTAATTAAACAATGAAGTACTCTTAACCTGATGCAAATTAATTGGTATGTAATATCACCTGCTCAAGGACTTAAACATAACCTAGTTGACACAGAGATGCAGAAATTCCAGCCCGCTCTCTGACATCTGACCAGCACATCAAATCCTTAAGCTACTTCCAGTCGCTCAACAGCTTCTGATCCAGATGTGGGTGACCGATTTCCTCTGCATTTGGAAACGGCAGGCAGGAAAACATCTTGCCAGTTATCACTAGATGGAAAGAAACATCTGCCACTTGGGCAAGAAGGCAGTTTAAACTTGGATGCTCATAGGAATTTTAGGATTGCAGTTTAAATCTGCCCTATCTCAAACTTTTCCCAGTAGTGATGTATGGAAGTGAGAGCTGGTCCATAAAGAAGGCTGATCGCCGAAGAATTGATGCTTTTGAATTATGATGCTGGATGAGACTCTTGAGAGTCCCATGGACGGCATGAAGATCAAACCTCTCCATTCTGAAGGAAATCAGCCCTGAGTGCTCACTGGAAGGACAGATCGTGAAGCTGAGGCTCCAATACTTTGGCCACCTCATGAGAAGAGAAGACTCCCTGGAAAAGACCCTGATGTTGGGAAAGATGGAGGGCACAAGGAAAAGGGGACAACAGAGGACGAGATGGTTGGACAGTGTTCTCGAAGCTACCAGCATGAGTCTGACCAAACTGTGGGAGGCAGTGGAAGACAGGAGTGCCTGGCATGCTCTGGTCCAGGGGGTCACGAAGAGTCGGACACGACTAAATGACTAAACAACAACAACAAATCTTAAACTAGTTACCTGGGAGTAAGCTCCATTGACTACAGTGGGACCAGGGCCGGATTTAGGTTTAATGAGGCCCTAAGCTACTGAAGGTAATGGGGCCCTTTATATGTCCAGCTGTCCTTTGTCAACAACAAATTGTCACTGTTTTATGTGTTGAATATATGCTATATGGTAATTTATGGACCTAATAGGTACCTAAAGCCATTTGCACATAACAAAATATGTATTTTATCAAAGTAATTGGTGAACTGAATTTTTTGGGGGTGCCCCAAGAGAGTGGGGCCCTAAGCTATAGCTTGTTTAGCTTATACGTAAATCTGGCACTGAGTGGGACTTACTTCTGAGTAGGCGGTCAGGCTCCACTGACAATAAAGGAATCAACACTTTCCATGTTTCCTAAGAAATGGCTGGCTGTGGAAGCAATCAAAGAATTTAAAGTGGTTTGGTTAGGGCTCCCATACGTCTGGGATTTCCCGGACATAGGCATGTCAGAAGTGTAGGTTTTGCACAAAAACAAAACAAAACTCAACAATTTTCACTTTTTGGCAACCCTAGGAAGGGCTTCAACAACATTTCCTTCATTTGATGCAGGTATTTTATTTTCAGGATAAACAGGTCTCCATTTTTGCTCCTACACACACTCCACTTTTCATAGTTCTCCAAGACGTGGAGGAGAGGAAAAAGGAAACCTGGGACATTGTGGGATGAAATAAAAAACCGGGGTGGCTCCTGTAATTCCAAGACTGTCCCTGGAAAATTGGGACACTTGGAGGGTATGTGGGCTCAGGGATGTTTTACGTGTTGCATGCTTACCAGATACATACTAAAGGTAAAGGTAAAGGGACCCCTGACCATTAGGTCCAGTCGTGGCCGACTCTGGGGTTGCAGCGCTCATCTCGCTTTATTGGCCGAGGGAGCCGGCATACAGCTTCCGGGTCATGTGGCCAGCAGGACTAAGCCGCTTCTGGCGAACCAGAGCAGCGCACGGAAACGCCGTTTACCTTCCCGCCGGAGCAGTACCTATTTATCCACTTGCACTTTGACCTGCTTTTGAACTGCTAGGTTGGCAGGAGCAGAGACAGAGCAACGGGAGCTCACCCCATTGCGGGGATTCGAACTGTCGACCTTCTGATCGGCAAGTCTTAGGCTCTGTGGTTTAACCCACAGCGCCACCTGCGTCCCTAGATACATATTACACACCCACAATTTGTACCTACCCAGCCTAGAGCAATTGCAAGGCACCAGGTTAGCAAAGGCTGAACTAACCAGGCTCTGGGCAAGTAGATTTAAAACTTTGCTATTTCTGTAAGTCTGCACTGCTGAAACACCAGGGCTGTTTAACTGTTGTTTATTAAGAAGCATGGAGATAATTGGACATGGAGCTCATCATAAATGCAAAGCGGTCGCATTAATATCCCAAGCTGGAAGGTGCGTTGATATCCCAGGATGAAAGGTGTGCCAGAGGCACAAGTGATGGATGGCGCTTTAGAGTGCGCGATCAATGCAAATCTGCTCTGCTTCGAGATGGCAGTGACAAGTTGGCGCTAGGAGCATTTCCTGGGTATTTCAATTCAATCCGGGAAGATCAAAGTGGAGTAAGAATATTTCCTTCCACCGGTGAGAAAACTCGCAAATCCTTTCCAAAATAGAAAACTTGCAAATCAAAAAAGTTTAAATAAGGCCACAACTAATTTTATCTCCTCTTGCCTTTGCACCCTTGGGTCTTCTAAACACAAGACTTTAATTGGATGCTGTTGTTGAGAGAATAAGGGTAATGTATACCGAAGAACAAACACGGGTAGCTGACTGCTAAAAATAAATTGAATTAGAGGTCCACTGCAGCGAAGCACCTCATTTCCTCCCGTGTCGTCGTGACAATCTCATAAGTCAGGCACTCGACAAGTTCTAAGCAAACAGCAGCCAGACAAACATTTGACGCTTTCATATTCAGCTCCTGATTCAACTTGCAAAGTTATCATCTCGCAGGTCAAAGTCTCTGCTAGACATAATTGGGCTGAGCAAACGGATGGGCTGTTTTGTTTTGTTAAACCTGTTGTTGAGATTTACGCCGTGCAACCCAGGGCGCCCAAATCACACATGGCATTTGCTCCTGCATCCCAACAATATTTACATTTTCATACCACCATTTGATAAGCCAATAACATAACGACCGAAAAAAGAAAACAGGTCAGACGCTGGGGGTGATCTCACCAAGCGAGGCCTCTCTGTTTTGCCATTTTTCAGCAGCAGACTTACGCACACTCTGGTTTAAAATTATTAATATGGGACCACAAAATGTTTAACGTTAGTGGAATGGCTTCCTCCCCGCTTGAAGATATCAACAACCCCCGATTTCATTTTGATTCACTTCCCTTGAAGCACTCTGGAGTGATTAACAATAAAGACATGAGCATCTATAAAAACAGTGTCTAGAGTTAGACCATAGAATCATAGAAATTTAGAGTTGGAGGGGACCACGAGAGTCATCTAGTCCAACCCCCTTGCAATGCAGGAATTGTTTGCCCAATGTAGGGTTTGAACCTGTTATAAGAAGAAACTGCTTCCTTTCTCTTATGGGGAATCCAAGAGCCCATATAAAGTCCTTAAAAGGTAAAGGGACCCCCAACCATTAGGTCCAGTCGCGGACAACTCTGGGGTTGCGGTGCTTATCTCACTTTATTGGCTGAGGGAGCCGGCGTACAGCTTCCAGGTCATGTGGAGAGCATGACTAAGCCACTTCTGGCAAACCAGAGCAGCGCACGGAAACGCCGTTTACCTTCCTGCCGGAGCGGTACCTATTTATCTACTTGCCCTTTGACGTGCTTTGGAACTGCTAGCTTGGCAGGAGCAGGGACTGAGCAATGGGAGCTCACCCTGTCAAGGGGATTCAAACCGCCGACCTTCTGATCAGCAAGCCGCAGGCTCTGTGGCTCCCCAAATCAACACAGACTGTGGAAACTTCACACTGGACTTCAAGCATCTGGCATTGTGCGCCTCCCCATTCTTCCTCCAGACTCTGGGTCCTTGGTTTCCAAATGAGATGCAAAAGCTGCTCTCATCAGAAAAGAGATTTGGGGAGCTATGTCATCAGCTGGTGTTGGTCTACTGTGCTTCATTAAGTCCAGGGTCAACGCAGCCATCTTACCAGGAGATTTTGGAGCACTTCATGCTTCCTTCCGCAGACGAGCTTTATGGGGATGCTGACTTCATTTTCCAGCAGGACTTTGGCACCTGCCCACACTGCCAAAAGTACCGAAACCTGGTTCAATGCCCATGGGATTACTGTGCTTGATTGGCCAGCAAACTCGCCTGACCTGAACCCCATAGAGAATCTATGGGGCATTGCCAAGAGAAAGATGAGAGACATGAGACCGAGCAATGCAGAAGAGCTGAAGGCTGCTATTGAAGCTTCCTGGTCTTCCATAACACCTCAGCAGTGCCACAGGCTGATAGCATCCATGCCACGCCGCATTGAGGCAGTAACTGATGCAAAAGGGGCCCAAACCAGGTACTGAGTACATATGCATGCTTCTACTTCTCAGAGGTCCAATATCGCTCTATTCGCAGTCCTTGTTTTGCTGATTTCATTTAATATTCTAATTTTCTGAGATTGTTAATTTGGGGTTTTCATCAGCTGTATGCCATAAACATCACAATTATAACAAATAAAGGCTTGACATATCTCGCTTTGCATGCCATGAATCTATCTCATATATTAGTTTCACCTTTTAAGTTGAATTACTGAAATAAATGAACTTTTCCACAATATTCTAATTTTCCGAGTTTCACCTGTATAAACTTGGAAAGTATAAATAAAAACTTTTTTTTTAAAAAAAAAGCAGGGCTAGGGACGTGTGACCTTTCTGACATGGCTGGAACCCATTGGCCCCAGCCAGCAGAGCCAATGGTCAGGGATCGTATGAGTTGCAGCCCAAGAAAATCCCAGAGGCCACTGCAGAAAAGCAGGAGAAAGGAAAAAGAGATTACATGGGTTCAGCCAAGCGAAGGCTTGCTTGGGAGTGAGAGAGAAATATGAGCCTCTTCCCAAGTATGGTCCATGCTCTGATGTCAGGGCAGATGAGGTTGTGGGATCCAATGCTTAATCCGTGGGCTGAAGGATGCAGCTTGCCAGAAGCTCCCCAAGGTATGACCATGACCAGTTAATTCCATAATGCAGTGTTAATTGGGATGGCGGTGACCTTTCGATCAGCGTTGGCTTGCAGTCCGGTGGAAGCATTGGAATTGTAGCTTTGCAGAGAGGCAGCAGGGAGCCGGGCAAGGAAATGTCACGCGGATCTCTCTCGTGGAAGACAGAGCCCTAGATGCCCTCAGGTCTTCCTCTTGCAGATGGCAGAGCGGATTGCTCTACGAACTCAGAGAACCCTTAATGTTGCTTATTCAGGGAGAGGGTCTGTCGTTCTAAAAATTCTGCCAAATTGAGACGGTGACTTCCAGGCTGCCAATCCGCCGTCTGTTTAAAATTCTGTGTATGCTCCTCACCACACTGCGGTTAGAATTTTCTTTTCTAAGTTCCTAATAATTTAAAAGAATACACATACACGGGGAAATCTTATCCTGCCCCTCCATCCTCTCAGCTCCCCCCCCCCCCCGTGGCAAGAAGACGCTAAGGTAGGAGTAAGCCAGCTTTGATCTTGCACTTTGATCTTAAACTAAAGTGAAATATACTCGGAGTCGAGAGTGGATTTCATGCTCTTTATTCAGCTCAGAGTAGTGAGGAGGAATGGAAAGTTCCCCCAAAGTATCTGCTTTATATACATTATTTACACAATTTGCCCCACGTGATTGGCTAATTCTGGAATTCTCCTGTAGGCCAATCAGGTTGTGGATTCACTTCCACCTGGAGCTGGATTGGGTGGCTCCTGCGGACCAAGCATACTGCTGCATTGTTCTAGGACCAATCAGACTGCTGCATTTTGGATCCTATTCAACTCAGCACATAATACCAAGTTAATCTATGGAATTCTCTCCCCCCAGGAAGCAGTGTTGGCCTTAAAAGTTAGATGGACTTAAAAGGGGATTACAAAAATTCATGGAGGAGAAAGCTATCAATGGCTACTAGTCATGGTGGCCATGCTCTACCACCACAGCAACCTGTGGGTTTCTCACAGGTTGGCCACTGTGAGAACAGCATCATGCTGGACTAATGAGCCACTGGCTTGATCCAGCAAGCTCTTCTTATCCAGCAGTCCCAGCTGCAGCCCCAGTAAACGGACCACAGGGGAAGACCACACTTAGCAAACCTTCCACCAGTATAACTTCAAGTCTGCAAAAGACCTGACGCGCAGTTGAGTCTGGATGAGACCATCGCAGCAATGGAACCAGTTAGCGGAGGATATCCATCGGTGCAAAAGGCACACGCATTTTCCATGCGCATTTGGCAGCTCTCCTGGAAACTGATAGCAGCAGGTGTCCGCAACAATGCGCCCCTATTCAGCGGCCGTTGCTACCCAAGTTCATTTCTGCAGTGGCCTCTTTTCATGACTGCAACGCGATTCAGCGACTCGTAAGTCTGAATGAGAACTTGCCCTGTGACTTGGCGGAAAGGGGTTTCATAAAAATCGCAGAATCGTTGGACGGGACCCTAAGGGACATCTAGTCCAGCCCCCTGCAATGCAGGAATTTCAACCCAGGGTTTCAACCCAGCCAACCACCTTGAGCAAAGGTTAAAAAGGCAACAAGAACATGTTTATAGAACTCAGCTGCCGCTTGATGCCTTGGCGATATAATTCTAACCCTGTGACTCCAATATTAATTCAGTGTTACAAGCATATCAGGGTGCATGTTTTAAATTGAGACCCCTTTTAATAGCTGGAGTTAGTTCAAATGAAATGGAGCCCATGAGGCCATTAATGGTTTGACAAAGAATGTAGCACATTGAGGAAGAAGGTGAGGAAACAGATGTAGAGCTTCTCCCAGAGGCCTAGTGCAAGGTGCTATGTGAAAACTTTGATGAGAGTACACAAAAATTGCAGCCAAGAAAACCAGTTTTCCCGCTGCCCTGAAATTAGCTGCAATGGGATGAATTCAACTTATTTCTGCCATTTGTTGTTGTTGTTTAGTTGTTTAGTCGTGTCCCACTCTTCGTGACCCCCTGGACCAGAACACGCCAGGCACTCCTGTCTTCCACTGCCTCCCGCAGTTTGGTCAGACTCATGTTCGTAGCTTCGAGAACACTGCCCCACCATCTCGTCCTCTGTCGTCCCTTCTCCTTGGGCCCTCCATCTTTCCCAACATCAGGGTCTTTTCCAGGGAGTCTTCTCTTCTCATGAGGTGGCCAAAGTATTGGAGCTTCAGCTTCAGAATCTTCTAGTAAACTTTGGGAAGGAAAGCTTTGATAAGCCTAGAGCTGCTTCAAACACAGGAAACTGTAGAATTGCCAAGTTGGAAGGGACCCCAAAGGGTCATCTAGTCCAACCCCCTTCAGGCTTGAACCACCAACCTTCTGTTTAGCAGCCAGAAAGTCCTTAACAGCCACACACTCTTCTGACACACCTTTGGGCTTGGCAAATGATCAGTGGCAAGATTAGTAGTGTACACTCATTCGACTGTGGAAAAATAATCCACAGGAAGATTCTACTGGAAACGCCACGGTCCTGGCTTCACCATGTTGGGAATCAACTGCAGTTATGTGAAAGCAAGGCTTCAATGGAGCCTTAGAAAAGGCTCAGCCCTGGGGCTTTGTCCCATCGGCTGTTCCTTACCTTGAAGCAGCAGCTCCCGCTGGCTCTTCCGGGAAATGCTTTGGAGAATCAAATAGGAGTATAGCATCTAGATCAAGGGAAGTAATAGTGCCACTGTATTCTGCTCTGGTCAGACCTCACCTGGAGTACTGTGTCCAGTTCTAGGCACCACAGTTCAAGAAGGACACCGACAAACTGGAACGTGTCCAGAGGAGGGCAACCAAAATGGTCAAAGGCCTGGAAACGATGCCTTATGAGGAACGGCTAAGGGAGCTGGGCATGTTTAGCCTGGAGAAGAGGAGGTTAAGGGGTGATATGATAGCCATGTTCAAATATATAAAAGGATGTCACATAGAGGAGGGAGAAAGGTTGTTTTCTGCTGCTCCAGAGAAGCGGACATGGAGCAATGGATCCAAACTACAAGAAAGAAGATTCCACCTAAACATTAGGAAGAACTTCCTGAGAGTAAGAGCTGTTTGACAGTGGAATTTGCTGCCAAGGAGTGTGGTGGAGTCTCCTACTTTGGAGGTCTTTAAGCAGAGGCTTGACAACCATATGTCAGGAGTGCTCTGATGGTGTTTCCTGCTTGGCAGGGGGTTGGACTCGATGGCCCTTGTGGTCTCTTCCAACTCTATGATTCTATGATTCTATGACCGCAAAAAGTAAAAACCAGGACACCTCGAAAATATATTTGTACAATTACAATAACACCAAGAAAACAGATGTTTTTACACCTTTGAAATCACGGACGTTACTGGGCAGCCCTAGCAGAACCCAGCTTCCAATCTGGGTTTTTACGTGATGCTTGTTCAATACACTCTGCTCCGAAATGACTTTGTAATCAGGACCCAAATTCCAGTGGGCATGGATAGCCTAGTAGTGGTGAAAAGGACTTGCAAATCTGGGGTGCATGTTGATGCCTGGGACCCTTAACTCTCTCTCTTCCCCCCCAAAAGCCGTATCACACTACTATCAAGGTTTGCACCCAAGGTGGTCTGGCTTAACCAGTGATTTAGGGTTGCCATATCTCCTCTTTTTCAGGGGTCTCATTTCTGTCCGGGCGAATTTTTAAAATTTGCAAAAAATATCCGGGATTTGTTTGTTTCTCCTTTCCTGCTAGGCTGCCTCCTGCTTCTCCTTTATCAACGTGATTGGGGGGGAAGAGAGAAAAAGGAAGGTGCTATGAACCACTACTTAATAGAAGGCTTGCTTCTGTGTGCATTGGGGAGGGGACGTGAATCAGCCAAGGATCTTTCTTGCCCGCTTATTGGATTTTGAGGTTCCCGTTTTGTATCATCATCCTGTACATATATCACAGCTTCTATAGCTTACATATAGCAGGGGTATTTAAAATGAGCATCATTATAGCCACCCGTAGTCAAAAGTAGAAGTAGGCAAATGTGTCCTCTTTTTTGCTCTTCAAAATATGGCAGCCCTAGCATAGAGCTAACCTATAATGAAACCCAGACATTGTTGTCATTATTGACACTAGTATAACCAGTATAAACCAGGCTCCCACTGGGGTGGTCAATACAGATGACCATTCTCAGTCTGACCCTTATGTTTATGTTTCCCTCCCCTTATGGTTTTGATCTATGGGCTACTTTTAAAATGAGGCTGCATTTTAACCTTCATTTTAAATTGGCTCCCCCCCCCCCGTTATGTTTTTATTGTGATTTTACTGGTGTTAGCCGCCCTGAGCCCAGCTCTGGCCGGGGAGGGCTGGGTATAAATAAATTATTATTATTATTATTATTATTATTATTATTATTCAGCTGCACATGATAGGTGGCAAAAGTCTCTGTACTTCTTTGCCAAGACAAATGCCACTAAACTCTTTCCAGGTGAGAGATCTCTAGGGAGCTCTAAGTTCAAGTCAATGTTCTATAAATCCATTTGGGGAACAGATTGTTTGAAAGCTGAAAGTGGTTTGGGGAGAAGTCGGCTTCAGCTCAGGCCAGTGGTTCTCAAAGGGTGTGGCAGGAGAGAACAGCAAGGTGTGGCGATTCAAGGACGATCAAAGAAACATTTCAGTGTAGTATAGTATCGAAATATGTTTTCATTTGCAGAATATGAATAGGTATCTTTTCAAAATGAGAGCAAGAGCGATACTGAGGACAACATTGTTGTGAACAGGGATTTTCAACTCGGAGGAATATGAAAGACCAGAAAAGAGAAAGGTTTCTTTGTGATGATGTGGATGTGAGAGTTTGTCTGTCTCAAATTAGACAGGATATAAATGAGATTACCTGGCAGAAGCAAGCTCACACCTCTCACTGAGTTTGTATACGTGCTTAAGGTACATATGTAAGAGGCATGTTT
This sequence comes from Podarcis liolepis, assembly GCF_965112155.1. NCBI lineage: Eukaryota > Metazoa > Chordata > Lepidosauria > Squamata > Lacertidae > Podarcis > Podarcis liolepis. Next base: position 6,135,187 of record NC_139564.1, read on the forward strand.
ATAATTATATTTTGGGAATGGTTCATGTTCTTATGTAGCGGCATTGCTTCATACTTTCTGGATATCCAATGATCATATTATAAAGCAGTTGTGTTCTATGTTATATAACAAGCACTGCTAGTTGTTCCTTTTTGTTTTCCAATGTATTTCTTAGGATTAAAAAGCAATGGTGTGCATGAGCAAATCTTTATTTTGAAAGTGTGTCCCAGAGAAAAAAGTTTGAGAGCCACTGGATTAAACCCTCATAAGACCCACACAACAGAAGGCCAGCCAGTGTCTAAGAGCACACAGGGGTATTTTGGGGCTTGTTAGCCAGCACACTTGAAAACGAGGTGATGGCAGAACAAACCAGTCAATATATCCTAATGAATGAGGGTTCAAACCCCAGGCCATTTGGCTTATCGCCCCGCCAGAACACACCCACCCACACCCTGGACAATGTGATCCACGTTGACGTTGCTGTAAAAGAAATACGCAGGACACTTAAAAAAAAAAAGCATTTACTTAGTCAACAAAAAATAAATACAAGATATTAAGACATTCAGAATGAAGGCAGCATGGAGTTACAGCTACTGAAAACAAACAGAAGGGAAACGGCAACTTTTGCTCTGGCCTGCCTCAGCAGCCCTGATATATTCATGTGGCAGATCTGCGGGGTGGGGGGGGCAGCGTGTCATTTTTGGCACATAAGGGCTTTGCCCCTAAAGCTAAGACACCAACTGCGTGCACTCGCAGCAAAAAAAAACAACCCACAATGGCAGCGGATACTGTTTTAAGCAGCATACAGACGCCACGCTCTGAGCAGCTGTACGGTTGCATCCTAGGCAGGTGTTTGTTCTGGGCAGAAAGTGCCCTGGCAAGACTTTGCCCCAGAGGACTTGAGGGCACAAGTTGGCAATGCGAGCTGCACCATCGCACCTGGTTTATGAGGGGCACACTGGACCAAGACCTCTTTTTTTAACACGGCCCCCCTTTGCTGCTTGGGGTTAAACAGGCGGTATATATTGCCATATGCAAAGTCAGACCGCTTACTGTGGCTGGCAGCTACGCTCCAAGGTCCCACGTCTCGAACAGCTGGCAATCCTTTTAGTAGGAAATGCCAGGGTTGTTTCAGGGGGCTCATGAATGCCAATCGCAGGTCATCCCCCCACCATCTCTTAATGCATGTAGTTGTTCTTCCAACAACCTACTTAGCCTTGTGTGTCACTTACGCACGTTCCTTTGAAAAGCATGCCACCTCTGTGATAAACGTTCTGTTAGAAGAATGCCATGTGGAAGCTAACAGGAGTAGGGAAACTGTGGCTCCCCGTATTCTGGTTGGAACTTCAGCCAGAGTCAGGGAGCAGGGTGGAAACTGCAGCCTTGCAACATCTGGAGAGCCACAGATTTCTGCATTCCTCGTTTACAAGGGCACCAAACGGGGTGGGCACAGCTCCACTGACTGCCAACTTAAGATGGTGGCCTAAGAATGAAATGCCTTGGGCCCCTGACCCTGATCACTTACATATATTTGCAAGAGCTTACGAAGCTCTCTTCAGTCCTGCAAGAAAGAAAATAAAAGGAGAGCAAGACCAATTATGGATGCTTGTTGGTTCTCCTACTTGTGCCACCTGGGGAAAATTTCAGAAAAGGAATGAGATTGGCATCAGGCTGGCGACGTTGGACTCTCCCTCAAAAGGGCTTTTGGGCAGCTAACTGGTAAGAGCTGCTAAGCAATGGGACCGAGAGTCCTAAAGCATACATGGTGCTTCAAAAGAATAAAAGGAACTCAACGGCTTTTGGAGATCATATCTGGTTTAGGCCAAAATCTGATTGCCAATCAGCTTGGCCACTTACAGGAGACGTTTAAGACGCATTCCTTGAGAAGGGTAGAAGCAGCAAAAAAAAGAGAGAAAACTTTGTAAAGCCACGCCAGTGAGAAACTTCCATTGGCTTCCAAACAATTTTTTTATCTTAAAAACAAAGCCACCTCTTGCAAGATGAGCACGTTCCAAAATAGCCAGAGACCAAGTTCTGATGCGATTCGGCAAATCCCAGTCGCATCAGAAGGAGCCAGCATGTTTAATGGGATGTGTCAAAACTGCATCACACACAGAGAAGGTGCGGAGCGAGCTGCTCGCGTGTCTTTTACAACAAAAGTGGGCTACATACACCTTACAGAGCCAGGCACAAACACCTCTGGTCAGTGTTCAGGCAGATGGTTCATACTTTTACATCAGTTCGGTTCTCCCACCCCCACTTCCCTCTTTGCAGAGAATTTGCATCTCAAATGTACTATAAAATGTGGGTAACTCAGCCACCATCTAGTCTATTCTAGTGGCAGAAAGTGAAAGTGTGCTTGGTACTTTATATATATATATATTTGCAGATAGACAATAGGATACATCTACTATTTAAGCCATGTATGAATATTACACCAAATAACCCCAGACATTTTTATATGGACTCGAGGGGCTGTGTTATTCACATGTTGTAATAAATTTGTGATTTGTAAAAAAAATCTGTATAGTAACTTTTAAAACCCTCTCCCTTGCTTTGAGCTGGATTGGACTGCGTGTGGGTTGTGAACAGACTCACCTCCCAAAGCTCTCTCTGCCACACTGGACTGCTTTGCTGTCTCTGCTTAGATTGATGGCACTCACAACTCCTGGCCTTTTGACAGCAACGAGCCATTAATTGGGCCATGCATGTTAAACATGCACCGGTCTGCCATCACCCTAATGTATAGTCATTCACGTCGGCCTAAGTTGGTAGGGAAAATGTGGAATGCTTAAGACGATCTCAGATCCAGGCCACAAAAGTCACTCCTATCTATTTATTGTTGAAATTTATATCCTGCTTTCTGTGGGGGGGAAAAAATGTTCACAGTGGCTAAGCACTCCACATGCTATGGCCAGATGGGACTCCTAAGCAATAAATGGGCGTTCAGGCCTGTGAAGACTGCAAGGGATCTCTTTAATTCTATTTCTAATGCCTGGCTATCTTGCCCCAAGTCAAGTACGCTCTTTATGATTATCCTATCCATCCCCTTGAAGGCGAAGGGATGGTGGTCACGCTTTTCCCACAGAGGGGGGTTGGCTGGTCCCTGGCAAACCAAATGTAAAACAAAATGAGACAATACCTCAAGAATACCTTGATAAAGACCTGCTTCCACAAAAAAATTGGGATGGGGGAAACAAGAGGCCGGACTGGTCAAGCTATTACCAAAAAATGGACACGGGAGCTGCATTTGCTTCAAATAAAGTTCGATGGTTTTGCAAGGAGGCTCCTTTATTCCTATCCCCCCCATTTCTCCAAAGCTGAAGAAACCTGGGCCCAACCCAACAGGACCCTCGGCTGCGCAAACTCCACCAAAATGAACGGCCGGATGCTGCACAGCTTAATAGTGCTTTTAACGGCGTTGCATTAACGGAAGAGCAACTTTCCCTTCCCAACGGCTATTCCAAACATCGGGATATTCCAGCTATAGGGGTTTGTTGCTTCAACAGCAGCCCTCAAACCCAGAACCCTGCAGGGAGGCCCAGTCTTCTAAGTTAGGGAGAGAAAAAACCCTGATCTTGAACACTATTTATAAGCCACTGGTTTGTTTGTTTTCCTTTTAAAATAAAAGGCCGATATGCAGAATCTCTTTTGGTTTTTTAAAAGGCTTTACTCCCTCAAGGAAAAAAAAAAAGATTTACAAAACAAAAACAGCCTGCATCAACTCTCCAGGAGAGAGATTTGACAATATTAATCCAAATATCACGCTATTTAATTCCCCAATAAAACATTGGAAAAAAAGTGCCTACAATCTCTTTCTAACACTTTTGCTACATATAAAATCTCCAGCTAATAGGAATCTTATGGTACCAACCCTCTAAAACAGTTAAGATATATACACATTTTTTGGGGGGGCAGGGGATATTAACAAACAGAATATTACAAAGTATTAAAGAAGGCAACTCTTCTGTTGGGTGATTTTCATCTTCACTTGAAGTTGGCGTAGTCTGAAAAGGCGTCAATATATTCCTGAACCACTTTGTAGCAGAATTCGTACTGTTCCTGGAGATTAGGCAGAAAAGAAAACGCTGAGTTGGTCACGGAATGAATCGTCACTCTTCAGAGATGCTGTGGTCGCAAGGGAACCTGCCTATTAATTACAGGATGAGCAAAACCAGGTACCCCAACGACAAACGCTACGTTCAACAGAGCATCTAGCTCAGCCCTGTCTAGACCAGTGTTCTTCAACCCTGATTTGACAGATATTGTTGGACTGAAACTTGCATCATCCCTGAACACTGGCTAAGCTAGCTGGGGAGACGGAGACTGTAGGCTAACATCACCTAGTGGCCCAAGCTTGAGGGATGCTCAATCTGAACTGACTGGCAGTAGCTCTGCGAGGTTTTTGACAGGTGTCCTCTCCAGCCCTACCTGGAAGCGCCATGGGTTGGAGCTGGGACCTTCTACACACAGAGCTTGCACATCACCACCACAATTCGATGTCCGCTGGCATGGACCGGTCAGTGGATGGCTGGCAGTTGGAGGGTTTGACCTGGATGGTGTTTTGGTTCCTCCAACTCTAAATTTTTGGCTTTGAGCAGAAATGGCCATTTCCACAACCAGAAACTGATGCTGGCCATAGCAAGAGGCACTCTAGCTCAGTGGCAGAGACCTGGGGGGGCGGGGGTAAGGGGGCTTGTTGCATTCAGGCCCTGCTTATGGGTGCCCCTGTGGGCTATGGTCTTATGGGCTAGAAAGTCTTTGTATCCCAGTTCCTTACGCAGGTACAAGAGAGAGAGGAAAGAGATGGGGCTCTGATGGGCAGGAGGGAATGAAAGGAACAGCTCACACTTGCAGGAGGGAATTTCTTGCTGCTCCACCCACTCAGCCACCCAGCCTCACCCACCCACCCACTCCACAAACAGCAGCCCATGCCTACCAGTGTTTGGACCATGTGCGGCCTCTGTAACCTCAAACTCTTCACTGTCTGAAAGACATCTAGAATTCCTTCAGCCTTGACTCTCTCCAAAACAGTGCCCAACGCACAGAAGGTCCCTGTTCGGCCGGCTCCAGCACTGGGGGGAAACAAAAGACAAAACAACAACACACCTGTGAGTGACAAACACAGGCCTTCCTGTTGCCTGAACCGCTCCGCTGTCAAGCAGCTCTTTCTGACAGTAAGAGCTGTTGACGGGAGACTAGATCCCCCTTAGAATATGGTGGCCTCTCCTTCCTTGGAGGTTTTTAAGCAGAGATTGGATGGCCATCTGTCAGGGATGCTTCAAGCTGAGATTCCTGCATTGAAGTGGGGTTGGGCTAGATGACCCTCGGGTACCCTCCAACTCTACAATTATATGATGGAATAATAATAATAATAATAATAATAATAATAATAATAATAATTTATTATTTATACCCCGCCCATCTGGCTGAGTTTCCCCAGCCACTCTGGGTGGCTTCCAACTGAATATTAAAAACAAGACAGCATCAGACATTAAAAACTTCCCTAAGCAGGGCCGCCTTCAGTTGTCTTTTAAAAGCAAAATAGTTGTTTATTGCCTTGACATCTGCTGGGAGGGCGTTCCACAGGGCGGGCGCCACTACCAAGAAGGCCCTCTGCCTGGTTCCCTGTAACCTCACTTCTTGTAGCGAGGGAACCACCAGTAGGCCCTTGGCGCTGGACCTCAGTGTCTGGGCCGGACGATGGGGGTGGAGACGCTCCTTCAGGTATACAGGACTGAAGCCATATACCCCATCTCCTGATCTGTGGCCCAAGGGAAATACTGGCACCAATCTTAACAGTGGTTACTGTCTAACCAGGACCTCAACCCAATCCCTGGTACCCTTAGGAGGTGTTGTGGCAATGCCAGCAACTTCATGCAACGTACTCCTTTCCACTAAAGCGCCTCTTGGGTAGCATGTTTTGCCAAGTCTTGCTGCCCAGAAATCTCGCAGCCCGTTTGATTACCTGCAGTGCACAGTAATGGGGTGGTTTCCGGACTGTTGCTGCTGCTTCTGCACAGCTGCAATGATGTTGATCATTCCTTTTCCATCAGTGGGGATGCCCACCTCTGGCCAGCCGTGGAAGTGGAACTGTCTGATCTGACGGGTTTTGTTTTCCTGGTCAGGAAAAAAAGGAAAAGAGAAAATCTCAGAAAAGCCTGAATCTGAATCCAGGCAGACTCGGGGGTCGGGGTTCCTCTGTAACCTCTGGAAACTGTCAAGTAGGCAAGCAATAGCAAGCTCACTCTACTCGCTTTGCTAACCACATTCTTCATGGAGTTGCTGCCTGGTGAATAATATTTTTGGAGGACTGCTAGCATCCTGAAATGCATTTGCAGGAGGAATTAAAAGTTATCTCTCCAAGTATAAAAATCGGGTATACAGCAAGAAAAGCACGCGCCCTTAACCAGGCTACATACTCCTAGGACAGAGCTCTCCAAACTTTTCATGTTGGTGACATGCTTTTTGGACATGAATAATAATAATAATAATAATAATAATAATAATAATAATAATTTATTATTTGTACCCCGCCCATCTGGCTGGGCCTCCCCAGCCACTCTGGGCGGCTTCCATAGAAACCAAAAATACACTAAAATATCATACATTAAAAACTTCCCTGAACAGGGCTGCCTTAAGATGTCTTCTGAATGTCAGGTAGTTGTTTATCGTTTTGACATCTGATGGGAGGGCGTTCCACAACACAGTAATTCAGTCTTACTAGCAAACCAGAGAATAAGCTAACCCCCTTCCAGCAAAGGAAGCGTTCGCACAATGCGCCGACACACTAACGTGTCGCGGTACACAGTTAGAAAAACTCAGTCCTAGGAGCTAACAAAAGGGATTTTTGTTGTGTGTTTTTTTAAAAAATATACTTTTAAAGTTTATACATTTCACTAATTTTACAATCATTTGGGCATTTCAAAACTTGACTTCCTTCCCCCCCTTTCTGCTGTTCCTTAAATTTTATTTTTAATATCTTCTGCATATCCAAATCAACTTAATTTGCTCATTTATTCATCTACTTTCAATAGATACTCCTATGAAACTGCTGGTTGTTACAATAATCCTGCCAATGTTGTTATCGGTTTACAATTTATCTGTAAGCATTCAATAAACCATTTCCATTCTTTTATAAAACGTTTGTTATCTCGATTTCTTATTCTTCTGGTAAGTTTCTCCATTTCTGCATATTCCATAAGTTTTTAAATCCATTCTTCCTTTGTTGGGACTTCTGCTTCTTTCCATTTTGGGGCAAGTAACATTCTTGCCGCTGAGCAAAAGGGATTGTTGATAGCAAAGGACTACGAGGGAAACCTTGGCTCCCATAAGACAAAGCAGCATTCTCCATTAAGTGGAGATGGAGAGATACAAAGGCTTCCCCGTGACTATTTTGCATCTCTGGAGTGGGCAATAAACAGTCACCGTTTCCCATTAACACTGGTAGAAGGAGAAGTGTAGGACCTGGGAAGTCAAGAGCCACCATCACTTCTCCCAGAATGCACAAGTTGCCCCAGCACCTACCCTGGTATTTGATACTAGCAGGTCCCGGACTGTGTAACTCTCACATTCCTCCTCTTTCTTCAACTCCACGGTTATATCTCCATAGGACACAGAGCTGTCAGAAGGCCAATACTGGGCACATTTCTCCTGAGCAGTCAGAAAGCAGGCAAGACAACAAAGGGGAAAGCAGTTAGACAGACAACATAAGGATCCATGAGAATCCTTCGGAAAAACAATCTCTCAAAGGACCTGCTGATGGCATTTTACCATTGTACTGTGGAGAGTGTATTAACTTATGCTCTGCGTGTGGTTTGGGAGCTGCACGGTCAAGGGAAACAACAATGCTGTCCAGGGTTGTAAAGACTGCGGAGAGAATAACTGGGTGCACTCTTCCCACCATGGATCAAATCTATGCTTCCAGGTGCTATAAGAAAGCTGCAGAGATAGAGCAGGATAGTGCACACCCCGGAAACGATCTCTTTCAGCTTCTGCCTTCTGGAAGAAGGTACAGGGTTATAAAGACTAGGACTAACCGCCTGAGAAACAGTTTCTATCCAAATGCAATTTTGGTTTTAAACGCAGTTTAAGGAGTCTCTATGGGATTGTATTGTATTTTAAAAATGGGGTATCAGAGTTTTTAGGGGGCTAACCAGGCTGGGATAGCAGGCTTGTTGGTTTTGAATGTCTTTTGTAGATTCCCCCCCCCCCCCAATTTTGTTGTTCTGTATGGAACAATGACAATAAAGATGATCATATCGTATCCTCTAGAAGACCAAGCATGAGTTCCTCCCTGGCCTCCTTTCTGCCTCCCCCCCCCACCCCAGTTCTTCTCAGGAGGGGGAACACGTGACAGTTCTGAGGAAGGCAATGGTCCTTTATAAAAAGGGCAGCCTGGGACATATATCGCAATGCTGAGAATTCTGAACACAAAGGTATGGGGACAGGGACCAAGCCTGCATAGGTCTTCTTGCTAGATGCAGTGCTTACCTCATTTATCCTCTTGCTGGCTGAAAAGACATGACGAACTGATGAATCTGCCTCATGCCCTGCCGGACTACTGCACTGCCTACCCGAGAAGTGGCTCTCCAAGGTCTCAGGCAGAGGTCTGTCTTAGACCCGCTCCCTGGGATCTTTTTAAGGTACAGGTGATGGGGACCAAACACGAGGCTTTTCACACCCGCAGAGTGTGCTCTGTCACACTCCAAGAAGGGTACAGGGCTCTACAGTTTCTCCCAATGGTTGCGTAGCGGGAGAGACTGAAGCCCATTAAAGGATTCAGCATCTTTGACGCTGAGCAATAATGCAATAATGCAATTACTGCAATGTGTTAAGACAGTTAGGAAGCTTTAGCTGGTGCAGAATTTGGTGGCCAGGTTGCTCACTGGGGCAAGACGGTTTGAGCACCTCACACCGATCCTGGCCCGATTGCACTGCCAATTAGTTTCCAGGCCCAATTCAAAGTCCTGGTTATAAACTATAAAGCCTTAAATGGCTCAGGACCGCAATATCTCAAGGACCCAGACTCTGTGTTCGTCACCTGAAGCCCTTCTTCGTGTGCCTCCTACATGTGCGGTCCAGAGGGTGGCAACACAAGAACAGGGCCTTTTCTGCAGTGGCTCCCCGTCTGTGGAATGCTCTCCCCAGGGAGGTTTGCCTGGCGCCTTCATTATATATTTTTATGTGCCAGGTGAAAATGTTCCTCTTCAACTAGGCCTTGGGATGATTAATATTCTATAGCCTTTTAAATGTTCCTGTGCGAAGGAGGGGGGGTTATTGTTTTCCTGCTTGGGTTACACTTATTTACTTGTTTTTATCCTGTATTTTATTCTGTGAACCTCCCTGAGATCTTATGGTGAAGGGCAGTATATAAATTGAATAAATAAATAAAATTGTTGGAGTTAAAGGTTTTTTTGTTTTTTTTAAAAAAAACCAACCCAATGGGAGCTATGCTCAGGCTTGAGTGTAGAATGCAACACTTTGTACTTTGTAGTGCAATTTATCCAGACAGAGGAAGACCAGGGGCATATATATATGCACTAAGCAGCTCAAAGTGGCTTGTATATGGTTGGCCAAAGGCAGGCTTAGAGGACCAGGCACACTGAAGTTTCTACATCAGAACTGCACCACCTGCCTTCAGGCTCCCTGGAGACAATTCTTGCCCACTTCCCATTTGCTCACCTGACCCCTTTCTTCCAGCTCAGTCAACATAACAATGGAGCAGGACTTCCACTCCCAGATCATCCTCCAGAAGTCCTCTGTCGTGTGCTGGAGAGGGCCTTGGCTGGCTATGTAGGAATCCTTTTGGCGATAGCCCTGGAATTTCAAGACATGGTTACTAGGAAGGGACGCAGCAGCGAGACTGGGCATACCCAAAGGCCAGAGAAATAGCTCCAGTAACATCTAACAACTATATATATATTCTCTCTTTCTTCCTCCCTCCATTCAAGAAGAGGACGCAGAGAGAAAGGAGCTTAGCCACTGGAATGTGCCCAGCAAAGGCAGGAAATTGAATTCCCAGGTAAAAGGCCTACCAGTCAGGAAAGGGCGTTACAACCCAGATACTTGGCAAGTAATGAGAGGAAGGAGGTTAAATGAGGCGAGCGCTGATGCAGTTCTCTGCTTAACATTGACACAGACTGACACCACAATACAGAAGACCACACTACGGTAATTAACGCAAGCTTTGTCAATCTAGAATGACCATGGCTCTGTTTTCCTACAACAATCGTGGATTAGACTCTCCATCCCTCCTACGCCTTTGCTGCTCTTTGAAAGCCACCCTGGTTGCAGGAATGTGATGCACGTAATTGATGCCTGGAGGAGACTCTTGAGAGTCCCATGGACTGCAAGAAGATCAAACCTCTCCATTCTTAGGGAAATCAGCCCTGAGTGCTCACTGGAAGGACAGATCCTGAAGCTGAGGCTCCAAGACTTTGGCCACCTCATAAGAGAAGACTCCCTGGAAAAGACCCTGATGTTGGGAAAGATGGAGGGCACAAGGAGAAGGGGAGACAGAGATGGTGGGACAGTGTTCTTGAAGCTCCCAGCATGAGTTTGACCAAACTGCGGGAGGCAGTGGAAGACAGGAGTGGCTGGCGTGCTCTGGTCCATGGGGTCACGAAGAGTTGGACACGACTAAACAACAACAAAAGAGGATGTGCACAGTCCCAGGATCAGGGAGCTCTGGGTGTTAACAGTTTTATGCATGAAGTGCAGTTTCTGTTCTCCAACACTCACATCAATAAAGGAGGCATTCACGTAATCCGTGTTCTCTTCGCCCCTCTTCACTGGAATGATCACCCGGTTGAACTCGTCTACAGGAAAGACCAGGCAAACAAGGCAACAATTTTAGAAACATTTGGCAGCATGTGTTTAGACGAAGATATTGGGTCTGAAATACTGGAGCTCAGAAGAGATGGGTTTCCACAGCAACATACAAAAGTGGAGCTGTACGGCTGCACAACAGTCATGCAGGGAAGGCCTACTGAATGGCAAAAAATGGTCCCTCGCATTCCAGTGCTGAACTGCTTACCGTATTTTTCGCTCCATAAGATGCACCTGACCATAAGAAGCACCTAGTTTTTAGAGGAGGAAAGCGGGAAAGCCCCGTTTTTGGGGGGGATTAGCTCACAGTTGTGCAGCTTCTTTTGCAAAGGGAAAAAGCCCCCTTTTTTGAGGATTAGCTCACAGCTGTGCAGCTTCTTTAGCAAAGGGGGAAAGCCCCTTTTTTGGAGGATCAGCCCAAAGTTGTTGAGCTTACTTTGCAAAGGGAAAAAATCCTGTTTTTGTGGGGTTCAACTCACAGTTCTGCAGATTCTTTAGGAAAGGAAAGGGAGCCCTTTCTACAGTTTCCAGACAGATAATCTAATCAGCCAGTCACATGTCGCTGGGGAAACAAACAGCCTCCGTCTGCAGAACATTCAACAATGGAGGCCTGGGCAAGGGGGTGAGGCCGGAAAGGGAGCCAGCAATTGACCACACATTCGCTCCCTAAGACGCACAGACATTTCCCCTTTCTTTTTAGGAGGAAAAAAGTGCGTCCTATGGAGCGAAAAATACGGTAAATATTATGTAAGCAAATGCTGATTGGATGTAACTAAATCAATTTTCTTCTCTGTAATTACAAATCATGATATATTTATATGACATTCACTCCCTCTTCCAGCAACTGCCACTACCTTGATCACAATGGCTTTCTCTTTCCCCCAGCCCTCTCCACCTCATCTTGCTACTGCCGACGCAAAAGCCACTTCCTCTCAAGGTTCCTCCTGTGCCCACAAACAGCAGCAGCAGATGTTCCTCAGCTGGATTTCCCTCCCTGCAGGGCAGGACACTCACATGGAATTATCTGCAGCACCCGGTTCTTTTTCATGTTGGCCGGCAAATTGCCCGTTCTCATCTTGTCGTTCTGAATTTTGATCGAGGTTAGTTTCTGCAGAGAGAGGTTGGTGGAACGTGAGCCAGACCAAAACCACCGAGGGCACATAGCTTATAGTTCAAAACATGGGCATGCACGTGCAGAGCTTCGCAGTGGGGCAGCCAGCAAGGGCACATACTTGCCCATTACTGGCATGTATGTTAGATGTGTCCATTGCATTACACTCAAAAAGACGATGCAAGAGCAGCAGATGCGCACTCTCACACACAACATGCCCTCCCTCCCTCTTTTCTACTCCATACACCAGAGGTCACCAATATGGCACCCGTGGGCACCACTGTGCCCATGAGTATATCCCATGGCACCCACAAATGGTCCTCTTAAAAACGCATAATGCGCTAGAGACTGTGTGCTCTTGTGGCTCAGTTACTGTTTGAACTGGTTAGGTCTCTCCCACACTGAATATGCCCCCTTGGACATGCCCACAGTTCACTGGCTGCCACGACTGGATCCTCGCCCTCCCTTCCACGCTCAACAAAGAAGAGGTGCAGAGTGCTTCAACCTGTGAGCAAGTGCAGTGGTGACTGGTATAGGTACCTTTCCCCCATTCATAGGGGCGTGTATCATACTATTTTGTGGCTTTTTCTCCTTTTGTGCTCTTTTAGATGTGGAAGCCGTCGCCCCATAGTAGCCATTTTATGACTGGCACCCAAGGCACTTTCTCAAAATTCCAGGTGTGTTCACAGTTCTAGAAGGGTTGGTGACCCCTCCTCTGCAGCCTGCCTGCCTTTCCAGGATCACAGAATTGGGAAGACCAAAAGCAATCTAGTTCAGCCACCTGCCACAAAACAGGACATTCTTCCCTCCAGCGAAAAATAAATAAATCCTGAACAAAGTATGTAACATTTTGCCACATACGGAAATGGGCCTACAAAATATGCAGGGATTTAAGATATGTAAAATGAACCATGGAAAGAGAAGAAGGGAGGTCATTGATATCTTAAGGATGTAAAATGAGTATTTGAAATTGTAAAACAGAAAATTTGATTAAAATTATTCAAAAAACACAAAAATAAGTAGTTCTGGGTAGCTGACTGGGGGGCGGGGGAAGAGATCTGATTACCGTATGGTTGGATAGAAAGACCCATGGCTTTGCCTGTTCTACTTCCAACAGCAGGATCAGATTCGTTATAACCATCTTGTACCTCTAAGGATAGGATAGAAATCCTCAAGTCTTGTGGTCTCCTGATTCCCCCTTGTGCTAGCTCTCCAAAGATATTCCCCCATGGAATACCAAACCATGATCGCCATATGCACACAATATTAGCCATGGCTCTGTCTTCACCGTTAATGGGAAGCCAAATTTAAAATCTGTGCTGCCAATCGGGGACGGGGAATCTGTGGCCCTCCAGGAATTGCTGGGCCATCACTGTGCCAGGCTGATGGGAGTTGGGGAGTCCATCATTACTTGGAGGGCACAGGTTCCTTCTCCCAGCTGTAAATAATCCCATGACCCCATGGCTAAAGAAAAGCCACTTGGTTCACATGTGCCTGATTGGTTAAGCCTTGCTTTCTGGCTCCCCATAGTCATCTGGTTGGCCACTGTGAACAGGATGCTAGACTAGATAGGACACTGACCTGATCCAACAGGCTGTTCGTATGTTCTTCCAAGTCTGGTTGTCCCTAGCTACAGTTGTCCCTGGTAATGGAGGTCCTAAGCTACTGTAGCTGCTGCCACTCACCTTAAACTCTTCCTCCAATCCGTTGCTGCTGGTCCCTGGGATCTTGTTGTAGATCTTCTGGAGGTGGATCTCCAGCGAGGTCACCTCCAGTTCTGTATCCCCATACAGATAATGCTCCAGAAGAGCTTGGTAGATGAACACATACTGCATCTGAAGGAGAGAAAAAGCTACTGTGAGACGATCATGCTCCACATTCAAATAAGGCCATTCTCTGAACAGCTTCAATGGGCTCACAGAGTATGAACATGAGCTGGGAATGCGTGACTATCCCAGCATTTGCCCTGAGAGGGTCGTGATGCTTTGCATGGAGTCAGGATGGTACACGCTCCAAGAAAGCATGTTGAAAACATTATCTCAAACTTTTCTGTCTCCCCTCCCACTTCCCCTGCCAACTTAACCCAGAGCAGCAGGAGGAAGATTCAGGGGCAGTGACTCCAGTTCCTTGGTTCACCTTCCCTTCCCTGCCAAAGAGCACTATCAGGACCTTATGCCCCAGTGTTTCCAACAGGAAAATGTGAGGCAAATGGTGATGTTTTCCTGCCAGGTATGCTGGGCGTGTGGTTCCAGAGCTCTCCTTGCTGAGAATGGAAGCTCTGCTGATCAGCCACTCTGCTTCCCCCAGGTAACTTCGGAATAGGCTTGCCAGAAGTCCAACAAAAAGGGGAAAAGAAGAAGAAACTTGCAGTTTGTTTGTGTGTGTGTCTGCGGTCAGCAATGAAAATCAGTCAAGAAGTTATCACTATTCCTTCGCAATGCTATGGTTGGCTATTTTAAGTTCACAAATGATATGCAATTGACGACTTTTTAAAACTTTGTTATGATGCTACCTTTAAATTGAAGAGAAAGTTAGTTATGTAAATAGCTTTGTAGCTTATGCTAAACAGTGGACAGAAAGGCAAACAGCATAGTAAGTTTTTATATGTGTTGGAAGCTGCCCAGAGTGGTGTATTTAATAATAATAATAATAATAATAATAATAATAATAATAATAATAATAATAATAATAGTTGTTGTTTGGTTGAAACAGAACTGCAGCGGAGCAGAAGCAGTGCTGGTTGTAATAAACAGCAGTTGTAACAGAAGTCGATGCCTTCTTACATTCCTAGTTATGAAGAGGAGGCAGCAGGTAGCAAATGGAATGAAGGTGCAATCCTGCATTGCATAGCAGGGAGAGGCATGAGAAGCAAACTATACTATGTCCTGGGAAGGCACAAACTAAGTTCCTTCTCAGCGGCAGACTGTGAAAGTGTGAATTTGAAGTGTTGGGACTCCCCTTTTCAATGCAGTCATGATCTTGGAGCCCTGGCAAAGCTGACTGACCTGCCTGTTAAGCAGGCAAAAGGCAGAAAAAGGACCAGGGAGACAGGCTTGGAAAGAGAGGCTTCGTTATTCTTTGCAGGGGGGAGGAAGGAAATAATTCTCAGGGATTTGTCCTGCCTGAGTTCTGCTGAAACATTTGAGGAAAAGCTCAGGGTCACATGATTAAGTCTGCTTACCTGCTCATTTACACACAGTAGCTGGTTATATTTTGGGTTCTTTTACAAACAATAAATGCAAAGGAGAGTATCTGGCCTACACAGCATGAAGCTTGCCCTGCAGGAGAAGAGACTTACATCGGTCTGTACCATCTGGCAGCGCTGCGCCCGGATGCGGCTGACGAACCCGTAAACGTCCACCTTTCTCTCAGTGAGCATCATGTCCAGCATGGCATCAATGACAATGAAAGTCCCCGTTCGTCCCACACCAGCGCTGCGGGGTGGAGAAGAAGAGAAGAAAAAAAAGGTCTCCTTTGAGAATTCGGCCCCGGCAGGTGGTTTCTGCCAAGAAACCCACATAAGCCAGATCACAGCACGCAAGTGACAGGCAGAGAAGATGATTCATTAAAGAACAAAGAAGCTCAGGGGCCTAACATCTGTCTGCTTAGCCACCCTTGATGAGCAGTACATGCAGGGGATTCCCTGTGGGAGGAGATTCGGAAATGGTAGACGTGCCTTCTGACAGCTTGGTTGTGCCCACCGTTGGATAGCTCAGTTGGTTAGAGCGTGGTGCTGATAACGCCAAGGTTGCAGGTTCATTCCCCGTAAGGGACAGCTGCATATTTCTGCATTCTTACATGATTCCCAAATCATTCCTAGATTATCCTCAGGGCCCCTTCCAACTCCACAATTCTATGATAAACAAAAAGGGCAGTTCCCTGATCCTACCATCTCCATCTAAAACCACAAGTCTAAAGGCTTGAACTATCAGAATTTCGTGGGGCTAATGGTGGACTGGGAAAGTACATTTCTTGATCTAGGTGGTTCCCCTGCCAGGTAAGTATCTGCTTGTACTCTTGACAACTACCCTGAACATCAGTTGTCAGAAGGATGGGACATGGGTTTAAATCAGTGACTAGTAAGTTAAAAGTATTTTACATTTCTATTAGATCAGGACTCTCCTGTTTGGTGCATGAGCTTTTTCAGGGTCTGAATAGTGTGAAAGATTATGTGTCATTGGGAGGCAGGGGGAAGTGTGTGTGTCTCTGTATGAACTTATTTTTCTGGTTATTTTGTTAATATTGCTTCATAGCAGTGCTTTTTTCCCTAGGGGTGCTCAAGCGTATGCAATATTGGCACATTTTGTTCTAGAAGAAAAGTTGTAATTGTGATATTTCACTTCTTTTTAGTTGCTGGTTTGCTAATAGTGTTTTGTAGATTGTAATTGTTTTACTGGTTATTTTCTAATTATATTTTATGAATTATGCTGTACTTGTGATGTTCAAATATATTGTTGTTCTTTACTGTTTGTAAGCCGCTTTGAGAAACATTTGAATGGAAAGCAGTATGGAAATACAATAAATCAATACCCATATAAAAAAAGAAAATAAAGAAAGTAAATTTATTAATGCTCTTGTTAGAGAAGGGGTAGTACCTCTGGTGGGGGACACATCATGTGCCTTATGGGACAGTTTGTCCACCTTCATATGATTAACTCCTTTCCATTACGTATCTGACAGGCTTTGTCTCCACTGGTTTTTTGGTGCCTATTGCAGATCCTCCCCTTTCTGCGTGGCTTTTAAGTGGGAATCTTTATTCCAGTTTTTGCTCAGTCACTAGAGCTTGAGACTCTTAATCTCAGGGTTATTGGTCCAAACCCCACATTGGGCAAACGATTCCTGCACTGCAGGGGACTGGACTAGATGATCCTCAGGGTCCCTTCCATCTCTATGATTTTAATGTAATCGATTTAATTTAATATCCTCACATGGAGGCACAGGTGACCCATCTAGCTGTTTTTGGACTACAACTCCCATCATCCCTAGCTAGCAGGACCAGTGCTCTATTTAAACACTGGTCATGGGGACGTGGGTGACGCTGTGGTCTAAACCACAGAGCCTAAGACTTGCCGATCAGAAGGTTGGTGGTTCGAATCCCTGCGATGGGGTGAGCTCCCACTTTTCGGTCCCTGCTCCCACCTAGCAGTCCCACCTAGCAGTTCGAAAGCATGCCAAGGTGCAAGTAGATAAATAGGTACCGCTCTGGCAGGAAAGTAAACAGCGTTTCCGTGAGCTGCTCTGGTCCGCCAGAAGTGGCTTAGTCATTCTGGCCACATGACCCGGAAGCTGTCTGCGGACAAATGCCAGCTCCCTTGGCCAATAAAGCAAGATATGCGCTGCAACCCCAGAATTCTCCGCGACTGGACTTAATGGTCAGGGGTACCTTTACCTTTTACCTTTAGACAGATAGGAAGGAAGGAAGGAAGGAAGGAAGGAAGGAAGGAAGGAAGGAAGGAAGGAAGGGACTGATAAGCTCCAGACTGACCTGCAGTGTACAACAATAGCCCCTGCATACTGGGGGTTACATGTCTTCACCTTCTTCAGGAACTTCAGCATCCCAATGGGAGTGAAAGGGACCCCGAAGTCCGGCCAGCTGGTGAAGTGGAATTGCGTCACCAGGCGCTGAGGCTTCTTATTGGTGACATCGCCTACCTGGGTGGAAGGGTGGGGAAACAGATTGGACATATTGGTTAACTGTCAGGCATCTAGAGTCACGCCAAGCTCTCCGAATCCCTTCCTTTCATCACCTGTAAAAGCCTACTGTAGAGATCAGAAATGACAGGTTAGACTAAGGGAGAGGGGAGTGTGGCGAGCTCCCTTCTCTTCCATGCCCAAAACTGATAAAGGTTGCCTCCTCTCTGCTGAGCAAGCAAATTCTCCATCATAATCTGGCACCAGGCACACCAACTATGCCTATGCCTACATCTCTCCAAGGCTGGTCCACTTTTGCTTGGGCTATGCCACTTCAGTATTTGGGGTGGGGGAGAAGAGATGTACAACAACAACAAAACAACAACAACAACAATACTCTTCATACAAAAAGAACAATAACATCCATAAAGAACAATAACATCCATACGAAAGAGAACTTAGATGATGGTTTCTCACCTGGTCCCGCCAACCCTACTGATCTCCAGCTGCAGCATTCTGGAATCAACAGACTTACATAAAAAGGGAGTAGAGAGGGGATCAAAATGAGATACCTGCTGAATGCAGAATTTCCGCACCGTGTAGTCAACTAAGACCGTCACATCTTCCACGGACACTCGGATATTTCCGTACGTCCAGCAGCCCTGATCTGGCCAGTACTGAGCACATTTGCACTGGAGAGAAATACACATTTGTTAAGAAAACACGGACCAGCATTTTGAAATTATTAATTACCTGCCCTTCACATAAACATTTTGCTTTTACGCGGCTCTCGTTTCACTTGCCACAGAGCCTCCAACAGCCACTTGCCTCTTTCCTCTCTTTCAGGTTGGTCACCATGACAATTGTTGCTGTGTTTTGCTCCCAAATCATCCTCCAGAAGTCGTTCACAGTTTCTTCTTTTGGTCCTAAACAGACCGAAGGGAAAAGAAAAAGTGGTACAGGAAGGTACTTGCAGGTGGGTGGGAGCAGGGCGTGTTTGTTTAACAAGACCTTTAAGTGGTATAATTCTTCCATATTGTCAGGGCTCTGTCAAGGAATAATGATCCCTCCCTCGGCAATCAAAAGGCAGATAACCAATAGGAGTTCTTACCACGTAATTTATTCAGTATTCACAGAGAGCGACAAAGGAACGCTGTCTCTATAATGGTGGCGTTGCTCCAGGTCAAGTCCCACCCCTTCAGTCCCCCTTAATCTACGTCACCCCTGTGGAGGCTGGTCAGTGCCTTCTGCCTCTGAGATTTGTGTTCTGCTACTTGCACAGCCCATCTACTGTACTTTTCCATCTATAAGATGCCCCCATGTAATGGGGTCAGGGGTCCCTTTACCTTTTTATCTGTTGTTATGCAACTGAATTACTGCCTTTTGCCACGGGGTGGCAGCAAAGAGGCACTTGCTCATCCAACTAAGAATCCACTAGCTACCCTTTCAAACAGCACAGCCTTCCCAGCACCTGACTCTTTCCATCTTTCCAATTCCAGAATACACCTGACTTCTGGAAAACAGGAGTCCATTTTGACAATATGGTGGGGGCCAAATCTTCATGGGCGAAACCCTAGTGGTTGACCCACATGAGCTGTAGATTAAGTTGTAGCTTTCCAGAAACCAGAAGAGATGGGTTGATGTTTACATGATTTAATCGTTGCAATTTCCCACTGTGCCCATGATTGATTTGATGAGGGCAATATTCCCCTGGGTATCCTTCCTAAGGCTGGCTGCCAGAGCGGCACGGGAACCAACTTGGAAACTCAGAAGAACGTTAACGCACTGCAAATATTTTTTGCTCAGCATAAAGCCTCCCAGCCATTTGTCATCTCGGGACAGAAATCCAAAGGAAAGCAAGTGCGACTTACCTTGGGCTGCAATGAACTTGTTCTTCTCTTGGTACCCCTGCCAAAAGAAAAGAAAACAAGAGAAAGAGGGAGCTCATTTGTGCCTCTGGCATGTGAGTCAACTTCAAAGTATTCCGAAACATTGGCACCTTCTCAGGCACCACACAGAGTGAGCTCTTTACCTTGCCAATTTTGTATTGTACATAAGCTGTATGAGGGCCAATGAGAGGGGTTAGAGCAGTTGGGGGTGTTACATCAGCACCAAAAAGCATCTGTTTTTCGTGTTTTTGGTGTGGTGCCTGAAGGGGAAGAATACTCATCACTACCAGGGGAAAAGATGTACAGTACGTAGCGCAGTCACACAGACAGAGCTCTCTCTCCCTTGGAACATTTTACTGGAAACACAAAAAAGTGGATGTGTGACTTGATCTTGGTGGCAGAAAGAAGCATGTTGGATATCTAAACACAGTGGACCTGATTCTCACCCCACCCCTCACAAAAAAAAACCCCTTGAACACAGAACAATTTATGTGTGGTGATCTGGTTAATGCAAAGAAAAGGTAAAGGTAAGGAGCCCTGGACGGTTAAGTCCAGTCAAAGGCGACTATGGGGTTACAGTGCTCATCTCACTTTCAGGCCAAGGGAGCCGGCATTTGCCTGCAGACATGTGGCTGGCATGACTAAACTGCTTCTGGCGCAATGGGACTCTGTGAAGGAAACCAGAGCACACGGAAACGCCGTTTACCTTTCCGCCGCAGTGGTACCTATTTATTTACTTGCACTGGTGTGCTTTTGAACTGCTAGGTTGGCAGGAACTGGGACAGAGCAATGGGAGCGCACCCCGTCGCAGGGATTCGAACTGCCAACCTTCTGATCAGCAAGCACTAGGCTCTATGGTTTAGACCACAGCGCCACCTGCGTCCCTGTGCTAATTTGTTTGTGCTACTGCTCTGGTTAATGCAAGACGGATGGTCCAACAATAAATGCCAGGCAATGATTCTGCTCCTGACTTTTCTGTCTTCTTGACAAGTGCAGTTGAGACTACACAGGTTAGGGGTGCTTTGGGCATACAAAAGTAGAGGCGGGAGACGAGAGAGAGACAGAAAAGCAAGGCAGTGAAGTGGAGATCATGCATCTAGCAACACTGCAAAAACAAAACCCTGCACCTCTTTAAGGAGCTGCTGTATGCAGAAACCACTAGCACATCTAGCTACACACTGCCTACTCTGATTGGTATATAACGGTTCTCCAAGATTCCCAGCCTCCTTATCTCTAATCTTTAACTACAGGTACCAGGGGATCAAACAGCATGGCTCCTTCTGCAAGCAAACCATGTGCTCTCCCACTAAGCTATAACAGAAGGCAAAGCATCTGATGCGGGGATACAGCCAGGACTGTGATGACACCACAGCCTCCAAAAATCCACGTTCTGCACCAGGAAAATAGTCATCCCTCCAGGGATGAACTGCACACCTCCATATTAGAATGCATCTTCAGTAGCACTCATTTAAAATAATTAAGGTTTTTTACAAAGTGGTTTGAGGGAGGTGGAAAACAGAAGGGCAGAGCTTGGGCAGGAAAACAAAACATACGCACTACAATAAAGTTTGCAGCCCACCGATGCCCCTTCCTGCTTCGGCCAAGCCACGTCCACCCTGTACCCAACGTCATCAGGCATGGTGAAGATGTGGTTCTCTGCCAAAAGTGGGGCTCGCAGGCATCTCCATTCAGCTGATAAGTGCGGCTTGCAAAGAGCTATGCCTTTGCCTGGGCGTTTGATTTTCAAACCATATGGGCAAAGGAAAAATGGGTTTCCTGATGTCATTTGTAATGTCAGATAATTGACAGGTGGGCAGCTGCACCCATCTGCCAAAACTGGCTTGCAGGGAGGGTGGGCAGGTAAGAATCTAGCCAGCTGGCTGGATCCAGTTCTCCACCCCTGCTCACAGCACTAGAAGGCTCCTTGCTTTGGAGACTTTTAGCTGGCAGTGGGCAGGATCCACAAATCATAACTGCTGCACAACTGCCCTTTCGAGAAGGAAACCTGTGCAAGGTCAAGGGAAATGAATGGAAGTTGTGCGACAGCAATGCCAGGTGAATCTGACTTACTGTCTGTGCACTTTTCAAGCTATGGAGAACTAGAAACTTGGTGTCTGTAGGGAGCAGCATGAAGCAACCCAATTTTGCCTACACGACTGCAGCTGCACATGTCTGTAGATCACCTGCAACACTGCTATCAAGGCAAGCATGGGAGCTGGTTAGCATTCTCGTTAAAATAACGAAGTCTCATTCTGCTTCATTTCCCTTGCAGATACTTACATTAATAAAGGAGGCATTGATGTAATCAGAGTCTGGAACCCCTTCGAGAGGTGTCAGATGAACCCTGGAATGATCATCTAGGAATGAAGGTAAGAAGTGGCCCATTAAAAGAAACAAGTGTCAGGGTGACATTTAAAATGTAGGGGCTTCAGAAAGGTTATATACGGCCAGAAGGAAGTGAAACCTTCAAGAGGAGAGCATTCAGGCTTCCCCTCAGCGCACAGGGAAGCGGGAGAAATGGCAACTCATTACAAACTTCGGCCCAAGTTTATTGTCAACACAGGATAAAACCTTAATGCAGTGGTTTTGAATTGTAGCGGGGGACAGAGGGTAAGAAGAAGCCGACTCTCCTGACCTGTGCACATTATATAACACATTTGCAGGAACCATGTAAGGGGAATAATAAAACATTTGCTTCACATTGCTTGTCTCACACCACTGCCTCCAGTTGCATTCGTGCAGGGTTTCCCTAACTTGAATGTCCAGCTGTTTTTGCACTGCAATTCCCATCATCTCTGACCACTGGTCCTGCTAGCAAGGGATGATGGGAACTGTAGTCCAAAAACAACAGGAGACCCAAATTTGAGAAACACAGCTTTAGTGGAAAGATGCCAACTACCACATTTTCTGGGTGGGGTAGTAGGGAAGTGGGGGGCTGCAAGAAAAGGGGGGGAGCTGTTCCTTTGCAATCCTTATGGCATGCAGCTTAAGAAAGAAGTGCTGTAGCTGTGCCAAAAGTATGCCTTGACTGATAATTTATTTGTTCAATTTTATATTCTGCCCTTCCTCTCAAAGGAGTGACATGTGCTTAGGGTGGATGGCGAAGAGGGGCAGAAAGATAAACGGTCCTCTTATCTCCAGGGAAAAATATTCCTCTCTCCAGACCACCAAGTTAGGACATGACCACAAGGGGGTAAGAAGTGCCAGGGCCTGGTATGTGTTTTTTGGGCGCTCACTGGACCAGGGAGAACTTGCCAAAGATAATTCTGGATTGGTCACAGGTGGGGCGGAGGCCGTAGAGGGGAGGCAGTCAACACAGGGCCCTCCAGGTGTCATTGGACTACAAATCGCACCATCCCGGGCCACTGGCTATGCTGGTGGAGGCTGATGGAAACTGAAACAACATCTGCCATAGGATGTGTGCAAGAAGCAGAGAGTTTCTACTGCAATCAAAGTTACTGCCCCACAGAATGAAACTTGGCTGGTTTTCATCTGATCGTTCCATTGGGCAGCTTGCTTTTCCTGGTGGCGCAGCTGAAGGCGAATGTGTGGCTGCAAACAACACAGCTGCATTCCAGGCATTTCCCCTTACTTTAATCACTGCTCTTCTGTGGTGTGTCCTTCCTTCCAGACCATGATTCCAGCGGCTTCTTGGTATGGAAGACATTGGACCACGAAAAGAGTTGCCTCTGGGACAGGGTCAGGGCTGAGAATGCTCAGCTTCTTGCAAGGGAACAGGCTTCAGCTGAGCAAGCCCCTCTTTCGTCTGCAAGTGACCTGGGTCCAGGGTGCGCCATCCATGTGGATCTACTAGCAACTGCTGGAGCTGCAGGAAGAGCAACAGGCTCTTCCCCTCAAACAAGTCCTTTGTGGTGTGGTGTGCTTTTTAACGAACATACTCTCGGAATAATGTTCTTTTGCCTCCAGCTTCCAAAACGAATGCGTTTTACCATATATGGCTATTGTTCTCATTCTTGTGTTACAGGAACTGCTTCTGCTGCTCTGCCTCTCCCCCTGGTTTGTGCCACCCCCTCTGTTATTCCCCTTGACACCCACAAGAAACACTTCTCCTAGGCAACCTCCCTCCCCTCTAATAACCGCTCCATCATTTTTGGCATAGCGAAAGACACAGATGGAGAAAGGTTGACTGCCATCAGGCTAAAGCACTACTAGTTCAGCACCCTCATTTTATGGGTGTCTACCCACTGGGAAGCACAGGCACCTCTATAAACAAGACAAACGTGGGGGCGGCATTTGGATCCCCTGGGTTCTTTTGAGCTTACTGCAATGAAACCAGGAGACAAGGCCACCTGCAGAAGAAGCGTTCTGTGTCACACTGCAACGTACAGGTAGCTGTTAGCTGTGTAGGGCAAAGCAAGAGCTGTATATGGCTCTGCTGGGTCTCATCAGGCTCACTTGAGCCTCAGTTTGAAGCAAGCCTATTTTGCACAGACCCTTTATGTGGGTGGCAGTAGTAGCTGCATGCCATGGGCTTTGGGTTATCGATCTCTGTCTGTGGTTTTGTTCCCCTCAGATGGTTTTCTCGCTCTTCCTTGTGAGAGATGACTAGACTGGCTTTTTTCAAAGAGAATGTTTGGCTACAAAGGCGCAGGCAGTGTGCATCATTCCCTTTAACACCATGGTAGCCAACCACCCGAGAACGTCTTGGGCAATACTTACAAGGCAAGATGTTTACGTATCTGTTCTTCTCCTTGTTTTCTTCCTTGGAGGCAGCTTCACAGGTGGCCTGGATAGGGCACGCCGGGAGAGCCTGGGAGGATGGGGTAGAAATAAGAAGATGCTGTACCTTTGTTGAACAACAGGGAGCAATCCACACCCAACACACAGCCTCTGTGGCTTTTTATTCTGATCCTCTGAAATGGGCAGTGATAAACAGCCAATGCTACCAAACTGCAGTAATTCCAAATACCGTAAGTGGCAACCTCTTCCCTTGGAAGTTCACCAGAATGTGCATACCTCACCAATTGTTGCCTGGGCTGCAGATTTGGCTACTTTTATATCTCTCCCTCCCAGAGCTCTAACTTTGTACTTGCCTTCTGTCTCATCTTGCATCGTTTGCCATTTATTTTTTTGTGGCCTTTTTAAAAAGCTGCCCTTTTTTACTTCATAATTTTTATTTTTGCCTTATGACAAGAGTTCTAAATTGGCTACAAGCCTTCCAAGACCTGTTGTACATTGGAGAACAGGACCACACTGTCAGGGCACAATAACAGGGAGACTCAGAGGGAAAGAATTTGTCCCCACCCAAATCCTGGACTATGTCATTCTTGCAAAAAAAGTTGAAAAGGAAGGACGCCAACACAAAACTTTGCACTGCCTGGGACTGACCTAGCAAGGTAGTTGTTCGTATAGAGCTGGCTGGGGCTGATGGAGGTTGCAGTTCAAAACATCTGCAGTGAACCAGGTTGGAAAAAGTGCCTGTACTCCATAGAGTAATTGTTGAGCCATATTAGTGCTATTTAGCATGATACATAACAGTTTGTGCTGAACGGCATCAAAGGCCACTTTAAAATCTACAAAAGGTGCAAATCGTCCTATGCTAAGAGATGCATAGTTGTATATTACATGTTTTGGCACAAAACAGTTGCCCGGAGTGGAGAACTCATTTCTGAATCAGCTTGTTTTCTCCTGAAAATGCTGTTCCGTATAGTCCAGGCCTCAGGTTTAGCTACAATATTAATCAGGCTAATTTGTTTGTAATAAGGAGAGGTTCAAATTCTCCCTCCCTCTCTCTCTTTAACAGGTGGTGATAATTGTATTTTGATTCCTGTCAGTTGTTAGGTTGAAATAATAAAAAAGCTGGTACAATACTGGAAGCCAGCAGTATTTTTCTTCTTAAAAACTTCACTGCAAATACCATTTTCCCCTTGGGCCTTGATATTTGGTAAATTTGATATAATATATCAAATTATAGGTATTGACCTATAAAGCCTGAAATGGCTCAGGACTGCAATACCTTAAGGACCGCCTCTTTCCATATGAATCTACCCAGACCCTGAGATCATCTTCTGAGACCCTCCTTTGTGTGTTTCCTCCTCGAGAGGTCCGGAGGGTGGCAACACGAGAACAGGGCCTGCTCTGCAGTGGCTCCCCGTCTGTGGAATGCTCTCCCCAGGGAAGTTCACCTGGCACCTTCATTATACACCTTTAGGTGCCAGGCAAAAATGTTCCTTTTTAACCAAGGCCTCTAGTTGATCTGATTTATATCCTATGCCCTTTTAAAACGTGTTTTTTTTGGGGGGTGCTATTGGGTTGTTGCTTTTATTTTTATTATGTATTTTGTGGTTTTGTATCTTGATTTTGTTCTGTGAACCACCCTGGGACCCATAGCTGTCAACTTTTCCCTTTTCTTGAGAGGAATCCTATTTGGAATAAGGGAGTTTCCCTTTAAAAAAGGGAAACGTTGACAGCTATGCTGAGACCTCCAGATATGAGGCGGTATATAAATTCAATTTTTTTAAAAAATTCACCGTTTCCTTGGTAATTGGTGGAATGGACAAAATGTCTGATGGTCCCATGTGTTAATTTTTGACCAGCATCAAGACCTCCATGAAGAGTGATTTAACTTTATCTATAGAGGATCAAATGTGCTGCTTATCCTTAGGAGGCAGGTTATAGTGTAGTGATGGAGACACCTCATGTGAGCAGACTGCCTACAATTACAGTACAGATAAAGTGTTTAATGGGTTAATGAATGGGGGAATCACCCTTTCATTACAGGCTTTTAGCTAATCCTATCAACTCTTTGCAGACAGAATAAGAGAAGCAAGTAGTTACTTCATGCTATCTTGGCACACAAGATGGCAGCAAAGTCCCCTTCAGTAAAACCTCAGATTGCATGAGCTAAATCGCTATGGACTGGCCCCGGTACAACCTTCTGAAAGAGGCAGATTTCCAAATAACAAGTAGCAAGTGAATTAGGAAAGTGAAAATTGGATAGAGGAAAAAACCTGTTTGGAGCAGCAAAAAGCGAGGAGGGGGAGATGAGCTGAACATGAAACTATGAAGAATAAAACCCTGCCTCCGCAAAGGTGAATAGGTCCAGATCTCCAGTAGATCTTCACCCAAAGGATTGTTGTGCAGGGGTCAGAGTGTCAGTGGGGTGTTGTCCCCTGATCTATAAATTTCCTTTGAAGCTTGGGAGGCACTGAAGATGTAACGCGATTCTTGGAGTGGGGAAGGAGACCTAGGTTCAAATCCTAGTTCGGACAAGAAATTCACAAGAGCATCTCAGCAGTCACTAACTAAATTACTTTTCAGGTTTGCAAGTTTTTCTTGTTTCTTTTTGGGAGAGGGTGGGGCAACAATAGAATGGGGAAGATATAGGACATTTTTATGCTGAGAGGGCTGCCCAAAAGCACTTATTTATAATCACATCACTGAACCGAGCAATCCCAGCCAAGTAGTTACTTCTATCACTATTTAGAGACATCACCTTGCCGACAAAGGTCCGTATAGATAAAGAAGGCTGATCGCCGAAGAATTGATGCTTTTGAATTATGGTGCTGGAGGAGACTCTGGAGAGTCCCATGGACTGCAAGAAGATCAAACCTCTCCATTCTGAAGGAAATCAGCCCTGAGTGCTCACTGGAAGGACAGATCCTGAACCTGAGGCTCCAAGACTTTGGCCACCTTATGAGAAGAGAAGACTCCCTGGAAAAGACCCTGATGTTGGGAAAGATGGAGGGCACAAGGAGAAGGGACAACAGAGGATGAGATGGTGGGACAGTGTTCTCGAAGCTACCAGCATGAGTTTGACCAAACTGCGGGAGGCAGTGGAAGACAGGAGTGCCTGGCCTGCTCTGGTCCATGGGGTCACGAAGAGTCGGATATGACTAAATGACTAAACAACAACATACTTTGATCCAGCCTTACCAGGTTGGAATTAAAAGCAACAGGTTGGGGAAGTCTGATAACTGCACACAGTGTCTTTCCTTCCCCTCTTTTGCACTTTCCCAGTGACAAAGATTGCAATGGACCCCAAAAGCAGGGGCCCTCTTAACGTGACCTCACTCATAACCGTGCATTAGCAGCATCTCCTCATTTCCATAGCTACACTTTGCTGTGCATGTAACCAGCAGTGATTGAAGTGCGGCGATGACGTGGAAATCTTACTGGAGTCACAGTCGGCCCTCAAATGCTACTCTGGTTTGAATCAATAATGCAGGGAACAGATTTTCTCCAGGAAAACAGGAAGAGGGCGTGAAGGAGCCTGGAGAAGGGCCCAAGTAAGGGCAGGGTCAAGTAAGGGCAAGCTAACAGCCCTGCTGATCTAGAAATATCTGATTGGGAGGCGGAGCATAGCAGAGAACCAGGGACTGAGCCTCAGACATTTGAGCACGAGGCAACACCCATTCCTGCCACCTCTTAGATTTTCAAATGCAAGCCAGAAACATAAAAGCATTACTCAGGTTTGTCCTGTACAATTGGTACAGGGGAGGGAAGTCTTTCAGCAAGGTAGAGAAGGGCATTTCACTGCTTTGTGTGCACCATCCGACTCTTGACTTCTGCAGTACAAGCAGTAACCTTAAGCACTTCTGTGCATCAAAACAAACAACATTCTACAACCCACACTGCCACATTTCTAAATGGCTTTCAGAATCAGCTTAGCAGGAGCTGTTAACCTTCACCGGTAAACAACGGGGTGACTGCAGTTATTCTCACTACGTCAAAACATGGCTAGCTTTCGAGCTCAACAGAGAAATGTTAGTTCCTTAACAGCTGGGGTCTAGGGAGCAGCAGCTTGGACTGGTCTGGGCTTGATTTCATACAACTGGCATTCAATTTCAGCAAACAATCCTTTTCTTTTCCTTTTTCTGCCCAACCCCAGAACTCAGCAGGTATAAAAGGGGTGGGCTGAGAGGGAGGAAAAGCAAACTAGCAAAGGACTCACATTGAACTCTTCGCGGAAAAGTTTGTTGTCATCTGCCATTCGCCGGTTAATCTCCTCCTCCAGTTTATCCACAGGCAGTGGTGGGTACTTTCTGTTGGTGCTGGGAGATCTGGCAAGCAATGGCATGCTCTGGGGCTCTGCAACAGAAGAGGAGTCCGCTTGTTTTTGATGCACTAGGCAAGGGCACTCAAGAGACTACAACTTGGGTTACATGCACAGACAACCACACACACACAAAACATTAGTTCCCAGAAATCCATCACACTCTAGCATCACACTCTAGCATGATCCAAAACCCCTCCAGGTTGTGGCCATACAGATAGGGATGGGGAAAGGTTAGCCCCCCATCTCTCTGTCTTCCACAACTAAATTTCCTTACTTCCGCCCACTCCCAAGGAAATGAATCACTCCAAGTGGGGGGAAAGTAGCAGTGCTGCGCCTGGGACAACCGAGAGCTCTGAACATCCCCGTGGAAATTGCTCAGGCACAGAGACACTCGTTCCATTTGCCTCATTGCCGAGGCGTTGTGCCGCTAGCCGGTACAAGAATAAGAAGAGAAGACAGGGAGATGCAGCTGCTTCAACAAGTTGTATCAGACAGAACTCAGCATCCCCCCCCCAAAAAAAAAACAGAGCCATTTTCTGCAGTGGATTATTTTAGCAGCAAAAGCTCGACAATCTGCCACATCCTAGTTTAACTGCATAGAAATAGGGCAGCTAGCTGGTAGATGACCTGAGGCATGATGAAGAGCCAGGACATAATTCTTCATTCATGTGAAGGGAAAATAATAATAATAATAATAATAATAATAATAATAATAATAATAATAATAATGTGGGTAGAACGATGGGGGTGGAGACGCTCCTTCAGGACTGCGGCCATTTAGGGTTTAAAGGTCAGCACCAACACTTTGAATTGTGCTCAGAAATGTACTGGGAGCCAGTGTAGGTCTTTCAAGACCGGTGTTATATGGTGTTGGCATCCGCAACATTTAGGTGGAATTGGGGTGCTGCAACCCTGGCCAGCATTAGGAGGAGGGGGAGATGAATGGCCGGGCCATGTTCTGGTGCTGGGGGGAAGTCAACTGGACCGGCATATGGGAGTTCCCACAATCCAACCACTGGTATGCAGTTGTAAGATCAGAAGGCAGCTGTGCAACTGATCCATCCATCCCTTGGACACACTGTTGAGGTGACCTCCGGTGAGGACTATGACATCCCTCTCATATGGCATACCCCACAGAAGAAAGAGGGTTGCCAGGACTGCCACACTGTGGTTCTAGCTTAAATTATGGGAGAAGAAAGCCCAGACTTACCCATGTCATCTGTCCGTCCATTAGACAAATGAAAGGAGTTGGAATGGCTCCCGGCTTGCTTGTATTTTTTGAACCTAGCAATGAAAATACATGGAAAATCAGCTGAGCCAGGTTCATATCTGAGTTATCTAATATGCTATTGGGAGCAGGTCTTTCTACCTGCACAAGCGATCTTTTTCAGAGACTTAAATAGGACACTCTCCCGATGCCTGGCATAAGAAGATGAAGCAGGAGTTGTTTACCTTGAAAGGGTGGTTGATGTGAATGGACACAGAAAGTGTGGCTACTCACAAGGTTGCATTTGAGGGACACCCAAATTTGAGGGACACTCTCAGTGTGGACACCCAAATTTTCAGAACCACTTTGCTTCTATATAGCATCTGGAACACTCCAGTGAACTTTGCACAACACAAGCACTGCAGGGGGTTGGATTAGATGAAACTAGAGTTGTCCCTTCCAACTCTATAATCCTATGATTCTAAGCATGCTCTGCTACTGTAACAGCTGCAACACTGATCTACAAATCAGGAAGCCCCCAGTCCAAGTCTTGCCTCTGACATTAACTCACCAGGTGGCCTTAGGCAAGTCACTCCCTCTCAGTCTCAGATCTGCAATATGGGGACCACAGGGGGCTAGGGCTGTTCTAATGATTACAAATCCGTGTATGTGAGGCACTCTGAACATTTGAAAGTACTAATTAAGTACCATCCACAGACAGGAGATGGGTGCTGAGAGTGAAGCCACCTAGCAAGCGATTTGAACCAAGGACTTCCTGCTCAAAGCTCACAACTATATCGCCTCCCCTGCCATGAATTCATAAAAATCATTTAACTAAAGGGGACAGAAACAAGTCAAGGAGACAGTATCCACAAATGATCACGAAAGGGGGAGGGAAGCAACAGCTGGAGAAGCTGAGAGGTCAGAGTGCCCACTCGTACACAGTAGGAAATCACAACAGAGATGAAATTACAGATCGAGAAGCTGCCTTCCTTCTCTCACATCCACACCCAAACAGTGTTTGCTGTCTCAAATGCAACACTGCATATCACCTTCTGTTTCAAACAGATGGTCTTGGATTCTGCCTTGGTCAGACCACACCGGGAATACTGTGTCCAGTTCTGGGTGCCACAATTTAAGAAGGATATTGACAAGCTGGAAGGTGTGCAGAGGAGGGCAACCATGATGATCAAGGGTCTGGAAACCAAATCTTGTGAGAAACAGTTGAGGGAGTTGGGTAGGTTTAACCTGGTAAAGAGGAGCCTGAGAGGAAATATGACCACCATCTTCAAATATCTAAAGTGCTGTCACTTGGAAGATGGAGCAAGCTTGTTTTCACCTGCCCCCGAAGCCAACTGAAGCACAGGTGCCAAAACATGCAAGCCAAATAGCCAAGCTTGTGGCTGATTTGCAGGCAGAATCATAGAATCATAGAGTTGGAAGAGACCACAAGGGCCATCGAGTCCAACCCCCTGCCAAGCACGAAACACCATCAGAGCACTCCTGACATATGGTTGTCAAGCCTCTGCTTAAAGACCTCCAAAGTAGGAGACTCCACCACACTCCTTGGCAGCAAATTCCACTGTCAAACAGCTCTTACTGTCAGGAAGTTCTTCCTAATGTTTAGGTGGAATCTTCTTTCTTGTAGTTTGGCTCCATTGCTCCGTGTCCGCTTCTCTGGAGCAGCAGAAAACAACCTTTCTCCCTCCTCTATGTGACATCCTTTTATATATTTGAACATGGCTATCATATCACCCCTTAACCTCCTCTTCTCCAGGCTAAACATGCCCAGCTCCCTTAGCCGTTCCTCATAAGGCATCGTTTCCAGGCCTTTGACCATTTTGGTTGCCCTCCTCTGGACATCTTCCAGTTTGTCAGTGTCCTTCTTGAACTGTGGTGCCCAGAACTGGACACAGTACTCCAGGTGAGGTCTGACCAGAGCAGAATACAGTGGCACTATTACTTCCCTTGATCTAGATGCTATACTCCTATTGATGCAGCCCAGAATTGCATTGGCTTTTTTAGCTGCCGCGTCACACTGTTGGCTCATGTCAAGTTTGTGGTCAAACTCGCTGGCTCAAGAAAGATGGCTGCTCTGGTGCAGGGGGGAGGGTGTTGCTTAGTCCAGGCCTGTCTCAGGAAAAGAAAAGAGGGGGACTGAATATCTGGCTGGAGCAGGTTCTGTTGCTGCTGCCCCACAAGCCTGCTTACTTCCCTTTGCCCTTTCCCAGGTGGGAAAGACGCAAGGCAGAATATGAGGAAGGCAGCGAGAGTTTTTTGCTTCATCCTCCTCTTTGCTCAATGAACCCTCCTCAGGTTCTTTCCACCCTGGATAGGAAGACAAGTAATGGCTGGGCAACCTGCCATTATGCATCAGGCCAATTACCCAATGTGAGGGGAGAAGGCATCAGCTGAGGAATCTGGAATCTGTGTAACTTGAGGGGCAGGTACCACACACCATCCCCAGAGGAGCTGCCTGTGGGCAAGAGAAGCAGTGCTTACTTGACCTCTTGTTATCGGCACAGATGTGCTTACGAGGGTGAAGAGGGGGAGAGAGGAGGCTGGTTTGGTGCAAATGCACTGGCAGGAGTGCTGGATTGGCTCCATCGGCGAGTTTGCACAGCGCTGACCTCCCCACTGCATCTCCCTTCTCCCCAATCCAGTAAGCGCAAGCAACACCAGAAACAGGAGGTCAGGTAACCACTACCCCTTCCATCCAACTGCTCCTGCACCTGCAGCAAAGATTGCCTCGGGGATTGGGAGCAACTAGAGCCCATTTTTATTTTGTTTTAATGATGCTTCTCTATTTGAAATGAATTAAAACTGGTCAAGGTGCAGCACCTCTAAGAGAAGTATGTCAAACCACAGGAGCCCAGCAAAAGGAAGTCAGGAGGTTTGCCAAGCATCACTTACCTTAACATATACAGGACAATAATAATAAATACTATGACTAGCAAGGAAGATAATGCCACCATTACGGCTATGATGGGTGTCTCATCTGGAGGGAGGGAAAAAGAGAAAGAAATTTGTTTTAGAAACAGCAATACCAGGTATTTCAAAGGACATAAGGAAACAATTGGGAGTTCCTGATTATTTCCTTAAAAGTTAAAGTCACTTGATGTCATGATGGTATCAGGGAACTGATGGGTGGGAATCTCCATCATACTGGCTGGTGGAGTGTGTGGGAGCTCAGGATCCAGGCTTCCAGCCATGCCTTGTTCCCCATCCCTGGCATAAAGTATCCCGTCAGATCTGGAATTCAGATTTCAAGCTAACCTTGGAAACCTGAACTGCATAAAGCCATGATCACAGAGCCATGTTAACCCAGTGCTTTTTTTTCTTTTTAAAAAAAATGTTTAGGGGTACTCTCATTTTCCTACTCATTTTGAAATACTGCCCCTCAATGAGGCCAAACCTAGATTCACAAAATGTTTAGGGGTATGCGTCCCCCTGTGTCCCCCCAGGAAAAAGCACTGTGTTAACCTATGTCTCATCATCCTTTGTACTGCCTGAAATGTCATGTTTTCTGTTCCGTCTCAACTGCAGCTGCAAATACGCAAGGGGCACACAAATTCCTACATGGCCAACTTAGATGCTAATTGCCTACTGATCCATGCACAAAGCAACACTTGACAAGGGAACTCAACATGGTAGGACAGAGACTTTCAAGACAATGCATTTATTTATGATTGCACTTGTATTCTGCACTTTCTTCAAGTACGTGGCTATTCTTTGCTTCAGCTCTTCACAACAACCCTGTGTGATAGGATAGGCTGAGAGATGAGTAACTGAGCCAGTAAACTTCATGGCTGTTTGAATCCAGGTCAAGCAATCTGTCCACGTTAAGTAATCCAAAAGAATGTTAGATGAGTCAAAGGGGGGGGGGGAAGCTGGACAGATTTCAAGGAGTAAAGGGAAAGCAACCATCAAGAGTGTGACACTTTCCCCCCCAGTAGAGAAAAAGTTAGATGTATGGTTTGGTCTGATGCAGTCCAATGAGCTGCTGGAATTTGGAAGTGTGAACTGGCTGTGAGTTCATCTCTCCAAAGAGAATTCTTGTACAGCGAATTTAGATTCCAGGCAAGTCAAAATTACATGCTGACACACAACAATGGAAGGCTGTTTTGTGCATACTTAAAGCATTTTGCAGCCCTGCTTTCCTACACGTTCTCTGAAAAGTAGGGGGGCAGGCCCTAGGCAATTCTGTTGTTAGCTCACAGCAGGCAGAGCAGTCACACACTGAGCATTTTCTCCCATTCTTTGAAATATGCAACAGGTTTACAAATGAGCTGCAGCCTTGGCTGTTTGTGTCCTTGAGAGCTGCTGAGTTTGTACCTTTGTCCTAGCAACTCCCGTACTGGAAAGAGGATTGAGAAATGACAGCAGGCAGAAAGCAATGGGGGAATCTGAAGAAAGCAGTTGAAGGCTCACCGTTCTGCTTCCTGGCTGTGGTTAACGCTTGCAGTGGAAAAAGCTCCAGCTCTGAGTCAGATGTGTCAAAGAGGGAAGGTGCAAACCCCAAAGACCAACATCTCCTTACCAGATGCATCCCCCGGAAGTGCCACTGTAGGTCCTTACCTTCTCAACCGTCCTTCCCACTAACTGGCCAACCCCAGATGAAGTTACCACAAGGCCAGGAAAAGGAAGCAGCTTGCCCATAGCGCTCTCTCTCTCCCTCTCTCTCTCTCTCATTACAGCAGCCTGCAGCACCAAAGGCAAATCACGCTACCCACCTATTCTCTCTCGTTCTCCCCAACCCCTAAAGGTGAGGCTCCACATTCCCTGTTAGATGCAGGAGAGTCTGACATGAACGAGTAAGGGATATTTGATGTGGAGAATCCAACTGCAACCCATAATTTCCTGTCCAGGTATATCGGCGCTCTCTCTATTCTTTCTCTCCACCACTGTGAAAATGCTCTTTACACATAAGAGCTTATCTTGGTCACAAAAAGATGAGAGTTCTCTCTCTTTCTCTCTCTCTCACTCACTCACACACACACACACACACACACACGGATTTATGCAGCATATCATATTTGTGGAGTCAGTGTTGTGTTTGACTAGGACCTCGGAGACCAGGGTTCAAATTCCCACTTGGCCATGAAGCTCACTGAATGACTTGGGGCCAGTCACTGTCTCTTAGCCTAACCTACCTCAAAGGGGTGTTGTAAGCATAATATGAGGAGGGAGAGAACCATGTATGAAACCTGAGCTCCTGGGATAAAAGGTGGAATATAAACAAACACATATATAATTTTGGGTGCTTGCGAACCCAAAGAACATGTGTCTAGTAAGGATTTAAGAACATGTGTCTATTAAGAAAATGA
Source organism: Podarcis liolepis (assembly GCF_965112155.1). Lineage (NCBI taxonomy): Eukaryota > Metazoa > Chordata > Lepidosauria > Squamata > Lacertidae > Podarcis > Podarcis liolepis. Next base: position 6,170,180 of record NC_139564.1, read on the forward strand.
CAAATACATCTTACTTAATTAACCCCACATCCAAAAAGGTGAGAGCTTTCTTAAATATGCCATTACCAATACATACCAGTCTGAAATTAAGAAGGTGTGAAGATACAATTTTGTGATTGTGTGTTAAGAGGGCAAAATGTTTTTACCCTGGACTGAAAGTGAAAAATTGAACAAACTGGTAAATTTCTTATTTGAGGTCTCTACATAAGGACTGGTGAGAACAGCAGGCTGGTTCAGAAAATGTAAACTTGGACGCAAGTGCAAGTTTTCTGTATATCCCCTCCACACATGTATGACTTTGGCATGGGTGGAAACTTCCTCAGTAGGAAATATTCCAGTATTGATTGACAGATGGCAGAAATAATATTCAGCTTTATATTCTCCAGGCAGGATGCCAAAGCTAGCACAAGTATGTGAACAGCATGGCGGGGTGGGGAGCAGAGGTATTGCCCCATGCTCTGGAAATGGACACAATATAAAGGGCTGCAACCATAAGCCAACATCATACACCTGTGAAGACTGTGGATTTTGTTTTATTCGTCCCTCCTATGAGGAAGAGACATTCTCAGCTCTCCAAATATCAGCTGTGCCTGAAATCTACTTTGTGAGTTCACCCAGAAAGAATAATACACCTGAGCGCCTGTTGTTATACAATAAAGAGTTTAACGCTGCCCAAAAGACAGCAACAGACTTTTCAATACAAGGATGGATCCTGAAAGGCTGGAAAGACCAACCGACTACCTGTACAATTAGGTAAGAAACTGCGCCAAAGTAACTCCCCAACATTGCAATTAAATCTACAAAATTTACCAGCCCACTGAAATAAATTGCTAGCCTGTTTGCGCCTCCCCTCAATCTTCCAGCTCGTTGCAGCCTAAAAGAAACACAACTTTTGTGAGGCTACTTTGCTTTGCGGAGAGAGTCTTGCTTGCCAAGCTAACCATGCAGATGGCTCTTTATTTCCCCTCTGTTCAGGCCAATTTCGTCCACCTCACTCCTGCCAAATGCAGGGAGTGTGGAAATGAAACTTTTGAGTCACTAGAAGCACCCTTGATGTAAAAGTGACTAACGTTATCTGACATGGAGGTGATCAGATGCACTCATGTTCATTTCTTGTAACTGGCCCTGGAGCTCACTGTTTTTAAACTGAGCTGGCAAGGCGGGCGGAAGACGCTCTTGGAAGCTCCCTCCACCCTGGAGGTGAATGACATGATAACAACCAATGCAGCCAACGGACACATTGCCTGTTGCTTCCTCTGTAACGTTACTCAGCCGCAGACCACATTGCTGGGGTGGAGTGTGGGAACAGAGAAATGCACAACCAGGTGGGTTCCGTTTGGATATTTTGGTTGAAAAGGCTGCATTGATATTAGCAGTCAGTACAGGCCAGGCCAGGCCAAAACCAACAGCAACCCATCGCTGTCATGCAGTCTGGTTTAAAAAACAGGAGGCAGTGAACTATCCTGCCTTGTTTATAGACTCCTTCATGCACACACACACACACACACACAGAGAGAGAGAGAGAGAGAGAGAGAGAGAGAGAGAGTGTGTACTGGTGGGAGTTAGCAATTTCTTGCTGGCATTGCAAATAAAGGGGACTGATATGATGATGCGCATATCAGAATACACAAAGTGATGTTGCAGATACTATTATCGGAATAGCACGCGTCAAAAGAGTTGTGCCTATGAATTCCCCTGCTGTGAGACAGAAGGTCGAACAGTTTCGGTGGTGCCTTGAAATAGAGAATCAGGGAGAAGAAGAAGAAGAAGAAGAAGAAGAAGAAGAAGAAGAAGAAGAAGAAGAAGAAGAAGAAGAAGAAGAAGAAGAGTAGTAGTAGTAGTAGTTTGGATTTGATATCCCGCTTTATCACTACCCAAAGGAGTCTCAAAGCGGCTAACATTCTCCTTTCCCTTCCTCCCCCACAACAAACACTCTGTGAGGTGAGTGGGGCTGAGAGACTTCAAAGAAGTGTGACTGGCCCAAGGTCACCCAGCAGCTGCATGTGGAGGAGCAGAGACGCGAACCCGGTTCCCCAGATTACGAGACTACCGCTCTTAACCACTACACCACACTGGCAGAAACGGCTGAGCATCCAGCCTGTGAGAGGGATGTGTGCCTTGCCTTACATCTTGACAGAGTAAAGGCTTGGAACGGTCCGCAGCGCTGGATAACAACCCATTGTATTGCTCCCATTTGCTCAGGGTTCCTGAAGTCTGGATGGGATTGCAAAAAAAAGGGGGGGGGGCGGGAACCTTCCTATCTTCACTACAGGATGGATATGAAGGACGTACCCAGAATGGGTGGAGAAACCTGACTGCTTACACCAGGAGTTGTCAACCTGGTCCCTACCTCCCACTAGTGGGCTTTTCAGGATTCTAGGTGGGCGGTAGGGGGTTCTATGGCACAAACTGAATCCTCCTTCCATCAAGAACTGGTGGGCGGTAAGGAAATTTTGCCACCAAGAAAGATGCATTAGTGGGCGGTAGGTATAAAAAGGATGACTACCCCTGGCTTACACAATATATACTGCAGGGCCATACCAAAGTAATTGCCCAACTGATACCGTTCTCTCTAGAGCTGAGTTAAGAACTTCAATAAGACTAAAATGAGCCAGAAAATGTAAAGAGGACTTCTATTGCCAAATCAAGCCAGTGTGGTCTAGGGCAGCCTTCCACAACCTGGTGCCCTCTTAGATGTTTGGGATACACCGCTGTGCTGGCTGAGGCTGATGGGAACTGTAGTCCAAAATACTCAGAGGGCAACAGATTGGGGAGGCTGATATAGTGGGTCAGGTATTGCGGTTTTGATGCGGGAGACCTGGGTTCAAATCCCTGCTCTGTCATGAAACTTACTGGGTGATGCTCAGTGTGCCACTATTGTAAACTAACCAACCTCAAATGGTTGATGTGGGGATAAAATGGGATGTCCTAACACTTGCAGTAATGAGTTCCTACAGAAAGTAGAAAGCTGCAACAGTCAAATAAGCCCTGGAATCGGAACGTTCACAAGAGATGCCATTTTGACACCTTAAATGAAATGCAATGTTCCATAGCGACGACAAAGACACACATTGTACAGGCAAAAAAGTTGTCTAAGGAGAATGCCTTACCTCGTCCGGTATCACTATCACCTGCATAAATGAGAAAGCAACAGGTAAGAACATAAGGAGAGTCCTGCTTGTTTGAACCAAACCCTATCTAGCCCAGCAAACCTGGTACCCACATAGGCCAGCCAGAAGCCTACCCCAAAGCAAAACATAATCTCTCTCTTTTACTGCTGTTCCCCAGCAACTTGGCATCTGGAGGCAAATAACCTCTGATATTAGAGGGAGGACACAGTCATCATGACCAACAGACATTGATGGCTTTACACTCCATGGATTTGTCTAATCCCTTTATAAAATCCATCCGAGTTGCTGACCATCACCCAAGCGTATGAGATCAAATGACATGGTTTCAACTCTGCGCCATGTGAAGCACTTCCTACTAGCTATTGCGACTGTCTGCACCAGTCAGCTTCATTTGATGACCATGGGTTGTTATTTGGGGAGAGGGAGAACAATTCCTCTCTCTCTACTTTCTTCACAAACGCATCTCCATCAGGGCCCCACAACTTATTTCAGATCCCTTGTCTGCTGCTTCCTAGGAAGAAGTAGTAGATAGGTAGCCGTGTTGGTCTGCCATAGTCAAAATAAAAAAATTCCTTCCAGTAGCACCTTAAAGACCAACTAAGTTAGTTCTTGGTATGAGCTTTCGTGTGCATGCACACTTCTTCAGATACACTGAAACAGAAGTTGCCAGATCCTTCTATATAGTGAGAAGGTGGGGAGGGGTGTTACTGAGAAGGGTGGTGGGAATGGGAGATAGGCAGATAGCTGAGAGAGCCTCTTGACGACTCTTAACGACTGTAATAGGTCTTACAGGAAAAGGCAAGAGGTGGGAAGGTGAGAAATGGTATAGTTATGTATAGTGAGATAAGAATCCAATGTCTTTGTTCAGCCCAGGTCTTTTCATGGTTTTAAGTTTGGTAATGAGTTGTAATTCAGCAGCTTCTCTTTCCAGTCTATTTCTGAAATTCCTTTGTAGTAAAACAGCTACTTTGAGATCTTGTATAGAATGTCCTGGGAGATTGAAGTGTTCTCCTACTGGTTTCTCTGTTCTGTGATTCTTGATGTCAGATTTATGTCCGTTTATTCTTTGGCGTAAGGTTTGGCCTGTTTGTCCAATATAGAGAGCTGAAGGACACTGTTGGCATTTGATGGCATACACAATGTTAGACGATGAGCAATTAAATAGTCCCGAGATGGTATGTGTGATGTTGTTGGGGCCAGTAATGGTGTTGTCCGGGTGTATGTGGCAGCAAAGTTGGCATCTGGGTTTATTGCAGGCTCTGGTGCCAGTGTCTGTGTTAAGTCTGGTTGTAGTATTATTGTGGGTTAGGAGTTGTTTAAGATTGGGTGGTTGTCTGTAGGCAATGAAAGGTCTTCCTCCCAGAGCTTGAGAAAGAGAACTGTCATTGTCCAGGAGAGGTTGTAGATCTCTGATGATGCGTTGTACTGTTTTAACTTGGGAGCTGTATGTGATGACTAGAGGTGTTCTGTTATTTTCTTTTTTGGGTCTGTCTTGCAGCAAGTTCTCTCTGGGTATCAGTCTGGCTCTGTTGATCTGTTGTCTAACTTCATCTGCTGGGTATTTTAGTTCGGAGAAGGTTTGCTGTAGATCCCTTAGGTGAGAGTCTCTGTCTGTAGAATTGGAACAGATGCGGCTGTAACGTAGTGCCTGGCTATATACAATGGACTGTTTGGTATGTTTGGGATGGTAGCTAGAGGCATGTAGATATGTTTGTCGGTCAGTTGGTTTGCGGTATAAGGTGGTGTCTATGCGCCCATCCTGTATTTTTATAGTAGTGTCCAAAAAATGTATTTCTTGCATAGATTGATTCATTGTAAGGTTGATTGTGGGGTGAAAATCATTAAATTTCTGGTGAAAGGTGTCCAGGGTCTGTTGACCATGTGTCCAGATGATAAAAATATCGTCAATGTATCGCAGGTACAAGAGAGGTTTGAGTGGGTAGGAGTTCAGGAAACGTTGTTCTAAATCTGCCATGAAGATGTTGGCATACTGTGGGGCCATGCGGGTGCCCATTGCTGTGCCGCTGATCTGAAGAAACAGGTCATCACCGAATTTGAAGTTGTTGTGGGTAAGGACAAATTGGCAGAGTTTGGTGGCAAGGTCCGCTGTGGTTTTATCTGATATGGTGTTCCTTATGGCTTGTAAACCATCGTTGTGTGTACCCACTCAAACCTCTCTTGTACCTGCGATACATTGACGATATTTTTATCATCTGGACACATGGTCAACAGACCCTGGACACCTTTCACCAGAAATTTAATGATTTTCACCCCACAATCAACCTTACAATGAATCAATCTATGCAAGAAATACATTTTTTGGACACTACTATAAAAATACAGGATGGGCGCATAGACACCACCTTATACCGCAAACCAACTGACCGACAAACATATCTACATGCCTCTAGCTACCATCCCAAACATACCAAACAGTCCATTGTATATAGCCAGGCACTACGTTACAGCCGCATCTGTTCCAATTCTACAGACAGAGACTCTCACCTAAGGGATCTACAGCAAACCTTCTCCGAACTAAAATACCCAGCAGATGAAGTTAGACAACAGATCAACAGAGCCAGACTGATACCCAGAGAGAACTTGCTGCAAGACAGACCCAAAAAAGAAAATAACAGAACACCTCTAGTCATCACATACAGCTCCCAAGTTAAAACAGTACAACGCATCATCAGAGATCTACAACCTCTCCTGGACAATGACAGTTCTCTTTCTCAAGCTCTGGGAGGAAGACCTTTCATTGCCTACAGACAACCACCCAATCTTAAACAACTCCTAACCCACAATAATACTACAACCAGACTTAACACAGACACTGGCACCAGAGCCTGCAATAAACCCAGATGCCAACTTTGCTGCCACATACACCCGGACAACACCATTACTGGCCCCAACAACATCACACATACCATCTCAGGACTATTTAATTGCTCATCGTCTAACATTGTGTATGCCATCAAATGCCAACAGTGTCCTTCAGCTCTCTATATTGGACAAACAGGCCAAACCTTACGCCAAAGAATAAACGGACATAAATCTGACATCAAGAATCACAGAACAGAGAAACCAGTAGGAGAACACTTCAATCTCCCAGGACATTCTATACAAGATCTCAAAGTAGCTGTTTTACTACAAAGGAATTTCAGAAATAGACTGGAAAGAGAAGCTGCTGAATTACAACTCATTACCAAACTTAAAACCATGAAAAGACCTGGGCTGAACAAAGACATTGGATTCTTATCTCACTATACATAACTATACCATTTCTCACCTTCCCACCCCTTGCCTTTTCCTGTAAGACCTATTACAGTCGTTAAGAGTCGTCAAGAGGCTCTCTCAGCTATCTGCCTATCTCCCATTCCCACCACCCTTCTCAGTAACACCCCTCCCCACCTTCTCACTATATAGAAGGATCTGGCAACTTCTGTTTCAGTGTATCTGAAGAAGTGTGCATGCACACGAAAGCTCATACCAAGAACTAACTTAGTTGGTCTCCTAGGAAGAAATTTGCCTTTTTTTCCACAGCAACCACACATTGGGCCAGCTTTTTCATTGACATATCCACCATACTCTGAATATACTTTTCCTGGTCACTCACTGCCAGCTCTGATTCTATCAGCGCATATACAAGGCCCCCAAATAGGCATCACTTTATTGGCCATGCCCCACTCTGAAGATATTTGTCACAATATCCTTTTTGTTTTTATCCCCCTGAATTATTAGGTGTAATTTAGACCCTTGGTGAGCTCAACCCTAACTCTAGGTCAGGGGTCAGCAACCTTTTCAGCTGTGGGCCGGTCCACTGTCCCTCAGACCATGTGGTGGGCCGGACAATTTTTTTTTGGGGGGGGGGAATGAACGAATTCCTATGCCCCACAAATAACCAAAGAGGCATTTTAAATAAAAGGACACATTCTACTCATGTAAAAACAAGCTGATTCCTGGACCATCCGTGGGTCGGACTGAGAGGGCGATTGGGCCACATCTGGCCCACGGGCCTTAGGTTGCCTACCCCTGCTCTAGGTCATCTATGAACAAACTCAAAAACAGTGGTCTCAGACAGATCCATAGGCTTCCCTACTTCTTATATTCCCCTCTCCCGCCATTGCAAGAGCTACCTGCTTATTCATATTGTTTTACTCCCTGTTCATTCACCAGTTACCAGCCCAGCTGCGAATATGGGCGTGCAGAGAAAAAGGGAGATAAACAGGCAACTGGGAGAATGGGGGATAGCACAACAATCTTCAGCTTGTCAGATCCAGCAGGGCCAAGGGGATAAGGGTGGCACTTGGGGATAAAGCACCTCCTACCACTGGGTACGTTGCATTGGTGCAGTGTTGCCACCTTGAGATGGGGAAGCAAATCCTCCAATATGAATATGGGTGCCAGTTAAAGGGATGTTCTTTTAAATGGAGTGGGATGCAGCAAATGTTGGCCTGCAGCACAGTGAACTTTAATGCCATTTATCCCCCTGAAGAGCATTCACATAAAGCAGGGCTTGGCTTGCAGGTGGCCGAAGTTAAAATTAGTATTAGTTTGATGGACTGAATGACCCATCTCTTCTTCAAATGTAGCATCAACCTCCAGCACCTCTCTCTCCCTCTCCCCAAAATATATATAGCAAAAAATGTAAAAGCCTACCGTTCCCTTTAGTTTACTTCCATTCACCTGAAGTGCCCTCCTACTTGCTAGCCAGATCAATGAGGAAAGCTGTATGACACCTTCTTGTGTTGACTTCCAATGTGTATTGTGCGAGCTGACCTCTCACCCTGCGGGAACCTTAATATATGTTGTGATCCCACATGATTCTGCTTCTTCCCTTTCCTTTCAACTCCTTTCCCAACCTACGAAGAATACTGACACTGGGTCTCTTCTGTTTGTCTTGCTTATTATCTTCTGAGAAGCTCAGCACATTGGCTACAGACTGTGGTTAAGGAGAAGAACGCTTAACCACAGTGCTGGGTTTGGACAACACATTAAGCCAAACACCTTGGCTTAGCTGCTATGCCACACCAAGCTACAATGGCTGGGGAGGAGCAAAGTAGCTGTAATCTCATCCCTGGGAGCCAGCATGATAGTAGCAAGCCAAAGTTTGGCTTAGCATTACGTGCAAACAACACAGTCATTGACACAGCATGGAAACCATTAGTTCAATTGGGGGTGGGGGGAAGAAAGCTGTAGACAAATATGCTTACCTGAGTCTTTTGTTATCTCAGCTAAAAGCAGAATGCACACAGAGGAAGCATTAGTGAATAATCTTCAGAAAGCAATATCACCCCAAGTCTTTTATAGTTCCCTGCACCCAAAAGTAAATTTTGCTTCATTTGGGGGGCGTTTCCTCATTTCAAAAACTGTCCTTCCATTGCCCAGACATAGGATGCTTAAATCTTTACATCAGACAGAATGAAAGCCACCCTTATTAAGGGAGTCACAAAAGGGGAATGTGTTGTTGCCCCCAAATCCTACTGGTGGACTTTCTGTAAGCATCTGGTCACCATAAAAATAGGATGCAGGACAGGGTGGGATTTTTGCCTGGTATAGCATGGCTCTTGTCACATTCTTAACCCCCCAATTCAGGCCACTCTTAAGGCCTCGTTTACATGATTGAGGCAGCTGAAGTTGCTTTTGAGGTGGCAAATCAAAAAGCTGATACTCTACAAGTAATTTCTGTGATTCAGCTGCAACAAGAATCAGGTGTGTGTACTAGCAAATATCTATTTGTGCAAGAAATGGCCAAATGCACACACACTCCTACGACTTAATACCAACAACTTAACGTGATGTTATTAGCAGAATCTCATGGTTAAGTTTTTTCTTTTACTATTCTACTTAAGAAGGCAAGGGATTTGTGCGTATCTGTTGCATATCAGACTACTCAGCATGGAATTAAATCTCTGCACACAGAAAGTTTGCATGTTGGGGAGAAGGGACGTCTGACATGCAATTTTTTATGTTCGATGAACAAACCTGCAAGTCCCTCCCTACACCCTTGTAGTAATGGAGTGGCCAGTAACAACTTTACCACTCAGTTCTGTTACCTGTATGAACTGATTCCAGTGAGCAGATTCTAAAGAGACACCAGCACCAAGTCTCCCACACCCATAGAACAAAGAACCCTGGGGAGCCAGACACACTCTTTCCCTGCAAAGCAATACACAGATACACACTTGCTTTGTGGTGTAGTCTTGTGCATTCTTTGCCTGGAATCAGCAGTGCATTCTCTGCTCAGTTGACTGCTTGTGCTTTGCTTCCTGGGAGTCCTTCCCTCATTCTTTTGAACATAATGAAGGACCATAAAGGGACCCCTGACCATTAGGTCCAGTCGTGGCCGACTCTGGGGTTGTGGTGCTCATCTTGCTTTATTGGCCGAGGGACCCGGCGTACAGCTTCCGGGTCATGTGGCCAGCATGACTAAGTCGCTTCTGGCAAACCAGAGCAGCGCACGGAAACGCCGTTTACCTTCCTGCCGGAGCGGTACCTATTTATCTACTTGCACTCTGACGTGCTTTCGAACTGCTAGGTTGGCAGGAGCAGGGACCGAGCAACGGGAGCTCAACCCCATCGCAGGGATTCAAACCGCCGACCTTCTGATCGGCAAGCCCTAGGCTCTGTGGTTTAACCCCTCAGTGCCACCCCCGTCCCTATGAAGGACCATAGCTCAGTAGTAATCGCTTTGCATCCAGAAGGTCCAAAATTCAATCCCCAGTATTTCCAGGAAGGGCCTAAACCCTGGGGAGTCACTGTAGACCAGAGTTTCCCAAACTTGGGTCTCCAGCTGTTTTTTTGGACTACAACTCTCATCATCCCTAGCTAGAAGCAGTGGTCAGGGATGATGGGAATTGTAGTCCAAAAAATAGCTAGAGACCAAAGTTTGGGAAACTCTGGTGTAGACAATCAGGAGCCAGGTGTTCCTAACTTGGGAGAACACACGTGCCTATTTCCTGCTAGCTTTTGTGGAGGTGGGTACCAGCTCAGTGCAGCGCTGTTTGCTCACATTCATGGCTTATGCTGCCCACCCAATGTTGCTAGGGGTGCTTCCTTGGCCCGGAAGAGTTGTGCTGGCGTACAGTCGCTTTTTTAAAAAGAAAAAAAAGAGGAAAGATGTATAGGAGAACTGGAGGCATCTGGGATTCCCACCTATTCGCGCACCTTCACGGCTTCTGCTGGCCTGAATCAGCTAAGGTGTTGGGGGAGGCATCAGATCTGATGGGGTCTTCCCCACTCACTTGCCTGCCTTGTGCTGGCAGCAGGCTCTAGCCATGGAGACTGTTTTCTCTCTTTTCTTGAAGGAGGTGAATCAGGAGGGGTGAGGGAGCCGCCACCAGGTAACCATTTGCCTCAGGCAGGGACTTTGCCTGATAGCTGTTTGTTTGCCTGCCTGCCTTTCCCTCCTGCTAGCCACCATCCTGTAATAATGTTCTCCTTTCGCCCTCCATCAAGGATGGAGAGACCCGGATGCACAGGAGAAGAAAGGTGTGTGGGGGGGTGTCTGCCTGCAGATGTGAAAGGGACTTCTCAGCTCCAGGAGAAGTCTAGATAGGCAGGGAAATCTGAAGGAGGTTGACAGGGGTGGGGGATGGAGAGAACTCTGGGTGGACAACAAAAATTGGATGGTGGGAGAGAAAAGAGAGAGAGATAGATCTGCTCTGTTGCTAAGAGCTGCTGGCCTGGCAGAACCCCCATTTGTTACCACCTTGGAGGAAGATGCTGTGCTTTTCTCCCTCCAACTGCACTTTGGCTAAGATTTAAAAGGGCCTTCTCTGGCTGTCTTTTTCCCATATCGCGTCTCTTTCTTGTCTTCCCAACTCCCCTGTGTTTTCCTTGCCCTCATGATTCACCATCCGTCTTGGACCAAAAGTTCTTTTTCTCTTGCTAAGGATATAGATTGGGGGGGGGGTGATGCAATTTGGCATATGCTTCTCATCAGATTTGGCGAGATGGCGTTTCTCTTTTCTTGTGTCAGATTATGTGAGTGAGCGACTGGGCCAGGATTCTAAGTGAGTCATGGCTAACTGGGGTTTCTTTAGCCAGTTGTGAATGTGGGGCTCTTGCCTTTTCCATGGAATCTGAGTAGAAGTCCAATTCAGTAGAATTAAAACTGATTCTTTTGCATTGGCATAGTTTTTACATGGGTCCACACACACCCCAACCACCATCAAATCACAGATGTCATCTGCATCTCTGTGAATTGTACTGTAAAATAATCAAATTAGATTAAATAATCAGATCCAGCACTTTTCAGTGTTACCACGGCACAAAATCATGGATTGGAGGCAGCACTGACAAGCATGTACCTGTGAACTACAGGGAAAGATTCACACAACAGGGAAAGCTTCACTTTGATGGCGGCCCTTTAGTTCATGCTAGTGACAGCAAAGCAGGAGTTGTATTCCGGATTAGCAAATCAGGTATAACGAGTGCAAGAATTTGCTAAATGCTATTGAGAACGGAGTATTTTTTAAAGAATTCAGTTTGAACTAATTGATCTAGAGTATGACAACAATTGTGAGTAGGGCTGGGCGATATCTCGATATATTGTCCAAAACTAGTTTGAAGTCCACATCGTGATGTCCATTTCATAATTTTTGATCTGGCAATATATTGGGAATCATGATGTGTGTATGTGTGTGCTATGCAAAAATCACAATGTGGGGGGGAAACGTGAAGCCAGCCAGTGTTTCTCTTGATTCCTGCAGCCCCTGTTAACCCTTCTGGCTCAGCTCTCCCGCCTCTTGCAGCGAATCAGAAGAGCAGGCGCCAGGAAACACCGTGAAGCCAGCCAATGTCTCGACATCGCTCCATCCTTATTTTGGACATCATGATATATTGTGAAGTTTAGCTGGTGATATATCACAATATTGAAAACCAGGTATAGTCCAGCCCTCATTGTGAAGGGACAACTTTTAAGACAGTCCCAATCTCAAAAGATATTTAGCATTAACCCACCAAGTAGGTCTGGAGCAGTTTACACTAACTGTGGATCACACAAAAAAGTTGAAGGAATCAGAGGACTGGATCCATTATCTAGTCTAATTTTTTTACCTAAAGCAAGCTCCTGAGTGTGTTCCCCTCACATTTTAGCATGCCATAAAGCAGTGACCCTAAGTGAATAAGATGACATGACACTAGAAAAACAACAACACCCAAACTAGAAATAGAGAGAGTAACTGAACAAGCCGCACACTACTCACAGAAGCTGCTAAACACACATAAGCTACCGGTCATAACATATGTATAGGAGCACAAATGAAATATAGCAAAGCTCTTCCGTACTTGAAGTGTCAAAGGCTTTTGGCGTAGTTACTGCTGTTGTGGTGTTGGCCTCTACAGTCACCAGATTTGAATTTCCAGCAGTCGTGTGTGGAACTGAAGGTGTGGCGTTTGTCAGGAGGGAGGTGGGCGCAGAAGTGGCCCCAGTTGCCGGCAAAACTGTCGCCTCCGTGCCTGGAGAGCTGACCATCGTGGCAGGCAGGAAGTCTGTGGCTGTAGGAGGAGTAGTAGTACGGTTTGGTGCCATGGCAGGAGACACTGCTTGAGAAGGAGCATGGCTACTGGTGGGGCTTGTGGGCTTCCCGCTAGCTGGTTGCGTCTTGGCAGTTTTCATGGAACTTGTGAGCAAGGAGGAACCCGTCGAAGGGAGCACTAGAAGAACAAAAGGGAAATTGGCAGGATATGTTGCTCCCCACACCTGATCTTACACACACAGACATGAGCGCCAGGTTTTTCTCCACGAGTAGCAGGGCCTCGCAGTTTAAGAATGAGATTTATTTCATCCAAAATTAACAAATCTAAACCTACGAGCCAAATAAATATTCGCAGAAGACAGCATGCAAACTGTTAGTACTACGTTGCCCTTTATGGGTATTGGAAGATACTTTCCAAGGATCATTCTATTGTATTTTGGCTGCTCAATCCCTCCACACAAACCCCCAACAACAACACACACCTCCCCCCCCCCCCGGTATCTTTCGTTCCACATCTAGAACTGTTACCCTTATTATAAAGTGTAGCACAGAACTACAGAATAGAGCTCCCTTTCCCCCTATCTTTGGAAAGCTGCTCTGACTGATGCCAAAGTTCTAGCAGTTTTGTTTACTTAAGACACCAAACCAATGACTGCTTAAAAAATATGCAGGCTTCGATCTGGAGAAGAACCGGTGGAAGGGGATGACGGGTGCTTCTGTCCAATTTTTGACAGCCACTCTCCCCAGCCCAGCCCATTTATCATTTTAGACTGCAATGCTGGAAGTTTTTTTACTTACAGTTGTTAGAAACCAAGATATGAAAGCTAGGATCTAAATGGCACCTTAAACCTAGGTTACGGGCACAACAACGGAATGTCTAGGCACGCTTGTTTAATAACAAGAATACAAAGCTGAAAATGAATGAACTGCAGCTAAAATGTTATGCTCATTTTCCACAGGGTCTAGTCCTTCCTCTGCCTACCCCCCTAATATTCTTAAGAGGTCTCTTCTCCAGTTTTCAGGGAAGTGGGGAGGCATAAAAACATCCTCCTTTCCTTCCACTCTGAAGTTTTAATCTGAATCTTAGGCACAGTACTGCACCCAGAGCTCAGAAACTGCTTGCGCTAATGAAATTCCCTGTCGCAAAATGTGCCTAGAACAATGGGAATTTTTGAACACTGGTTACTTAAAACACATTTTAAAAATTTGAACATTTACTAAAAGTTATGTCTGCAGTAGGAAGGTAGTCATGCCCATTCCCCCTTGATATGTTCAGTGATTAAACTGAAAATGACATAATGCTTTACCTGTGGTCATGTTGGCTGCTGCTCCCAGGAATGTCAGGCAGCTGCTGAGCAGGATGACAAGGAAGCATGAACCCATGTTGGCCTGAGAGGTGAGGAAGAGAAACAAAACAGATGGGCTTCATTAACAACCCAGTTTGCATTGCCAGCATTTCAACTACCATCAGAAGTACCTAAGCATTGACACCTGTCACACTTTTGGAAGGGAGCCAAGAGAGATCTTTATAAGAAGCAGTGTCTCTGTTATGTGCCAGGGAATTGCAACATTCAGAACCAGCACATTTATAGGGCAGAAAATGAGATACAATACGAGGTACAACCCAGGAAATCCTCAGTTCAATTTGCTCCTTAGCCATGAACTTATTGGACAGCTTTTTAAGGAAGGTACAGTGGTGCCTCGCAAGATGAAATTAATCCGTTCCGCGAGTCTCTTCGTCTAGCGGTTTTTTCGTCTTGCGAAGCAACCCTATTAGCGGATTAGCGGATTAGCGGCTATTAAAGGCTTAGCGGCTATTAAAGGCTTAGTGGATTAGCGGCTAAAAGGGTATTAGTGGCTTAGTGGCTTAGAAAAAGGGGGGGGAGCGGGAAAAAATCGGAACACTCGCAAGACGTTTTCGTCTTGCAAAGCAAGCCCATAGGGAAAATCGTCTTGCGAAGCAGCTCAAAAACGGAAAACCCTTTCATCTAGTGGGTTTTCCGTCTTGCGAGGCATTCGTCTTGCGGGGCACCACTGTATTAAGACTCAGAACCTCCTACCTCTAAATACAATTAACAACAACAACGACACCCTACTATGTAGAACCAAAGCAGACTCTTAAAGAGTCCCCCACCAAAACAAAGCTTTCTTTTGGCTTTCAGTAAGATAGGGATGACAACCAACAAGGCAAGTTTCATAACACTGTAGGCCATTTGGTTTCGTAATAAGCCCTTTCCCACAGGATTCACCAATTCCTCTTTGGAGACTTTCCTGCAGGGTCAACCACTGCAATGCCAAAGCAGCACATCTGTGCTTACAACTTGGCCAACTCTCTTGCAATGGCTTCTGTTACCGTACTCAGTTTCTATCTGCTTCAGCCCAGGCCCTTCCCAACCTCTGGATGCACAGACAAGAATGAAGTCATAGAAGTCCTGAACACACCACCCAAATCCTCCCAGCTACAGACAGCTTTGACTATCTGCAGGGAGATCTCGAGGCCCAAACTAGATGCAGTGCTAAATACATAAATGAAGAATGCACCCAGCAAGGAGGGGAGGTTTTATCCTTCCATCCACACACAGCTCCAAATGAAATGCCCCCTTCCAAAGACAGCTTTTCTCCCCTAAGAATAACAAGTGGTGCAAGAAAGGGAGGGATTTTTGTTAGAACCAAGGCGGGGGAAGAAAAAGTTGTGCCTCCCCTCCCTGCACACTGCAGTCTTGGATGAAGATTGGTCCCTCCTGTGCCCAATATTAAATTTAGAAAAATAACCACCCTGACATGTCTTGTAATGGACATTCAGCATCACATCCATTTTGGCCCTTTGGGCCATTTTGGCCCTTTGGACCAGAGAGGGAAGCATGAGCCCTAAAAGCACCAAGTCCCACACATAGAGAATTGGCCATGGAATGTCTTCAAAACTCGTTTGCCCAGCATGTTAAGTCCCTGAGAAGTGCCTCTTGGGTCTCTGGAGATCTGGGATGACTTCAAAGAGTTTACACCTATATATCCAGGCACAGGAGTGAAACACCCTGTTGGCAAACAGGGTGAAACAGATCTGCTGGGTGCCTGAAGTGCAGCGTGGAAAGCTAATTCATAGATGTTCAAAGTACAGCCAGTGCAAGCCAGACGTTACAAATATTGTACATTGACACATGAAGGTCTGAGAGTTCAGAATCTAGTGGTTTTTCTGCAAGAATCCTTGCATCACCTAATGATTACTTTTTCAGATTTTAGGGTGTGTATTTTTTCTCTCTGAAGATTATTTTCATTTAGAGTTCCCACCTGTTGTATCAGAGGTTCTATGCTTTCAAATAATAATAAAAAGTGGTATAGCTTTCTCCAACTTTAAAATACCATCATATGGGACCACTACAGTCACTGGACTACTTCCTGCTGCAGCTGAAAGCATAGTAGCCTCTGTTGGGGGAAAACCAGTGACTACAACTTTGAAACGTCTTTTTTTAAAGCTGTTTCTCTCTTACATGTATGCAAACATGCTCAAGGTATGCAATGGATTCTGGGCTGTGATGCTGGCTTGCTTCCCTAAGAAAAGTGTGGATCTTGGGTTTTAATCTCTTGAGCATGGTAGGACACACTAGCAATCACTGTTTAAGTAAGAATAATTCAAGGGTGACTGACCAAGACAGCAATTAAGACAGCCTCCCCCTAACTAGTGTTTTCCAGATATTTTGGACTACAATGTCTATCAGTCCTAGCCAGCACAGCTTACCATAGAATCATAGAGTTGGAAGAGACCACAAGGGCCATTGAGTCCAACCCCCTGCCAAGCAGGAAACACCATCAGAGCACTCCTGACATATGGTTGTCAAGCCTCTGCTTAAAGACCTCCAAAGCAGGAGACTCCACCACACTCCTTGGCAGCAAATTCCACTGTCAAACAGCTCTTACTGTCAGGAAGTTCTTCCTAATGTTTAGGTGGAATCTTCTTTCTTGTAGTTTGGATCCATTGCTCCATGTCCGCTTCTCTGGAGCAGCAGAAAACAACCTTTCTCCCTCCTCTATGTGACATCCTTTTATATAGTTGAACATGGCTATCATATCACCCCTTAACCTCCTCTTCTCCAGGCTAAACATGCCCAGCTCCCTTAGCCGTTCCTCATAAGGCATTGTTTCCAGGCCTTTGACCATTTTGGTTGCCCTCCTCTGGACACGTTCCAGTTTGTCCGTGTCCTTCTTGAACTGTGGTGCCTAGAACTGGACACAGTACTCCAGGTGAGGTCTGACCAGAGCAGAATACAGTGGCACTATTACTTCCCTTGATCTAGATGCTATACTCCTATTGATGCAGCCCAGAATTGCATTGGCTTTTTTAGCTGCCGCGTCACACTGTTGGCTCATGTCAAGTTTGTGGTCAACCAAGACTCCTAGATCCTTTTCACATGTACTGCTCTCAAGCCAGGTGTCACCCATCTTGTATTTGTGCCTCTCATTTTTTTTGCCCAAGTGCAATACTTTACATTTCTCCCTGTTAAAGTTCATTTTGTTTGTTTTGGCCCAGTTCTCTAATCTGTCAAGGTCGTTTTGAAGTGTGATCCTATCCTCTGGGGTGTTAGCCACCCCTCCCAGTTTGGTGTCATCTGCAAATTTGATCAGGATGCCCTTGAGTCCATCATCCAAGTCGTTGATAAAGATGTTGAATAAGACCGGGCCCAAGACAGAACCCTGTGGCACCCCACTAGTCACTCTTCTCCAGGATGAAGAGGAACCATTGATGAGCACCTTTTGGTCAGTCACCAGTTGCAAATCCACTGAGTGGTAGCATAGTCAAGACCGCATTGAGGAAGCTTGAGGAAGGTTGGAACAGAATGTGGAGTTCTTTATTTGTGTAGACAACAGTTATTTCAAGATAGTATCCCCAAGATAGCAGCCTTGAGGCCATGAATTTCAATTCTTTATTCTAGCGTAAACAGATACTCGTTTTCCCAGTTTCTGGCATTAGCACAAAAAGAAATCCTTGCTCCAACAGCACTCCCACTGCAAATCTGGTTGTCACTTGGGGAGAGGGGAGGAAGAAGTTGTAAAAAACAACAACCACAACAACTATCTATATATCACCTAGAGATCTCTCACAAGGTTTTATAAAAGGTAGTATGACTACATGTGGGTTGTGCATCAGTGCGGAAATTAAGTATCTAAATCACTTTAGACCAGAGACAAAAATGGGGAGCAAGTATTCCAATCCTGATCATCACCATATGATAACTTAGAGCAGAGATGGGGAACCTGTGGCCCTCCAAATATTGTTGGACTACAAACCCCATCATTCCTCACTACAGGCCATGCTGGCTAAAGTTGGTCCCAGCATCATCTGGAGGGCAACTTGTTCCCCTTCCCTAATTTAGAGCTATATGGATTTTCAAGACAAGGAGTTCTGGAGCTACCCTGCTTTAAAAGTGCACAGCATTTGCCTTTCATGTTTGGGTCTGTGCCAGAATGGAGTTATCATTTAAAAAAACATGAAAAACCCCAAAAGCCTACCCCATAAATGGACAATGAAGGATAAATAAAGCAAGTTACTGAAAATGATAGTGAAACATTTATACTGAAGCCATACATAAGATAAACACTACTTTCCTCCAACTGCCCTCTCAGACATCTAGGCGGAGTCATCTCTCTCCTTCTCTGAAATACTCCTTAAAACCCACTCTTTCTGTGAAGCCTTTCACTTGACCCTTATCCTCACCACCAATGGAGCAAACCCAAAGTATGCAAAACCAAGTTTTTGTGTTTTCATTCCCTACTACCCTTGCCTTCCTCTGTAGTCTTCTATACTGTTGAAATGCAGGTTGCCAGCTTCTCTGGGCAAAGTCCCCTTATTTTGCTTATGTTCAGGGAGAAACTGTTATTAGCAACAGCTGCATTTTTCCTTTGCCATATGCAACCATCAGTATAGATTGTGGGCATGAAGATTTTGATTCACATCGGTAAAGAACGAACACCACGGCCTAATATTCTCTTCACAAAGAGAGAGGACTACCATTTTCATCACATGGATACACTCCAAACAGTTTGGATTGCTAAACAGTGCCAACTAGTAGCAAATCTGTTTCAAACGAATACAGATTTTTAGCAGGGCTGCAAATATCCTGGGTTTCTAGAAATATGACAGCAAGGACTTTATATTAAAAAACAACAAATTGTCCTTATGCAGGGCTGGAATCAGGGGCTTGTAAGATTTTTCCAGTGGTCCTTGCAAGTGTCCTTCAGCATGCCAGAAAGCATTAGGACAGCCTCTACGTCACAGAATGGTTTTATGCTCTCCATAGCAAAGAAAGAAAATCCTACTTTCACTTGGGAGTTTGACTGTTTCGAAAGAAGGGAGGGGAGAGCCATGCCAGCAAGTTTCCCTTTCCCTTTGAGAACCAAGAAATCATAAAACTGAGCAGAGTGGCTCAAGTCCCTCTTTGTCCGGCAAGTTAGCTAACATAGCTCTGACGTGATTTAAAATTACATCAGTTTTAAAACACAGCTGCCTGCTCCTACAGCCCCCTCAGCAGCAACATTTTAAGAATCGGCTGTCTCCGTTGGTAGAAATTACTGAAGGTAGGGGTAAAGCAGATGTTTTGGAGGTGGGGGAAGGATGATCAGTTCAGAAAAGGATTCTGCATGCACACACTTTTCCAGAGATCGGGCTAGGATCGTAAGATTGGAGCTGAAGCTCAAGCCAACCCCGGAAATAATATGTTATGGATATCAGAGGGCTTCTTGACAAATATCAGGTGGGAACCAACAGCATCTGATAATATGGACTAATTGATAAAGACGAGCTCCAGGGACTGCAGGTGTTGTCATGTCAAGCAAAAAGGGCCCACACACCCTCTCAACATTGTTTAATTTAGAGAACAGGATGGAAGTCACTTTATCACAGCAGATGTTTGCTAGTCAAAGCTTCTCTCAAATCACCTAACGCTGCAAAATAAATTGACAGCAGCATCTTAAAAGTAAAGGGGGTGCCAGGAAACTGGGGGTTATGTTCACATGTGGTGGAGCGTGTAAATATGTACATTTTTTTTTTGGTAAAGGGTGTTTAAGGAGGTAACAGAAATCACTGGGTTAAAGCTGACCAAAAGTCCAGAGGTAGCATTATTATCAATTTATGATGGGGTGGAAGGTTCGCAGGCTATGAAGGACTTGCTCACAAATTCATTGGCAGTTGCACAAATTATAATAGCTAGGAAGTGGAAGGGGCAAGGTGAATATAAAATAGAAGAATGGTATAAAGAGGTGTGGGATATAGCTATTAATGATAAATTAACATGTGGGGAATATGCAGGAGAAATGATTTTGAGGAGATATGGAAGGTGTTTGTAGAATTTGTACAGTGGTACCTCGGGTTAATAACTTTTTATTTTATTTATAAATAATTTTTATTGAATTGTTTTATGTTACAAAAAACATAGTTGCAATGGAATGGTCTTGTGGGTGGGGTGCACATTTTTATTCTTATTTATTTATGATTATTACTTTGTCAAAATAAAAATAATAAAATAAATGTTTGGTGTGGATACAAAAAAAGAAGTTATGCCTTAAGTCTTAGTATGGCTCCCTCCCCTGTGCACACGCCTCCCATACAGATACAGAAACTGAGGGGAAATGCTTGTAATGTTATCAACATACACACAGCTGTTGGCTAGATGCAGCATCCTGCGCACTTCACAGGAAAAACACACATACCCTGACATCATGCCTCTGGTTTCACACAAGGCAGAGGGGGAGGGAGGAGCAGGAAGGAAAAATGTATTACACCACAATCATTTTTGCAAAGAACTCAATAATAGGCATCAGCAAGACTGTACAAGCAGAAACAAATAGGACGTATTGGGGTTTGGTTCTTTAAAAAGAGTCGCCAGGCTAACTGGATGTGACCTTCTTTGACTTGGAAATCCTATCAGCTGTTTCCACATGACATTGTCCCTCCAGGATAAGACCATGCACTCTGCAGGTGCTCAGAAACACTCAGTTTGTACCCATGTTCAAACATATTTTGAAATACCTTTTCGTGTAGTCAGATATGGGATAAGGCAGCCCATGCTAAGCTGGTTCCAGAGTACACAAAACACAGCAGCTGGTAATCCTCACCATATACCATTGCTTAGAATGTAGGCAAGTATCTGGCTTACAAAGACTTATTCTGGCATTAGGTAGACACTCAAGAGGTTTACTGCTGTAACGAGAGCAAAGTAAGTTGGTGAAGCAACTGCATCTTAGTCCCTTGAGGCAGCAGTTTACATTAACTACACAGAATTTGTGCAGTGCTTGCAAGTGCTTCATATGATTCTCACAAGAACTGTGTAAGGTAGATCATTTTTACTCCTTGAAGAAAGGGGAAGGGCTGAGAGAGGTGAGGTCATTGCAAAGACTTTCTGTGCACAGAGAACGCCTTACCACACCAAGCCATCTGCCATGGGACCCCTGCAGAGGATTCTGCGGCATGTCCTAGGGTGCTGGTCAGATCCATCGGTCTTTGCTATCCCATTATGTGCTACAAAAGCACATCCTCGAGCATTTGCCCATTTGGAGGCACAGTTTGCAGCCACAGCAAAGGTGGCATTTTTCCATCTCCGCCGTATTAAGCAGTTGGTCCCTTACCTTTCTCGCCCTGACCTAGCCACTGTGATCCATGCAACGGTCACCTCCAGGCTTGATTATTGTAACTCGCTCTACGCGGGGCTACCCTTGAAGCTGACCCAGAAACTCCAGCGGGTGCAGAATGCCACTGCGAGGCTCCCTACAGGGTCCTTGCCACGGGATCACATTCATCCAGTGCTTTACCAGCTGCACTGGCTCCCGGGGAATATAGGGTCAGGTTTAAGGTGCTGGTTTTGACTTTTAAAGCCCTATGCGGCCTAGGACCCACATACCCACGGGACCACCTCTCCTGGTATGCCCCGCGGAGGCTCTGGCCGGGGAGGGCGGGGTAGAAATAAAAATGTATATTATTATTATTATTATTATTATTATTAGCTGTGCACTGCACAATGAAAACCAGCAGTGGTTGAGGGGCAAGGTTCCTCTCCGCAATCTCTTATAAGTTCCAAAGAACCCAAGTTTGGAAGGCACCATGATTAAGTTTTGTAATTAGAACACTCAACCTGAAAGTAAAGGGAACTTTTCCAAAGTCAAACCTGCTCATTATGTTTACAGTTTTAAAATCTACTCTCGTGAGAGTTGTGTCCATTACACTGTCTTCTTGCACCCTCTGTCAATTACTCTGAAAGGCACATTACATCAAGACAAATCTGCTTAAGGTAACCCAGGTAAGTTTCATGGCTGAGTGGGATCTGACCCTGGACCCTCCCTCCCAAATCCAAGCCAAACCTATGCCAAATCTTTTGCTTAAAAACAGAAAGGTGCATTTCTAGTACTCGGAATTATGCAGGCTAAATTGAAAATGTGATAGTAAAAAAAAACAACCCACTGAAGATTAGGCCCATACTAAAATTAAGATGTGACTACGATGGCTGAAAAGTATGAGCTACATGCCATTAACTCATATGAACTGCTCTGGGCTTTCATTAAGCATATGATGCTCTGCACCCGTCTTTTTCTTTTCCATTTGCCTATCAACTCACCCCTTCCAAATTCCTTTCTAACACATCAGGAAGCAAGCACACTGCATTGCTTGCCAATTCATTTCTGGACACAGTTCCAGCTGCTGTTCGTTACTGTATTGATATTTATTTATTTACCAGAGTTTCAATACCACCTTCATTAACATACAACTATCATGGTGACTAACAATATAAAGCCAACAATAGAATTCCATCAATAAAACAAATGCAGAATACATTATAAATCAACAGATCAGATTACTGCATCAACATGGATCATTCCTCAGAGAAAGTCTGGGTGGAACAGATATGTTTTAAGTAGCCACCTAAATGCCAGTACTTTATAGGGGCCGGGATTTCATTTTTTTAATATGTTTTACTTCAATTCTTTGTTCTGTTTTTGATATTACCTATTGCTAATGTAGGTTTCATTTTGTGAGCTAGTACTTCCAGTTGGAGAGGGAAATGAGATATAAATCTCTGTATAAATTGAATAGGCAGAATAGCCTAGCTTCTCTCAAGACAAAGCAAAAGTTTATCCTGCTTCTCCCAAGACACGGGACTCTGTAAAAAAGAAATGTTTTATTGTTAATCCTTTAGTGTATTTTTCTGTGCACTGAAATGGATTGGTGCCAAAGTCCCACTTGGGTCTCTGTGGCTTATAGCTAGCCTTTGATGTGTTGCCAATAATCATCCTTTAACTCCCCTGACCCACTTTCTGTAGTTAAACAGAAAGGATGAGTCATCACGGCACTCTCCAGCTCTTGGAAAAAACCAAACTAGGAGAAAACATACAAATTACCTCCCAATATTTCCGGACATTTTGCATGTATACTCAAGGTTGAAACCTATGCTGGCTTGTGTTTCATTTTAAATACAAAGAGCTTTCTAAATAGACAGACCACCAATGGCTATAGTTACAGATAGAGAATGGCTATAGTTACAGATACAATTTTTTTATTTTCACCAATGGCTATGAACGTCTGCACCTGTAGCCAATCCACTTTAGATACCCAAGATTTAGTTACCAACCACCTGCACATTTACACTCATTTTCTAAATAGCCACTTGCCTGCGGCAAGTAAGAATTGCCTCCAGGTGACCAGGCAGGGAAGTGTTTGTAAAAGCGGAACAGACATCCTCATTTGTGCTTTCGGACTGTTGGTGTATCACAAACGGCTTGCTTTAATATGCATGGGCGGGAGGTTGTGGTACATGTTGTGGATTTTAATTAGAAAGCTCTCCTACGCCAACAGAATTCAGAAAAATAAAAGGGCACGTTTTCTCTCCTTGCTGGGAAAGAAACAGAAACACAATATAGCCAATGTAACCCAACTGTTAAAATCTGTCAGCTCCTGTCAGGGAACTGACATCAGAGCAACAGAAGAAGGAGAGGCTCTCCGATTCTGCAGGGGAAGGTACCAGCACAAGGGGGAGACGTAGCTTGATAGAGGGGGAAGGAAATCAGCGTAACACCAAGGATCCAGGAGAGCAAATAGCAGAAGAGGTGGAAGGGCTCCGGGATTCTTCCTTGGAAGTCAGTGAGGAGAGCACTGGTCCTCCACTACCCATGCCCTCCCTGCGCAGGAGACTTCCGCGCAATGAGACGGAGACGATTGGGTGTCAAACCGCTTTTATGCTGGCAAAGGTTTAAGAAACGCCCACAGACAGATTCTGCTAGCGACTAAGGCAGCCACGCTGAGATGGGCTGTGCAGTCAAAACGGTTTAAACTATGCAACCAAGCTTCCAAACGGGAAGGTTTACGCACGAGTAACTCCCAACCACTACAGCTCCACACCCTGAATAAAGGACATTGTGCATACAACCTCCGAAAGCCTTTGACAGCTTGAACTGCAGAATTATTTCATGGTTGGCAGGGGAAAGCTGTTAAGATATCATACTGCAGGGGTAGCCAATATGGTGCCATCCAGATATTGATGAACTACAACTCCCATCAGGCCCAGAACACATAACCAATGGTCAGGGATGATAGGAGTTGTAGTTCAACATCATCTGAAAGGCACCATGTCTACCATCCCTGTTCTAAAACCTTCAGATGGGGAAGGGAGTTTCTTAACTACTGACACATCATGGCAGCTCACCCCGAGCCTCACTCACTGTACTTTGATGATGGTACAGACCACTGGCAATGGTTTTGGATCCCAAGGAAAGGGAGCAAGCCCACCAACCCATCCACAGCCCTGAAGCCATAAAGAGAAGGAAAGACTAAGCACAAGACAAGGTCCCTCAGCAGTTTCAGGTCCAAGATCCCTCCCCCCTTCAGTCAAAAGAAAATCACAGAGAAAAGAGGAATAAAATATCACTCTTTGCCGTGGTATACTTCCTCCCCAACCTGAATGGGTGGTCCCCAACATGCTTATGTATATTTAAATCACAGCTTTTAAAATAAAAACGCTGTGCTCATTTTGCAAACTGCAATACAAATGATTGCTCATATTAGAAGACATTTGCTTTTAAGTCAAATGATGCTTAATTGTGGCTCTAAAGATCTATCCTGAACATGTCTCATAATGGGAGGAAGTTTACATTTAACTCAGCAACGAACATCAGTGCCTTGGTAATCTCAGGTTTGTTGCCACAGCAACACTCTCTCTCTCTATAAATATATATATATATAAAACGTAACTGCTATGATGATACTGGGAAATCAGTAATAAGATCAGGTCAAGTCACAGGTGCCCCAAAAGCAAAACAATTTTAATATTTGAGCTAGAAGATCCATATGGGACAACCAGGGATGCTGGAAATATAATTGATAAACCAAATAATGGATAATTTGCTGCCTGTTAATGGTATTCCAAGATCTGACTAGTGGCAAAGCTGACCCCAGTTCCCATTGTTTTCTGCCAGGGGTGCCAACTTGAATAAAATATTGGGGGGCGGGCAGGTAAGCCACACCCTGCATTATTAATCACATGATGTGGTGAACGCACACCATTTGAATGGCAATGCCTATCAACTTTGGGTAGGCCCAGGCCCCTCAATTTTTTTTTGGGGGGGAAGGGTCTTTGACCCCAAAAAGTTGGTTCCTATGGTTTCAGCCTACCAAGACAAACAATTTTAATATGTAACTTTATTATGTATCATTGTTTTTAAATTGCTGGTCATACTTAAAGATTTTATGTTAGCTTATTTTTAATGTTTGCTTTTATCAGTAGTTTTAATGAATGTTTTAGATAGCTCCTTGTTAAACTACTAAGAGGTCTTCTGTCAAGTGAGAGATAAATTGATTTTGTTAATAAAAATAAATAAAACCAAGAGGAGGATACAGAAAGGAGCAGCAAACCAGGATCCATGGGCTGAACTCTTGAGGGTAGGGTACAATCACTTCCCACAGACTGCCTGCTCTTACACAAATGATTTATAACACTATTCTCCTCTGAATACTGAATGAACATAGAACTTGACTTGTGGTGTCAAATCACTCTGTATTAAAGAAGGTATTCTCTTCTGTCTCACAAAATCAGAGAATCATAGAGTTATAATTTTTTGCTGGTGCACAGTACTATTTCTAAATTCATTTTTTAAAATGAGAGGACTTGAAGGAACCACAAAACATGTGTACAGATATTGATGCATTCTAAACATAGGCAGAAAGTGATTAGCACCTAAAGTGAAATATGTGGTGTATGGATTACATGGCAGTGCAGGATACCAATAGAATACAATTAGCCTCATAAATGAGTTTTTCTGCAAGCAATTATTTGAAGATTGAGGTTAGTTTGGTACTCTTTGATAATCAGGGTCCCCATCAACTCCCCTCTGTGCTCAACTACTGACACAGCTGGTAGCTGTATTGGATTTGAATTGTTTTATACATTTGCTGTTGCTATTTCAAGCTATTTTTATACATATAGTCATGTTTTTAGAAATGTTTTATATATGCAACTGTTTGTATATATTTAACTATTTTATATATGCTTTTATTACATTGGGCGGGATTCACCTAACAAATCCAGTCAGCCCAAGCCCTGTGTGGAGGCTTCCGCTTGACCAATTAGGCTTCACTCCTCTCCCCCTGTGTCTCCCCCAAAATTAGCTTGGGATGTCAGGAGAACCACCAAAACTTTTTTGTGTGGGGAAGGAGGGGGGACTGTTCTGCCTGCCAAGCTACAATGCTTGCGCTGATGGGACACTCATCATAAAACAACGTTGAATTCCACCCACTGTAAATTGTTTTTGGATGTCTAATGGGAAGAGATTCATAAATGAAATAATTAAATATAACAACAACTATATGTTTTTTACTATGTTTTATATATGCTGTAAGCCACCTAGAGTGGCTGAGGAAACCCACTCAGATGGGTGGGGTGTAAATAAAATTATTGTTATTATTATTAACCTCTGTGACACTGCTCTAAAGCCTGGTTAGACCCAGTCCCCTTTCAGCTATTATGTTTGCATTTGCCCCCCTTCAATTCTGAATCAACAGACCATAGCAGTAGTGAAACGAAGCACTATTGGCAATGCCCAGTCGAAGGAGTACAGTTGCCTGGAAGAGATCTGGTGGAACGCTCTGTCACAAGAGACTAGGGCCCTGTGGGACTTGACATCTTTCTGCAGGGCCTGTAAGACAGAGCTGTTCCACCAGGCCTTTGGTCAAGGCACAGTCTGACCCCTCCTTTGGTAATCCTCACAGAACACTAGCCCAATGGTTGCCATGAATTTGATTTTGAATTGATTTTAAAATGAATTGATTTTAGAATGTTGTGTTACTTTTGTTGTTGGCCGCTCTGAGCCTGGCTTCGGCTAGGGAGGGTTGGGGAGATAAATAAAAATTATTTATTATTATTATTTATTATTATTATATATGTCTTAGATCAGTGCTACTCAATGAAGCAACCCATGGATCAGTGCCAGTCAATGAACCATTAGTTGCTGGATCCGAGCAACCCCACAGCCCAGGCTGGATGGGGCACTTCAGGAACAAAATACTGTATGGTACTGGTCCCTGGCTTTGTGTGTGTGTGTGTGTGTGTAAATTGCCAGTCCAGCAATCAGATAGCTTGAGAAGCACAGTCTTGGGTAACCTGGCTTCAAGTTGTTTCAGGGCTTTCAATGCTAAAAGCAAAACCAACCGAGTACGCTGAGGTTTCCATGGGAGAAAACTTCAAGGCTCTTTTCTAAAGTCTGTCTCTCTGCTTGGAGAAGGGCAGCCGTGCCAGTGTTTATGGAATGATTAGACTGTTCCTCAGATGACAAAGACACACACATTCAACATCTCCAAGAACTTTCTCCCTTTCAGGACTGAACCGCGGCTTACAGTAGCAGTTCGGGGGAGAGGAGGAGAAATGGACAAAAACAGAAAACAAGGCAGGTTTGGACAATGCTGCCCATTGAAAGTGGGAGGAAATGAAAAAAACATCATATGATGAGAAAGAGGTTAAAATGCCCAGCACCACTTTAAACAGGGTCCCTTTTAGAAAGCCATAAAAAGCACAAACTCATGGGAACCTTCTGTGGAACCCAAAGTAACTATTCCGTTACCGGCTGACAGCCAGAGGATTTGCTATTAACGGAATCAATCAGCACTCTTACCTATTGAAGGAAACAGCACATATTATTAAGGTTACCAATTAGACAGAATACTTATCAAAAGCCGGACTTTGCTATGTAATTCAAATAAACTGGAGAAGTGCAACATCAGAAGTCTGTTTCACCCTTAATACCTACAGCAGTGGTTTTCAAACTATGGGCGGGGTATAAATAAATTATTATTATTATTATTATTATTATTATTATTATTATTAGGAGTTTCTCAATGAGAATTCCAGGGTGGGAGGGAATGACAAGCTTCCTATCTTTCCTGCAATGCACATACACAACATGGCATGCCAAGGTTTTGCATTAACTTAGCTGGTGCAAAAAAATACATCTCAGAACACACTGGCATTACTCAGGAAATGAGTAGAAGTGGAAAGGGTTCCTTGAGGGTGGACAGTCTGAAATAACTGCTGGCCTACGGAGTCATCTGTATTGCTACAGGTTTGGGGGACCAGAGTCTGCGGCTGCAAGCCACCCACGATTCCTGAACTTGTTAAAAGTTAGAATTGATAAAGGTTTGACTAAAACAGTGCCAAACACTGCGGGATAACAAGCCATGCCAGCTTGACATGGCTAGCGGGGAAATAAGCTATTAAGAAACAAAGGCTGAAATGGGCAGTTCAAACAGAAGACACTGCTGGGCACAGAGGAAGAGGTTGCCAGGGTTACAGTGCGCCATGATACAAGCGGAAGGGGAGGTCAAGTTTTGGCAAGGGTTTTTGGAAAGATGGAGGGGCACAGAAGCCAGGTAGGCTGGCTGGAGCAGGCTGCTACAAAGAAGCTCTGAACCATGCTGGCTGCTGCTTGAAGCCAAGGCTCAGGGCAATGCGGGCTGCCTGTTTGGCGAGGTTGCTGCTGCACTTATGGCAGAAGCTGGCTTCTCTTGGACTATATCTTCTCTTGAAGATGTATCTTTTGCTACATTGCTACTGGGCAAAGCACCAGATTCACCCCGGCAGCACAGCAGCAAAAAAAAGACATGTACCTGTACACCCCTCTCCTTCAATTAAAGGTAAAGGTATAGGGACCCCAGACCATTAGGTCCAGTCATGAACGACTCTGGGGTTGTGGTGCTCATCTCGCTTTATTGGCAGAGGGAGCCGGCGTACAGCTTCCCACGTCATGTGGCCAGCATGACTAAACCGCTTCTGGCAGACCAGAGCAGCGCACGGAAATGCCATTTACCTTCCTGCCGGAGCGGTACCAATTTATCTACTTGCACTTTGATGTGCTTTCAAACTGCTAGGTTGGCAGGAGCTGGGACCAAGCAACGGGAGCTCACCCTGTTGCGGGGATTTGAACCGCCGACTTTCCGATCGGCAAGTCTTAGGTTTAACCCACAGCGCCACCCGCGTTCCAAGGTTGTATACATGTGTGAATAAAACCATATGTCATAAAGACACCATAGCCCCTGCTGTGACTCATTCCAAAGAAAACACAAGTGCCTGAGTTAAGTGCCAAGACCCCTGGCATTTCACACTGCTCGGAGATAGGGGTGGCCTGCAATAGTATCCTACCTCCATGCCTTCAGTTATGCTGCTTGTTTATGTTTGCAAACAGACATTCCCTCTCAAGACTCACTTACATAGCAAAGTCCCGTCTGCATTCCCATCTTTCCTGCTTCTCCATTGTATTCTGCTGCACCCATTTCCATCTCCACTCTTCCTCAGCCCTCTCTTCAGGTGTTCCAAAGAGGTAACAGTAAACACATGTGGGGGAAGCAACCCCATCCCCATGGAAATAAGTTTGAAAATGTCAGCGGTGGTGGAGTTGGCATGCTTGTCCCCAGTGCCCCCTTCCTTATGTGTTTACGGGTCCTAAAGTTTCGTTTGGATGTACAGGCCCATATAGAATTCTTTGTGATAAGGAATGCCTCCTAATTTTCCTCTACACTTTTCATTCTTATGAGCTATTAACAAGTATAAATGGTTAAAAGAATGCTTGAAACTACAAGGATGTGTAAGCAGAGCTTAGAATGGCATCATTCTCTCTGATTGGTTTACACAAGCCTTTTCACCCCGCTAACTGTGGCTGACAGGGGCTGGCTTGTGTCCAAAGTGAGTTGGTCCCTCCCTCTTCCAGTAAACTGTTTTTTTTCTATTAAGAAGGCAGAGCTGGAAGATTGAAGGCAGAAGCTTTCATTTAAAGAAAGGATCTTTGTGTGCCAGAGAACTTCCTTTCTGGCCTAGGAAATCATGAGATGACTTCCTTTTTCTTCTTGATTCTTTATCTAAGACACAAAGTGCTTGGAGCCAACTTTTGAGATGGCGCAGAGAGGAGGGCTTTTAACTAAGGACTTGAGAACCCATCTAGAAAGAACCACCAGGACCTAAATGTGTTAAGAAAATTCCTTTATTATCCTTTAACTTTCTTACTTTCTTCCCTACACACTCTTTGACACAGAGATACACTCTACATATTTTACTGATTTGCCATCAGTAAAATTACAGCAGAAGAGTTGTAGGTAAAGCATTTAATTTTCATAGCGTTTAATATGTGTACACTGCTAAATCATATAAATATCTGCAAGGGCAAAGTAGGATACATGCATTTTATCGGTTTTTCAACAGTGACACCATGAATATAACATAATAACAAAAAGAACACATGGACCACATGTTATTGGATTGTCATTTACACAAACTAACATTAAAGTACATACATAATAGATATTCTGCTTCTAAAAAATTCTAGATAAGACACTCAGAATTGATCTAGTATGTGACCAGCACAAAATCCAAAAGGAAGCCAGTAGGCTATATTCTGGCCTCGTTTGCCTTTCAGAAGACACACATGAGGTTGTATCCAAGGGAATGAAAAGAGGTCAGATTGTGTTGCGCTTTAATTTTGTGAAGGCAACCTCTGTAATGGGTTGTTTGCCTGTGGGCTGTATCCAGCCCTCACATGCATTTTTTGTAGGTCCCCAAGATCCTCCCCCCCCCCATTTGTCCATTTTAACTTCCTGCTTATGGCAAAGAGAACGGTGGCTGCTCACTTTTGGAAACATCTTGAAGGAGTCACAGTAGAAACCTGGTACAAGAAGGCTTGGTTCCTACATATGTCAGATAATCTGACACAAAAGGCTTGTTTGCATAGGGACCAAATAAAATAGGGTGTGTTCTACTCAGGAAGGTTTAATTTTATTCAGTTTACATTGGAACAGAAGAACCAAAAGAACGAACACTATGCAGCCGACTCGCATCTTGCGTGGGTGTTATGTTCCTGGGATAGCACATAAGGCTGGTATTGTGTATAGTCAAAACAACCCATTGGAACCACAAGCAATCTGACGTTCCAGAGGTGGTGCACCAAACAGGTCTTACCTCCTAAGCAAGGCAGAAAATCTTAAAAGCTCTTTCCATGCCAGTAAAAACCTGCACAAGAAGAGCATTTAAGATCACTGCCTTCTACGCATTTAAGTTGTGCGATTTCAACTGGCCATTTGGCTGTTAAGAGTGTAAAATTGAAATCACCTAAGTTAAACCTATGTAAGTTGACTATGCATTCTTGTGGAACAGATAATAGAGACAGTTCTTCATTCTATAGGGTGTGTGGGAAAAGAAGGCATAAAGGGCACACAGTAAATGCATCTCTGGGTTATTTGTGGGGCATAGGAATTCGTTCATTTTCCCCCCTTCAAAATATAGTCGTCCCCCCCAAGGTCTGAGGGACAGTGGACCGGCCCCCTGCTGAAAAGGTTTGCTGACCCCTGCTTAGCTTTATGTTCTAACTGTTCATTTTTGTGGATTTCTTTCATATATTCAATATAGAAAATTGTGTGTGTGTGTGTGTGTGTGTGTGTGTGTGGACACACACACACACACACACACACACACACCTCTCAAGGATCCCCTGCTATGGTACTCTGAGTCCAAAAAGTCTTTTGTAGCCTCCCCTCCAAGATTTATTTCTAAAGATAAAAAATCAGACCCATTTTTACAGAAAAAAGTCATACCCAGAATGATGTATGGTGTTTGCCCAAAACAAGGTTAGCCACCTACAAACCAACACATAAAGAGACATTTTTAGTTGTGTATATAAGCTGGTACAGCCAGGTTTTCAGTGAGAATCAACCCTCGTAATCAGATGTCAACACTTGACAGTGGTTTTTGCAAACCTATGGGTTGACGTAAACGAAAGGCAACTGCGCTTGGAAAAGCTACTGCCCATAATACATAACCACAGCACTTCCTCTCTTAATCAGTAGTTTCATGATGGTGTTTACAACTGGGAATTTTGGCTCTGGCCTGCTCAGAGAGTACTGATTAATAGAAATAAATGTCTGCTGCAGACTTAAGGGAGGGACTGGAAACCAGCAGAATCTGAAGCTGGCAAAAGAAGGTAGATACGCCGAGGGCTGCTAGAAGCAGCAGATTCCGGCCCAGCCTGGAAGCGGCATAATTCAGTGCCATTACATGTATGAGATGGCATGATTAGAAGGGAACGAGTGCCAGCACTTGACCCCAGGGGTTCCTCTCAAGATAACAG
Organism: Podarcis liolepis; assembly: GCF_965112155.1. NCBI lineage: Eukaryota > Metazoa > Chordata > Lepidosauria > Squamata > Lacertidae > Podarcis > Podarcis liolepis. The sequence continues at coordinate 6,202,422 of NC_139564.1, forward strand.
CACACAAGGCAGACACCTGCAGCAAGCCACTGTCACTTCCAGCAGGGTTATGAATGCACAATGGAGCAGTTCCAGCTCTCATCAGAAAAACCAGACGTCAAACACTTAATGAGTTAGCAAGTTCAGGAACAGAGCCAGGCTAAAAACCAGCCGGGTTAAAAGTTCAGGAAGTTTTAGGATATAGAACCCAGGTGGAGATTAAAGGGACAGCTCCAGATATTAAAATGCCCCCCACCTTCCGACACAGGAGTAGACTTTTCAGCTGAGTGCTATGGCTATGTTAAATCCCGAAGTTCAAAGCAGCTGGAGTAACTACTTGCATTACAGTGGTACCTCGGGTTACAGATGCTTCAGGTTACAGACTCCGCTAACCCAGAAATAGTACCTTGGGTTGATAGTACCTTTGCTTCAGGATGAGAACAGAAATCGAGTGGCAGCGGCACATCGGCAGCAGGAAGCCCCATTAGCTAAAGTGGTGCTTCAGGTTAAGAACAGTTTCAGGTTAAGAACGGACCTCCAGAACGAATTAAGTTCTTAACTCGAGGTACCACTGTATTACCACTGGCTACTGATGGCAGGACCCCTAAGGATCTGGTCTATGGGGAGCTGGCTTCAGGCACCAAGCCCAGACCAACTCTGTGTTACAAAGATATATGCACCTGTGATATGAAGGCTGGCAACATCAGCCCTGCTTGTGAGAATCCCTTGCAGATGGCCGCAAATGCCTGGAGACAGTCAGGTCATGCATCCACAGCAGTGATCAGAGGAGGAAGGAGTACAAGAGAGAAGAAACAGCATGGAGCATCTACAGCTGCGCAACCAGATGCCTCCATCTGTCCCAGATGCAACAAAACATGTCCCTCCTGTATGAGTCTCTACAGCCACAGCAAGTGCAACAGCTTGGCTTCACTCCCCACAGGCGCACTCCTCCGTGGTCTCCAGAAACAGACGGATGTCAACCAACCAACTGCGATCTCTCTCATGTAGGCTTAACCACCAGCGCATTTCGCATTCTCTTGGCTGCCCTCAAAACCTTCCAGCGGTTCCAGAACTCAAGCTCAGGTCTGCTGCCCACATGTCATCAGATACACTTGTGTATTTAGAGTCAACACTGCACCACACGTAGCACCTGCCAGAGCAAGTTCCTGCCCAGTGGGCTTATAACCTATTAGCTGTCCAGTTCTTAAGAGAAGAGCAGCAGGCAGATTTTATCCAAGGTGCATTCACTGCATTGGGTTTTGCAGAATGGAGGATGAAAAAGACAGCCATCCCCAAGCACCTGGTCCTGTGCTTATGCCCATGTGCCATTAATTATTTTTATTTTAAACCACCACTTTTCACTGACATATTACCGATGCTTTTACCAATGTTATTATTGCTCTATTATGTTTTTATGCTGTATACCACCCTGCTATATTTCTTATGAAAGTGTGGTATATAAATGTTTTATAAAAATTAAGAATAGCTCTCCCGAACAAACCAAAAGCATATCTAGCCCATCATCCTGCTCTTACAGGAAGCCCATAAGCAGGGCCTGAGTACAACGATCCTCTCCCATCATGTGGTTTCCTATAAGTGGTATAACAGGGGGATATTGCCTCTTACAGTGGAGGCAGAGCATAGTCATCCTAGCTAGAAACCTTTAGAAAGTAAAGGTAAAGGACCCCTGAAAGTTAAGTCCAGTCGCGAATGACTCTGGGGTTGTGGCGCTCATCTCGCTTTATTGGCCGAGGGAGCCAACGTTTCTCCGCAGACATTTCTCCAGGTCATGTAGCCAGCATGACTAAGCCGCTTCTGGCAAAACCAGAGCAGCACATGGAAACGCCGTTTACCTTCCCATCAGAGTGGTACCTATTTATCTACTTGCACTTTTGACGTGCTTTCGAACTGCTAGGTTGGCAGGAGCTGGGACTGAGCAACGGGAGTTCACCCCGTCACAGGGATTCGAACCGCCAACCTTCCGATCGGCAAGCCATAATTCTCTTTTAAAGCTATCCAAGTTGGTAGTCATCATCCTGTGGGAGGGTATTCCATATTTTAACTGTGCATTGTGTGTACATAACTCTGTGTTAGAACTACAGCAGCTAATATCCATTTATAGATCTGCACTACCTGAGTTTTCTAATCATTATTTTAAAACAAGAAAGAACTGTGGCAATGTTCCTAGAGGCATATATTCATAAAACACAGAGCTGGGTGCATCGAAAGCTACACGAGGGTAGAATCAAAGCAGGTAGGAATGTAATGAATATTTGGGATGGGAGGCCACCAGGAGCGCAAGAAGGCAGCTCAGAGTTTTCCAAAGAAGAACAGGATCTAAGTATATTAAAAATAGACGAATAAATAGCAAGACTTAACCATGGCTAGTTTGAACAATCTTTTGAAGTCTAGCCCCAGTGAAGGTAATGGCAAGATCTCACAGGTTTCTTTCCAGAACTCCAGCTGTGCAATAAATCATGGGAAAGAGTGCCATTGCTGTGGACAATGTGGTGTCTGGAATCTCTTGTGGAATTCCCACTGATGAGGAATGCCAGTTTACCTTTTAAACAACCAGTTGTAGACATCACTGCCGCAGAGTGCCTAACTTTGATGTAGGCTTCAAAAACCTATACGGGCGTGTAGGAATTTGAAACATTTCCCCAGCCATGTTTATTGAGATGGGGGAAGGTAACTAGCCTAAAACTGGAGGAGGATTTTCCTTCCAATTCCAATTCAGCCTACCAGACAGTTTCAGTGGTCAGTTGATGCACCCTGTAAAATACAGGCTGAGAACACCGTCAACTCCCCCAGCTAAAAGTAAAATTCAACTTATGTTTGTCAAGAAAGGACCTTCCTCATCACCTTTCCACTAAAGCAGAGAGCTACATCTGTTAAATCTTCCATCAGTTTCCAGAGCATGCTGAAGAATTTATCAATCTGAGACCTCCAGTAGAGAGCAGCTGAAAGGAAACCAGAATTACAGAGGCAGACGGAAACATTTACTTGAAAAAATAAATTATAACAGAACATCAAATATAGCTTCCAATATCAGTTGTCAGATAACAGTACAAGAGGACAACACACCAATGAACCAAATAAAATGCACAGCTGAAAATCAGCCAAATAAATCAAATAGGAGGGAAACATTTACTGAACGCGTTGAAAAATGTGAAGCTTTTAAATAACATTAACATTTTGCTAAGCAACTGGTGGAGAAATGCCCAGCAGAGAGCATTGTGGATAAAGGCCTTCCTCTGTAAAGCACTGCAGGAAGAAAAGGAAATCGTTTACATCTCCCTGCCCTGAAATGCAAGTCAGACAACCACACACGTACATTTCCTAAGTGAAACCTTAAAAAGTTAAAACATGTTCCAGTATTACTATATTTATTTACATTTATTTGTTTGTTTGTTATTAAAAATGCATTTAGATATTTGAAGTTTCCCACACAAAGATATAGTAGTAGATTATTAGGTTTATATCCAGCCAGCCATTCTTACATCATGGAACCCAATGCAGCGTGTGTGTACACGTACACACACACACACACACACACACACCAGCTGAAAGTGGTAGCTTTTAAGTGGTTTCCAGGGGGGGTCACTCATCCAGACCCTGACCAGACTCAAGAGCTCCATAGCTTCAGCGAAGTGGTGGTCTTGTGTGCCTTCAGACCATATACTTTGGAACAAAATTCTTGGCTTAGTGCTGCATAGTTGATTCTCTGTTCAGCTGGAATCAAACCTGTGGCTACTGCCATTGACCCAAGGAGGGCAGTGCAGTGTTACACTAGAAATAATGGAGACATCTAGGATGTTCTTGGGAATCAGTTTGTCTGTGCCACTGTGCTTAACCTTGAACCAATCCATGGTACACAGGCATTCTGCCTAAGGATGGGGCCTGTAAGAGTCAACCTTGGTAACTTCTTGCCCACACCGTCCAGCCTGCAACAGACCATTTCTAATGGCTTAAAAGTGGGTATAAATCTAGCATAGTTTTGTACTTTTGCACTCGCTCCATTCCAGACTGGGAGTGGAGGCCAGGCAAGCATGAACAGGCCCAGGGGATGTGTATCAGGAGAGGGCCTTTATTCTTCACAATGTGCCTGTGGCAGTCTGGCAGTCACGAGAGAGTCAATAAAATTCATGAAAGGGCCTTTTATGCCACAGCAAGTGTACAAGGAAGAGGGAGAGGGGAACGCCAAATGACCCAGTTTGAGAAGGAGCTATTACCAACAGGCTTAACTCTTCTTATCCCAGATTATGCTCTTTGAAACCCACAACTTCAGCAGTTACAGGAGAATGTTTCTTTACTGGAAAAGTTTGTGCTTTTTGTTATCAAACCACAGCTAGCTGTGCTTTTCAATACACAGGAGAGCTGAAAACTGGTGCTTCAAATTAGAACCCCAAAGCCATGTATATATACTTTACGGTCAACAAAATGAAGTGCGGTCAAAAGACCTTGCCTTCTCTCCGATGCAGAAGAACAGCTTCACATTCTTCAAAATATATTATTCCACTATGGTATAAACAGCTGCCTCAAACATGTAAAACACAAATGAGAGACAGGCTTCCTTAAACAGCAATACATATATCATTGCTGATGGTGACTGGACAGCAATTCTGAGAAATGCACATCTAATGCATACAGATGTGAGATTTAAGGATACCTTATGTCTCTTTTTCACATTTTACACATTTGATGCAAATGACTGATCCTGGGTCTGGGCACATCCTCTTTTGTTGTTGTTTTGTCGTTTCCAACTCTAAATGATCCCATGGACCAGAGCACACCAGGCACTCCTGTCTTCCCAGAGTTTCGTTAAATTCATGTTGGTAGCTTCTATAACACTGTCCAACCATCTCGTCCTCTGTCGTCCCCTTCTCCTTGTGCCCTCAGTATTTCCCAACATCAGGGTCTTTTCCAGGGAGTCTTCTCTTCTCATGTGGTGGCCAAAGTATTGGAGCCTAAGCTTTAGGAACTAGCCCTCCAATGAGCATGCAGGGCTGATTTCCTTCAGAATGGAGAGGTTTGATCTTCTTGCAGTCCATGAGTCTCCTCCAGCACCGTAATTCAAAAGCATCAATTCTTGCACATCCCCTTGCACAACATCTTGCACATCCTCTACCACTGGGCTATGGGCCACTTCTTCCTCAACCTCCTCATAAAACAGCAACTTTGGCCCCGCTCATATATCTAATAATGATATGCTGTTTACTGGAAAACTAGTCATTAGGCTGCAGATGGAAGTCTCAAGGATGGCCAATCCATCCATCATAACAATTATAATGGAGGACAACATTCACATGGAAACATTGTAACAATGAAATGATTATAGGAGATCTGCATAATCAGATCACAGTCATTTCCATCACTGGAATATTATATTATTATTATTATTATTATTATTATTATTATTATTATTATTATTATTTTCTACCCCGGCCATCTGGCTGAGTTTCCCCAGCCGCTCTGGGCGGCTCCCAATCAAGTGTTAAAAATAGTACAGCGTTAAATATTAAAAACCTCCCTGAACAGGGCTGCCTTCAGATGTCTTTTAAAGATAGGATAGCTGCTTATTTTCTTCACATCTGAAGATATGGCCATCAGACTGGCACTCCCAACTCATACATTCATACTAAAATATATTCACAGTGCTAAAAAATAACAAAAAAAAGTCAAATCTAATACAGTGGTACCTTGGTTGCCAAACGTAATCCGTTCCGGGGGTCCATTCGGCTTCCGGAACCATTCGAAAACCAAGGCACAGCTTCCGATTGGCTGCAGGAGCTTCCTGCATTCAATCGGAAGCCGCATCAGCCATTTGGCTTCCAAAAAACGTTCACAAACTGGAACACTTACTTCTGGGTTTGCAGCGTTCAGGAGCCGATTTGTTCGGGTGCCAAGCCATTTGACAACCAAGGTACCACTGTACAACCTTGGAAAAAGTTTCATTTTAGCCAAGACTTGCTGGTAGGCCACTTTTAGTCAACAGTTGCCTCACAGGATTTATTACAAGTGTGATTTTACTCTGCACATCAATATTCCCCCCCCCCCCCAAATAGGGAAAAGTATTTGGCTTAGTGAAATTTGTAAAATAACTGGACAATAGCTAAGTGAATATACAGTACATCTGGTAATAGTAAGAATTAGGCAGCAAAAGAGGCAAAAAGGTAAGAGGAAGTGAGAGCTGAGAGAAAAGTTGATTTCTATGGAGAAATGTGAATGAATTACCGTATTTTTCGCTCTATAGGATGCACTTTTCCCCCTCCAAAAATGAAGGGGAAATGTGTGTGCGTCCTATGGAGTGAATGCAGGTTTTCGCTGAAGCCTGGAGAGTGTGCACCGACCCCTCTCGCTCTCCATTCAGGCAGCTATCCACAAGCTTTCGGAGCGCTCCGAAGGCTTGCAGATAGCAGCCTGAAGCCTGGGGAGCGCAGCGCCAACTGCCACTGCACTCCCCGGGCTTCAGGCAGCTATCCACAATCCTTCTGAGCACGGCGGGAGTTCCCGCCGGGCTCTGAAGGCTTGCGGAAAGCAGCATGTTCTCCGCAAGCCTTCTGAGCGCGGAGGGAGTTCCTGCTGGGCTCCAAAGGCTTGCGGATAGCTGCTTGTTCTGGGGGCTGGGGAAGCTCGGGCTTCCCCCGTCCCCAGCCCCGCAAGCCCCGGCGAGGTTGCGCGCAATCTCGCCGCTGCTCCTGGACCTGTTTTAGGGGCTGGGGTCAGGGGAAGCTCAGGCTTCTTTTTTTTATTATTCCCCCCCCCTAAAAACTAGGTGCGCCCTATGGTCTGGTGCGTCCTATTTAGCAAAAAAATACGGTAAATATACACCAGGATTATCCACACAACTCTTGACCGCCCAAAGCAAAATATGAGCTTTGGTACTATTACTGCCCCATTAACCCAGATTTTCTTCAACTATGTCACTGGAAGAGTCCCCACCCCATGGTTGTGTCTTCCCCCAACTAAAAGCCACTTTAGGAAAAGGTGCCTTTTTTTTTTTTTTTACATTGATTGCATTGCTCACTATCTTATAGCAACTTTGACCCATTAACAAAGCCTTCAGACTATACATGACCACAGAACTGGAAAGGCATTCAAGATGGCCTGGAAGTGTAGGATGATCTCTCCCACCCCCCTCCAAGTTTGCTTAGGGGAGGCCACTCTTGCCAACTGATTGACAATAGGGGGAAGATAAAAGCTTGGCAGCTAAGAGCAAAGCAGAACGAGGCACATGGCACAACTAGAAAAGCCCTGCCTTAGCAGCTCCCATTGTGAACACAAATGTTTGTGATGGCTATTATGAGCAAGCAGCAATCTGGAAAACTCGTAATGGGGAGAATTCTGCTTCCACCCAAGCATGTGCCAGAGGAACTCCTTCTAAGATAAACTGTAGCACGGGCAAATGGTGTTTGGTTTTTTACACCGGGAATACCCAGTTTCCAGCACACCATAAATTGTATTTTGCTGGTATTGTGGGTTTGCAAGGTAATATTGCACCAGATATTGGAATGAATTTTTAGCAGCATAGCAACAAGAGTAGCATCAGCAACAGCACAATCTGTCACCTAGGAGGCATCTGAATGAGGTGGAAAAGGGAAAAGATCACATGGGTGAAAAACAGATTCAGGAGGGGGATACATTATGGGAGACAAATCTTTGTGTGGATTAGCTAAAATTTGTAGAATTTTGGAACTGAAGATAATGCCAGTATGCCTGTGCTCAATTTGAAATGCCTTGTAATCAGAACAGAATGGTTATTTTATTTTATAGTGATAGCACTATTCAGTAATAATATAAATGGAAAAAAGAATTGAAAGCAGTAAACTTCTGTGCACCAACCCTAGGGCACTAGCAACCTTATTTTTATTTATTATATTTATATCTATCCTGCCCAACGTCCTAAAGGAGCACATACAGAAATATAGATACAGATAGATAGTATTTGTAATATCTATATCTATATCTATCTATCTATCTATCTATCTATCTATCTATCTATCGAGAGAGTTCTAACTGAAAAGGCATTTCCATGCTCAAGAAAATGGCCTGAGAATGCAAGCAACTGCACAGACGTAGAGACTCAAGTCAAGGCAACGTGAACCAGTTGGCTAAGCACAAAATTAATGAACGGATTTCATGGCTAAAAGTAAGCCCAGGCAAGTGCCAAAAACAAGCATGAGAGAAAGATGGAACTCTGAAGTATGTAAGATTCCTCCACAGAAACACAGTTAAGAGGGGAAATTCCTCCTTAAGAGCTCTCTAACCAGCCTTCCAGGCAGTCAACCTTTTTTTCCTGAGTTCTCTCTCCCCTTTAAGTTGAGAAGGCCAGCTATAAATTAGTAGCTCCTAAAATAGAAGTCCCCCAAGAGCAAAGACAAAGGCAATTAATGATGATGACCAAAATCTGCTTAATTTGGCATAACTGCTTGCACTCTTGGGAAAAGCCAACTGAATCTGGCAAAGGTGTAAAGAACACTTTATAACATGCCAAAGAGGAACATTATACTGAACCTATGTGCCTGCTAGTCAATATTTACTTCATTTACTGCAGAACTCTACAGCATAAATTTCCAACAGAAAATGTAGAGTTTTAGATTCTCTTTCTACGTGAACAAATTGTTCAAAAGGGCTGCTGTGAATAAACACAACTTAGCCAGAATTTTATTCCTACCTCTCTCAATTATGGGTGAAACAGGGGCTACTTGCCTGGGTGTGTGTTTTTTTAAATGTTTTCATCATTAATTATTACATAGTTGTAATGGGTTTAGGGGTTGCTCGTGCGTAAGTTGCCGCCACTCCTGGCTAGGTTACCTGGTTAACCCTTTCTGACTGAACAGCCTCCAGCATCGTGACTGTCTCAGTCGCTGGCAGAATCCGTCAGTGGGCGTTTCTTAAACTTCTTCCAGCACAAAAGTTCCTTGACGCCAAGTCTCCTCCTACTCTCCCTCCGCGGAAGTCTTCTGTGCAGGGAGGGTGTGGGCAGTGGCGTACCCGTACTCTCTCCGCTGGTCTCCGGCGAGGAGTCTTGGAGCCTCCTCCCCGATTCCCCCATCTGCCCCCCTTCTCTACTGGTGTTATGCTGATTTCCTTCCCCAGCAGACGGGCTCCCTCTCTCCCTACTGGGACCCTCTCCGCCATCCCTTTGGAGCCTTCCCTCCGCTTCCAGCTCCGATGGCAGTTCCCTGACAATAGCTTATTACAGACAAGTAAGTGTAAGATAGTTAACCTGCACTTATGTTAAATCTGCAGCAGAATCCACACAAAAATGGGATCCTGTATTCCCCCATCTTCCTGGGGAGGAAAAAAAAAGTCTGGTTATCCTGCAAGACCTTTAGCATCAATAAGACATAAGACAACTCCCTGTTTTTTGTTTTAGTTTTTTTAAAACAAATGATATTCAGAGGCATGGATAAGACCCACTGATAGTGTTATCTTCATTTGGCTGATCATTTGTACCCAGCTCCACAATGATATTGTTTGAAACAGTCCTATGTTAGGTCACTTCAATGCTTATGTGATTTTAATATACAACTAGATAGCTGGCATGAAATTTTGTAGTATCGTGCAACACATTGTTATACGCGACCCCAATCTCTGACAGATGTGAGATTCCAGGGGTTCAGGTGGTCTGTGGTTCCTTTTCGACAATGAGGCACAGTGGAAACTATGGCGTCTTTATGATATATGGTTTATTTACAGATATATACAGCCTGAGCCTAGATAGAGGAGCTCCCAGAATTATACCCCCAACAGATATTTTGCTTCTTCCATAGGGGCAGTAATCTTGGGCTCAAAATAGAAATTAGCCATGCTCTCTGTCTCCTACAGCCTGTCACAGTCAGCCCACCTTGTATACTGCCCCCCACCCGCAGCAGCCTGCCCTTCCTGCCTGTCACCACTAACAGACTGGAACAATTTATCTCTAGCTTACTTCATCCAAACTGAAATCCTACACCCTTTAAACCCTTTTTGTCTCTACCCACTAACACACAGCCAGAGGAGGTTCTCCACTGACTATGCTGTTTAGTGTAGCCTTGCCTTCTTAATGGCTTTCCTGATGGGATGGCTTTCTTGATTATAGCTATTACCAGGCTGGTCTATCTTGCAGTGGCATAGCGTGGGGGGTGCAGGGGGGGCCGGCCACACCGGGCGCAACATCTGGGGGCGCGCGCGCTCACACTCGCAGCTCTCTGCTCCTACTAAAATCCACGGGTTAGGGGGCGCAAATTACTTGCCTTGCCCCGGGTGCTGACAACCCACGCTACGCCACTGCTATCTTGCTAAAATAAACTTAATCCAGGGGTTCAGTGTTTGGCACAGTTTAACTGCCCAAACCTCGATTAAAATCTAACTTTAAATAGACCCAGGAATTTAGGGTGTCTCACATCCCACAAACTCATAACAATAGAATTTTGCAAGAAATTACTAATACTAATCTTGACTTGACCACTTTTCCACACACACAACTGCCTACTCCCAGCCACACTCAGAAGCAAATGGTGGATAAAGTTGAGTTGCAGCAGAGGAAATAGGAATAAGCAAAGCAGGTGTCATAACAGATTTCTCTGGGGCTGAAACTGAGGAAATGGGCTGGGAGGGGGAGAAGCTCTGAATTACCCTTGCAGGAGAAAATCAGCCTAAAGTGAGTGCCAAAAAAGTATGGAAACTCACAGGAAGGAGCTCCCTGGGAGACCCTAGTAGAGAACAGCTGGTCCAAGAAAGGCCACATGTGTTCTCCTCCTCCCTCCCCTCTCTCCAACATGCACTCCCTCTATACTGGTAGAATTCAGTTCCTGACCAGGTATTTGTGAATGTGTGACAGGGAGTACGTATACACACATGGAGAGGATAGAAAATGTCCATGTACATTTAAAAACAGGAGAATGTACTGAAAGTTTCACATTTTTCTCCCTTAAGAGAGGCCACTTCGAAGAATAAATTGAGTGGGTCTTCTGAAATGGGGTCTCCCAAGTGAAAAATTCAGGGAAGCTACTTCCTGCCCACAAGCAAATCTAATCTTATGGGGAAAAACTACACAAACGTAACTTTCCAAAAGCTGATTTAAAAATCAAGTCAACAGCACATAAGTAATGGGCAGGAAAGCAAACGACCATAATTTGCTCTGTTTTGCATACAGGATGGGCACTATACCGTCATGATCAATCAGGAACAGAATAAATTGTAATAAATGTTAGTTAGAAGACGTCTGTAAGTGACCCTTTCCCTCTACAAAATTTCACAGTCCAAATCATGTTATTCAAATTGAAGTAATTCATTTTGCCAGCTAGAACAAACAGAAAGCTAATGGACGAGTAAACTCAACAAGGTGACTCAAACAGCTAGAAGAAAGCTCATTTCAACAACTCCATCACTTCAAAGGATAGCCATCTTAGCTAGTATAAAGGGGTCAAACTCCTGCTTTTTAAAAAAGAACCTATGAAAAGGATAAAGCCTGTATGCCTTTTGATTAAACTAATTCTATAGTCTCTTTGCTCAGTGTCTAAAAACCAATGAAGGCCTGGAAGATTAAATTAACATCTCCTTAGTTTGCGGAGGAGGGGTTGAAGAGGGCTCCAAGCCACAAATAGTGTACCAGGGACCAAGAAATCCTGTTAGCAACCCTGTTCGCCCCCATCCAGGTGGAGCCAGCAGAAGGTACAGGACTGTAAAAATATATAAGGAAGACCACTACACCTGCAGAAGCAAATGCTATTGAACTGGAGCAGACAACATTTTGTTTGTACTCAAAAAATTAATAACCAGATGAAATACCTGGGTGAAACGTGCAAAAAAAAAAAAAAGTATCAGTATCAAATTTTATTTTGGTCACAGACATAAGGTAAAACATATGGATAAACTGAACACATAAGACGTAAGGGATAAAAGTTAATAATAAAAAGGTGATTACACCATACATAACTTAAAAAGATAAAAACAAGGACAAACAGTTGAAAGCGACAAAATGTACAGGTCTTGCATTTTTGGCAAAAAGCTTTAAATATTAAATTAATTCTTCTCTTTACCTTAATTATCTTAGGCACATCATCCATCCATCAGGCATTTGGATCCCATAAAGGTTCTTCAAGTTCTACCTCCTGTAAAGAAACAGATGGTGAGTTTTTCAGTTGAAATAAAAATTCAGACAGGGAAGATGTAATGCTCTAAGAAGATGGCAACTAAATTAGAACACCTGGCTGGCAATTGTATTTTCTGGAAGGCTTTGAATGCTAAGAAATAGAACTTTGAAGCAGCAGGAAAACCCAGATTTCCCAAAAGGACCGTGTTGTGTGTACAGTGGTGCTTCGCAAGACGAAAAGAATCCGTTCTGTGATTCTCTTCGTCTAGCGGTTTTTTCGTCTTGCGAAGCAAGCCCATTGAAGGATTAGAGGATCAGCGCTATTAGCGCTATTAGCAGCATACCTGCTGATCGGATCAGCTGATAAGCGGCTTAGCGGCTTAGAAAAAAGGGGGGGAGGGAAAAAAACCAGCAGGAACTCGCAAGACATTGTCATCTTGCGAAGCAAGCCCATAGGAAATTCGTTTTGAGAAGCACCTCCAAAACGGAAAACTCTTTCGTCTAGCGAGTTTTCCGTCTTGCGAGGCATTCGTCTTGCGGGGCACCACTGTATGTGTGTGTGAGAGAAGATATATTGGAGAATAAAATGCCATTTGCTTAGGTTTGGAGGCAAGCCATGTAGGTGCCAGGCAAGCCTCTCAGGAGAGAGATTTCAATGAGAAGGGCACGACAAACAAAAATGCTTGCTCTCCAAGCAACCAGAGGAACATTTCAGAAAATTACCACAGACAGATACGGGAGAACAGGCTTTCCTTAAAATACCTGGGCTAGAAGCATCTCCTCCTGGAAACAAAGACTTTGTGCATTACAGAGAATTTAAATAGCAACACTTGAACACACAAACTGCCCGCTGTACTGCCATCAAGGCAGCATGAAATATCCCTTGCAAAACTAAACCCCAGTGGGGGTTTCAACAGTGAAGTGCAGGTGAAGATAAAGCAATGGAGCATGGCATATGGCGAGCCACTACTGGAAACCGAATGGGAGTCAATGGCCCTGTTGTTTGACCCAACGAGAAAATTATTTTGCTCTTGAATAATTAATTAAATTGAGTATTTGTTTATTTATTTCGGTATTTATACAGGCATCTGTATATAGTCCTCTTAAAGTGGTTCGCATCATAATGCAAATTTCACAATAAATGCCACAATTAAATTTTAACGCACCAGGAAATCACAGCACAGCAAAAGCTATTAAATGACACTTAAAAGTCTGGGACAGCCTCAAATTAATAAGTTAAAGAAGATATAAACAGGCAGGTTTGTTTAAATGGGTTTTAAACACTTATATATTGCATTCTAGCCTCATGCATGTGTCCTTTCGAGACACTGTTTGCTATGCATGTTCTGGCTCTCCCCATGCCCCCATCAAAAGGCCGAAGATTACTCCAACAGGCCAGCTATTACATAATTCATCACTGTAGGAAAAAAGGGTGACTTGCTGACATTAGCTTTTGTGTTATAGATTTCTGTTCTGACTTGCTGTAGTACTTTCAAGTCATTAAGCAGCAGCACACAACATACAGTGATCTGCGGAATATAGAGTTTGAGGCTTGCCTCACCTCTCATCTCTCTTTAATCATCCTGCCCCCAACCTCCAGATCCAGTTCTACTCCCCCTCATCCTCTGATCTGCCAAGCAGATCAAAAACAAAAGATCCCACATGAACGTAATGTACAGAACTAACAAGCATACTCTGAACTAGTACATGACAGCCTGCCAGGGAGAATAAGGGCTGTTTGCTTATTGATATTTCTCATCAGCTCTGAACTAGAAAGATTTCCAAGTTAAGCAAGCTGGGGAAAACGGCATCAAAGGAAACTACTTGGGGGCAATTTGCAATACAAAAAATGGGGGGTGGGAAGAAGAGAAGCAAAAGCAGATCCACAGAAATATTTAATTGGTTCATTTAGTACCAACTTCCCTTTGCTCAGAAACACAATCATTTACATATATTTTTCAGTGTGTGCTCTCAGCTGCAATTCCCATTTTAGCAATCCTAAATCCTTGTCTCAGGTCAGCCAGTTGGTGCGTTACGGAATAGGGTGTTGAATCCTTATCTTTTAGTTCAAAACCAACACATTATCCAATAAATAAAAACATTACGCACAGCCACAATTATGTGGCAGGTCTATGAAGGAGTAGGAAAAGCATCAAATGTGGTGCTAGGTAAAAATTCAGCTTCAAGAGTCAGATTAACACTGTAAACTGAGCCTCTAGCCCTTTTGCTTAAGCTTGCATCTTCAATGACTCTTAGAAGCCTGGAGGATTTCCAGTTGGATAAAGTCTGCAGATGTATAAAACCAATCATTTAGGAGAAAGAACATGCTTGCAGGTTTCAAGCTATGGAGAATCAAGTCAATCTTTTTCCAAAAGTGTTTACTCCCAAGGCAATGAATTACAATTTTTGAGCTTGTTCACAAGTGTGCAGTGGGAGGTCTTGGCTGAATAGTGGGGGACGGCAGGTGAATACTATTTTTTCCTTCCTAGAGGAGGACCAGAACTGGTGCCAAGATACAGGAGTTCTTGAAGGTTGTGTGGAAATGGAAATATACCTCTTAATTAAGAGCTCCTGATTTTAAACTGTGCATCATAAAAACATTGTAAACGCTTTCATCAAAACAAACACTGCACCCCTAATAAAAAACACCTCCTGCATATAGTAAAATTTGCAGAATTGTGCAAACTAAAAAGTCACGCAAGTTGCATAATTGACATTTCACAAAATGCGGCTTTCAGTACAATTTCGAATCTTTGGGGGGGGGGGAGGTTGTGTTTGACATCCGAGTCCACAAAGCCCTGACCACATGTACTTTCCTGCCACTAATTTCCCCCAAAATTAACCACTATGCCCCACCACATGAGCTTCCTATGGCTCAAGGTGGGAGAAAGAGCACTGGCCTTTAATCTTTGGCCTGTTTCTACGCCTACACGTGTGAGTCTGGTGATGCAAGAAAAACTACTCAAGATTTCTGGCTTCTACTCAGGGTCAAGCTAGACCTGGAAGTTAACCACCTATCTTCATCGCATGTTTGGGACTGTGTGTGTCAGAGCAGGGGATGTTAACCCTTTCTCCCTATACTGTTCTCCTGCTGAGAACTGCCCCTCCTGAGGGAGCGCTTCTAGCAAGTAGCAGCTTGGGGTGGGAGATTTCCTACAAGAACCAAGATGAAGTGGGGAGGTTAACTCTAATTCCCGCTCTTTGCACTGCAGTCCCAATCCAGGTTGGGACCCCCTGAAGCGGTTGTTACTTTTTAAGAGGAGGATATTTATAAGCACTGGATTCAAAGTTAGCACCATGTATTAGCAGCAGTAGTGATGTATGGAAGTGAAAGCTGGACCATAAAGAAGGCTGATCGCCGAAGAATTGATGCTTTTGAATTATGGTGCTGGAGGAGACTCTTGAGAGTCCCATGGACTGCAAGAAGATCAAACCTCTCCATTCTGAAGGAAATCAGCCCCGAGTGCTCACTGGAAGGACAGATCCTGAAGCT
The DNA here is from genome assembly GCF_965112155.1 of Podarcis liolepis. Classification (NCBI taxonomy): domain Eukaryota; kingdom Metazoa; phylum Chordata; class Lepidosauria; order Squamata; family Lacertidae; genus Podarcis; species Podarcis liolepis. The sequence continues at coordinate 6,217,973 of NC_139564.1, forward strand.
GAGGCTCCAAGACTTTGGCCACCTCATGAGAAGAGAAGACTCCCTGGAAAAGACCCTGATGTTGGGAAAGATGGAGGGCACAAGGAGAAGGGGATGACAGAGGACGAGATGGTGGGACAGTGTTCTCGAAGCTACCAGCATGAGTTTGACTAAACTGCGGGAGGCAGTGGAAGACAGGAGTGCCTGGCGTGCTCTGGTCCAGGGGGTCACGAAGAGTCAAATATGACTAAACGACTAAACAACAACAACATACTTTGACCCTTCCTCTCCCCCCCTCCTCTTAATATGTTATATTTGAATGGGACATATGCTCACATCAAGGACCAAAGAGGAAAGGCTCAGGAGTAGAGCACCCACCATCTCTGATTCAATTCCCAGCATCTCCAGGTAGGGCTGGGAGTTTTCCACTGCCAGTCAGTCAGTATAGACAAAACTGAGCTAGATGGGCCAATGCCTCTGACCCAGTATAGGGCAGCTTCCTATGTACCATTTGAGAGTTTGCCTTCTCCACTGTGCTAAGCAGAGTCCTCTTCTCAAACCGTCTCTTGCTCAGGCTCCCCCAACCCAAAAAGCACCATAATTTGAATTAAAATCACATCAATTAAAGGCTTCCACTTTTTCAGAAACTTCCTTTTCCCTCCAGCATTCTCTCTGTCAAGGGTCAGGAAATACGACACAGCAAAGTAAGGCAGCCTTTTAGGAAATGAAACACAAAATGCTAGCTAAAACGGTATTTTAAAACAGGTCATTCTTCAGATGGCAGTAGCATGCCCTTTCTTCCTTTGCATGTGGATCATCAAGCCCAGGGGTCAGTAAACCTTTTCAGCAGGGGGCCAGTCCACTGTCCCTCAGACCTTGTGGGGGGCCGGACTATATTTTGAAAATGAAAATCAAAATGAACGAATTCCTATGCCTCACAAATAATTCAATGGTGCATTTTAAATAAAAGCACACATTCTACTCATGTAAAAACATGCTGATTTCCGGACCATCTGCGGGCCGGATTTAGAAGACGATTGGGCCGGTCCCGGCCCCTGGGCCTTAGTTTGCCTACCCATAATCAAGCCTTTAGACCCAGGGCCAGTCAATGTGTGTCATGATAATTAAACATAGTTAATCTTCCAGTGATGGTTTGCTGGAGGTTCATTTCAGATTAGGTACTGGTAGATGAGGACACCTGATCACACTGGAAAAAAACTCTGCTTAACGTGATCCAGTGGAAGAACGAGCTGGAAATTGTAGGCACTTAAAATTGATGGGGACTGTAAATGTACAATTAAGGGCAGGACCGTGAATAGTTCTGTGGGAGCACAGGATGGTAGTTGGCGCCAAGTTAAGCTTTTGGAGAAATCTCAGCTTCCGTCATTTAAGAAAAGCAAGTTTCTAGCCCTTATGGTTGCAAAGTTAATTTCGAAAGCATATGACAATGTCTGTTGAAACCTCTGAAAGTTTCCAACGGCTGGGGCATCATTTCAAGGCACTTGGCCCTTTTTTGACCAGGAAAGCCAGCTTATTCCAAATGAGAAGGATTATGCCAACTTGCATAATGTATACAGGCCTAAGAATTCAGCCTTTCTTAGGGCAGAACTTAACCTTTATTAGCATACTTGCCAGGGCGGTGTGGTGCTGCCACTGCTCAACAAAGAATCTAAAAAGCGCACAACTAACTTGGGAAGCCAACCTCCAATTTCCAAACTCTAAAAGTGTGTCTTAGCGCCTTATAATTATTAGCAGATCAGACTATGTTGCGCAAAAGAAAGCAGGTGTGCCCAGTTTTTTAATCACTCTTATGCTCAAAGGGTTGGTTGGCTTTTGTGGTTATGTTTTGTTTAGAGAATGAGTGCAAACCACATAGTGTTGTTTGGACACTGGCAGGATAAATGTTTAATCATTTGCATTTACACAATTTGCCACCTAACTGCTTTTTCATGAAACAGAATTTGGACTACAGTACCTTGATAAAGAATGTTATTGTTTTATACTACGAATATCAACATACAGATTAAGCTATGAAAAATCCATTTGAGCTCTACATTGTCACCCTTGTGAAGTAGTCGTGCCCCTAAAATTTGCAGCAAAACTTGTCCTAGCAACCAGAACTGAGCTACGAAACAGGACAAAAGGTCTATAGATCAAGGTTCACAGGAAAGCCACAGTTCAAGATAAAGCGTTTACATCTAGAGATGTGCCAGATTACTGGCTCAAATCCACAATAGGGATCCAGGAGTGGAAAGAAGCCTACCTCAAGCACAGCTCCAGATGTTACACACAGCTGTGGCTTCTCACTTTAAATCTGCATTGGTCTGCTAATGTTTCCCTGGAATGTGTTTTCACATGCTCCTGCATTTGAGAAATCTGTGCACCTTTTCCATGAATACAAGCAACACGAAACCCAGGTCACATTTCCAGCAGGTGTTTGTGACAAGAGACAAGCCACAACTCTTGAAAACCTCTATGTACAAACACGGCGCTCCTTCAAACAAAAAAAACTAGCAACAACATAAAAGGTTATCCAAAGAAGCAAGTGCTCTCTCCCTTTTTCTATGAAAGACAGTTCTATATGGAAGCCACATGCTCCAATCTAAAAGACCTATCGCTGATGTGTGAAAGTGGGCCATCATTACTCTGCAGAAAGAAGGCATCTGCACATACTCACAGACACTACTAGTATTAGTCGTTCCAAGATATGGAAGACAGAATACAGGACTGAGCCTTGGTTCAAATATGCAATAGGTTGTGGAAAAGTGCAATACAGTACATTGATAAGCAGAGAGGCAAGTTGCCTATTGTACATGCCCAGGGTGAGCCGATTCAAAAACAGTTTAAATCACCCATTTAAACCCAATTGCCCACTGTGCTCAGGAGATATTCAGCAGTAAATTGCAAATATGCATTTTAATTGGTTGCTATAGCTATTAAAGCATACTGTTTTGCAATAAATGTCTAAAGGCTGTCACAGTGTCACCTGGAAGATGGAGCATGCTTGTTTTCTCATGCTCTGGGGGCTGGGACGTGAACCAATGGATTCAAGTTACAACAAAGGAGATTCCCACTAAACATCAGGAATAACTTTCTGATGGGTAATAGCAGTTTGAAGGTGGAACAGACTCCCTCAGAAGGTGGTAGACTGTCCTTTCTGGAAGATTTCTAAGCAGAGGTTGGGTGGCCATCATCATCATCATAATAATAATAATAATAATAATAATAATAATAATAATAATAATAATTTATTATTTATATTCCACCCATCTGGCTGGGTTCCCCCATCAGTGTCATGGATGCTTTAGTTGAGGTTCCTGCATTGCAGGGGGTTGGACTAGATCAGTGTTTCCCAACCTTGGGCCTCCAGCTGTTTTTAAACTACAATTCCCATCATCCCTGACCACTGGTCTTGCTAGCTAGGGATGATGAGAGTTGTAGTCCAAAAACAGCTGGAGGCCCAAGGTTGGGAAACACTGGACTAGATGACCCTTGGGTCCCTTTCAGCTCTACAATTGTGTGATGCTATAAATTGTCTGCAGGGAGATGGCATTTACATATACATCTGAAGAATTCCCCAGAGCCTGGAATTCTGCATGATCAGGGTTCTGGGTTGCATGGAAAGCTCCCTCCTTGCAGATATCCACATTATACATGGGAGAGGGGCACACATATTCCCGAAGGGGGCAACTGGGCAGGACTCTATTCCTTCCTCACATGTTGATCTAACCAAAGAACAGAACACCTGGATAGGGCAAAATAAAAGACAGCCTTTCTTTCTTGGGATGAAATCCTGTTAGCCTGATGCTATCAGCTTGTCACGGTTACCTCCAACACACTGTGACAGCAAAAGGGTTAAAACAGACTGTCCGCTGTGTAGAAATTGAAGCTGGCATTTAAAACTCAGGATACTAGGAACTGTCTGCTCATCATCCATTCAGGCTGCCATCAGCAATATCCTCCATACTCCAATCATTGCACATCATCTCGTTACCAAGGGAATACAAAGTGATGAGCTGGCTGGGGTAGCGGGGGGGGGGGGGACAGACTCAGAGGGAAGCTTTCTGTGCACAGTGTTAGCCTACTTTGGAGGCTTTTTCTACATCTGCAAAAGAAAAGAAAGTGACACCACAGTTCCAGCAATTGCACTGGCTTCCTGTTGTCTGCAAGACACAATTCGAGATGCTGGCTTGACTCATACAAAGCTTTAGGCTAAAGAATGAGGCCCAACCAACACAAGATACTCTCTCTGTGTGATCCACTGTAATATCTTGGACTCAGAGCGCTCTTAATACAGTAGTACCTCGGGTTACATACACTTCAGGTTACATACGCTTCAGGTTACAGACTCCGCTAACCCAGAAATAGTACCTCGGGTTAAGAACTTTGCTTCAGGATGAGAACAGAAATTGTGCTCCAGCGGTGAGGTGGCAGCGGGAGGCCTCATTAGCTAAAGTGGTGCTTCAGGTTAAGAACAGTTTCAGGTTAAGAACTTACCTCCGGAACGAATTAAGTACTTTACCTGAGGTACCACTGTATAGCCATCCTAGGCCCAAGCTACAGGTGCAGGAACATCCTTGGTGCCTCACTCACCCCGCTCTAGTCCTGAAACTCTTATCTCTCCTCCTGGGATACAAACCAAACCCTGAGCATTTTTTGGAAGCTTAAAAATGTCTGTATTTGGACTAGTATTCAATGGCAGAAAGAAATGCCGGTGGCATTCAGTGGTTCTATCCTACTTAGTGTAGACTTGTTTAAATTAATGCCCATGACTAACAATGTTCCCAAGTTAGTAATGGCCATTAATTTAAGTGGATCTTCTCTGAGTAAAACTTTGTTGAATGCAACCCTGTGGTTTTTAAAGAGGAGGAGGAAGTGGTGACTGGGATGTGAGCAGGATGAGGGAAGGAGGGAATTGTTAACATCAAGCCATTCACTGTCACTTCACTACTCCAAATCCCCCTGGAGAAAAGCAGAATGCCTTTCCTTGGCTGAGGAGAGCAGAAGTGGGAACGCCTGCAGTCTGGAAGCTGGGATTGTCCATACTGCCTGAAAAGAAGCAGTTTGGGGACATTTCATAGCCTTTTCCTAAACATGGTTTATATACATTGCTTAATCATGTTTACACCTTTACATGGTTTGCATTATTGTTGCTAATGATGTTTTAAAATTAGACATGCAACAAAGCATTGCAAAGTACCTTCACCTTATGGCAAGAATGCTCCTCTTCAGGTTTTCAGACACCAATACCCTCCTCCATAATATTATAAGCTATAACCAGCTCATGCAGGCCATTCTATTTTCTGTTTTGATTTCCAAGCAATACTCACTGTTCTGTGGTTACTGACCATGAGGCATCCTAAACAGGTTTCTTGATTTAAAGGGGGTGGGGCAGGTTTCCTCCATTAGGATTTGCCGTACATCTGCAAACCTCTAGGTTCCCCCAAGCTTGCTGAAACTTCCCCCTTGTTTCTCAGTGGTCCCATTTTGGCTCCAATCTAGTTGGAACTCAATTTGCTATTAGAGGAAGTGATGTTTGAGATATTTAAAATCTCATTTTATTAACGAAACTATTTCCATCTGGCTGCAGCAGAGAGGGAAATTGAACAGCTGGGTGGACTCCATTGTCTTGGCTGAGAGAGAGGCTAGAAACCATTTGGCTGTTCTCTTTGCTGAACAGTCTCCATTCCAGCTTTTCATTATAAGAATAATTATATAACTTTAAGAATGGGTGTCTGAGCTCGCTTTCCCCTCTCCATCCCCTTTTCCTCTTGTGCCATATATTTTAGATTGTAAACCTGTGGTTCAACACCATTTAATATTTTCACAGAACCTAGAGATTACGGGCTTTTTTTTCCCCACACCTCCCTCGCCTTGGTCTCCCTTGCTCTCTGTCCAGTTTGCATCTGTAGCACTAAGTCAAACCAGCGTGAATGAGCAAATGTGTGAGTTCCCAGAGCAAAGATCACAGCAGCTGCACTCCTCTCCCAAGTCCTGCTGATGCTGCCATGCACCCAGGAGCTAAGCCATGGTTTAGCTCATGGGTAGGCAAACTAAGGCCCAGGGGCCAGATCCAGCCCAATCACCTTCTAAATCCGGCCCGCGGATGGTCCAGAAATCAGCGTGTTTTTACATGAATAGAATGTGTGCTTTTATTTAAAATGCACCTCTGGGTTATTTGTGGGGCTTGTCTGGTGTTTTCACACGAGTAGAATGTGTGCTTTTATTTAAAATGCATCTCCGAGTTATTTGTGGGGCATAGGAATTCGTTCATTTTTCTTCTTCTTCTTCAAAATATAGTCTGGTTCCCCACAAGGTATGAGGAACAGTAGACTGGCCCCCTGCTCAAAATGTTTGCTGACCCCTGGTTTAGCTGAATGCTACATCCGAACCCATAGTCTCTCTCACTCTAGACCAGGGGTTGTCAACCTGGTCCCTACCGCCCACTAGTGGGCATTTCAGGATTCTAGGGGGGCAGTTAAGGGTTCTATGGCACAAGCTGAATCCTCCTTCTATCAAGCACTGGTGGGCGGTAAGGAAATTTTACCATCAAGAAAGATGCATTAGTGAGCGGTAGGTATAAAACAGTTGACTACCCCTGCTCTAGGCAAACCACGTGACCCCAGATCTGGGTATACAGTGGTACCTCGGGTTACATATGCTTCAGGTTACACACTCCGCTAACCCAGAAATAGTGCTTCAGGTTAAGAACTTTGCTTCAGGATAAGAACAGAAAACATGCTCCGGCAGCGCAGCGGCAGCAGGAGGCCCCATTAGCTAAAGTAGTGCTTCAGGTTAAGAACAGTTTCAGGTTAAGTACAGACCTCTGGAACGAATTAAGTACTTAACCCGAGGTACCACTGTAGTGCTAAGCAAAACCATGGCTTAGTGGCAGGTAAGTGAGAAGCCACAGGACTGCTTGCTGCAGCAGAGATACTCACACTAGGAACCCATTCATTCATGCTAAGCCATGGTTTGGCTAAGCACTGTATCGACCACTCTATTACACCAGGCACTTTTATACATTTCTCTTGAACTTTCCATAAAAGGCTTTCAAAGACAGGATGCTTTGCTGGAAGGATCATTTTGACCCACGAGATCCAGTTCTATTTCTGACCCTGTTCTATTGTCTGAGAACTATGCGCTTCCTTTCTGTTCTCTTTCATTTCCCCCACCAGATCTTCTGCTAGGCAAGTTTCATCAGCCTACATACATATACATCAAGGAATGAGCCAGACCTTGATGCTGCTCATACTGAAGTCTCCTACTGTATATGATGGTGTAAATTAAGGGTTGATGAATTTTTATTCTGCAATCACAGCATCCAGTTATGCTCCATTCCTATACAATTATAGTTATGTTTTTATGAAGGTAGCTCATAAAATCATGCTTGTCATCTCTTCCTAAATAAAGTATATTTTTAGAACTCTTGGGAGTTTGCATGCCGTGAACCCTACAGCTCAGAAACATCCATTTTTTAAACCATGTTACATCTCATGTTCTCTTTATTAGAAATGCATACAGAACACATGCTAGACATATATTCCTACATTCCTTTTTTTTAAGACAACTTACTGCATATTGCTTTCAAAATGTATCTGAGTTTTTTAGTTGCTTCCCATGAACAGTCTAGTGTGAAACTTACTTCAAATTCTTCAAAATAAAAATAGACAATCTGGGTGGGGTGGGGTCAAAAGATTTAAGACCAACTAGCTACTCCTCTCTGGCCTTGCAGAATAGAAACTTGGAAGAGAAATGATACTAGTGTTTTTCTGAAATAGGAAGGGGGGAAAAAGCGCACATTTCCCCACAGGGCAATTATTGCATTAAAACACAAGCTACGCAACCAGCACCAGAATCCACAAGAAATGTACACGCACCAAGATCCAGCATAATCCCTGAAGAAGCCCTATACTTTCAAAACTAAAGCATTAGACACTCCAGTTTCAGACAACAAAATCATCCTCCAGAAAAAGCCTGTATGCCACACAAAAATAACTTCCCTTTCCCCTTATTAGTGCTGTGTCTACAGAAAAGCCCCTCTAATACAGTGAGTCAATTTAAACACCAGCTGCCAGTCTTGATTATAAGTTATGCCACACAGTTTCTGCAGCCTGGCCTTAGCAAACAGGTACTGCTGTGCATCCTCTGGACAGGTACACTCTCAAGGCTGGAGAAGAACGAGTTAGCGCAGGGGTGAGTGGGAAAGTCTAATGAGAACGAGTCTCTTGTTGGGCAGTTTGCAAGCATCACTACTTGGCTTCCTAAAATGGCATGGAGGAAAAATTAAAAATTGGTGGGAAATGCAAAACAGTAATTTTGAGACTCTACCTCTGTGGAGTGCAGATAAATTCACTGAACTGGTGGTGGTGACTTAAGGGCTTAGTGGTTAGATTGATAAAAGGTATCAACCATTCTGTAACATGCAAATTCCATGTCAGGGATCATTAGAAAAGGGACTAGAAGTTAAACTGCTAATATTATAATGGCATTATACAAAACTATGGCACAAATGCACTTGGCATAACGCATACAGGTCTGGTTGCGTCACCTCAAAAGGGATATTGTAACGTTAGAAAGGGTTCAGAAAAGGGCATCCAACATTATCGTGGGACTAGAGCAACACACCCCTGTGGAGGGCTTTTTAGTGGAGGGCGGGGTATAAATATTAATAATAATAATAATAATAATAATAATAATAATAATAATAATAATTTAGTTTAGAAATAAGGCAATGATAAAGGTAAAGGGACCCCTGACCATTAGGTCCAGTCATGGACGACTCTGGGGTTGCGACGCTCATCTCGCTTTATTGGCTGAGGGAGCCGGCATACAGCTTCCAGGTCATGTGGCCAGCATGACTGAGCCGCTTCTGGCAAACCAGAGCAGCGCACGGAAATGTCGTTTACCTTCCCACTGGAGCGGTACCTATTTATCTACTTGCACTTGATGTGCTTTCGAACTGCTAGGTTGGCAGGAGCAGGGACCAAACAACGGGAGCTCAACCCCATCGCGGGGATTCAAACCGTTCACCTTCTGATCGGCAAGTCCTAGGCTCTGTGGTTTAACCCACAGCGCCACCCGCATCCCAAGGCAATGATAGAGTTGTATAAACTTATACAGTGGTACCTCAGGTTACATACGCTTCAGGTTACAGACTGCTAACCCAGAAATATTAACTCGGGTTAAGAACTTTGCTTCTGGGTAAGAACAGAAATCGTGCTTCGGCAGCGCAGCAACAGCAGGAGGCCCCATTAGCTAAAGTGGTGCTTCAGGTTAAGAACAGTTTCAGGTTAAGAACGGACCTCCGGAACGAATTAAGTACTTAACCTGAGGTACAACAGTACATAGTATGGAGAAAGCGAATGAAATTTTTCTACCTCTGGAACCCAGGCCTACCCAATGAAGTGTACATTGGAAAACTCAGGATAAACAAAAGCAAGCACTTTTTTCACATTGTACATAGATAGTTAACTCCTGTCACCAACTTCATGATGACCAACTCAAGTGGCTTTAAAAAGGAAAATTCACAAGGGATAAGCCGCAATGGCTATGTTCTCCCTCCACTGCCAGAGGCATTATGACTATGAAGACTAGTAGCTGGCGATCACAGGTGGGGAGAGTGTTCTGCTTCCAGACTTCCCATAGGCAACTGATTGGCCACAGCAGGGCACTTAAGTTCTGAAGAATGTTTGAAACTGGAGCTGAAATGAAGGGAAACAGTGCTGCTACTCTAGAGAGGGAACGTGCTGGGCTGCTGTGAATAGAAAGCAGAGCTGGCGTGCATTTAAACTAAAACTGAAAGCGCAAAACTATGAGCAGCATGGTATATCCCATTCTCAAAGTCCTCCCCCCAATATTTACTTTTAATTGAGTCTTCCAGATTTGCCCATATATCTTCCTTCTTTAAGCAGTAGGAGTTTATCCATACCATAATCAGAAATGAAGTTTGGCTACAAAAAACACACATTTTCAGAATGAAAATACAATAAAATACACCTGTATAAATAGCAAACAGGTGCTATCGATAACATAGCGAGCTTCTTCACAGAAGGGCAGGCAGCAATCCTACTTGTATATATCCAGAATGCCAGTTTAGAATGAAAGCCCAAATTCTCACAATTCTTCATAAAAGGGTATGTTCTGTATTTAATAAAAATGTGGAAAATTCCAAGATGCTAACATGCCCAGTAGTATCCTCCATGTTGCAGATATGAGGAAGGGCTTACCTAAGGTCACCTAGTAAAAACATACAACTGAGAGAAAATTTAGCTGCCTGCCTCCCAGTTAGTATATTGTATGTTTAGCTACTATTCCATATCAACTCTCTTAGTAATCTGTCCTAACAGAAAGTCTGAGATTCACAGGCAGATTGCAACTTGCCAAAGGCTACCCAGTGTGCTTTACCTGCTAAGGAGAGCTGAACTCTTCACCCCAACCTCCGAGCCAAATTTTCTTTCTACTAACACAAACTCTTTGTTTACAAAATCAAACAGGTTAAAAGTCACCTGGTGGGAAGGAACAGAAATCTTTCAGCTATCCTGTGTTGTGTTTTTGATTGCAAAACATGAGTTGAAAAAATGTTAGAGGGTTTTTGTTTTTTAAAAAACTTTAAAAGGTTCTCTTGCACAGGGAGGTTAAAAGTACATGGGGATGTTTTCCTATGCAGGGCCAAAGGTTCATCATAAGAGGCTATGCTCCTAATTAGTTATAAGGCTGGGAGAGGAGTAGAAATATTGCACCAAATTTTTCTGTGTATAAGACGCCCCCATGTATGAGATGACCCCTGTATTTTGGGACCGCAACAAAAAATTGGGGGGGGGGGATTGCTCGCCACCAAAAGCCCACCTGCTCACTCGACACAACCACAGTCAACTGCACGCACACCTCGCCGCTGCTGTAAATCAACCGCCCAATTGTCGCAGCCACAGCCAATCACCAGCGGGTCTTGCTGCAGCAACCAATCACACACCACACTCAGTCGCCACTGCCAATCCCCTGCTGGTTGCTGCCACCAATTGCCTGTCCACTCTCTGCTATCCATGTACAGTGGTACCTCAGGTTACATGCGCTTCAGGTTACAGACTCCGCTAACCCAGAAACAGTGCTTCAGGTTAAGAACTTTGCTTCAGGATGAGAATAGAAATCGTGCTCCGGTGGCGCGGCAGCAGCGGGAGGCCCCATTAGCTAAAGTGGTGCTTCAGGTTAAGAACAGTTTCAGGTTAAGTAGAGACCTCCGGAACGAATTAAGTACTTAACCGAGGTACCACTGTATAAGACAACCCGCAATTTCTCCCTATTATTTCTAAGGAAAAAATATTGTCTTATACATGGGAAAATACGGTATGCAGGTCAGCAGAGTCCCCACCCATGTTGGAAAAAAAGAGTACAGCAGGGGTGTGGAACCTCCAGCCCAGGGGTCAAATACAGCCTTCCATACTTCTCTTTCTGGCCCTTGGAACGCACCCCATTCATATACTGAATAGGAAAGCACTCGCCTTGAAAACTCCAGTTTTGCTTTTCTGGGGGCTGTTATATCCAGTTCCATCTTGAAGCCCCTTTTCCTAGCCAAGGCTGGTGCACCACCTGCAACTCTATTAAATTCTGTTAAACCTGGCTGCAGCTATTACCGCACTGGTATCATCTTGCTTAGACTGTTGCAGAGCATTGTGTGTTATGCTTGCCTTTGAAGACAGTTTTGGAAACTGAGATGAATATTAACTGGGACCAAACCTATGAAAACATATTATGCCAGTTTTGAAACAGCTGCACTGGCTGCATGTCCGTTTCCAGGCACAATTCAAAGAGCCTTAATAATTTGGGGCCAAGGTGCTAATCTGCCTGGCCATTAAGATTTGCTTTCAAGGCCAAGCAGGTGGCAATAAACCCTTTTCTCTTGTGGCATCCCAACTTACTGAATTTTCCACCCAGAGAGGATCACCTGGTGCTGTCCCTGTTCAGCTCTTGGTGCCGGGTGAAAATCTTTGCTGTTTTTTGGTGGGGGGGGGGGGACATTGGTTTTATATTGGATTTTTTCTGCCTGTTCATTGTTCTGTAGGTTTTTTTAAAAAATTACACCAACATATTTTTGTGTTTAATCCGTAAAGTATTCCGGGAGTGTTAAAAGATCAGCTAACCAACTTTTATTTAAATAAAAAATGAGTTGTCTCCATGAAATGTCTCTCCTCCCTCCCCCCCCCCCAAAAAATCTCCACCTGTTTGTAATATTCGTGCTTGTTTCTCAGGCAACATGAATTTAGTCTGAGTTCACGGTTTCAATAGATGCTGTCAGATATTTTCCTGAAAGCCAAATATGGCATCTACTGCCTTCCTTCCTGCAGTGATTTAATAATCCTGTCAGAAAGAGAAATGACCAAGTGTTTGTGGCAACATTCATAAGGCAGAGTTGCTTAGTCTTCAGTCCCTGCAACTGTTGGGTTGTATACTTTTTCCAATAAAAAGGCTGGCTCAGATCACTCTGTCGTCACATAAATCTTGGTTTAATTTATTGGCCCTCTTGCAACTTTCATAGTGTGCACACATTTGAAAGCCTGTAGCTCCAACTGCAGTTATAAGTAGGGCTGTTCTAGCTTCCAGAAAGCCTAACCTGTCAGGCATGAAACCATATTGTTTTGTAGTCCCAACAGTTTGGTACAGTTGCCTATTGCATACAACTCCTCCCTCTGTTTCTCCCCAAGAAACACAAGTTACCAGAATACCTGGGTTAAACTAGAGGTATGCACAACTTTACTGCTTCCAAAAATTGCCCACACATATCCAAGCAACTCAGATATATAAACTAGGCACCAAATAGCACCTTAAACCTGGGTTGCAGTTCCCACAACTATCTATTCGCCAGGGGGTTGGACTAGATGACCCACAGGGACCCTTCCAACGCTAGAATTCTGTGACTCTATGATCGCAACCGCATTGCTTGACTGTAGCTTGCTCTTATAACAATGCACATGTCCCCGTATGCAAGATGGAGAAACATACACAGTGGAAATGGGAAGGGGGTAAATCATGGGCTAAGGCAGATGTTTTTAAACTATGGTCTGTGAGTTTCTGTGGAAAGGCTGTAGCACAGTCAAATATATCTATATTCAGCCCTGCACTTATGCTCCTTAATGTGGTGATGGAGAACTAAGGTGCCCAGCAAGGGGTCCATGATTCACAAAGCACAAGATGTGCATCTTTTGTTGTGCACAACTCAGCTGGCTCGATGGAGATATCCCACAAATTTCATATGGACCCATGCCAGTAGCAAAATGTGTCTGGTGCCCGGGGAATTTCAAACACTGCATCCAAGAATGAAAAAGGGGGTGAGGAAGAGAAGAGTCATGCCATGACTGTTTCATTTCCTTTTATCATGACTTGTTCAGGGTGGTGCACTCAAATCTTCAACACTCAGCAAGACACACAGATGCGAGTGGAGGGAAGGTAGTGATAGCAACATGAGTAGCAGCACTGCTGCTGACTGAGAAAGATGGACACACTCTGCAAAAGTAGGGCAGGAGCACATCGTGGGTCACTCATTCACACTCTCAAGCCCACAACTATTCAGTGCCACAACACATCTGCTGAGAGAAAGACAAAATAAAAGAGTGCAGGTATCCAGGCAGGGTGGCTGGATATGAGTTGCTTGGCCAGAACATGCAATGAAGGGAAGGAGCTTCCTGCCCCCAACTTCTCCATTTCATAAGTAAGGAGGACCCCCAGCAGCTGCCAGGTGAAACCCAGACATAGGACTACATTTTACAACAGGTCCTATTTGCCTGTATCTCAAGTACTGGTAATTGGGGAAAGTACATACAGAATAAGGAAAAGCATTTTTTAAAGTGTGTGTGTGTGTGTGTGTGTGTGTGTCTCCTGATAGCAAGTGGTATGAAACATCTTTGGTGCTGAATGATCTGGGTGATACAAACCAGTTTTCCATGCATGTAGAAGACCAGAGGAACTCTGATGATAGTAGTAGTAGTAGTAGTAGTAGTAGAAGAAGAAGAAGAAGAAGAGGAGGAGGAGGAGGAGGAGGAGGAGTTGTTTGGATTTGATATCCCACTTTACCACTAGCCTAAAGAGTCTCAAAGCGGCTAACAATCTCCTTTCCCTTCCTCCCCCACAACAAACACTCTGTGAGGTGAGTGGGGCTGAGAGACTTCAGAGAAGTGTGACTAGCCCAAGGTCACCCAGCAGCTGCATGTGGAGGAGCGGAGACGCAAACCCAGTTCCCCAGATTACAAGTCCACCGCTCTTAACCACCACACCACAATGACTCTCAATATAGTATTGGAAAAATAAGGAGTATCACTCATCAGCTCAACTCACAATTGCCTCCATTTTAACCTATTAAATTGAGACCTAAGTTACTTGCATCATCAGAAGGTTTGGAAAATCAAGACAGAAAGACTTCATTAGAGCAGAGCTTCGCCATCATACATTGTTTCTTAGGAATGCAAAACAGAACAGGCAAATGTCACTGGAAAGTGTCAAGAAGCCTATGTGGTCCTCATCTGACAAAGCACAGCAAAACCCAAGCAGGAAGCAGTTAATTATAGAACAATGGTTTCAGCATATATAGGATGGGGGAGATTAGGGCACTGAGTCTTCGCAACCGTACAGTAGGGGAAAAAGCTGTGAGTAGTAAGAACGAGGGAAGAGTATTAGCTAACTTGTCCCCGGATCCCATGGAAAGCACCACAGATTCCTTTGCTTACCAGCTCTTTTTATTTTAAGTTTGCTTCAAACCTATAATTGTATAGGTGTATGTATGTATACATATACACTCATAAATATTCATATCTCTTCCCTCTCACCTTCCTTTCACCGAGTTTCTCTGGCACTGGTTTATAAATGCTGCTACGTAGAAATGATGAGAAAGTTCCACCAGCAGAAGGAATGGATATGTGCTGTTAGTAAAAAGAGAGGGAGTTGAACTGCAGGGAGGGACAGACACTTTTCTATGTATTAATTTGTATAATGCCCTCTACGCACATGGTGCTTTGCAAAAAAATGGATATGAGAGGTACCATACCCCTCTTTGCTATCTGAAATAGACTCAGGGAAAAGAGAGAGAATGGGGGAAGGGGAAGAATGTGTGGTTATTTACATTTGGCTTGTTTCGCAGCTCCCAGTTTTTTTCTTCTTCGGAAACGGGTCCTAGTGGCTCTTTTTGTCTTAAAGGTTGCAGACCCCTGGCCTAAAACATTTCACGTCCTACAGCCCAAGGCCAGAATAACATCCAATGTGATCTGTTTCTGAACCACCATGTCTTTAGCACTGCCAAGAGATTTTTACTTCCTAAAGAATTATAACCACTTTAAGTAGGATTTCAAAACCCCAACTTCCTTTTCCATATGTTTTAATGTGCAGTTGGGCTACAATCTGACATTGCCACAAATCGCAGTAGTGCCAGAATCCTCAATTATTCAATTAATTTTCATCCGTTTTAACTACTTACAGACTATTCTTCTCCCACAGCTTCCCACTGCTTCTTTAATTTGAAGCCTACAGCCAAGTAGTATCAAAGCAAATTAACACACTTGGGGAACATGTTCCTCTCACGAGAAATACATTCTGATTTGTATTACAAAGAAAATAAAAAAGAGTGCAGAGATGCATGTATCTTCCCAGGTTATTAAAATGCGTATTTTACTGAATTGGGGTTTCTTCAGATATTGACGCCACACACAACAAACCAAGAAGGGGGAGGGGAAGGGAAAAGGGGAGAGTTGTGGGCCAATATTCATTAGCTCTGCTCATTTTTCATTTACAGGGCTATTGCAAAATACCCTTACATTCAGCTAGGGTTAGAGTTCGCCCTATAGGGTGCGCCCTATAGGGCGAAAAATACGGTAAATAGTAAAATGTTTGTTATGGAATGGGACGTCCCTACTTTCATCGGAGAAATGTTGGAGGGTATGGCATGCTAGTACATCCCGCACGCAGCCCCACTTATGGGATACTCACAAGGGAGCCTCACCTGGCACATAAATATTTTCACTGCTTGACAACCCACCCCAGCTCCAGCACTGAAGTGTTAATCTTCTTGCAGTTGGTGGTTTTGGGGATGGGGGGGGTTATTATGCAGTGGTTGGGCTGGTGGTAATGGAATGGTTTTTATTGCTTTAGTGTCTCAGTGTTTTTTATTGGTTTTTTGTATTGTATGTTTATTCTTCAAGGTGCTTTGAGACTTACATATAGCAAATACAGTAGTACCTCTGGTTGTGGACGGGAACCATTCCAGAGCTCTGGTCGGATCCCGAGGTTTCCGCAACCAGAGGGGCTGCATCTGCGCATGCACGCGTGGTGGAGGAGCACTTCTGCACCTGCAGCAAAACCCAGAAAAATACTTCCGGGTTGCAGTGTTTGCATCCTGAAGGATACGCAACCGGAAGTGTGTTTATCCAGAGGTACCACTGTAGTAATTACCGTATTTTTCGATGTACAACATGGCCCCTATTTTGGGGGACTCCAAATTAAGAAAATGGGGGGGGGGGAATGCCCAGAGTTGTTGAGCTTTTCGAGGGGGGGGGTGCTGACAATCGCACACCTCACAGAAGGCACCAATCCCAACCACACCTTGCTGCAAACACCAATCACCCACCCAATCACCGCTGTATATCTCCTACTCATGGCTACCAACAATCGCCCGTCCACTCTCTGCACTACCCATGTATGAGACAACCCCCAATTTTTAACATTCTTTTTTGATTAAAAAAAACCCTTGTCTTATACATGAAAAAATACGGTAGTATCCAAGTAACAGTGGTACCTTGGTTTACAACCATAATCCATTACGGAGGTCCAGTTGTAAACCAAAACAGGTTGTAACCCAAGGTGCACTTTTGCCAATGGGGCCTCCCCCCCAAAATGGGTTGTAATCCAAAAAAGGGGACACACACTTCCGGGTTTGACATGGTTGTATCCAAAGCGGTTGCAAACCAAGGTACCACTGTATTTGTTTCACTGACTGCTGTTTCTTTCCATACAAGTGATTATCAAATTATTTTAGGTGCCATATACAGGGTTGATTTTACATGTTCTCATCACATACTGTTTTCCACCAATATACACACACCTAGCTTCCTGCTAGGAGTTCTTGTACACAGTATATTTTGGGTATTTCTTTTATTAAACAGAAGTGTTATTAGAACTGCTAGCAGGGGGCATTCCCTGGAGTAAGGGAGGTGGCCTTGATACCCAAAAGAAAGCACCTTCTTTCATCAAACATTTAATATCTTCAAAGTTATGAAACAGTCATCCTCTCCAAATTTCATAACAGAAAACCCCATCAACAAGTACCCACCCCAAGCACTGAGGACTGGATTGCAGCTTGGGGGCTCCTTTTTTACTTATACCTGGTGCAGAATTTGATCTGCAATAATAAAGCTTGCTTTCAATTTTTTTAAAAAAGACCCCAAGCAACCATTGGTATACACTGGATTGTCCAGTGTCACGACAGTGGATTCACAGACTGGTACAGATGTATTATTACTTTCCTCAAAAAGAATGCTGAAAAGCAAGCCATTCATTATGGATAGCAATGATATCACAGGTTTCTCATCAAAATAACATGAATGTTTTTGCCTGCTCCTAATGTTGAGTTAACTGGCCATACCCTTTCCCTCCTCATATCCGGCTTGTGTAAAAGAACAGGACTCTCTTTTTGCCAATTAAACCTGTTGCAGCTGGACTCTCCAGCTAATTGAAGGCAGGAGCAAAGACTTCCAAGCCCAACCATTTTCCTGCCAAGGAAAAGACGCATTCTTATGCATTCATTAAGAGTGCTACTCTCTATACAAAGGCTGTTTCAGTTTACACAATAGCCATGTCGTCTCTCATCACCCAACACCTCAGGAAAAGCCAGGGCCAAAAGGCAGCTGATTCAGGACCCAGGTCCTGGAAGCCTGGGAGAGATCATTACCAAGCCTCATTACTTCCAAAACATTCAAGAAGCATCTTAGATTAGCATATTTGCCATCTACTTTTCTGTTCCTCTCCACTTCTGACGGCTGGGGTGACAAAGCGAAGAAACTACTGTGGATCAAACAATTGGGTCAAACAATTCTGAAAACCAAAACTATTCCAAAGTCGATTGAATTTCAAAATCATGATATGCCAATAATCATTACAGTGGTACCTCGGGTTACATACGCTTCAGGTTACATACGCTTCAGGTTACAGACTCTGCTAACCCAGAAATAATACCTTGGGTTAAGAACTTTGCTTCAGGATGAGAACAGAAATCGTGTGGCGGCAGCGGGAGGCCCCATTAGCTAAAGTGGTGCTTCAGGTTAAGAACAGTTTCAGGTTAAGAACAGACCTCCGGAACAAATTAAGTAAGTAACCAGAGGTACCACTGTATTCCGTAATTGCTGGAAGCCAATTTTGACCATTTAGTGTAGCTTTCATCAGTCTGGTGCCCTCTAAATTGGACTACAACTGCTGGCTGGAGCTGATATGAGTTGTGCTCCATCATATCTAGAGTGCACCAGCCACCATGTGGGGTGCAAACATGGCAACACCAACTCAGCATCAGCAGCCAGAGAAAATAATTGGCCTTGGGCATGATCCTTGCTTGCCCTTGGGCAGCTCCCAGCCTCATGCAGGAGATGCTGTCAACAGGATTCAGAGTAAAACTTCATCATGCTGACTGCTTAAATACCACTCACACATTTAGAAAGGGAAAGCTATTCAATCCCCCTGGTTGCCCAGAGATACACCCTCCTACTGAGGAGAACCACCAATTTAGAAGTCAAGCAGCCACATGAACTGCTGCTATAGACACCTTATGTATGTCCATCACTGCCTGAGGTAAGACATACCACCTCTTAGATAGTGTAGGGGACCATCTACGTTTGACTGGTTTTCTCTATTCCTCCAATGGAATATAGGGAGGGGGAGAGAATTAGGGAAAGGAATCACTGGGTCAGTAGCACTCACTTTGAGGAAAATGTCAGAGGAGCTATGTGCTTCGTCAGCCTCATCCTACTGTGTGCTGGTAGGGACCTTAAGGTAAAGGGACTCCTGACCATTAGGTCCAGTCGTGGCTGACTCTGGGGTTGCGGCGCTCATCTCGCTCTATAGGCCAAGGGAGCCGGCGTACAGCTTCTGGGTCATATGGCCAGCATGACTAAGTTGCTTCTGGTGAACCAGAGCAGCGCACAGAAACACCGTTTACCTTCCCGCCGGAGTGGTACCTATTTATCCACTTGCACTTCGAACTGTCGACCTTCTGATCGGCAAGCCCTAGACTCTGTGGTTTAACCCTTAGGAGGATATAATTTTAGAGTTTTGATAGCCTTACTAAGAAGCACTGGATAGATCTGAGTGGGAAAGACGCATTGGAGAGAAAAGTTGGGGCAGCAAAGAAGAGGAAGCCTTCCCAGATAAGTCACCCTCTTCCCCAAAATCAGGCTCCTGAGTGTACGTATCTTTCTGTCCTTTGGGTAGAAGGTTGTACTGGTGTTGCAGAAATTGTCCCCAAATATGCATGTCCTTCCCTTTGAGGTTTGGGTTCTGACTGGTTGACTCAAGGTCAGCTCCTCAAAACGTGGACGAGCAGCCTGCTTTCCAGGGAAGTAATAGTACCACACTATTCTGCCTTGGTCAGACCACATCTGGAATACTGTGTGCAGCTGAAAGAGCTGGGTATGTTTAGCCTTGAAAAGAAGAGACTGAGAGGAGATGTGATAACCATTTTCAAATATCTCAAGGGCTGTCACATGGGAGACGGAGCAAGCTTGTTTTCTTCTGCTCTGGAGGGTAGGACTTGAACCAGCGGCTTCAAGTTACAAAAAAAGGAGATTCCAATTAAACATCAGGAAAAACTTTCTGACAGTAAGAGCTGTTTGACAGTGGAAGAGACTCCCTTGGGAGGTTGTGGACTCCCATTCCTTGGAGGTTTTTAAGAAGAGGGTGGGTGGTCATCTGTCATGGATGCTTTAGCGGAGATTCCTGCATTGCAGGGGGTTGGACTAGATGACCCTTGGGACCCCTTCCAGCTCTACAATTCTATGACTCCAATCCTCCTGCAACTGGTGCACCTATAGCCTGATCCATCAGGGCTCTTATGTCCACTTTTCCTTTTCCTTTTTTTAAAAAGTGAACTTACAGTGCTAGATTGTGTGACACATTTGTAAAGTGACATCATAGAACACAGAGCCCTGGCCATTAGATGAACTTGGGAGGGGGAAGAAAAGGGCGGAATCACTCCTAGTTGAAGACAGGATTCTATGCTGCAGTAAGCAGGGATCTCTTTTCACTTCAAGGCCTGGTACCGCAGCAGGTCTGTGCCCCCCATTCTCTCTCTCTCTCTCTCTCTCTCTCTCTCTCTCTCTCTCTCACACACACACACACACACACACAAACCAGCACAACCTTTCTGAGTCAGCGTGGAAAAATGTTTTGCACAGAGGTGTTCTGTATAAAGTCACAGCTATTAGGAGCAGAGCAGAATTTCCTAGAACTGTTTAAGCAGACTTTTCACATCAGAGAAAGTTTTCCCTTTACTGTAATACTCTTTAGCTTAATATGCATTTTACTCTTTAGCTTAATACTCTTTAGCTTAATATGCATTTTACAGTTTTGTACTGCTAGGGGGAAACCCCTCTCTTTTCAAAGACTCTACCCAGCATTCTTCCAAAGCTCTTTTGGGCAGACTAGGCAAGTCATGCTTGGGAGGAGAAAAATGAAGCCACTTCCCTCACATTGTTGCTGAAAGAATCCATGGAAGCCATCCAAGCCCCAGTAAAATCAATGGACAGAAAACAAACAAACCCATCTGACTTTTAGAAAGTAAGTCTCTTTTGCTTCCCAAAATGCCGAACCCTGAACAAAAGTACAAGAAGGAAATGAAAACAAGGCCAATTAATTAAACTTACAGATCCCAAGTGGCAGTTTAAAGCATTCAAAAGTTAAATAGGTTAAAGAGAAGGGAAGACATGGAGTCAATCTCAAATGTTCTAAGAGACACCCAAAATGTAGTACATAGTTCGCAGGGCTGCACTTTCATGAGAAATGGAGCCCGAGGGTTAAAATGTTGGATCACATCTTTATGCACACTGATGGCCCTATATAAACTATTAATAATGCCAAATTATAATCAACCTCAAATAGTCAGTGTCTCTCTGCCCCACAAATCCCCAACACAAATTAGAAGCCACACTACACATAAAAAATGTTGAAAGATGTTCCCTTTACCATTAGACACTCGTTGTTGTTATTACGTGTTACATTTACATACATAATGTACATACAGTGGTACCTCTGGTTACATACTTAATTCGTTCCGGAGGTCCGTTCTTAACCTGAAACTGTTCTTAACCTGAAGCACCACTTTAGCTAATGGGGCCTCCTGCTGCCAGAGCACGATTTCTGTTCTCATCCTGAAGCAAAGTTCTTAACCCGAGGTACTATTTCTGGGTTAGCGGAGTCTGTAACCTGAAGCGTATGTAACCCAAGATACCACTGTACACACATATATTTCCATACATAAATCCATTCCTCTTCTCTCCTTTTCCTCATATCATTTAGTCATTTTCCCCAATCTTGAAGTATGGAAACTGCTAACTCGTCAGGGCAGAAACCTCTTTTGCATTTATGCGCTTTTACACAACAACAACACACACCAATGGCACTGTCAAAAAACCATTAACTCCGGGGATTCTGCTTCCAACTGCTGGCAGCTAAGAGCTAAAGAGACAGAGGACGCCTACAGCCACAAGTCAAGGTGTACTCATTTTCACTCTTGCTCAAAAATCCCCCTTTTCCTTCAGAAAATCTGCTAGCTCATTGTGCAATTAAGGGGAAAGGAATTGCAAAACAAACCAGGCTTCCAAACAGAATGGCAACAACCCATTTCTTGCATTATAAATATCTATATAAAAGGCAACCAGAGGGAAGCCATTTCCTGCTGCAATCCCAGCTGTTATTTACGGAACTTGAAATGTGCTGGAAGAGAGGATAAAACTGTTTTAGTGGTCCGGTAAACACTGTCTGTGTCTGCTGCCAATTTCAAACCAGGACCCAAACCAACCTCTGTGGGAGGATAGCATATGTATGCAAGACTATGGGGAACTATGGGATTGTCCCTTCCTACAATCTGCATCACAAGCTAGACAAAAAGGTCCAACACTCAACAGTGGTGGAGAGCACAGATATTTGTTTTTACAAAAATCTTATTAGAATAAGGTAAACAATGTAAAAACTCTTATCAGTAAAAACAATGGAGCTTCTTTATCAAGATTATTACCACTCAACGGATCACAGACTTATAAGGGCAGTGATGGTTTTTAATGCTAACACACGACAAGCGCAGCTCAAACTAGCATGAAAGATGCTACATGGCCGTGAATCTGAATAAGTCCCAAAAATATCCCCTCCCTACTGTCAGTTGCCAACAAAAGTGCAAAAGGCATATGGTGGGAGCTTCCAGAGGGGTGGGCCGTGCTAATCTCCTGTATCAGAACAGTCCTGTCACTACTTAAAGACTTAACACTTTTTAATTATTATTTACTATTATACACTTAGACCACTTCACAGCATAAAACCATCAGAGCAGTGTACATGTTAAAAAGCAGATTCAGCTCTAAAAGCGATGAAATCAATTCAACAAACTGTAAAAACTCTAAAATCATCAGCGCAAACTCTTTTAAAAAAAGGAAACCATTCCACCAGATATAAAATTGATCTTCCATAAATGACTGGGTTGCACCTCAGTGAAAGCCTTCCTAATGTTTAAACATTACCACTCAGGTACCTGTCTGTAATCAGCTCCAGATTGCTGGAGCTGTAGAATTGAAATCCCAATTTCTAGCATATGCTGTGAAAGGGCTATCCAGAACAACACATTTTATTAATTTCAAGTATTTATAAATTGCTTAATATTCAGAGCTTTTAAGCAGAGTGCATCAATTTAAATTTTAAAAAAACATACAAAGAACAATTAAAATTAATGATAGACACAGATAGCTACATTAACATGTCTGTTGAAATAGAAAAGTCTTTCCTGAGTGCCTGAAGTTCAGCAGGAGGGAGTTCCACAGGATTGGGCCCGCTAAACTTAATGCTTGTCAGCAAACTTGGGCATATGTGTTAAATTAAGGCCTTGGGCCTTCACTGTCCCCTTCCTGTCCCTGATAGGAACCTTCTAAGAAATCTAGCATGTTCAGGGTGTTCTCAAGATAAAGCCACACAGCTGCAGATAAATTTTCAAACAAGGGGGAAGTTGCTCCATTAGCCTACTATTTTACTCACACTTAGAAAATGACTATTTTCTCCTAAACATTCCCTGTCCCTAAATCCACGTAGCACGTCACTTTAAAAATCTGTGCTTTTGCCAAATTCTTCTCACTTAGAATAATGAGGAAGCAAAGTTTCACTCTCTTTATGGAAAATGTTTTTCTAGAGAGAAGTAGATCTTCCCAATGTTATCTAACAAAACTGACCTTGAATACCCCAGCAGATCTCAAAACACAGAAGTAGTTATCAGTTTCTAATGAGCAGTTCCCCATGGTTCTCAAAAGCTGCTTTAAAAAAAGGAGCCCAGGTTGCTTTCCACATAATAAAATGAAAACCTCCAGTTTATAGCTAAATTAGTCAGTGAATGAAAGTTCAGCTGTGATGAAAAATGGACCTTTTTGCAGGCAGGCATCAGAATGTTCTACACTTGGTATTCCTGGCTAAGAACCATACGCAAGTAACTTCTGTTGCCATCTTAGGAGGTTGAACTTTACATAGCTAAAGGAAAATTTCAGAGGATGTTTGGAAGTGCAAGAGCTGCCAAAAACATTAAATTAGCACAAAGTTCTTCATAATACATACAGAGAATCAAACCAGAGAGTTGTTCAGCTACTGTTGTGGTTGAAGCTGAAATAAAATGCAAACCTCTATGAAGTGATCACACCCAATAACACTTCCTGCTTGCGCATTCGTCTTTGCATTGTCTGAGTTTAAAGATATGAGCAGCAAGAGAAGAAAAATATTTTAAAAAGTAACGTTCCAAACAGAACTCACTGTTTTAAGTTTTGACTCTAACCTGTTTGATCAGTAAGGTCAGACTACCAGAACATGAGTGAGTGCCATGCCACCATCAAATTAAAAAGTCATTTGAGGACAAAAACCCTTACAGATCAAGGAGTCCCTGGACTTTGCAACGCATTTTATGAGAAAGGAAATGCATCAGCCAAGGCTCTCTCTTGTATGCCATTCTGATTGTGAAGAAGTAGAAGCAGCTCACAAGCCTCAAGCAGGCATTACAGCACACAGAGATTTCCCTGGCATACTTAAAACTGTTGCACATAAATTAATACCTTGCTTGGTAGTGGAATGGAAACCAGTTTCAGAAGCATTATCT
Source organism: Podarcis liolepis (assembly GCF_965112155.1). NCBI lineage: Eukaryota > Metazoa > Chordata > Lepidosauria > Squamata > Lacertidae > Podarcis > Podarcis liolepis. The sequence continues at coordinate 6,242,307 of NC_139564.1, forward strand.
AGTAATTGTAATTTTTCTGGATTTATTCTGCACAAATAAATATATTTTTGACATGGATAAATAAGCAGGTGAATGGCCATTATTTTTACTAAATAAGTTGCTACACATTTTTTAAAGTCGGCCTAAAAAGGCACCTGCACATTCCTTCCCAGTCATGCAACTTTTGCCCTAGCTCCAATTACCTTAGGTGCCAGGCACAAGTGAAATTATTCTCCAATTCCTTGGAAAAGCCGAGCTCATGTCATTTGCACTTTAAATATTTAATCACTAGGAATTCAGCATCCGTTTTGCTCTGAGGCATTATGCTTTTAACAGAGTTTCATCTTAAAAAAAAAAAAGGTGTTATCTACTGATCTGTCCTACCAGAGGAAAGACTTCCTGTCAAAAATGTTCCTAAATTGTTTAATAATACCGAGTAGGCTTACCGTATTCTGAAGAGCAAAACAGAGGACACTGTGACAGCCATTCAAAGCAAATAAATGCAATTTGTCTCAAATTTTACCCCTGAAAAAGAGGACGTGTCCTGGAAAAAGAGGACTCACGGCAACCCAAGCAAGCTACTGTCAGAATGAAAGGCACAAGCCAGAACTCTTTGGGGAAACTCTATGAGCAGAAGGAAATCAGGAAAGAGTTAACAGCACCCTAGCAGGATGATTGCCAAGTGCCACACCTACGTAATTAATAAGGCAAGCAGCAGCAAAGATAAATGCAGCTACATAGAGCTGGCTGTGTCACTATGCAATGCTGCATCTGGAGCCAGATAACTGGGCCACTTCATGCACTAAGCCAAAACAGCAAAAATCCTAATTCTGCACTGGGTAAACTCAAGCGCCACATGTGTAATCTGAATCAGTTACATTCACACAAATGACTCAGGGCTCATCCACACTTCTGTTTGTCCAGTGATTTCTGTTTGCCCCGCCACTTGCCCCGGGAAAACTCACTGCCTACCGCTGAACTGGAACAAACAGCAATCCACAGAAAACCCAATTGACATTTGCTCCAATTCAGCGGTAGACAGTGGGTTTTCCTGGGGAAAGCCGTGGGCAAAAGATAAACCTCTTGGAACCATGCCTAGAAATCACGGGGCAAGCAGAAGTGTGAATGAGCCCTCAGGTACACCCCCTAAATCTGAATGTGATATGCAGCACATTTGTCATAGGATTAGCATACATTCTGGACCTTATCCCACTCTGCTGCCACAGTGCATAGCGTTATTGAGCAAATTAACACAGACCATGAATTACTAGCAACCTACAGGGGAAATGTCATGGCTTGAGTGTGCAGTACAGTTCTATGTACAGTATAGGCTGCCCAAAGCAACCCAGTTCCGCACCTGCAAAAATCTGTGTGGCATCATTTAGTCTAGCTAGGTGAAGAAGAAGAAGAAGAAGAGGAGGAGGAGGAGGAGTTTGGATTTGATATCCTGCTTTATCACTACCCTAAGGAGTCACAAAGCAGCTAGCAATCTCCTTTCCCTTCCTCCCCCACTACAAACGCTCTGTGAGGTGAGTGGGGCTGAGAGACTTCACAGAAGTGTGACTGGCCCAAGGTCACCCAGCAGCTGCATGTGGAGGAGCGGAGACGCGAACCCAGTTCACCAGATTACGAGTCTACCGCTCTTAACCACTACAACGTGGCTGGGGAAACCCAGCCAGATGGGCAGGGTATAAATAATAAATTATTATTATTATTACTATTATTATTATTATTATTATTATTATTATTACTACTACTACTACTACTACACCACACCATGCAGGATGCTAAAGTCCCATCTGCAGCGATCAGAAATCCTACTTTAGACCTACTGCACACAACCTCCAAATTCTACTTCTGTGCTTTCACTAAGCAATGTCCATTTTCCTTCATGCCTCTACTGTTTACAAAATAAAATAGGATTCTCCGGATAATGAATTCTGTAAGGTAAAGGTAAAGGGACCCCTGACCATTAGGTCCAGTCGTGGCCGACTCTGGGGTTGCAGCGCTCATCTCGCTTTACTGGCTGAGGGAGCCGGTGTACAGCTTCCGGGTCATGTGGCCAGCATGACTAAGCCGCTTCTGGCGAACCAGAGCAGCGAACAGAAACGCTGTTTACCTTCCCACTGGAGCGGTACCTATTTATCTACTTGCACTTTGACATGCTTTCGAACTGCTAGGTTGGCAGGAGCAGGGACCGAGCAACGGGAGCTCAACCCCATCACGGGGATTCGAACCGCCGACCTTCTGATCGGCAAGTCCTAGGCTCTGTGGTTTAACCCACAGCGCCACCCCTTATTTCGGTGCGGAAGACAAAATCCTGGTCAGAGACAAGGCACCCATAGTGCCATTCTCTCAGTCCCCAACTGAACCCTACTTCACCTTATAGACTATTCTATGGATTAAAACACAAATTTACTATGCCATTTTGGAAATGCAGCAGGGGGCACATGCACAGAGTCTGGGCATCTAGTGGCCAGATTCAGTAAATGTCTCTGGCATTTCCCATAGCTCTTTTGCCTTCCTCATTGCACCTACAACCATATTACTGCCCTCCACCATGTTTTATAGCTAGCAATCCTTTCAATACAGCAAAAGCCCAGACAAAGTATCCAACCACATGGGTGAAATAATAGTCATAAAAACCATTTTCAAACATGTATCATTTATTCTAGCGGACACATTTGGGGTTGTTGTTTTTTAAGTGCAAAAAATCAGATTGCTGCCACCACCAAATTCCTTTAATGTCGTAGAGTAGACACATAAATATGAAGCAAAATACCAAATACGCTGTACAGGTTTCCTCCTCCCTAAGAGACTCGTTTAGTATCAAAGTGATCATCAGTAGCACAACAGGCTGCTCTCGTGTCAATCCCCAGGGCTTCAGAATAAGCAACCAGCTCATGAAGCCTCTTTGAGTGAGAAATGTATTTATTCCTGAGCCCCAAGGCCCTCGCAGTTCTAGGAAGAGGAAGCTGACTAATAAGCAGCAGGAAGCGCTGGGCACACCAAGGGGTCCAATTAATGTAAGCACTAGCATCCCATTGAAATGGCCAGCACCATGCGCACACAGGAGGGTACGCCATGTAAGAGAGAAAGAGATGCACTTTGAAGAAAAGGAACAGAATGGGGGTGCAGAGCTGCCTTTTCACTCAGGCCTTTAGGGAAAGTGGAAGGGAGAAGAAATGGTCATACCCAGCCAAAGTTCTGCATGCCATTTGTGAACTGGTATCTTGGCTACATCCCAACTGGGGTAATTACATTCCAGCTAACCTGAAAAGCTCCCTGCTCCACATTATGCCATTTTTCAATCACTGCTGTATTGAACATTTGCAGTATGGTTATACCATGGCTTGTTATGGATATGTGAAACTGTATAGACCCTTGGAATCCAATGAGAGGCTTGGTGAGACTCTGCTGAATCTGAGCTATGCCAAAATACTGGCTCTCAGTTCTTTTCTCATGTCTCAACGTTTTTCCAGCGTTCAAAGTCTCAATCCTTCTTACAAATGTTTTATTTTAAGACACATTTTAGAAATTCTAAATGTTCTTTGAAAACTGTGTGCTGCAAAACCAAGCTCATTACATTATTATTGCATTGTATCATAACATTGTATTTTATTTTCGTTAAGCTGCCCAGACAACATATGGGGATGGGTGGCCAATTTGTGCAAAAATTTTATATCAACTAAGCATTCCCTCTTCAAAGATGGGTAACAAGCTTGCAAAACAGTAGTAAGCCTCAGATAGTACCGTACTTGCCACAAGAAAACTCAACTACCATCTCTAGAGAATTATCATGAGCAGAGACATGGAAGAATTGATCTGAAAAGAGGAAGGAAAGAACTTGTTGACTTTTGATAGCATGTCTAGTCAGTGAAGCACAAATGGAACATAAGCCAGTTTGCTCTCCGCCCCCAGTTCCCCATCTGCTTTGGCTTCAGCTAAGCTTCTGCCCATGAATGCAAGCAACTCTTTCCAAGAAAGCCTCTCCAGCCTGATGAGCTATGTGCAAGTCAGAGCCGAACAGAGGGCAATTGCCCTTTCACCAAACATGTCCTCTCCTTCCAAGTATGTCTCTGAGAACAGGAAGAATGGAAAAAGATCATCATCATCATCAGTGGCAAAGTTCAGGTGACAGCAGGTACTAGTGAAATCCAATGAAGTTGTTGGTGTTGGTGTTGGTGTTGTTGTTGTTTATTATGCCACCCATCCGACGGAGTTGCTCCAGCCACTCTGGGCAGCTCCCCACAAAATATTAAAAGCACAGCAAAACTTCAAACATTAAAAACTTCCCTGCACAGGGCTGCCTCCAGATGTCTTCTAAAAGTCAGATAGTTGCTTGTCATCTGGCTGGAGAATATTCCACAGGGAGGGTGCCACTACCAAGAAGACCCTCTGCCTGGTTCCCTGTAACTTCGCATCTGTCAGTGAGGGAACCACCAGAAGGCCCTCAGAGGTGGACCTCCATGTCCAGGCTGAGCGATGGGGATGGAGACGCTCCTTCATGTATACTGGGCCGAGGTCGTTTAGAGCTTTAAAGGTCAGCACCAACACTCTGAATTGTGCTCTCAAGGCTAACAAATCTAAGGAATCCAAAATCCTATCAGATTTTAGATTCTACGCCTTTTGGGGTAGAATTTACTATTTTAATTGTGCACAGAGCCATGTACATTGATGGTGCTTTATAAATAAATGATGATGAAGAAGAAGATACAGCTTTGCCTACACAGCACACTTGAACATGTTCATTTGTCAAGATTCCCAAATCAAGGAGGTCTGAAAACAGCTGTCCTGAAACCAAAGTCTTCAGCACTTACAAAAACTCTGATCCCCAGAGTACTTTCAGGAATGTCAGGCCAAATAAGCCGACATAAAGGCTATATTACAGGTGTGCCCTTGGGTCAACCCTTGAGGTCCCTTTTGGTACAAGAATATGCCTACAGAGCATTTTAAAGTCAGTGCCACTCTACAAGAGAATAAGAATGTGTCCTTCCAGTGGCCGCCACTTCTACAACAGCAATGTGGCAAATGTATTTGTAAGAACCCCAAGGTGTCAGGATCCATTCATTTCTGTGCAGGCCTCTTGTGGCCCTTGGCTGCAATGGGAACATATTAATTCTGCTGGAGAGGGGGCATAACGAACAATATTGGTTCATCTACAGGAACAGGACTGACATGTCTCATTCACTTTCTCCCAACTGCATGCTGGCTTCTCCTCATTATAAACAAGGAATGAACTGGAAAATTGGTATATTCAATCACTGTCTGTCTTCTCCCATACATAACGCACATGCACCAGACTAATATGAAACCCAGATAAAGTTGAAGTTGTTCTGTAATAGGTATAAGGGATTCTAGTGGCACCACCACATTGAGAGGAGGCAGACAAAAATATTCAGGGACCGCTTTATGAGGCAAGTCTTATAAGCCCCATAAGCTTGTACATTCAGTCTTGGAATTACAGTATAAGATCAATGGAAGGGTGGGGGTGGGAACATTTAGTTTTTCACACAGGGCTGGAAAGTTTAAACAAAAAAATGTCTCAGTCCTCAATATTCAATATACCATAAAGTCTTGACATGTGGAAAAACCCTTGAAAACTCTCCTCAATATTGTAAATACAATGTGGGGTTCTTGCAAATGACACATCCTGCCCCAGATTTGGAAAAGGGTGCTTTCTAATCCTCAAGAAGTCCTATTGGTTAGAATGGAGTTAGCAGTTTCCTCTCAGGAAAGGAACGTTCAAACCTAAAGTCAGTAGCAGAGTTGCACATTCCTCACCCTTCCCAAGGTAAATTTCAGTACTCTATAACATTTCAGAATTCACACACCTCAGAAATGATTTATTTTCCAACTTTATACTTCCTTAAAAAAAACAAAAACCTCTTACCTAGACACTTCAAAAACATGCAAAGCCTCATTAAAAATATTAATGAATGGATTATTTTTAGCCTAGCATGGCTTTTTGGGCAGTTAGCAAAAAAAGAGAAAAATAATAAAAGCTGAAAATGGAAATGATGAACGTTGTGGCAAACTATGAAGGAAGCTTTATTCGGTCTTAGAAAACATAGTTAATGTAGTTTTCATGTCTTGAAAGAAGAAAGAATTTCTTGGGAGTTTTTCAGTGCAATCACATGGCCCTGTTCTCACTCTATCTTCTTAAGCAGTGTTAGAGACTAAGATATATAAGCTAGGTACCAAATGGCTCCTTAAACCAAGGTTGTAGTCACCAAAATGGAATGTCTAGTTGCCATTTGGGGGCAAGGTGGCTCTAAAGTCTTATTTTTCAAATGATGGACTAACTGTGATTGATTCTCAGTTAAACATTTGACTAGTTCAGATGACAACCTTGAGCCAGGTTAAGAGCTCTGAGAACTTAAAGAAGAAGAGTTACTTGATCCAGAGACAGTCCACATATATACTGGCCTACTCTGACCTCTTTTTCTCAATAGTGACTGTTGGTCATAAGTGGACAAACGCCAGGTGGAAAACGCGCCCGGCTATTTCTGAACACTGTTCTTAAGCAGCCACCACTGCTCTGGGCAGGGTCCAAGAGTGAGTGCCATTAAGGGAACTGTATTTGTTGTGCATTTGGAACCTAGGAAGCTGCCTTATATGACAGGTCAGACTGTGTCTCTAATCCAGCTTGGTTGACTCCCAATGAGACAACAATTCTCATAGTTCCTGATCACTGGTCATGCTGGCTGGGGTTGATGGGTGATGGTAGTACAACAATATGGGAGAGGGGCACAGTTGTCCACCCCTGGTCCACTCTGGAGGACAGATGCCTTCCTGGGTCTCGGGCAGAGAGAACTATTTTCCCAACACTTGTTACTTATTTGGAGGTGGGGAGTGAATGGGGAAAAGAATTCAGATATTCCTCAATTTGGTGAGAGTCCGTATCATGGCCTTGGGAAGGATGCTATGCTAACCCATCGTATCCAATAAAAGAATAAAAGACAAATGACAACCACAGTAAGGCCACAACGGTCAAATGTGGTAACCCTCAGAGAACAGACTGTACAATCTACTGCAGAGCTCTGCTGGAAAGAAGTAATTTCCTCATCTGTCAGAACACAGGATGCAACACACACCTCAGAATTTTTAAAAACATTGCAGTCTTCCCCTCTCAAATACCCATCACAGGGGTAGGGCCCTGCTTAGCCAATTTATACTCTAAGTTTCTGAACCCTGACCTGACAAGAGTGTTTTCCAGTACAGCATATGTTTGGTTTAGGAGAAGATATTTTTAAAACGAGAGACAACTTTATTGTAGTCTAGAGACTAAGCTCCAGCAACCTCAAGACCTCCTGAAACCAGCTCTTCTTAATGGTGTACAGCAGATAAGCTCATATGTAGTACAGTGTTGATGGAATGCTAGCCATACACACTGGCCTCTGAATCAGAAGATAACCAAGAAAAACAGCCCCTGTGGGGTGAAGAGAAAATAAATGTGCAAAAAGTGCTTCAGCAGGTGAACATTTCTCCCCTCTGTGTCATATTCAGTTATGTCATGAGAGAATATTCCAGAATTCACGTCTATACTGCTTTTTAAAAGGGGAGTATATGTTCTGGCAAGCTGGGTGAACCACAATTCAGAGAGAATGGGACATGGGTCCCATACGCCCATGGGCAGGGCCAAATAATGTTTGAAGGATTGCTTAAATAGTGAGGCGAACTGTGTTAACATAGCAAAAACACAACACATGACTTAAAATGGGAGAGCGTACTCTCCATCTAAGAATCTAAAAAACCAACTCCATGGGGGAAACACTTGTATATAGGAATTGTTTTACCAGATAGCCAACAGGACATCCACAGATTCCACTGATATCAACATAGGTAAAGGCCCATATCAAGATAAACATTAACAGGCCTGGGGATGGCTGGAAAAGCTTTAAACCTTCCCTAGCAACTGTTTCCTTCAGGCTGACATGAGTTTCGTCTCTAAAGCAGGAAGCCGCCAAGGCAAAGCATAGAATATTTCGCCGTCACTGATTCCATATGACTGTTTCCAGAACTGTGTTCTACACCAGCTTCAGCTTTTTCACTCCTGTATCATTTGGACTTACGAGGATTACCAGACGGTAGCTCCACATGCTCTCTGCTGGGGTGTTGTGCGGAGCAACTGTGACTGTGGGAAGTGTCCAAGAGAGAGGGAACTACTTTCATGACATCCCAATCATGGTTAAAGTCTAACTGTGAAGACCACACAACCCACACTGGCCCAGACAGCTGTGTTTTCTGATGTAAGGGGTACTTGGAGTGTTGAAAATATAGACATGCAGGGAGAGGGTGGCTGGCTGGGCCAGGGAGATGATTAATGCCTCTTTGTGAGAGGTGGTGGTCCCTGCTTGCTTAAAGGTGGCAGTGTTAAAACCACTCCTCAAGAAACCCTCTCTGGATTCAGAAAATCTAAGTAATTTCCAACCAGTTGCCAATCTCCCCTTCTTAGACAAGATTCTTAAGTGGATGGTTTTGGCCCCAAGTGTGCCTCTTGGTGGAAGGGGCACATGCAACTAGCAGACAGCCACCACTGAGAAAGCCTGTTCTCAGGTTGTCATCTTCCACACCTCCCTCAGAGAGGGCACAAAGGAGGCTAATACAGGGTCCAGGTCTGTTCATGTGGGAAGTGGTGGTCCTTGGAAGTATTGGAGTTATGAGCCACTTAAGACTTAATAGGTTAAAACCAGCACTTTGAATTGAGCCCCAAAGCTACCTGATATCTATGCATACACACAAAGTCTTGCAAGTATCTTGAGATTAGCTGATACTCTGGAATAAGTGGAGTAGAACCCACTTTATCAAATGAGGTGGGCTCTAGTCCACAAAACGTATGCCATTAAGGTGCCATAATACTCAGTTGTTTCTACTGCAGTACACAGGTACTTCTCCGGAAATTGTTGCTCTGTGCATAAGGCCCATTGTGTGGGAGGACGGAAGAGAGAAAGAAGAGCTTTCTTCTTGCTTTTCTAGCTAAATATTTCTATTCATGTACACAAAACATTTTTCAGCACCTTCCCACAGTGATTTTATATTTAATTAAGTTTGTTAAACCATTAAACAATTCTCCTCATTCTTTAAGCTGTTATTTGTAATGCATCTACAGCAACAGCAGCAACTCTAGTGTAAAGGCCACATTAATTCCTTGTAAAATGCTAGTTTTAACGCCATAGGAACCCATATGACAAAGCAGAGACATACATTAGGAAGCTGTCGCCCATCTACCACAATATCATTGTTTGAGATTTGCGGTAACAGCCCAGAAGGTTCAGCCTGCTGGTCAAACTAAAAGTTATGCAGTCCTACCAGGTTTTCATTTTTCCACTTTGGCAGCGCTGCCCACAAAAAATTCCAGGAAGTTCTGAATCAAATATAAGCAACCTCATGGTCCTTTTCAGCACAGAGGTTACACTTGCCAAGTGCATAGGTGAGCCTCAAATTCCTTTAATATATGAGCCAAGCAGCAAGAATCCCAGGGTGGGGGGTGGGGAATATTTAGTTTTAAATTCAAGCAGCAGCAAGATGGTTTTCACATTTTAAAAAAGCAAAGCATAAATACAGATACCATACACTTCATTATCAGTCGTATCCAATAGCACTTTCTGGTAATCACCAGTACTTTAAAAGGAAAACCAAGCCAGTATAAAAGGGAGGTATGAAATCCACATATATGCACAATCACACACACACACACCCCCGGCATGTCTCTTGGAGATTCAAAGCACTGTACCTTCTGTTTCCACTTCGTTCATTAACACCACAGTCCTGTGTATCTGCCATGCCATGCTCACTCTTTCGATCCAAATAAAAAAATTCCTTCTAGTAGCACCTTAGAGACCAACTAAGTTTGTTATTGGTATGAGCTTTCGTGTGCATGCACACTTCTTCAGATACCTTCCTTCAGATTCGTGCATGCACACGAAAGCTCATACCAATAACAAACTTAGTTGGTCTTTAAGGTGCTACTGGAAGGAATTTTTTTATTTTGTTTCGACTATGGCAGACCAGCACAGCTACCTACCTGTAACTAGATCTTTCAATCCAAAATGGGATAGATATCCTCCTATCACAAAATCAAGTTTGTTGCCTCTAAAAAAGAGGCCCAGGCTAACTGGAAAGAGTCTAAGTGGAACTAAGAACCACCTTTCCTGTACAGTCTATTTGCATACACTTCCAGCAGGTCTTTCAAACAAAAGGTGTGGGTTAACTAATCCCCTTCCTGCTTCCCTACCTACCAGGACACATGTTTAATATAAAATACATGCCATTTTATTCAGTGGGCAAGGTGGCAGGATGTAAAAAAAAAAAGGAAGAACACAGTAAATTAGCACAATAAATGCACCAATAATACAATATCATAGCAAGTAATTAAAAAGGACAACTTCACCAGGCACCTAAAGATAGGTGCTTTGTGAACATGACTCAGGCAGGAGTTCCACAGTCTGGCTGTCACCACAGAAAAGACCGTTTCTTCAGTAGCAATCTGTTGAAGCTCAGAGCAGCGAAGGGCTTCTGAATCAGATCTTAACAAGAAGTTAAGCTTCATGTACAGAAAAGAGACTCTCCCAATACCCAAATCCCAAGGCAAAAACCAGCACCTTGAATTGGGCTGGGAAGCCAACTAATAGCATGCAAAGTTCTCCAAGTATTGGTGTCAGAGTTTGCAACAGCCAACTCCAACAGACATTGAGCCCGCTGCAATTTCCAAACAGCCTTCAAGGGTTGCACCATGTCTGCCACTCTCAGGGCCACTCTCAGGATCTAATTAGCAGCCACAGGAAATCCTAATCCTAGTTCTCCCCCATTCAGTCTAATTTGGCCCTTAAGGGAGTGGACTTGTTTAGTATCATTCCTTGTGTACAGAGAGCCATACTAAAATCTCTGTCCCTCATCTCAGAGTAAAAAACTCTGCAATTTAAAAGGCATGTGGGCAGCCTGGCTGAAGGTTCTGGATCGTGCTTCAAGGTTTTATAAAGGCACTGATTAGCTGCAAACCAAATTGGTTTCTATATCTATAAATACGCATACTTGTTCAGAAAATATATGAATTTCCAAATGGAATTTGAGCTTTTAGAAGTGCTTAGTGTTATGTTTCCCACTGCAATGTGGTATAATGGTTACAGTATCAGACTAGGTCCTGGGATATCTGTACAGTAGTACCTGACAACACAGTTCTGTTAGCGCAATGACTTTTGGCAGTGCAAAATAACTTCTCCTTCTCCCCGCATGTCCTCCCAAATCTGTTCTGGGGTTTTCCACAATCCCCCAGAACATATTTTGGGAGGGTGGATGGAGAGGAGGGAAAGGCAAAATTTCATTGTGCAAGTGGAAATCCTTGTGCAAGCAGAAATACTTCTTTGGATATTGCCCCAGGGTTCAAATCCCCACTCAGCCATCAACCTCACTGGGTAACCTACCTCAAAGAGCTTTTTTGAGGATAAAATTGGGAATGAAGGAACCACTTTGAGCTTCTAAGATGAAAGGTGGGATATAAATGCAGTAGTAGCAGTAATCATCATCAACAGGAATTGAGAAAGGTCAATAATTACCTCCTCTGGATATCTAGGAATGAGTTTCCACAAACAGGCAAAACTGGGACTAGAAAGGACTATCATTAGTTCTCAAAAGAGAGGATAGCATTACTACTACTACTACTACTACTACTACTAATAATAATAATTTATACCCCGCCCATCAGGGTGGATTTCCCCAGCCACTCTGGGTGGCTGCCAACAGAATATTACAAACATGATAAAGCATCAAACATTAAAAACTTCCCTAAACAGGGCTGCCTTCAGGTGTCTTCTAAAAGTCAGATTGTTATGTATTTCCTTGATGTCTGATGGGAGGGTGTTCCACAAGGCGGGCGCCACTACCAAGAAGGCCCTCTGCCACTAAAAGATATTCCAACAGTTGCAAGAAACAGTCTTAATTAAACAGAACTACCCTAGTTCCTGTCTTCACACCACAAATTCCAGTGAATTACCGCAGAATGTCTTCCTCAGGAGCACTGTTTCAATAATATATTATTATGCTGCTCCAAAGAGCACTGTCAACATTACATAGTTCAACAATGTAATGTATAAAGTAAAACCATAGCAAGTATTGGCATTGGGATAGTGTCATTTTGACAAGCAGTGGATGTCACTGATAGATGGAGCAAAAAGAAGGAATTTGTAATGCAATTCCCAGGTCTGCCATACACTTTTACCACCATGGTTATTACTAGCACACAATAATATGTGCCAGGAGCAAGACAGAACACTCTTTTCCTTTCAAATAGACTTCAGGCAAAGCATTAAAATTAACTATGTGATAGAAACTTGTGCAGATCATGAGGACTGTTGAGCCTTAAAACACTAACACAAGACCCAAAAGACCAGTCACTGTCCTAGTTCACATGCCAATCTAACCACGGCTTGGTTACAGCTTGTGGAGAATCTGGAGAAAGCTAAACCACAAGCCCAAGTTCGGACAACAAGCTACGCAAACTATGACTTAAGCTTAGTACAGCACAGAAGCAAAACTGCTGCCATCTCCCCTCCAAGAGCCCACATATTTGCAGCAAGCCATTGCTTGGCTTAGTATAGCATGTCATGACACTACCAAACAGGTAGAAAGATGAGAAAGGAGAAAACATTCTTAAGAAATACTTTAACAAACAATAATCCCTTAAAACCCTTCTTTACATTGAGATCAAGTCATATGCAGCACAGATAAGAACCACATCAAAAGGCTCGTGACACCTCATGGTTTAGAGTAAACCATATTGAGAATCTCCATATATTCCAGGAAAGGGAACCTGGCCTCTGCCCAAGGAACTCTACACTCTCTCACTAATTTCTACTAGTAAAGTTCTTCTCTTTGGTTTGCTATAGCCCAAAAAACAATTCAGTTTTTTAAATAAAAGAATTGGGATATTTCTGACTTTCAAGTTAAGCTTGGGTGTATCTGGTTTGTTCTCATTGTTTGGGGGCAGGAGGAGGAAGAAATGAAAATAGATGGTTTCAAACAGGAAAGCTTCCAGTGCTGTATAATTACCCAATACAGGCAGCATGTAAATCCTTGCAGTGTCAGACCTACAATGACTCTCACACATTCAAGAGGTTCATTTTCAAAATGAATAATTAGCAGGGACAACTCACAGATTGGGTAGATGGCTCCTTTGAAAGTTCGCCACAGCTTGCTGTAGCAGAAGGAACCAACTTTCCTACCAACTGTTGAGTTTTTGCATATTACAATTAAAAAGGCACCAAGCCAGCTCACTGCCAGGTAGGGCAAGGATGCCAGTCATCTGACAGCCAAATATGGCCAACTAATCCTATTACTGTATTTAATACTTAGCATTTATAGAGCACCTTCAAAGACCTACACCTTCAAATACTTACAGTTCTTCACACAGAATGCTTAAGAACATCCATGTGTAAACGTTATCTTATTTTATTATATCATGGAGTAATCTTCAAATATCTGAGCGGCTGTCCCATGGAGGATGGAGTAAGCTTGTTTTCTCCTGCTCCGAATGCTAGGATCTGAACCAATGGCTTCAAGTTACAAGAAATCAGATTCCGACTCATCAGGAAGAACTTTTTGGTGATAAGAGCTGTTCAACAGTAGAACAGACTCCCACAGAAGTTGCATGGCCATCTGTCATGTATTATTCAGTTGAGATTCCTGCATTGCAGGGGGTTGGAATGGATGATCCTTGGGGTCCCTTTCAACTCTAGGATTCTATCTAATAGCACTGGTAGGAAATCTTGCTTTCCAGAATTCAGGACTACCCATCTGCACACAAACTTTTAGAACCACAATCTAAATCTCCCTAAAAAGCTTGTTTTGCCCTTTCATCTTCCTAGTTAAGCTCCACAACACAGCCTTCCTTGCTAGCTTTCGGAAAAGGAACACAACTCCAATGATTTAAGAGATGAGGAACATGTGGCCCTCCACTCCAGATGTTGGATTACAGCTCACATCATTCCCAACCCCTGGCCATGCTGGCCAGAGATAATGAGGAATGGAATCCAACAACATTCAGAGGGCTATAGGTTCCCCATCGGTGGTTTAGGCAGAAATATGAAGTACACACAAAAGTGGTCATCTCAGCAGTATAGAATAGAAGTGTCCAAGACAGAGGATTACTACTACTGAGACTATTCTATTGCACTTGCCCTTTGAACTGGCATGACATTTTTTTCTTGATGAAATGCTCTGAATGACTTGAAGGTCAGTGTCACCAATAAATCTGGTCCATTAAAATGAACACTTTTAATTAATTTAAAGGGTAGGGTGATTATCATGCAAGTTAATCATCTGAGGCCTCCATTTTTTCCATACCTTTTTTTTAATTTGGGAAAGAAAACCTACCAAAAAAATTCCATTGGCATACATTATGAACACAACACAATCAGAGTATCTTGCATCCAAGAGAATCAAGACTTAAGCTGCAACATGTTGGGGGAGATAAGACTGAAAAATGTAATGCTGATTCTGTTAAAGCTTCAGAAACAAAGCAGCCCAAATTCCTTGCTTTTAAAGTTTTAGGATCCTCAAGCCTACTGAAGGTTATTTCTTGGGGGGGGGGATGGAGTTAGGATAACAAGGCAATACTAAATTATTCTTGAAAATTAAAGCCTGGTTCTCATGCACTTATATGAGAAAAGTGGGGACGGTTGTAAAAAGCTTAGCAGAATCTCACAATAAAATTAAATCCAGACAAAATCCTCACAAGTAAAAATCCTGCTTGTTTTGTCACAGATGCCATATCAATTTCTCTCCTCAGCCCTGGAGAAAAATCTGCTCTGGGAAATTAAACATGCAGCAATATACAATCCATCCATGCAGCTGTAAAGACATGTAAAGACAACCCAGAGTTAATCTCCTCCAGCCAACTGCCAGGTATATTCTCCAATATAATCAAAGCTACCTAATCTACAGTGTGTCCAGACATTATAGCTGTATATCTGCAGGGCTTTGGTGGAAACCAAATCTGCTATCATATCTGTGCCACTGAGTGATTAATTCCATGGTTTTTTCTGACCTAGATGAACACATACATGAAGACATTTTGAAATGCTGATTAGATATGTATTGCTGAATCCTCTGAAAAGTTCCTCCTGGGAGACTCTTGAGAATTTATCTGTGGCTTCCAGTTTAATGCATTATATTTCATATGGATAGCAATGGTGGTTAAGCAGGATAAAGAAGATGGTTAAGCTGAAGCCACTAAGGATGGAGTTGGTTTATGGGGCAAGAAAAATACAAAGGATAAGTTGCCAGAAACAGCTTTGGTGATCTAAGCTTCAAAGTACTGATTTTCAAATTGTGTTCCAGGGAATACTAGGGTTCCTCAGGAGCTCATCATGATTTATCTACTGAAAATAACAGCACTGGGGATCATGTTTTCCTGAAAGGCAGCTTGCTCACCACCACACTTCCACTTCTGCAGCCACAGCAACATTCTAGGACAGTGGCTCCATAACTTTTTGCATAGATCACTTGAAAATTGCTTAGGGTCTTGGTGGGCCACTTAAAATATTTTCTGCCTGCTGGAGCAATTGCAATACATTGTGCTAGATTCTGCATGAATTTCAATTGCATTTCTATACTTCTTTTATCTCTGCATTACAGTTCGTAGTCCATAGAATTAAAATTGTAATACAATAAAATACAATGTAATTAATAAAAGAAGCCTTAAAAATACAATTAAAAAACAATATAAATATTTAAGGTGGACCTGCTGCAGAACACCTGAATGAAGCTCGCAGACCGCTGGTGGTCTGAAGAATGAAAGTGAATGAAGTCCTACAAGAAAGGTCCAGGAACCTCTATCACCTGAATATGTTGCCCATAACTCTTTAAAGAATCGTTTTAAATAAACACAAATCACAGTAAAATGGATTCCTTAAACACAAAAAGTTTGGAAGCAAGTTCCCAAGAGGTTGTGACAGGTACCTACTATATATCAGATTGTTTGTCCCCTGCCAGAAACATGCCCCCTACTGTCTAAATAAAAAGCCACATAAAAATAGCATGTCAGTGTTCTACGTCCTGGTCATGCCATTTTCCTGTGTATAGAGAGTTATACCCATGAGAACATGGATAAACATGCATCTCCACAACAGGCGTCCTGAAACTCTTCATCCCCTTCTGTAGCTGAAATGTAGGCTATTTTGCAAAATCTAGGGCATACATAATTGATACTTGGAACACTATTAACCAACTTGTTTTGTAGGCTGCAACTCCATTGGATACCAAACTAAACGAGCCATTAAAAGGACCCACTGGATCCTTCCACTTCCAAGATGCTGTACAGCGACCAACTTACCACCTCAGGCCCGGTTTGGAAAAACGGTGGGGAGGCGGGGGTCAGAATCGGAATGGGAGAAATCACTTTATAGTGTCCTACCATTAACCAGCAAACACAGAAATCGGAAACACCGAATCAATGCTTTAAAAAATATTACTGCCCCTATGAGATAGCAGAGTTCTCTTTTGGAAAACAGATGTGCATTACGATTCCCTTTTAAAAACAACACCACAATGCAGTGTAATTGCCCGTAGTGAATGCACAGCAGACATCACGGGGGGGGGGGGGTTATCCTAGAGCTTTCTGCTGGTTGTATCAACTTACATGTTTTCCCTTGTTTCAAAACACTCTACCTTCCCCCAACCCATACACACCCTTCCCCGAGAGGCCTTCCTGTTGAGCTCTCCACTCAAAACAAAACCTCACACACAGGAATTCCATAAGAGTCACCGAAGCTTAAGAGATGAATGCAACATTTCACTATTTTCCCCCTTAACAGCAACAGCAAACCCCTTCTGTGGCTGCAATCCTAAGGACAAACTGGGAGTCACACTGCACTGAGCATAGCAGGACAGATGCATTTCCAAGGCATAGTTCTAAGGGCCAAACTAAACATTAGGAGGGAAAGAAAGGCAGCGGCAGCTATGGGAGGCTGCCCACTTCTTCATAACAGCAACAGGAGGAGGGAATTGTATTTAACCCCCAAGATGCTGTTTGCCTCCTAGAGAAAAAATATAGGCCTCCTTGGAGCAAGTTTCACTCTAGAGAGGCTTCTAACTGGGAAAATCATGCGGTGGGAAGGTAGCCCCCCATCTGCTTTTCCTTTTCAAATAAAAACCCACACATATGCCTACATTTCCTTACACACACAAAATTTATCACAAGCAATCCTATATAACATGGGTAGGCAGACTAAGGCCTAGGGGCCGGATCCGCCCCAGTCGCCTTCTAAATCCAGTCCGCGGATGGTCCGGGAGTCAGCGTGTTTTTACACGAGTAGAATGTGTCCTTTTATTTAAAATGCATCTCTGAGTTATTTGTGGGGCCTGCCTGGTGTTTTTACACGAGTAGAATGTGTGCTTTTATTTAAAATGTATCTCTGGGTTATTTGTGGGGCATAGGAATTTGTTTATTTTTTTCCCCAAAATATATCCGGCCTCCCACAAGGTCTGAAGGACAGTGGACCGGCCCCCTGCTGAAAAAGTTTGCTGACCCCTGCTATATAACATGCACTTTTGGTCATGAGGCAGCCAATTCCTCCTTTGGTAATACCATTTGCAAGCAGGGGGAGCAGATTAATGATCCACAGGCCAGAGGTTTCCACCCGTGGCCTAAGCCCGTTGAGCATCTTGGGCAGAACTAGGTCAATGAGGGGGTGGAACAATTAGGCCCATCAGGATTCAAAGGTTGGCTGCCAGGACATTTTGGTCTAACCACACCCACATATTTAAAAGAAGATTCTTTCTTTGCACCCCGGCTTGACCTCTGAACTAGCCAATGGCATATAGATATCAGGTGATTGCTAGGTGGTAGCCCCAACCCACTGTCAAAGTTGTGCACTTCCCCATCCTGATGTAAAGGAGTGGGCTTTATAAATGCCATCAAATTACAATTTAGGCTTGGTACAGTTCTCCCAGGTGGGGCACAGAACTCCTGAATTAGGAGGTGGTTATGAATACCTGGACTGTGAGACTCATCTGCTGGTTCCTGGATAATAAGCAGCAACTAGGAGGTGATCACTCCATCTCAGGGGGGTGCAGTCTCCCATAAAAGCATTTAATATTCCTTTTCCCCAGTTGGCAGTTATGCATGCACATAAAAAAAAAAGCTCTGCACGTTTGCTTGTCAAACCGATGAGATACACCAGGCTGGTCCAGAAGGAGGCAACAGTTAATGTGAAATTATTTTCAAAACCTCTCCCTTTTTAAAAAAATTAATCCTTCCCTCCTTGTTCAAGAAGTTTAACAGCATTTAAATGGAGCAGCCCTTTGCACACAGGTTAGGATGTATGCTGATAAGCATGGACACTCGTCTGCTACACATGGTTGCATGTACTCAAGCAGCAGTGAACACAGGATCTGCTCCCCTTGCATGGACTAGCAAAGTTTCCTTAAGATTTATTAAATTACCAGAATACCAATGTGAAGTCGCAATTATAAGGAGATGCCAAACTGGACCTGCATGTGACCTGCACCATAATCTGCTTTATAAAGATCCCATTCATAGAATGTCCTCAGAGTTGAAAACAAAAGAGAACCCGCAGCTACCCTACAGGACATTTAGGCCAAGGGAGGATCCCATGACTGTCAAAAACAGACAGCACATGGTTGTTAAGCATCAGCAAAGCAGGGAAAAGGCCACACCTCTGTGTGCTCCCATTCTGTACTTTTTAATACTAACTTGCATCAGTAGAAAAAGAGCAGGCATTTTTGCCTTTAGGTATGTCCTACAGACAAATCTAGGCAACCTCTCTCCAATGTGGACAAAAAACCTCAAGGTGATTGAGACTAAAAAGATCATGTCTGCTCTCTCATTCTGTTGGCAAGCAGAAGTCACTTTCATATTCCTGTAATGCTATCTAATTTACTGGCACTTGTTTTAATAAGTGATTTTGTGGTACTGCAGATAAAATCCAATTTGCCAAACACATCTAAAGTCCTGGGATTTCTTATGCATATGTGTGTACTGATGACACTATGCTGAAATCCATTATAATGAACAGCAATATAAGACTTTTTCATCATCATCATCATCCCAATGCTAGTTAGGAATAGAGTCCCTGTTCAGACATGACACTCACTGGGTGAATTTGAGCCAGTCCTCTAACTTACCACAGGTATGCTGTAAATATACGTAGAGAAGTAAAAGAGCCACATATGCTATCTTTGGAGGTAGAATGGAATTAAGACTATTCCAGTAGAAAAGTTCACATTAGCTATAAAAGGTCAGAACTACACCCCAAAGAGTATTATCTGTGAAATGAGATAGACTGCTGATTCAGAAACAACATTTCCGCTTGCCTATTGGTGGTAGCAATCACAGTATTAATTGGATTTATTCATCACTTGTAACGAAATGTCTCAAAGCAACTTACAATGATAAAAGCCGATATAGCAGAAGGTATTTTAAAATTTGTCAACGATATGCTGGTCTGGTTTGCAAGCAATCCTGCAAAACTACAGAGGCAGTGTGAACTTCACTGAGGGTGGACCATGAACCCCAGAACTCCACACTGGTCAACAATGCCCCCATTCCAAAGGCAGAATATGTACCTATGCAACAACCACAACAGAAACAACTTAAAAGTCCATAATGTGACTGGAAAACAAAACACATTGCCTCAGTCTGGCCTGAACAGAACTGGCAAGTATTACACAGCTGCATAAAAATGGCATAAGCTTATTAAAGGGTAAGCTTATTAAATGGCTAACAATAAGCACTCCTGGTTCCCAGTAGTATGGCACACACAGTTTCAATTGCCTGGCTTTCATGCCAAATAAAAAAGTTAAATCAGTCAATACGCAGAATGCACATGCATTTCCTGTGCATTCTGATCAGGATCAGAAAAGGAGCCCAATGAGCCCGGCTGCTCTTTTTGCCAACAGCAAATCCACTGGAAGCTGGACACTAGCTGCACTATGAACTAGAGATGTATGCACATTTAATTCTTAAACCCAGTTATCTTTGATGCAGCTGAAACTGTAACTCCTATTCACATTCAGAAATTTAAGACAGATTGTTTTTGCTAGCAAATTTCAAAATACTTTCCCTCTAGAAAGACTGACCTGAAGCTTTTTTTCCACAAAAGCAAAAAATAAATAAAATCCCCAACAATTCCTGCCGTTGCATCTGCTGAATTGTTTTGTAGCACTAAGCATGGCAGGTTCTAGTGATCCATGCACGCCATCCGCTCCCTTCCCATTATGCCTCTCTCTTCTAGAAATCCCCAGACAAAAAACAGAAAAGAAAACCCACAAGCATTTTCACAGCATCCGGTACATTCTCAAACTTTCCCAGAGCTGGAGGGAGAGAGAAAAGTGGTTACCAATTCCTAACCTAACACAGAAATTCAAGCATTGGAAGAACACTGCATGCAGCATAGTTTAGCCTCAGAGGCCCCTGGCAGGGCCAGACCCATCCAGTTTACAACAAAAAGTCACCACTTCGTAACAAATCAAGTATGGAAATAGACAACATTAAAATGGGCCAGAATTCCTTTCACGCCAATATCTGCTGCTCCCAGGTTTTAATGTCATTCTATATTTAGCATGAGAAAGAGAGAAAAGAATCACTCCCTTCCTTCCTGTCATTTTTTCCATCCCTGGATGACACCCCAGAATATAAAAAAAATAAGTCAATTACATCTGAACTGGACTTTTGCTCTGCCCAGTCAAGCACTACTAACTGGAAGTGGAGCAGGCTTCTCTACAAATGTCTGGAAGGAACAGTACATGGGAGTACATCTGCACATGTGTATGTGAACACACAGCGAGAACTAGAAGACTGTCCTCACCCCACAACAGGTTTTGCTTATGAGTGAAAACTTGATCCAAGGTAAAGAGAAAGATATGATGAGAGAGTTGTGGAGGTCAACAGCTGAGATGTGGGGAAGGGCCATAACTCAAGAGCAGAACATCTGACTGTATGTAGAAGGCCCCAGGTTCAAATCTCAGCATCGTCTTTTGGACTGGCAGAGATTCCCTGCTCGAAATCTTGGAGAGCTGCTGCCAGTCTGTGTAGCACCTACCAAACTAGATGGACCCAACAGTCTGACTCAGCATAAGGCAGCTGCTTGTGTGCCAAAAAGAATGACGGAAAATGTGAAGCCATAACTAAATCTAGTTTTGTCACTTCTGTGACCAACTAGATTCCTAGCCCATCACTCTTACACACTTATGCCATTTTGCCCTTGGTCCAATGCCATTACCGTCTTTTTCGCTCTATAAGACGCACCAGACCACAAGACGCACCTAGTTTTTGGAGGAGGAAAACAAGGAAAAAAATATTCTGAATCTCAGAAGCCAGAACAGCAAGAGGGATCACTGCACAGTGAAAGAAGCAATCCCTCTTGCTGTTCTGGCTTCTGAGATAGCTGCACAGCCTGCATTCGCTCCATAAGACGCACACACATTTCCCCTTACTTTTTAGGAGGGAAAAAGTGAGTCTTATAGAGCAAAAAATACGGTATATTGCAAAAAGGTAGTGTTCTCAACCACCAAAAGAATCTAGTAATTCCAAAACTTAGTTTGTAGTGCATGTTTTGTTTCTATTGCCTACTGTGTCTTTCATTTCCATACCTATGCATAGGTACCATATATATTGGTCATACAATGATAGGACCCTTCCAGGAATTTCGAGGCAACCTCCACAATTAACTGTAATAAAAAGCAACACAAGAGGAAAACCCCTTACGCTTTTCCACAAGCGAGGTCATTGTTTCCTTTATAAAGCTAAGGCTTGTTCTCAACCAAGTTTCATTTTCAAGGTGGTGGTTTGGATGAATAACAAATGATAGTCCATTTCAGCAGCTTTCGAAATAGCATGGAATTGGCGTGTGTTATAAGTAGTTAGTCCAATAAGGTCATATTAACCATTCTGGAGCCACTGGGAACCACATAAATACAAGCTTTGTGAATGCTTCGAGAAGGTAAATTGACTGGAAGATGGGTGTCATGTGTACATGTTAGTGCAGTGAGTGCCGTACATAAATCAGGATGTGCCTCTGCAAGAGGTAGGGTAAAGAGAGAAGGAATGGTGCTCCTTTTCCTGGTCATGGGTAGGAGAGATTATGGTAAGTAATGGCAGGGAGAAAGAGAGATAGTTGGAGATGGGTGGGGCCCAGATGGCTGCTGACCATACCTCTCCTTAATCCTCCATCCACATTGCAGTTATTTGGTGGACAAGCTATTGAGTCATTTCCCTGACTCTGTTTTTAAAGTGTGCTGCTATGTTTTTGCTTTTCTGGGATTTGATTGTTTCTTCTGGTGTTATATTGTTATTACCTGCCCTCCACCCTAAGGTGCCATGGTGGGGGACAACAACTAAAACACAAAAGTGAAAACAGTTTAAAACAACTTGCAATCACAGAAATATGGTGGATGCTAAAATATGCATCTCAAGCATCAAGGGCAAAGAGGCGCTTATATTTTTAAAAAGTTTGTTTCTCTTGTATATAGGGTGCCTTTGTCGTTGTTGTTGTTCTAAACCACTTAAGAGACTGGTATTAAGTAGCATCTAAATATATGAAATAGGTAAACGAACCTTAAGTAACTACTACTCACCTGCTGGGAGTAAGAGTTACTTTCAGATGGCTACATAAAGAATGTGTATATTCAGGCATGCTAGTGATTTTTGTAGAATAGTAGTTTTTGTAGGCTTCTGTGCTACAATACACAGTGGTACCTTGGTTCTCAAACGGCTTAGTTGCCGAATAAATCGGCTCCCGAAAACCACAAACCCGTAAGTGAGTGTTCCGGTTTGCAAACGTTTTTTGGAAGCCAAACATCTGCCGTGGCTTCCGCTTGAGTGCAGGAAGCTCTTGCAGCCAATCGGAAGCTGTGCCTTGGTTTTCGAACGGTTTTGGGAGTCAAACGGACTTCCAGAACGGATTACGTTCGAGAACCAAGGTACCACTGTACTAATCATATGGCTGTTGCCTATATGATGCAGCAGAGCTAGGAAACGCCAAAATATCTGGTCTATTAGAAGTTGAATGGTGGCTTTTGAGAACCTTTACACAGCCCTAAGCATAATGCTTCTGAATTCCATTACTTACACTTACACTTACACACACACACACACACACACACACTGCCCCCCGCTCATGGGTGAGGCAAAACTGCATAGTGCAAGAATAGGGTTCAGAAACAAAGATCAATTCTGCACCTGTTGCTATATGGAAGAATCACAAAGGCAGAGCGCCTAATGGGGTAGACTCATATAGTCCTGGGCAAGATTATAGTGTAATGATTCCCATCACCCTTCCCCTCTGGATTTTCCCTTCATGTAATCTGCTTCAATTCCCCCCCCCCCCAGAACATAGGGTAGCCGACATGGTGCCCTCCAGATGTTGAAGGACTAACTGCTAAAGATTCCATCATCCCTACCCACTGGCTAAGCTACCTGAGGCTGATGGGATTTGAAATCCAACAACATCTGGAGGGACACCAGTTCCCTGCCTGAAACCCTGGGAAGCCACAGCCAGTCAGTGCAGACTGTCCTGAGCTGGGTGAACCAATGGGTCTGACTCAATAAAAGGCAGTTGCATATGTTCAATAGGGTAGTATGGGCTAGGCAAGGCTTTTCTAAAGATGCCAAACCACCTTTTCCCTAAGGGATCATACTAGGCTGGAGGAATTACACTTAGCAAAAAAAGAGAGACGTTCCCATTTCTAAGCCACCCTGTCCCTAGGGCTTGGGAGAATGGTGTCAACATGAAAACACAAACATTGCATGCAGAGTTGAGGCACACAGAAAGCTGGAAGACAGGATGAGATTTTGATGCCAGGGCAATAGCAAGGGTGTAATTTGGCAAGCCACATTTTAGAAATGTCCATGTCGGAAAACCTTACTATGGTATGTGCCTTAGAAAATCATGGTAGGTGCCTTAGAACACACATAAAGCACAGCAAACCAGCCCATCCAGTTCTTATGCTTTGGGAGATGGAAAAGAACCCAGTGTTCTTTAATCTTGCATCCCCAGATATTAGGCTACAACTCCCATCACCCCTGACCATCAGGTAACCTTTGCTAGGATGATGAGAGTCCAACAATATCTGGAAACTCAAAGTTGAAGAGGACTGTTCTCATTAGCTGGTTCAAAGGGGCTTCTAAAGTGCTATCTTGTCCAGTGATTTGAAAGGGGCTTATGAAGGCCCTTGCATGCAAAAAAAAGGTCACCTGATGTCATTCTAACATCACACTGACATCAGGTAATTGGCAGGTGAGTGCAGACTCCTACACCTGTCAAACATGGCCCATGAGAGGTGGAGGAGATAATGATCTAGCCTGTTGGCCAGATCAGGAACTATTGCCCTATATGACCTTTGAGGACAAGCGAACATGTTTACTCTACATTGAATGCTACGAAACCTGGCTTGTAAAAGCTACTTTGTTGGTCACCAGTGCTGAGTCCAGAGGTGCCTCCGGATGAACAGATAGGGAAGTTCCTTGTAAACTGGAAGCTGGGTTCTCCTCCCCCCATCATCAATCCATCAGTGTACCATTAGCCTGCATATGTTAGCCATTAATTTTTTTTTGAGATAGTAACGTTTGATTTATTTATTCGCAAAGCAACTATGAACTAATCAGACTGTGGATAAAATGTGAAAGGCGACATCCGGTTTGCCAGGATGTGAAGAGAGATCAGCAACAACTGTATTTGATACACAAGAGTTTTTCACTGCTTAAAACTGATATACTACAGAAGCAGGGCAACCGTTTTCTCTCATTCATACAAGCAAGAACTACCCCAAGTTCCACAATCCTGACAGAGTGAGCATTTGTGTCACAATCTCTTGCAATCAGAAAGGCATTTTGCTGAAAACCATTACAGCTGTTCGTGAAGCCCTGTAGATATAAAGCGCTGGTTAAGCCACATCTACTAAGCACACTCAGAACCAAGACGTTTCCGGAAAAGACAGGGCCTTTAATGAAGTCAGAAGACACGACAGCTCGTATGTCACCACCTTGGATCTGCAATATGTCTCCAGGGGCCTAGATCTTTTCCGGAACATCAGCTTCGGAGAGAATAAGCCAGATTTCATCCTGCTATGAAACACAGCCTGCCCGAACAGCTACTTTGGGGATGAGGAGGGGCCGCATTTTCTTAATCTATGCCTTAGCCCATACTATAAATACTCCCTTTAAGGAATTAATTTAATATGAGGCCAGGAAAACAAATATCGTTATATCCACTGAGTGAAAACAACCCTCTGTGAAAAAGGTAATTCTAATTGCATATTGCATTATTAGTACATTTCTGCCTGTTTCTCAGATACAAGCACATTCCCTTCCCTTTTCTCCCACATTCCTGTAGATGCAAACTTGTTGTGATCCATCTGAGAACAAACTGAGGGCATGTTGTTAAATACAAGCATTTTACAAAGCACAGCTGAATCTCCCC
Organism: Podarcis liolepis; assembly: GCF_965112155.1. Taxonomy (NCBI): domain Eukaryota; kingdom Metazoa; phylum Chordata; class Lepidosauria; order Squamata; family Lacertidae; genus Podarcis; species Podarcis liolepis. Next base: position 6,267,722 of record NC_139564.1, read on the forward strand.
ACTTTCCATTATGAAAACAGGTATGGCCTCCCAATTTTAGGCTGAATGGCTAAACTGGAATAATTTCCCCTCCTTTACATTTCACCATATAACCAGTAATCCAGTTAAAATAACATTTGCAGCCCACCTGTCCATACGCACTTAGATTATGTGTGGCAGGTCAGCAGGCCTAGAAGCAAAATAAGCCAGCTCTCCAAAGTACAGCAGCTTAACTATTTGCTGCTGGCAAGCAGGCAAGTAACTCAGGCAAGACTGAGATCATTAATGCTGGATTTTGAAGTCGTTTATTTAATTTACTTCTATGCTTCCTTTCCACAGTGAGCTGTGCCCAGGGTTGTGCATTATACTAACTATATTAGCCCATGCATCTGACTACATACCACGAAATTTGTTCTGTCTGAACTTTGAACAATTATAGCTACAACTTGCCATATGACCATCACATATGACCATCACCTATGCTGTAACGGGTAACACACAGCCCAGTGGTAGAACATCTGCCTTGCATGCAGAAGATCTCAGGTTCAATCCCTAGGATCTCCAGTTAGAGCTGCACGAGATCCTGGCCTGAAACCCTGGAGAACTGATGCCAATCCTGAGTCAGAAAGACCAGAGGTCCGACGTATCATAAAGCAGCTTCCTATGTTCTTACCTAGCACAAATAAACCTCTGTGCACATTTATCCCAGCAATCCGTGATATAATGAGAGCATGCTCCAATCCAAAAGGTGGTTTACTCAGCAATCAGTGCCAACTGCTTCATGTGCTACTTTAGCCTCTAAAATTGTGCCAACTGGTTTACTTGTGGAATTTAGATGCGTACACACACCTTACATCTATTCAAACAATAATTATAAAACAATTATGAATATAATTACATAAAATGGAGATACAAGCTGCTGCACCCTAAGGATGTAGGTGTATTTTAGTTTTAGCTAGCTAGGCAAATAAAGTGAACAGGTAGAAAATGAAAGCAATATTTTAGTGAACCAAGTTTAATCATCAGGTTTTAGAAACAGTAATTCAGGTTTTTTCACTATCATACATCACCATAAGAAACCCTTAATTTTGGAGAAAGTCCAAAAGGCAATGTAATCGAATGGTAATATCAGCACAACATTTTTCTACAAGGAAGTTGAGCTGAAGGCTAACATTATGCCTTCTAACAGCAAACTCAGGTGGCCGAGTTCTGGCAAGAGGAAAATTTAAGTTTTGGCTGGGTGAAGCAGGATATGCAAAAGTACAACACCTTCATTAAAAACAACAACAACCCCAAACAAGGCCAATGTGGACTGAGCATGCTCAGTAGCCTCCAAGCCCAAGAATGTTTTGTGTCAGATGGGAGAAACAATCAAAAAGCAAAGCACAAAGGGAAGAGTGGGGAGAAGGCAATGTGAATTGTGATGCTTGAGCCCTTTGCAGTTCATAGCATCATATAGGATAGCATGACTTTCTGAAAGCGCTTCTATTGGTGAGTTATATACAGTGGCGTAGCGTGGGGGGTGCAGGGGGGGCCGGCCGCACCGGGCACAACATCGGGGGGTTAGGCAAATCCACGGGTTAGGGGGCGCAAATCCACGGGTTAGGAGGCGCAAATCCACGGGTTAGGGGGCGCAGATTACTTGCCTTGCCCCAGGTGCTGACAACCCACGCTACGCCACTGGTTATATACCAAACATTTGTTGCAGATTCTGCTTCTACTCACTTTGAATAAAGCATGTACAGAAGCAGGGTGTAAGTGTTACAGTTAGCATCAAAGTTAGCTATCCCAAACCCATTTTTATTTCATTCATGTCCTCATAAACAGTAGTTACTTGAAAAGTCCAGAATAACTCAAAGTTTATTTTGACCCTAAAGCTTCACGGCTTTCCATTCCGCAATTTCACAAAATTCAGAAAGCAGAAGGTCTGCATGGATTGAGAAGTTTCTCTGCTTTTACACACTGGAAGTTTATTTCAAATAATGGTGAATAAGAGGCAAGTGAGTCTAGGAGCTTGAGGCTGTATTGTCCCTTGCCACCATGTTGCAGGAACAATATGCTTGAAAGGCTCCTAGTTTGTTCGTTTTTTTGTTTTTAAGTCATCCAAGCATTCAAAGTAGCACTGCTATTTCCCACTAAAATTATTCTCTTTGCATCCTGGAGCTAAAGCCTTTTAACAGAGTAACAAGTTAACAATGTAACTCATAACAATATCTTGAAACACTGTATTTCACAACCCATTCTGAAAAGCCATTGATCTACAGAGAGGCATTAGTCCATCTATTGTCTCTATACTGAAAGGCAGTGGCCCTTCAGTCAGGAGACTTCCCCACCCCTGTGTATTCATCTTATGACATTTGCATGCCGTCCTACAACATAAAGTTATCTGGGTGCTTTACAATAAACAAGTACAAAAGAAGGCAAAAGATAAAACCATTAAAAATACAGAGACTGGGCCTCAGGTCTTCTGCATGCTTTTGCTCTAGCACTGACCTACAGCTCTTTCCCCACCCAAAAACATATAGATGAAAGCCAAGAGAGATGGGGAAAGTCAACAGGGAAAATGGAAACAGGGAAGGAATAAGACTGTTCTCTTGAAATAAAACGCATCAGGGCAGCCAAACATCATGGATTGGCCTAGCTTTCCTTTCAAGTAGGGTGCAGTCCAAGGGAACCATCTATGCATAATCTTTGTGGAGCTCCATCTCTGAGGCAAATGAAACTACCCTACGGAGTTCAATGGTTTTTCACACACACACTCTACAGGGGATGGAAATAACGATGTGGCCATAAATAGGCTTGAACACAGCACATGCTCAATGCCCCTTGAAGTTAAGGCCCCCCACTACATTTATCGTAATGTATACAGAAAGAGGGTGTGATCTTTTTGCACCTGACATTCAATGCTACAAAGATGCACTGCCAGAAACAGAGGTCTACAATAGGCAGGTCAATAACTATATCTATTCAGTCCAGAATGGGTTTTTATGTTCAGGAGGGACCAAATACTTGGAGAGGTGCTTATTGCACACAGTGTCTATGAGGCTGAAGGTCACCTGCTAATGTGAAGGGACAAGGGCTCAACAGCAGAGCACATTTATTTCATGCACAAGGTCCCAGGACTGATCCCTGGAAATCTCCAGCAAAAAGATCATGTACCATGTTATCTGCTGAAGACCCTGAAAAGCTGGTGGCAATATGAGTAGACCAGGGGTCAGCATACTTTTTCAGCAGGGGGTGGGTCCACTGTTCCTCAGACTTTGGGGGGGACTATATTTTGGGGGGAAATGAACGAATTCCTATGCCCCACAAATAACCCAGAGATGCATTTTAAATAAAAGGACACATCTACTCATGTAAAAACACGCTGATTCACGGACCATCCGCGGGCTGGATTTAGAAGGCAATTGGGCCGGATCCAGCCCCTGGGCCTTAGTTTGCCTATCCATGGAGTAGACAATACTCAAGTAGCCTGTGTTGGTACAATCCTACATTCCAACAAGGAGACAAGAAAGGGCCTGTAAACCTGAAGGGTACTTCTTCAAGCATGTGGAGGAAGAACAGAATAACTAGTCTAATAATGACCTCAGAAAGCGGAACAAAAGCCACAGCAAGGGGCATTTTCTAAACCCAGTTCCACCACTATCACCCAAATGGAGAAGTGTTATGCCAATATATCAACCACAGTGTATTGGGGGGAAGATGACATTGTAGAAGGGGATGAGGAGAGGGACACAGGCATTAAAGACTCTCCTCCATTAAACTCAGCCCTTAAACAGAGATCAATATGCATTTATTGATTCAAGCAAATGGAGACAGAGTGAGGAAGAATAACTGCTGAAGCAAGTAACATGAAGAGGGTATTCTTCTCCTGAAGTGTTCAGAGCATAACATTGTGCATGAAACCAATTAATAAGCTAAACATAATTTCTCATTTATCACATATGGAAAAAATAAGCTGCATAAATAAAAAGCGAGAGGAGCTTAAACCTGTAGCCCTATACACACTTTCCTAGGAGTAAGCACCAGGGAGACTTCCTCCCAAGCAAAGCAAACTCCCAAACCCTATTTCACAATTAAGATAGAAAGAGGGGGAGGAGCATGGGCATCCATCCACAGGAATCTTTTTTCCAGTGGCTGGGTGAGGGGGGGGGGGACACAGAAAGGGGGAGGAGGAGAAAGGGCAGGCCAGCTTTCGACTCTCAAAAAGAGAGGCCTGTATATTGCCTGCCTGTATGTTTTACCTCATATCTCAGCTTCCACAAATGCTAGAAACTGTGAGCTGTACCCAATGCTAGCCACACTCACAACAGACTCACTTGAACTGCATGGGCATAACTTAGGTTCACTAAGTTAGTCATGCTCATGCATTTCAATGGGTCTACTCTAAGTAAAAAGCTAGTTGAATACAACCTTAAAAAAAACACCTGTGGGTTGAACCCAATGCTAGCCGTACTCAGAACAGGCCCATTTGAAATGCATAGGAATGAATAATTTCACTTCACTGTAAGGTTCGCCATGCCCATGCATTTCAGATGGGTCTACTGTATTCTGAGTAAAAAGTTACTAGGATGGAAGTATTATTATTAAAAGAAAGCTGGAAATCTCGTTGGGGTGGGGGCAATTTGGGGATTATAGTTCATTGGAGGGGCAATCTAGGGGGTACAGTAATAGCTCACTGGGGTGAGGGCAAACTGGTACAACACAATAGAGGAGCAATTTGGGGATTATATTTCATGGGGTGGGGGCGATCAGGGAATTATAGCTTATTAGGTGGTGTGGTGGGGGTGACAGCCCGTTTCCCAAAAATGACTGAAGGGGGGGGGGGTTGGCTAATAACCAATCTAACTTTCCTTCAGACACCCACACAAATATATATATATATACAGTGGTACCTCGGGTTAAGTACTTAATTCGTTCCGGAGGTCCGTTCTTAACCTGAAGCACCACTTTAGCTAATGGGGCCTCCTGCTGCCGTCGTGCCGCCGGAGCACAATTTCTGTTCTCACCCTGAAGCAAAGTTCTTAACCTGAAGCTCTATTTCTGGGTTAGCAGAGTCTGTAACCTGAAATGTATGTAACCTGAGGTTTCCCTCTCTCTCTCTCTCTCTCTCTCTCTGTGTGTGTGTACATATACACACACACATAGATAGATATGTATGTATGTATCTACACACACATAGATGTTCGCATCATGGGGCCAAGGGGCCTTTAGCAACCGCCCCCCAAAATATTTGAGGGGGCCAGCCCCTTTCCCCTGGTTGATGGGCACTACCACTCAAATAGTGTGTGTACCCCCTCGTGAAGTGATTATGGGGGGGGGGCTTCCCTGGCCCCGCCCCCCAGTATTTTATCCCAAGTCGGCCCCGAGCACGCCCGCGCGCGCCCTGACTGTGGGCGTGGCCAGCGGGCGTTGGGGGGCGGAGCAGGCGGCGGGATGACTCAGAGGGAGGAAGACTTACGGTTGCCAAGCGACGGAGGCCGTCGGGGGGCGGGGGTGTCGCGGAAGGCACGCGGGGCTGGGGGTGTCGCGCTCTCTCCCTCTCCCCCTCAGAGCCCCGAGGCGGGCAGGCTCCTCCAGTCCCGGCTGCTGCTGCTGCTGCTGCTCCTCCCCTTCCTGAGCGGCGGCTCCCGAGCCTGCCCGCCGCCCTCGCCACCGCGGTGCCGCTCCATGCACGGCGGCGAAGGCGACTAGCCCAGCCTGAGGTAAATTCCCGGCGGCGGAACGGCGGCTTCAGCGGACGGCAATCCTCCGGGTGCCCTCTCTCCTTCTCCCGCGCTCTCCTCTTCCCCTCACGGCCGCGCCAGCTCCTTCCCCGCTCGGCTCCCTCGCCTCGCCCGCTCGCTTTGCCCGCCTTTCCTTCCCTCACAGGAGGCGGAGGAGGCCGCGGCGGCGCCGCCCCCCGCCAAGGCCCGCCCACGGGCCGCCGCTTGGAAGCAGCCCGCCGATTGGGCGGCCGAGAGGACGGCGCTGGTTGGCTGCGGCGCGCCAGGGTGGCTCCTCCCACTTCCCACCTCGGGTTCGGCGGGGGCGGAAGGATTTCCCCCCTGCTCCTCTTCCCGGACTGTTAGTTTGGCCGCTGCAGCTGCTGCCGGGCCACGACGGGGGCTCCTTGTGATTACGATTATTGTCATGATTATTATATTACGGTTAATGTTACGCGCAGCCCCTTTGCAAGAATCGCAGCATTTTATCCATTTTATTCCTTTATTTTTCTGCTCTTGCAGAAGCAGAATTGGGGCTCATTATTCTTACTCTAACGTTATATAAGATATTATTAATACTAAATAAAAGGTAAAGGGATCCCTGACCATTAGGTCCTGTTGTGCCCGACTCTGGGGTTGCAGCGCTCTTCTCGTTTTATTGGCCAAGGGAGCCGGCGTACAGCTTCCGGGTCATGTGGCCAGCATGACTAAGCCGCTTCTGGCGAACCAGAGCAGCGCACGGAAACGCAGTTTACCTTCCCGCCAGAGCGGTACCTATTTATCTACTTGCACTTTGACGTGCTTTCGAACTGCTAGGTTGACAGGAGCAGGGACTGAGCAACGGGAACTCATCCCGTCGCGGGGATTCAAACCACCGACCTTCTGATCGGCAAGTCCTAGGCTCTGTGGTTTAACCCACAGAGCCACCCGCGTCCCTTATTACTAAATAGTATTGTTATTAACACTGATATTATGATCACGCAACCCCTACGTCGGAATCGCAGCATTGCACAAGGCCCACTTTCTTGCTTGCAGAAGCAGCCGAATTGGGCTCATTTTTCTTATTATAGCATTATATAATTATTTAATATGTTGATACTACTAAATGTTATTCATATTATCACACACACCCTTTGTAGGAATCACAGCATTGCGCAAGGCCCACTTCTTTTGGTTTATTTTTCTACTTCAGCAGCAGTACGATGGGGGCTCGTTATTTTTATTATATTATTACTCCATTATTTTAATGAAAGATTTCTTGCTAGTAAGGAAGCTTTAGGTTGCAAGCTATGCAGCCAGATTATTCCTGTTTTACCTAGCTCTCGGACTGTCTAGATTCACTAATTCTGTCATAGTTACAGCTGGAGGCAGCCATGCCTCCGATGTTCCATAAGCAGTCCGGACCATACACAACAGAGCTCCCTCTCTACTAGCCACACAGAGTTCAGGTGACAAACATAAAGGAAACTGTTGCTCCTGGAGAGTGTCGTTTGCAAGCACAACATCCGGCCTGCTTTAGAGTTCCCCAAATGTATCTGGACAGAACTGTGGGCTGTGTGTAATGCTGGCCTCATTCAGCGCATGGACTCTTGCTTGTTAGTCTCTCACCCCTCACCCACCCACTAGGAAATGAATTTCAGCTGCATGACTGCAACCCCCACCCACTAATGAGACATGCCAGAGCAGAATGTACACTCTCTGGAAGCCATCAGTGTTGTAGGACATGCCCTGTGCATGCACGAAACTTTCCTTCATCAATAAGATTCCTTCATCAATATTTTCTGAGAATCCTCCAGAAGAACAATCTCTCAAAGGACCTGGTGATGGCATTTTACCATTGCACTGTGGAGAGTGTATTAACTTATGGTCTGTGTGTGTGGTTTGGGACCTGCTGTCCAGGGTTGTACAGACTGGAGAGAGAATAATTGGGTGCACTCTTCCCACCTTAGATCAAATCTATGCTTCCAGGTGCTATAAGAAAGCTGCAGAGATAGTGCAGGATAGTGCACACCCCGGAAATGATCTCTTTCAGCTTCTGCCTTCTGGAAGAAGGTATAGGGTTACAGTGGTACCTCGCAAGACGAATGCCTCGCAAGACTAAAAACGCGCAAGACGAAAGAGTTTTTCATTTTTTGAGTCGCTACGCAAGACAAATTTCCCTATAGGCTTGCTTTGCAAGACGAAAAACAAAAACGTCTTGCAAGTTTGTTTCCTTTTTCTTAAAACCGTTAATACCCTATGGGAAACCGTGCTTCGCAAGATGAAAAATTCGCAAGACGAAAAAACTCGCAGAACGAATTAATTTTGTCTTGCGAGGCACCACTGTATAAAGGCCAGGACTAGCCGCCTGAGAAACAGTTTCTACGCAAATGCAATTCTGGTTCTAAACGCAGCATAAGAAGTCTCTATAGTATATTGTATTTTAAAATGGGGTTTCAGAGTTTTTAGGGTGGTTTTGAATGTTTTATGTAGTTTTTCAATTTCATTGTTCTGTATGGGACAATGACAATAAAGATATCGTATATCATGCAACAGTCACTGAAGATTATTCAGCTGCCAGGACCTGCTTGGTTCCCATACCATCTGTTCCTGAACCACAGCTGTGTTGACTGGGGCTGATGAGACTTGCATCCCAAAGCTTCTGCTCCTCCCTCTTCATTCCTCGACTGGTCCTGGGAGCCAGTGAAGCAGGAGAGGTGCGGCAGGAGGTGGAGGCCTAGAAGCTCTTGGTTCTACACCAGCCTGACCTCTCTCCTCCTGCACCTGTTCTTCACTCTCCAGTCCTGCAGCTTCTCTTGCCTCTGACTCTTGGCTCTTACAGGTTCCCCCAGATCATTGTTCCCTTCTTCCAAGTCAGTCCCAACCACCTTTCTCCCAGTGCCCCCTCATCAGAATCCACCCACCACTGCTCAGTGTCCACTCAGTCCCTGACACCAGCTCTCAGAAACCTCATGGCCAAAGTAGCTCTGACACCAGTCACATTGGTCTTTGCAAACTTTGCCTCCTCACCCCATCCTCTACTAACATAGGAACAGTGGGGGGCAAAGGGTTAAATCCCCTCTTGCACATCCGCTGGTGCTGATCAAGATTAACACCCACCCACCACAGCTGCTATATGGTTAAAAAAACAACAGAAGAGAACCGCTCACATGATTCTCATCATGCCTAGTTTGGCCACCCGATTTTTTGCCACTCCGCTCTTAGAATCCAGATACAAATCCACATGACACGTCTGTAACCCCGACAGCAGACTCGAGCTCACCCCCAGGAAACCTGCTGATGTTGCTGCGGCATTATCGCCTTGCAACACCATGTGATGACCAGCCACAAAAGCAGAAGTGGCAGCATGTGATAAAGGCAGCCCCGGGGGGTATCTTGCACTGCCAGCACTGTGGCAATTTCGCGAAGGGGAAGGGACTAAAGGTCAGCACTTCGGTGGTTGCCTAAAGCTGTTAGAGGTCATCAGGCGAGCCTTCCCCAAGCTGGTTCCCACCAGAAGTTTTGAACTCCGGCTCACATCTGCCCAAGCGAGCATGGCCAGTGGCCAGGGATGAGGGGAGCGGTTGCATCCCATCTGTGGAATCATGTGACTGATAGTCCACCTGACCTTGGGTTATAAAGCTTATCATTAAAATTTCCTATACTTTTGTTTTTGTCAGGGCGCATTTAAAGCCACAGCCTAAAATCAGTTTTGGAAACTCCAACATTTTGGTAATTTGTTACTATAAATTGTTGCAAAGTTTGGGATTCAAAATGACCCGGTGAAATTTGCACATTTCACCAGTGGTGGCGTAGCGGTCAGAGTGTCAGAACAGGTCCTGGGGGAGCAGGGTTCGAATCCCCACTCAGCAGTGAAGCTCACTGCATGAGCTTGGGCCAGTCACTCACTCTCAAGCTAACCTACCTCACAGAGTTGTTGCGGGGATTAAATGAGGAGAGGGAGAACCATGTAAGCCACCTTGAGCTCCGTGGAGAAAAGGGTGGGAGATAAACGCAAATGCAATGCAGTATATGAAACCAGTTAGTGGAAGTAGTCTGCAAACAGAATAATAGTAGATGGCGCAGAGTGCATCTGGTGTGGAAAATATTTCCATTAAGGTTTTCTCCTCTTTCTTTCTTTCAAAAATAATATGTGGAGCTCAGCATTTTGGCCTAACAATTGCAATGTTATACACCAAAACTCACCACCCTCCTCTGCTATTCAGCCTTTACTGAGGTGCTAATACGGCACTCGGCTGTCTCTCTATTGAAGGTTCTAGGACAAAACATTACTCCCACCTCCACCTGTCTTTGCCCATAAGCAGAAATACTTGTATGCATCATTTTAATCCCATGCAAAGTAGGGGGTGCATTAGTATTTACAATAGTTTATTTTCCAAAATGATGAAGCTGGCCTATGCTCTCATGGTGGAATTGCAACAGAAGCAACACGCTATTGAACAAAGACAGTGCATACAAAAACAGCATACACAGCAGGCTTGCAGACGGTGTGGTATTGCCTCAACGGAAGGTTATTATAATTTCCAACTAAATAAAAGGCAGATAAAATTAACGGAAATGTTAATATTCATACGCTGTGTCCCAAAAAAATATCAGTTGCATCTGTTTGGCCACTATGAGTACAGAATACTGGACTAGATGGGCCTCTGGTCTGATGGGGCAGGACTCTTCTTTTGTTCGTAGTAGTTAGAGGAGTGCATCAGTGTCAAAGTCCCAGAGCTATTAAATGATTAATACATTTCTGGAAGCAGCTTCAGAACTGAGCTTGTGTATATACATATTTATAAAAGTTACCAGTGATGGCTTATGTGGTTTCTGGAAGAGAACTGCATTAAAATAATAATAATAATGCTGTCTCTTTTCTTCTAGTAACTGAGGCATCACCAACACAGAAATTCATTGCCCAAAGGAATCTGAAAACGTTGATACAGAAGATCAGCTTGGACTTTCCAAAAAAACAACAACACACCTTACATGAGTCCAGTGGAATTTATCTGGATGTAAAGATGTGAAAGCCTTCAGGGTGGGGAAAGAGAATTATTATTATTTTTTGAATATTTTTTTAAAAATCTTTTTTTGGAATGAGTTTAATGTTTTTTTAAGATCAGGTTTAACTTCCTCAAAATGTGCAGTATGAAGATTTTTATGCAATACAATCAGGGGCGCGGACTTATAAAAAATATTGGGGGGGGCCCGGGAAAGCTCATGAATAATAAATAAGCTCATGAATATGCAAATAAAGTGCCGCCGCCTCCTCGTGAGCGAATAGGGGAGAGCGTGCTGCTCCTATTAATCAGCTCCGAAGGTGGAGCTTTTGCTCGGGAGGGAGGGCAGGAGGTATGCAGCCCGACCCTGTGCATTTTGGGCTGGGGGAGGGGCGGCGATGGCGCTCTGCTGGAGGGGCGCCGGAGATTTTGGGGGGGGCGGAGCCCCCCCAAACAAATTTTTGAGGGGGCTCGGGCCCCCTCAAGCCCCATGGAGTCGGCGCCTATGAATACAATATACCATTTTCCCCATAGGAATCTGGTTAGCCACTGTGAGAACAGGAGAACAGGCCACTGGCTTGACCAGCACTTTTATGGTGCTTATGTACATAAGAAAAGCAAGCTCAAGCACAAATCATCAAGACAGATATAACTCAAGCACAGTCTATGCAGATTCTGGTTTTCTAGAAAACTCGCAGCTCCTCACTGATGTCTGCGGCGGCTCTGTCTGTCTTGCCCTCCCCAGAAATACCTCCCCTGTCCCAGCCAGATCCAGGAGCAGAACAGGGCAACACATGATGTTCCTGACTGTAACTTTCCCCCACATCTCTCCAGTTTGTGACATCATCCTTACGGCTGCATGAAGATATATTGCATCATATTAATGGGAAAGGTGAATCTGCTACCGTCAAACCAATGATACCACAAAGAACCCAGTCTGTAAAATCAACATGATTTTATGGGGGGGGGGGGACGATGACCCACCTTTTCACTGGATGACATATGAATCCCTCCCATCCTCTGGAATTGAAGTGGAAACCTCTTGGCCCCTTCTGCCACCTAGTGTCAGGACAGAGAATTGCATGAATACATGTAGAATTTATACAGTATATAAAACCCCACCTTTCCTACCAGTGGAGACCCAACATGGCAAACACCGAAGTGATGCAACAGTACAATTAAAGATAGGATTTCAAAACATATATATTTAAAACCTTTAAGAACATGCTAAACAGTCACATACTCTCGGAGGGGATAATTTTGTGGATGCCAGATGCAGCATCTTTCAGCCAAAAACAGAATGAGTGAATAGGAACATTGTTAAATAAAAAACCAAATAGATGTCACTGATGTTCTATCTCTTGTTAGCCAATTTTAATTCATCTTTTTAATGTTACGTTTAATGTTATGTTTTTATATATGTTGGAAGGGTATTATTCTTATGATGGAATAGGACAGCCCTATTTTCATTGGAGAAATGTTGGTGGGTATGTCACCTAAGGCCAGCCAGTGAGTTCATGGCAGAGGTAAGATTTGAGCTGTGCTGCCTGATCACTCTTGTTTTGCTCCTTCCCCTGGGAGCAGAGAAGATAAAAAAACCAGGAAGCCTTGGCTTCCCCTTATGTCTGAACCAGGGACCATGGTTTGTTGCTTCCTGTCAAACACAAGATCAGCAAGGCAGCAACAAACCAGGTTGGCTCGCAGTTGTGGCTTGCACTAAGGGGGCTGTTGATTGGGCAGTGTGCCCAAGCACACTGCTCCTCAGTAAACCAAGATAAACCACACAGCCAGAATTAGCTTTGCACGCAAACGAGCCAATGGCTTAACATGCATTGATTATTTTTTTTAAAAAGGCTCAAAAAACCCTTCCTCTATCTGATCTGCCACATTCTTCCATGAGGAGTTTGCATTTCCCTCAGGTCATCAGAGCAAACTCAGCCACCACTCAAGAACAAACTCTGGATGCATTTCCAAGACAAACTGAACCTCGGACCACAGGCTGGAGGGGAAAAGGTAATTAGTAGCTTGTTTGCAGAGGTAATTAGCAGTTTGCTGAACTGCAGGTCTCTTTGCTAGGATTGCCAGATCGAAATATCAAAAACACAACACTGCAGCAGTACAGCATGTTGTTTTTTTCTGATCTAAAGAGTTCAAAGGGGTCATTGTGTTTCTCAAATAAGGAGCCATCCATTATGTGGAATTATGTAAAATTCTGGAGGAAAGAACAACGTTCCAAAATGTAGGATACCCTTTGACATCCTGAGGGCCCCCAGATGTTCTGGAGCTGTACTCTAAAACATTTGGAGGGCCTCTGGTTGGCAAAAGCTGATATAGGGAGTTTCTTAAAATGCAAAGCATCTTACAGCTGTTTTTCCACTTTTTTGAACATTCTTAGTGGCTCTTCCTCAAAAGCTTGGCCGTCACTGCCACACCAGACAAAAATCCTTGAATTAAAAGTAGACTTTGCTACTGTGCATATGCAAAAATCATCCTCGGGTGACATCTGCTTCCTTCATCAGGTAGCTTGGTGCACTTGCGATTTCTGAGGACTCCCCAGAGCTGAATGAAAAAGAACAGCCCAAGAGAGCACCCAGGCACACACAGCCTTCAGTGGAAACTGGGAAGGCGGCACATTTTTGCAGTGCTTGAAAACAGGTCCTCCCAGAAGAAGACAAAAGCTATGTCTGCTTACTCTGCATCCAGTGAGCTCCCAATGATGGTTTCTGAAGCCACGTGGACACAACAGGAGGCACAATCCATTTCAATCCTTTATATATATATATATATATATATAGAAATACTGTGTTCTGATGCTTTCCCCCACCCCTCAATTTGAAATGTGGAGAGGGGAAAGGACCTTAGTGCATTTTAAGCCAGTAATGCGTACACAGCCAAAGTCCGGAAACCACAGAAGGGCAGTGATAGCTTGATTCACTTTTCCGTTTTCATACTACTATGTTGTTGTTTATACATTTCATTAATTTTACAATCATTTTAACATTTCAAAGTTTGACTTCCTTCCCCCTCTTTCTGCAGTTCCTTAAATTTATTTTTTATATTTTCTGTATATTCCAAATTAACTTAACTTACTCATTTATTCATCTACTTTAAATATATATTCTTATAAAACTGCAAGTTATTACAGTAATCCTGCCAGTGTTCTTTACTGTTTACGGTTTGTTTGTAAATATTCAATAAACCATTTCCATCCTTTTATAAAAAGTTTGTTATCTTGATTTCTTATTATTTCAGTAAGTTTCACCATTTCTGCATATTCCATAAGTTTTTGTATCCATTCTTCCTTTGCTGGGACTTCTGCTTCTTTCCATTTTGGGGCAAGTAACATTCTTGTTGCTGTAGTAGCAAACATAAATAAATTTCTATACAATTTAGGAAGTTCTGTCCCTATAATTCCCAAAAGAAAAGCTTCTGGTTGTTGTTGTTTTTACAAAGATTATTTTGAACATCCTTTTCAATTCATTATATATCATTTCCCAGCAACTTTTATAATTCTACCCAGCTTGGCCTGATTTAGAAATTGAGGAGGAAGAAGATTTATTTATTTTTTTAAGCTAGGTTAGCAAAATCCACTAGTGTGGCCGCCTGCTCTTTTGAGGAGGACAGTCCTCTGTTGGAGAAAGGAAATTGCAAGGAGGTAGAGCTTTGATGCTGCCAACACACAGCCATTTCTAGGGCATCAGACAAAGGGGCCACCCAGTCACAATCTTCCCTTCTATGCTGATACACATTGCATTGCATTTCTAGTCCTGATTTCCAAGTTTACACCAATGCATATAAATTAGCAGCTTTCCGTCACATGCAAATATCTATCCCGTTTTTTTGGGGGGGGGGAGCGAGCGATGCATAAGCAGCCACCCAGCTGCCCTGCTATGGATGGAAAGCGACTCATGCAAACCCGTGCGTCCTTTCCCATGAGCAAATCTGCCCACACTGCGCACAGAGGAACTTCCTTTGCAGGCTGCAGCTCGACCCCCGTGCAGTGCCCGATTTATGTACAGTCAGTGGCGGAGCTTCACGCTCCGGCACTGGGGGCGGGGGGGCGGAGAGCAGGCGGGGTGGGATGTGGCGCGCCGCCTGAGGGGGTGTGGCACGCGTCCTGGGGGTGTGGCACGTGTCCTGGGGACGTGGTGCCCAGCACGGGCAGGGGGGCAGCCGCGATGGCACCACACCGGGATTGCACTGCCAGGAGTAGTGCGCTCCCCCCGCACTCCTCTTCCTCTGCCAGTGTGTACAGTGGTACCTCTAGTTGTGGACGCGATCCATTTTGGGGTGCCGCTCGCATCCCGAAAAGTCCACAACTAGAGCGGCACTTCTGCGCAAGCACAGAGCGCAATAGAGCACTTCTGCGCATGCGTGAAGCACACAGAACACTTCTGCGCATGCGCGCATAATGCTTCTGCACATGCGGCAAAACCCGGAAGTATACACTTCCGGGTTTGCCACGTTTGCAAGTCGAAAAGATGCAACATGAACCTAATGCAACATGAGATATGACTGTATAGGCTAAGTATACTATATAGGCTGTATAGACTGTATTGGCTGAAGCCTAGGTAGAGTCTCTAAATCTAGGAGGCCTCCGCAGCCCGTCTACCCCCCAATGGGCAGTCTCCCCTCACCCAAAATTGCAAACCCAAGACTTCATGCGAGGGCATTTTAATGCCAGTGGGTGCCAATTTGAAACTCTAGGGCCCAACTTGAAAAAATTTTGTGGGGCCCTAGTTCACAGCCAAAGTCTACAGAATCTATAAATCCATGTGCTAGCTCATTTTCCAAGATCAGCAAAGCCCTTCAGAAATCAGGCCTGTTATTGAGTTCTTGCGCAAGTTTGTACAGTTCACTTCCGGATTTTTTAAAGAGAAGTTTTTGATGAGCTTGAGAAACAAGCAAAAGCCACCTTGCCAAATGTTAACTACAAAATAAAGAGACAAAGAGTGTGAGAACAGCAAAGAAATGACAGAAGTTCACCGGATGCCTTAGATACACTTTATTTGAGAGTTAAGTTTAGGATAAAATCCTTTATTCCTATATTAGATGCACTGGAAACCAATTTAAAAAGAAGTACTGTATATAGTGATGTTACACAATCATTTTTTTCCCCATTCTTGCTATTCTGATAGCATCTAAGCAAGAAATTCAGCACGGTGTTGAACTGTTAATGGAAGCATACCTGAAATATTGACCTGAAACTATTGACCTGAAAGTTTTGCACTTTCACCTGTACGTGAGACAAAGCCACAGGCTTACAGCAGAGCACTCTCTGTCTCATACAGACCTTTATCAAATTATATACAAGGAAAAAAATCAGACGGCCTTTCCTAATGTGGAGGCAATTTTGCGGCTATTTCTTAGCTTTATGGTCACTAACTGCTCGGAAGAGAGGAGTTTTTCAAGACTCAAAAGAATTAAAAGTGAATTAAGGGCCACAATGTCTCAAGAGAGGTTGTCCACACTGAGCATTTTGTACATTGAAAGTGACAAACTTAGACAAACAAATTTTGATGAAGTTTTGTGATGTCCTTTAGAGGAGAAATTGTGAATTGCAGAATTTTAAATACCCATCCTCATTCAATTCTGTTTATAACCCTCTTCCTTTTTCTTCTAGTCGTGAGGGTAGGGGATTGGGAGGGGCCTCACAAGTGGAGCAGCCGAGGGTCTCTCTTCATCTAAATCTGGCCCTGACCCTGTGCATGCTTCCTCTTCTTCAGCCCCTTGTTTTCTCCCAAGAAATGTGAGCAGGGGATCGCTTAAATAAATAAATAAAAATTCTGAGTAACGACCCCGTCAGTTTGCATTTCTTAGTACAGAAAATATTGATCTGATGTGTAGAGATCTTCCCAGTCCTAATTAATTCAAGAGGGTTCTGGAAGCTTCTCTGTGTGAAAGAAACAAGCAGAAACTTCATGATGTTTGGGTTATCTCTTCAGAGAAGCTGAGTACAGCGGGCTTAAACAGGTCCTGTTATCTGTCAAGGTCATGCTGACTATACAGTCATACCTTGTGTTGCGTTCCGCTCTTGTTATGGACTTTCAGCTTACGAACGCAGCAAACCTGGAAGTGTTTACTTTCGGGTTCGCTGCCTGCGCATGCGCAGAAGCGATCTGCCGCTTTGCACACACGCAGAAGTGCTCGATCGTGCTGCGCACATGCGCAGAAGAGGTGCTCTAGTTGCAGACCAAAATGGATTAAGTCCGCAACTAGAGGTACCACTGTAATAGGCCAGAAGAAGCCTAGGTTTTGCTTCCTCTTTCAATCTCTCTTCCTTCTGGTGTGGTGTTCTGTACATAGTATGCTTAGTGTTACGGTTTAGACTTGTTATAAGTTATTGCAAGTTTAAGTTAAGTCTGCTGCAACTGGATTTCTTATATATGCCAATCCTGAAAGTATTGACCATGATGCTCATTTGCCTTCAGTAGCAGTAACGCTCTGCTGGATGAAATACAATTGCCTCTGGTCTATTTTCTGGGAATCCTGTAATGTGTTCCAGTTTTTATACGTCGGAGTTCTGCTCTGGATCATACTGAGTAGAATTCCATGACATGACTATGGTGAACAGGACAGGACCGACCGGGCAGGCTGCAAAACTGACTTCAGAGCCAATCGTGCAGCAGTTTCCACAGCTTTTGGTCAAACCCTCCTTTTTGGTCGGGAGAGTGTCTCCAGCTAGCCTTCGGCCAGTGCGTGCTCCCAGGGGCCACCCACGTGGAGGTGTGTCTGTGTTTCTGTCTGTCTGTTTGTTTACCGGTAACTACCCCCACTCAGCTCCGTTCCAAAATCGCGAAATCAGCAACTGCAACCTCAGATATGCAGATGACACAACATTGATGGCAGAAAGTGAGGAGGGATTAAAGAACCTTTTAATGAGGGTGAAAGAGGACAGCGCAAAATATGGTCTGAAGCTCAACATCAAAAAAAGGAAGATCATGGCCACTGGGCCCATCACCTCCTGGCAAATAGAAGGGGAAGAAATGGAGGCAGCGAGAGATTTTACTTTCTTGGGCTCCATGATCACTGCAGATGGTGACAGCAGCCACGAAATTAAAAGACGCCTGCTTCTTGGGAGAAAAGCATTGACAAACCTAGACAGCATCTTAAAAAGCAGAGACATCACCTTGCCAACAAAGGTCCAACAAAGGTCCGTATAGTTAAGGCTATGGTTTTCCCAGTAGTGATGTATGGAAGTGAGAGCTGGACGATAAAGAAGGCTGATCGCCGAAGAATGGATGCTTTTGAATTATGGTGTTGGAGGCGACTCTTGAGAGTGCCATGGACTGCAAGAAGATCAAACCTCTCCATTCTGAAGGAAATCAGCCCTGAGTGCTCACTGGAAGGACAGATCCTGAAGCTGAGGCTCCAATACTTTGGCCACCTCATGAGAAGAGAAGACTCCCTGAAAAAGACCCTGATGTTGGGAAAGATGGAGGGCACAAGGAGAAGGGGACGACAGAGGACGAGATGGTGGGACAGTGTTCTTGAAGCTACGAACATGAGTTTGACCAAACTGCGGGAAGCAGTGGAAGACAGAAGTGCCTGGCGTGCTCTGGTCCAGGGGGTCACGAAGAATCGGACACAACTAAACGACTAAACAACAATATTCCAAACGGATTTGACAAGCAGCGCAGAGCGGAAGCCGAGCGACCAATCGGAGGCGGGCGCGGGGCGGGCGTAGAACGATCCCCGGGAATCTGCGCGCGCCGCCGAGGGCCGGCCTAAGGCAGCTGTTCTTGCTGAGTCGCCTGCTGGTTACTCCCCACCGCCTGCACTTCCTTTCTTCTGAATCCGGATTCTTCCTCTGGAAGCGTGTGGAGACCAGGTAAGAAAAGAGGCGTGCCGAGCCGCCTTCCTCTGCATGCAACTCTTTCCTCGACTTGGAGAGTTTTCGGATTTATTTTGATTTTTTTGGCCCCGCCATATAGAAACTCCCACTTTCCCCTCTTCCGGGCTCACTTTGCCGGGCAGGGCCTAAGACAAGAGAGCGGGGGTTTCCTGCCCCGTCATGCATCGCCACTTTCCGCTGTGGATATGCAGCGCGCTGCGGTGGGGGTGATGCAAGGAGGCTGTTTGCGTTTTTCGTCACCGGGAACTTCCAACGGGGATTTCCAACGGGACGGGGGGCGTGGGAATAGATAAGAGGCCTGTTCGGGCGACCTAGGGGCATTAACCCCTCCCAGGGTCCTGGCTGTCCTCTACTTCACACCTCACCCACCCGCGTTCAACTCAAAGCGTGACTAAGGATGCAACCCGAACCTGGGAGCAAGTGCCGTAGGACTCGGTAGACTTACTTCTGAGCAGACTTACTTCTGAGTAGGTTCATAAGTTTGCGCTGCGCTGGGAAGGTAGCAACGGGGGTGTGCCTTTACCTATCTTGCAAAATGCGGCAGGTGTATATATTGCTTGCAGAGAGATGGGCAGAAAGGGATTCCCGATTGCGCGTGCAGGAAGAAGTTATTCCCAGTATCGTAACTGGGACGTTCTAACCAGAATGCCAGCAAGCACAGGCTCCATCTGGATGTCTCAAAAATTGAAGTCAGTGCATAAGAAAAACCTGATTCTCTCTGTTTGCTTGTACTGTACTTATTTTGGGTCTAACTAACTGTTCTTTTAAAAAAAACCAAAAAAAACCCCAAACTGCTGGGAATTGCATTTCTCTTTTCTTCCACTTCCTGGAGGTGAGGGCAGAATTTGTGAAGCTTTCCGGATGATTTCTTTTCTAGCATTGCAAATAAACTCTTAAATACCCCTGCTCCACCCAGTCTCCGAGTGGTGAGAAGTTCCAGAGGTCCCAGAATTTGCCCCAGGAGTGAAAATCAAAGTTCTTCACTTAGCTTAAGGTTGTTATTTGAACTAGCCAGATGTTTAACTGAGAAGCAAATCACAATCGGTCCATTATTTTTAAAAAGAAGACTTGAGATCCGTCTTGTCCGAAAATGGCGACTAGACATTCCGTTTTGGCGAGTGCAACCTTGGTTTAAGGAGACATTTGGCGCCTAGCTTTTATATCTCAGTTTCTAACACCACTCCCTTTTGGACAGCCCTGCACATCTCCCACTGCAATCCGAAGCCCCTTTGTTAGCTTTGAGCAGCTTCTTTCATAGATAGCTCAGTTGGTGGAGCACGAGACTCTCAATCCCAGAGTTCTAGATTTGAGTCCCGCATTGGACAAAGTGGGGGGTTGGACTAGATGACACCCCGGAAATGATCTCTTTCAGCTTCTGCCTTCTGGAAAGAAGGTACAGGGTTATAAAGACTAAGACTAGCTGCCTGAGAAACAGTTTATATCCAGATGCGATTTTGGTTTTAAACGCAGTGTAAAGTAGTCTCAAAGCAGTATCTCTAAGCAGTTCAAAAGCACGTCAAAGTGCAAGTAGATAAATAGGTACCGCTCCGGCGGGAAGGTAAACGGCGTTTCCGTGCGCTGGTCTGGTTTGCCAGAAGTGGCTTAGTCATGCTGGCCACATGACCCAGAAGCTGTACGCCGGCTCCCTGGGCTAATAATGCGAGATGAGCGCCGCAACCCCAGAGTCGGCCATGACTGGACCTAAGGGTCAGGGGTCCCTTTACCTTTTAAGGTAGTCTCTATGGGAGTATATTGTATTTACTTATAGGGTATCAGAGTTTTTAGGGGGTTAACCAGGCTGGGATGAAGGGACGCGGGTGGCGCTGTGGGTAAAACCTCAGTGCCTAGGACTTGCTGATCGTATGGTCGGCGGTTCGAATCCCCGCGGTGGGGTGCGCTCCCGTCGTTCGGTCCCTGCTCCTGCCTACCTAGCAGTTCGAAAGCACCCCTAAGTGCAAGTAGATAAATAGGTACCGCTTTATAGCAGGAAGGTAAACGGCGTTTCCGTGTGCTGCGCTGGTGCTGGCTCGCCAGCTGCAGCTTCGTCACACTGGCCACGTGACCCGGAAGTGTTTTCGGACGGCGCCGGCTCACGGCCTCTTGAGCGAGATGAGCACGCAACCCTAGAGTCGGACACGACTGGCCCGTATGGGCAGGGGTACCTTTACCTTTACAGGCTGGGATAGCAGGCATGTTGGTTTTTGAATGTCTGATGTAGATTTTTTCAATTTTGTTGTTCTGTATGGGACAGTGACAATAAAGATTATCATATCATTATCATATTGTATTGTGGCCTTTCCCAACTCTACAGTTCTGTCTGTGATTCTCCTGGTTCTAGGTGCTGACTGAACATGGGCTTTGCTGAGGATAAAGTGGCAGAATACATCAGGGCCCACCAGTGCAACTTCCGAAGCGTCCGTGTCCTTCAGATGCTGGACTATCTCAGCTGCCTCACTGAAATAGACAAGGTAACTTCCCCCCTGATTTCCCTGCTCTTGTTGGTGCCAGTGTTTGGATTGGGGAGCTGCCCCTTGAGAGTATGTCCAGGGTAGTGTCTTTAGGCTGTGGGAATGTTGTGGATAACAGGAGAGGATATGTTGATTAAATATATAATAGTAATACCTTTATTGTCAATGTACAGTGGTACCTCGGGTTACAGACACTTCAGGTTACATACGCTTCAGGTTACAGACTCCACTAACCCAGAAATAGTACCTCGGGTTAAGAACTTTGCTTCAGGATGAGAACAGAAATCGTGCTCCGGCGGCACAGTGGAAGCAGGAGGCCCCATTAGCTAAAGTGGTGCTTCAGGTTAAGAATGGACCTCTGGAACAAATTAAGTACTTAACCCAAGGTACCACTGTACAGTACAATGAAATGAACCGAGCCTCCCCTCCTCACAAACACTCAATCTCATTGCACTCTGTGTGCTTGTCGCACAACACACCAACCCTGAAAGTCAGTTGTACTATATTATTTTCTGTTCAGAAACTGGTTTTTAGCTTGTTGGTATGACTGATTATACTTCTATATCCCCTGCCCGAGGGTAGAAGATTAAAGAGGTGCTGGCTGGGGTGTGAATCGTCCCTGAGAATTTTTCTCGCTCTCCTAAGGCATCGATTCCTTGCGAAGTCATCTAGCGAGCTCAGGGGACAGCCCATGATATCATGTGCTATGTTCACCACCCTCTGTAGAGACTTCCTGTCCGTGGCTGTCAAGCCAACGTACCACACTGTGATACAATATGAGAGGACACTTTCTATTGTGGACCAGTAGAAGGAGGTCACCAATTGTTGTTTAACATTGTTCTTTCGCAAGACCCTGAGGAAATGGAGTCTATGTTGGGCCTTCCTAACCACCTGAGTTATATTGTTTTTCCAAGTGAGGTCTTCACTAAGGTAAACTCCCAGGAATTTAAAGGAAGAGACTCTCTCCACACAACCCCCCCGATATACAATGGGGCTAGTTCCCCTCTCTTCCTCTGCAAGTCCAACACCATCTCATTTGTCTTGCTAATATTTAAAGGTAAAGGTACCCCTGCCCGTATGGGCCAGTCGTGTCCGACTCTAGGGTTGCGCGCTCATCTCGCTCAAGAGGCCGGGTGCCGGCGCTGTCCGGAGACACTTCCGGGTCACGTGGCCAGCGTGACGAAGCTGCAGCTGGCGAGCCAGCACCAGCGCCGCACACGGAAATGCCGTTTACCTTCCCGCTATAAGCAGTACCTATTTATCTACTTGCACTTAGGGGTGCTTTCAAACTGCTAGGTGGGCAGGAGCTGGGACCGAATGACGGGAGCTCACCCCGCCGTGGGGATTCGAACCGCCGACCTTACGATCAGCAAGTCCTAGGCACTGAGGTTTTACCCACAGCGCCACCTGCGTCCCTGCTAATATTTAGGTGCAAGTTATTCTCTAGGCACCATGTAGATACTTTTTGAACCTCCCCTCTGTACGCTGATTCATCTCCACCTGTAATTAGACCCATTATGGTAGTATCATCTGCAAACTTAATAATTGCAGTAGATGGATCAGATGAAATACAGCCATATGTATACAACGAGTACAGGTAGGGACTCATCACACATCCCTGTGGGGTGACAGTGCTGAGCTTCAGGGAGGTAGATGTAACAGGCCCAGTCCTCACTGTTTGTGTCTGATCCCCCGGAAAGTCTTTAATCCAGTCACACATGGTAGAAGAAAGGTCTAGTTCCATCAGCTTTTTGATAAGAATGTCTGGAAGGATGGTATTAGAAGCCGAGCTATATCCTTCCTCACTTATGCTAGTGAGCTAGTAGCAGAGCACATTCCCTTTGCACATTGCTGGAAACAAGTTGATTGATTGATTCATTAGAATCATTTGAGTTGAGCAATCCAGTCTGGCTTGTCCAGATTGGATAAAGGTAAAGGTACCCCTGCCCGTACGGGCCAGTCTTGACAGACTCTAGGGTTGTGCGCTCATCTCACTCTAGAGGTCGGGTGCCAGCGCTGTCCGGAGAGACTTCCGGGTCACGTGGCCAGCGTGACGAAGCTGCAGCTGGCGAGCCAGCACCAGCGCCGCACACAGAAACGCCGTTTACCTTCCCGCTAGTAAGCGGTCCCTATTTATCTACTTGCACTTGAGTGCTTTCGAACTGCTAGGTTGGCAGGAGCTGGGACCGAGCAACAGGAGCGCACCCTGCTGCGGGGATTTGAACCGCCGACCATGCGATTGGCAAGTCCTAGGCGCTGAGGTTTTACCCACAGCGCCACCCGTGTCCCCCAGATTGGATAAAGGTAAAGGTAAAGGTACCCCTGCCCGTACGGGCCAGTCTTGACAGACACTGGGGTTGGTGCGCCCATCTCACTCTATAGGCCGGGGGTCAGCGCTGTCCGGAGACACTTCCGGGTCACGTGGCCAGTGTGACATCGCTGCTCTGGCGAGCCAGAGCCGCACACAGAACGCCGTTTACCTTCCCGCTAGAAAGCGGTCCCTATTTATCTACTTGCACCCGAGGGTGCTTTCGAACTGCTAGGTTGGCAGGCGCTGGGACCAAGCAACGGGAGCGCACCCCGCCGCGGGGATTCGAACCGCCGACCTTTCGCTCGGCAAGCCCTAGGCGCTGAGGCTTTTACCCACAGCGCCACCCGCGTCCCTCCAGATTGGATAGTTCCCTCTTAAAAACAATAATGACACGTCAGTCTTCTTTTAAAAGGAATGGTGAAGTTTACTTACATTCGGTTCACAGTATTGTCCTGAAGGCAGCCTTTATCTTGTAGTACTTGTGTAGAGAAAAGAAGTCTGAGCTAGGCCTCAGACTTTCCACCTTGTGGCTTCCATCCTCTGTAAGGTTGAGGCATGTGCTGCTGGCTAAGAACCAGCAGAAGGAAGATGGCAAAAGAGCAGTTGCAAGAGCCAAAGGGCCAGAAGAGCAAGAGAGGGAGATGGTTGCATGACTAGCGCCTTTATAGGGTCTGCTAGGGTCACGCTCATCTACCTGGTCACACACAGGGGAAGGATGCTCCAGAGCAGGTATGACAGGAAGTCTTCCCCGTCTGTGTTCACTGTCGGGGAGGACTTCTAAACACAGTGGAACACAGTGTATGACGAGCTTAAAAAAATGTTTTAAGTAATACTTTATGAAAAATACAGAAGCTTTTAATAATTTTTATTGAATGATTTTATGTTACAAAAAACAATACAGCCATACTACCACTAAATATAATTAAGAAATAAAAATTACATACATCAATATTTAGTTTGTTATTTGTTATTTACCATCTTATTTCCTCCCAAACATTGCATACAGCAACACACATATGTGTAGACACCCACACAAAACGATAATAATGAAATTAAATATTTTTTCCCCTTTTATATTCCAAAATCTTTTCTTCAGCTTGTAAAATGTTTTAAGTATAACTTTATGAAAAATACAGAAGCTTTTCTACTAGGGATAACGGACACAGGTATAGCAAGAGAAGATCAGAAAATATTCCTCTATGCCACAGGAGCGGCAAGGATCCTAATGGCTAAAAACTGGAAAAAAGAAACTGCCAACAAAAAAGAAATGGCAAGATAAACTGTCAGAGTATATTGAACAGAGGCAATTAGAGATTACACTAGACAAGAGTTTCAAAAAGCATGGGGAAAATGTAGAGAATACTTCACAAAACAGTGCCCTAAAATACATACCTGGACTTGCAACCCATGACGGCAACGCTCTGTCTCCACAGCTGGGCACTGGTGGCAGAGAAACTCATGAGTGGTGGAGGTTTCACCCTCCACTTGCGATATGCCACTGGGTGAAGGCGCCATCGTGCTCTAGCCCTCAAACGAGTCCCGCGTGATGTATGGATCCATTACCTTTTCATTCTGTTCAGCTCAGGCTTCCTCTTCAGCAGCACAGACTTGTTTTGAAGCAGTTGCAAAGTCGCTCTGGGTATTGCAAGGTAGCAGGTGTGTCTGTGCTTATGTAGGCACCCAAATTACTTTGCAAACCCGTGGTTAACATTATTACCGTAGCTATTTGACAGTTAATTGTGGGAGGATTTTTCTTAATCGTGGGACAGGCATGTCTAAACCATTCCTGTGGGTTTCTGAGACGTAGCAACGGCCACAACTTGGACGGCTTTCAAAGAGGCTTAGACAGATTCATGGAGGAGGAAGCTAGCAATAGCGACTGTGTCGGAAGCAATTTGCCTCCTGGATACCACTTGCTGTCGCCCTCGGCTCTGACATTTGGGCTTTCCAAAGGCATCTGGTTGGCCACTGTGAGAACAGGATACTGGGCTGTATGGGCCTTTGGCCAGATCCAGAATGGCACTTCTCACATGCATCCATCCAACTCCACGTTGAGAGCTCTGGTCTGGAGATGCTGGCTGCAGGCTGGGGACTTGCTAGCATATTTGGAATATGCCATGGGAATCCCAATTTTAAACCTTCCCAGGGCTTCGGTGATGCTGTTCTGTCTCTCTTTCTCCCCCCACCCCCTTGTTCCTGAGCTTTGCATTTTCATGTCCCCCATTTCTGCAGCAAGAAATTAAAAGTGAATGCTTAATGCGAGGGAACGACCTGACTGTGTGGGAGCTGTTTCAGCACCTCCGGATCAGGAGGGGCTGGGTGACGCTCTTCATCAACGCTCTCGAGGACCAGAACCAAAGCGAGCTGGCAAATGAAATCAGAGAAGTTTACGACCGTTGGCGGCTCCGTAAGTTGCCCTTCCGCCTTTTGCATTTAATTTATTAATTATTATTATTATTATTTTGCTTCTTAAGAGCAATAATGGAGATCGTCAGCTTTGCAAAAGGGCAGTATATAATCCAAATGAATGAATGTGTAAATTGGTGGTCTTCTTTTTCGGGGGCAAAAAAATTGCAGTTGTTTTGATTTAGAGTCTAGACCAGTGTTTCCCAACCTTTTTTGGGCAAAGGCACACTTGTTTCATGAAAAAAATCTCGAGGCACACCACCATGCCAGATGGGGAAAGGTCACTTTTTACTTATGTAAAAAAATAAAATAAAAAAATAGTAACAGCATAGAAGGTAATGGTTAGGCTAGCATCCCTCTTCCAAATATGCTAGGTTTTTATTTGCAGGGACTGTTCTACATGGGAAAGCATTCAGCACTGTCATTCTCCCATCTGCCATCTGAATTGGTACTATTCTGGGTCAACTTACTCTGCTGCATGTGTAGATGAAAATGGCACCAAGTGTGGGGGAGGGGGCAGAACAGGTTTCAGATACAGGATATTAAGCATACACGTACTTCAGATTGAACTGGTTGCTTGCTTTGCAAGTTTTCATTTCCCAAATGACTGCCTTGGCAAGCGCAATACCTACCAGGCTCAACGCCGGTCTCGCGCTGCCGCTTCCCGCTCTCTCAAGGACCCGGGAGGAGGAAGGCGTGAAGGGAATCCCTAGTAGGCCGGCCGAAGCGAGCGGCGATGGGATGTGGGAGGGAGCTCGCTCGCCGCCCCGCGTGTGCCTATGTGGGGCACGTTACAGCCCCGTGACGTCAGCGCCACGCAGGCAGCCAGGCAGGCAGACGGCGAGAGCCCCGCGCTGGGCGGCCTCTCCTCGCCGCCCCGCCTCTCGCCGCCCGACTCACCTGCCTCCCTCCCACGGCACACCAGGCAACGTCTCGCGGCACACTAGTGTGCCGCGGAACACCGGTTGGGAAACACTGGTCTAGACCATAGAACCCCGTGTAATAATAGACCACTTATCCTTTTCCTCTTGGATTGTTTTATTATTGACTCTGTAAATCACATAGCTGTACCCTATACAGTGGTACTTCGGGTTACAGACGCTTCAGGTTACAGACGCTTCAGGTTACAGACGCTTCAGGTTACAGACTCCGCTAACCCAGAAATAGTACCTCGGGTTAAGAACTTTGCTTCAGGATGAGAACAGAAATCGTGTGGCGGCAGCGGGAGGCCCCATTAGCTAAAGTGGTACCTCAGGTTAAGAATGGACCTCCGGAACGAATTAAGTTCTTAACCTGAGGTACCCCTGAGAGCCAGTGTGGTGTAGTGGTTAAGAGCGGTAGTCTCGTAATCTGGTGAACCAGGTTCGCGTCTCCGCTCCTCCACATGCAGCTGCTGGGTGACCTTGGGCTAGTCACACTTCTCTGAAGTCTCTCAGCCCCACTCACCTCACAGAGTGTTTGTTGTGGGGGAGGAAGGGAAAGGAGAATGTTAGCCGCTTTGAGACTCCTGAAGGGGAATGAAAGGCGGGATATCAAATCCAAACTCTCCTCCTCCTCCTCCTCCTCCTCCTTCTTCTTCTTCACTGTAATTCCTTACTGGCAACTGTGACAACTTTTCTCTTCTTTCTTTCTTTCTTTCTATTTTATTTTTAAATCCTGTTTGCTATTAAAATTCAGTAATCGCTATTTGGAAATAAAGGAAAAAGAAATTAACCTCTGTGCTGCTGGTGTGTCTTCCTCCTCCAGCCCCTCGAAGGAATGTGCCGGCAGTTGCTGCCTCACCAGCTGTGGTGAATAGCTCCCAGGTGCCAGCCGTGAAGCCCAGCCCACCCTCTTCTGACGTGCCCCTGCCAGTCTGTAGTGGAGTCCAGCCCCCGTTGCCCACAGGCGTCTCAGACCCATCCTACTTCGCCACTAATGCAGCCTCTGAAGACATGCCTGATTACAGCACTCCTATTCAAGAAACTGAACGTCTCCCTCGGAGCCCTGAGGTAAAGCCTAAGATTGCTTTCTCTTCCCTTGCCTTTCATAGAAGAAGAAGAGGAGGAGGAGTTTGGATTTGATATCCCGCCTTTCACTCCCTTTAAGAAGTCTCAAAGCGGCTAACATTCTCCTTTCCCTTCCTCCCCCACAACAAACACTCTGTGAGGTGAGTGGGGCTGAGAGACTTCAGAGAAGTGTGACTGGCCCAAGGTCACCCAGCAGCTGCATGTGGAGGAGCGGAGACGCGAACCCGGTTCCCCAGATTACGAGACTACCGCTCTTAACCACTACACGAACTCCTGGACCACCGCCTTGCCGACGTGGGGATCCAGGGCACAGTCCTTCAATGGCTGCGCTCGTTTCTCTCTGATCGGGGACAGAGGGTGGCGCTTGGGGGGGGAATTGTCATCGCGTCACTCCTTGGTGTGTGGAGTGCCTCAGGGTGCGATTCTCTCCCCGATGCTTTTTAACATCTTTATGCGCCCCCTCGCCCAGCTTGTCCGGAGTTTTGGGCTGGGTTGCCATCAGTATGCTGATGACACCCAACTCTATCTGTTGATGGATGGCCATCC
Source organism: Podarcis liolepis (assembly GCF_965112155.1). Taxonomy (NCBI): domain Eukaryota; kingdom Metazoa; phylum Chordata; class Lepidosauria; order Squamata; family Lacertidae; genus Podarcis; species Podarcis liolepis. Next base: position 6,295,986 of record NC_139564.1, read on the forward strand.
TAACTCGGCCCCAGACACACTGACCAGATGTCTGGAAGCTGTGGCTGGATGGTTACGTGGGAGCCGGTTGAAGTTAAATCCTTCGAAGACAGAGGTCCTCTGGCTGGGGCGGGACGATATGGGATCGAGGGGGCAACTCCCATCTCTTGCGGGGGTGCAATTAGTGCCAGCACCGTCCGTTAAGAGTTTGGGTGTAATCTTCGATACCTCCCTTTCTATGGAGGCGCAGATTACAGCTATAACAAAGGCGGCATTTTTCCATCTCCGCCAAGCTAAGCAGTTGGCCCCTTATCTCTCTCGCCCTGACCTAGCCACTGTGATCCATGCGACGGTCACCTCCAGACTGGATTATTGTAACTCGCTTTACGTGGGGCTGCCCTTGAGACTGACCCAGAAACTCCAGCGGGTGCAGAATGCCGCAGCGAGACTCCTTACGGGGTCTTCGCTGCGGGATCACATTCATCCGGTGCTATACCAGCTGCACTGGCTCCCGGTGGAGTACAGGATCAGGTTTAAGGTGCTGGTTTTAACCTTTAAAGCCCTATACGGCCTAGGACCCTCGTACCTACGGGACCGCCTCTCCTGGTATGCCCCACAGAGAAACCTACGGTCTACAAATAATAACACCCTCAAGGTCCCAGGCCTCAGAGAGGTTAGGCTGGCCTCAACTAGAGCCAGGGCCTTCTCGGCTGCAGCTCCAACCTGGTGGAATGCTCTGTCACAAGAGACTAGGGCCCTGCGGGATCTGACATCTTTCCGCAGGGCCTGCAAGACAGAGTTGTTCCGCCAAGCTTTTGGTCAGGGCGCAGCCTGACTCCCTCCTCCGGCAACCTGCACAGAATTTTGTTTAATCGGTTGCCATCAATTTGATTTTAACTAATTTTTATAATGAAATATTTTTAGAATGTGTTATTATTTGATTGTTATTTGACTGTTGTTAGCCGCCCTGAGCCCGGCTCGGCTGGGGAGGGCGGGATATAAATAAAATTTATTATTATTATTATTATTACACCACACTGGCTCATAGAATCCTAGAGTTGGAAGGGACCCAAAGGTCCTCTAGTCCAACCCCCTCCAGTGCAGAAATCTCAACTATAGCATCCCTGGAAAATGGCCATCCAACCTCTGCTCAAAAACCTCCAAGGAAGGAGAGTCTACCACCACTGTCTTCCCCACCCCATAAATTTTTATTATTTTCTTTACATATTCTTTCTTATCATACTTTAAACAACATACACCATATTTTTTGCTCTATAAGACGCACCAGACCATAAGACGCACCTAGTTTCTGGAGGAGGAAAACAAGGGAAAAAAAATATTCTGAATCTCAGAAGCCAGAACAGCAAGAGGGAGCGCTGCATAGCAATCCCTCTTGCTGTTCTGGCTTCTGGGATAGCTGTGCAGTCTGCATTCGCTCCATAAGACGCACACACATTTCCCCTTCCTTTTAGGAAGGAAAAGTGCGCCTTATAGAGCGAAAAATACGGTACATCTTTTTGCTCTGCCAAGCTTGTGACTTCAGATGGTATCCTTTATTTAACCCACGTGCTTATTTTATCTTCTCACATCTTATCTACACTGTAGGAGTTACTTCAGCCCAGCTAGTGTTTTTAAGTTTTTACAACTGTCCTTTAAAGCAGTGTTTCCCAACCACTGTTCCGCGGCACACTAGTGTGCCGCGAGATGTTGCCTGGTGTGCCGTGGGGAAAATTCGAAAGATTTTTTTGTGTGTGTAAAAGTCAAATTAGGTCCTAATCTATCCCTCGAGCGCCTCTTGTCCGTTATTGTGACGCATGAAGCGTGTTCCCGCCCACTCCCCGCCCTCCCTTGCGTCTCTCTCTCTGTGGCGCTCTCCGCCGCTTCCTGCTGGGCATGCGCAGCTCGCCTCGCGCTTCCATTCCGGCCCCTCCTTCCCCCGGCTACCCCGCCGCTCCGTTCCTTTCTCTTTCTTGCGTGTCAGAGAGCGGCGGCGCGAGCGCGGCGGTTCCCTCAGGGCTGACGGAGGGCTCGAGGAGGAGGCAGGACGTGGAGGTGGAGAAAGCGGAGGTGGCCACCCCCCACCTCTGGCTCGAGGCTCGCGTAGAAAGCTGAGGGGGAGAGATAGATAGAGGTGGGCGGCGGCGGCGGCGGCGACCAACCGCCAAAGTAGTTGTAGCGGTGGCGACGGCAAGCAGGGACTCCCGCTCTCTCTCCGTCATGTCTCTCTCTCTCTCTCCCGGGCCCGTCCGTTGAGTCTCCCGCGCGCCTCGGCTACAACATGAGCATCGAGATCCCGCCGGGTCTGACTGAGCTGCTGCAGGGCTACATGGTGGAGGTGCTGCGGCACCGGCCGCCGGACCTGCTGGCCTTCGCCGCCGAGTACTTCGCCAAGACGCGCTCTCATTCCTGCCTCACTTTGCTGCCTCCTCCCCCCCCACCCCCAAAGCTTGGAGGTTCCACGGCGCCGACCCGCAGGTTTGACCCCCTTCTCACACCTGTTCGCGCTCCTTGCACGGAATGGGGCGGATGGAGAGGAACGGGGCTCGCCGCTGCCTCCGCTCGCCCTCCCCCCCTCCGCCGGCGGTCCCGCGATTCTTGGCTTTCTGGCGGTTGGCACAGAAAGAAGGCAAGGGGGAGGGGAAAAAATTGAATCTTACACTTTCGTGCGTCCCTCCCGGCGTGACGCTGCGCGCTGACGTCACGGGGCTGTAATGGTGGTGTGCCTCAAGATTTTTTTCATGAAACAAGTGTGCCTTTGCCCAAAAAAGGTTGGGAAACACTGCTTTAAAGGTAAAGGTAAAGGGACCCCTGACCATTAGGTCCAGTCATGACCAACTCTGGGGTTGTGGCGCTCATCTTGCTTTATTGGCCGAGGGAGCCGGCGTACAGCTTCCGGGTTATGTGGCCAGCATGACTAAGTCGCTTCTGGCGAACCAGAGCGGCGCATGGAAACGCCGTTTACCTTCCTGCCAGAGTAGTACCTATTTATCTACTTGCACTTTGACGTGCTTTCAAACTGCTAGGTTGGCAGGAGCTGGGACCGAGCAACGGGAGCTCACCCTGTTGCAGGGGTTCGAACCGCTGACCATCTGATCGGCAAGTCCTGGGCTCTGTGGTTTAACCCACTCCGGCGGGAAGGTAAACGGCATTTCTGTGCGCTGCTCTGGTTCACCAGAAGCGCCTTACTCATGCTGGCCACATGACTCGGAAGCTGTACGGGATGAAGTCTCCACAGGGGAGCAGGGAGCCTTCATCGCGCTGCCCTGCGGAGACGTCATACAGCTATCCCTGGCTTTTGCGGGAGGTGGGGGCTTCCCACGCGCGTGGCTCTGTCCCTTCCCCCACCTCCCAGAAAAGCCCCCAGGAGCCGCGCTCCCTTTAAAGAGTGCGCGGCTCTTGCCGGAGGAAAGCCAGTAGGCTTGCTTTCACTGAAGCCAGGAGGGATCGGTGCGCACCGATCCCGCTTGCTCTCCTGGCTTCAGGGGTTGCCCCTCAAAGCCTCGTGAGCGAAGATGGAGGAGCGCTCCCTCTTCGCTCAGGATGCTTTGCGTTCCTTTCTTATTTCTTGTTTTCCTCCCCTAAAAACTAGGTGCGTCCAATCGTCCGGTGCGTCTAATAGAGCGAAAAATATGGTAGCTTTTGTGTTACTGCTGTTTTGCTGGACACTAAGGGAAGGAGACATGTTTTATTCTTTGTTCCTGAACTATGCCATATAAACGCTTGTAAATACACTTACACACATCTCTGTCCGCCACTTCCGTTGTGGAGATTTATCCACGTGCTCGGTAGCTTCAGAAGGCTACTGAGGCTCAAGTCGCTGATTGATTGATGCTGTACTGGAGATCATCCGGCTGCTGGGGGCCTGCCAAATGTCCCCATCTCCCCGGCAGTATCCCAACCCATTGCGAGGGGCCGGGCTAGAAGACCTTTGGGGTTCCCTTCTAACTGTACAATTCCATGAGTCTATGATTTGTTCTTTTCAGACCAGAGGCAATGTTGTAGCTGCTCCTGCTGAGGATGCCCAGGCCATTCCGAGCCGAGGCTGCCTTGGAGAGACGCCTGGGGAGGTTTTGCCAAGCAACACGCCAGCATCCTCAAGGCCCGACGCAGGTCCTTCGGTGCAGAAGTGGGACGGCCGCCAGCCCCGCCCTGTTTGCGTGAAGAACGGCTATTTTGGGAACAGGAACCACCCCATCGACAGTGCCGTTTTGCCGGGGCTGGCTGCCCCTCCTGATCCCGGAACGCCTGGGAACCAGCCAGTGGAAGATTACTACTCCTCTCCCGACAGCAGCTCCCCGCTGGCTTCGAGCGGTCAAGACAAGGCATCCCTGCGGGAGCAGAAGATCCAGGCCTTGCGGGGCTATCACAACGAGGATGTGCTGGACGGTCCAGAGGATGTAGGCAGCCCTCTCCTCCTGCAAAGGCAGTTCGACGCAGAGCAGGGAGTAGGCCTGGGGCGCCAGGAGAAAGGAGATGGACGCGCCCCCTCTGCCCCAGTGGGGTTTGGAGCGAGCCCAACAGACTGCCTGCCTGGAAATGGCCCGGGAAGAGGTAAGGACGTGGCCCGGTTTTGTTGGTTATTTTGCAGATCAGTTGCGCTGCAGAAAGCATGCTGGGGAGACCACACATTCAAGGAACGCAAAATAACTTTTGCTAGATTTCAGTAACAAAAGCAAAAACTCCTTTTACACTAAATTACAATACATCAATAAGCGTGACCCGTCCGCCAGGGTACTGAGAGAGCTACATGCTGCTCTTTATATACTATACCCACGTGCTTAATTAACATAACTTAACCGCACCTGCTATACTGCTTCACAGCTGTAAAACTAGGTCATGTTATTTGCTCTGGTCTTTAAAGACATCCATATCTTGTGAAACAATAATGAAACCTAAAATTTAAAGAAACCATTAAACAGGTTTGTGTCCCTTGCAGCAATAATAATAATAAATATAATAAATTAAATAAATAAATAATTTATGCCCCACCCATCTGGCTGGGTTTCCCCAGCCACTGTGGGCAGCTTCCAACCAAATATTAAAAATACATTAAAACATCAGTCATTAAAAACTTCCCTAAACAGGGCTGCCTTCAGATGTCTGCTAAATGTCAGATAGTTGTTTATCGCTTTGACATCTGATGGGAGGGCGTTCCACAGGGCGGGTGCCACTACCGAGAAGGCCCTCTGCCTGGTTCCCTGTAACTTGGCTTCTCCCAGGGAGGGAACTGCCAGAAGCCCTTGGCGTTGGACCTCAGTGTTGGGGCTAGACGATGGGGGTGAACCACAGTGCCACCCGCGTCCCACTATTTAAGGACAATTTCCACGGCCTCCTTTTTTGCATGGTTTCCTTTCTGTTCTTTTCCCTAGTTGTTGGGTGGGGTCGGGGGACAGGACACACCAGTGTTTTAAAGTCCTGAAGCTCTGCTGTCTTGACTGTTCGAAACCACCTCGTTCAGCATCAATTCTAGGATTTCAGCCACACACACAGTCCTGTCTTCCCAACCATGAGGACTATAATCATAAACTATAAACCATGAGGCTACTTGCTCTTCCTATGCATATAAAACATAGCATGTGCACATGGTGTATTGGATTTCAATCAAATCGATTTAAATCACGATTTAAACCACTAGTCGGTAAGACTTGATTTAGATCACTAGGCAGTGAGATTTGATTTACATCATTATTTTTTTACAGAAAGACTCTTCTTGCTGGTATAATCTTAATATTTACAACCAGATGAAGGTTTCATTTTTGGAATAATAAATTTTCAGAGTAGTTTTTATAGTTAAATCAAAAATTACTGATTTGGTTATACTATTAGAAATACATAGACTGATAATTATGAAATTATAGTGAGGTTTCATAAGTTAACTGTTTATATTTGGACAACTTTTCTGCTGTACTTTATTGGAAGGAGAAAAATAATCATTTCCTTAATAACAATTTAAACAATTCATTTAACTAAAACAATAGCATTATAGCATATGTATTCATTAACTGACTTGGTTAAACGGTGGTTTTTGTTTGTTTTAAACAGACTGAGTTTTAGCACACATGAAAAACTTAAAACAAATCCTTATTATACTGTAATTTAAATAGAAAACTATCTGTAGAAAAGATTTTTCCTCCCAAAGCATTTTATTTTAAAAATCCAATTTAAACCCCAAAAATCTGATTTTTTTATTTTTAAAAAATCATTGGTTTTTATCCACCCTGATGGGCACCATCCTATGTGCTGATGAATAATTTCATGCGTTTTTCCCATGCAGCTCCCCGCATTCCTGTGAAGGCTGCTGCCGCCCTCCCCTCAAAGGCAGATATTCTTGACAGCCCTTCCTCTGGCAGCTCCCAGCTCCTCAGTAGTCCTTCAAACAGAGGACAGACTCACTCCACGCCCAGCACTACACCTTTAGGGCAGAGTCGACCTCCGCCTTCCGACTTTGACAGTTCCTCCTCCACCAAAGTGATCCCACCTAACTCGCCTCCCTGGCATTCGGCTGCTCCAAGCGACGCGTCTAAAACTCCCATTCATGGTGAGGGTTTGACTGACACAGCCGCCTACGAGGTGGCGCCAGAGCAGGTAAGCTGGTCCACGCTTCTGGGGGTGCGGAGCTTGTGGCGGCGTTGCAGTTGGTCACGGGGAACGAAAAGGGAAAGGCCGGGGAAATTGGGAAACGAGGAGCCCATCGCCCCATTTGAGCACTTAGCCTGCTCTGACCGACAACAGCTCACCTGTCAACAACCTGTCCCCGTCACTGGGCACCTGATCCCCTAGGGAAGGCCAAGCAGACCTCAGGGGCCTAGGGAGCCACCAGAAGTACCCCATGTGCTGGTCCCGGGGGGTTACTGTGCGGCGTGGTCTGAGGCAGAAGCGGGGTCCATGGTAGGGAGTTGGGTGAGGTCAGGAACTCTGGCAGAAAGCAGGACAGGGTGCCGGCCGGAACAGGTAACCAACGATGTTGCTCCTGCAACCTGGGGCTGGGCTGACTCCTCTGAGGCCTAGGGCGGTCCCGGCCCACAGGTGACTCGCCTCCCCCGGCCTGGAGGCGAGCACTCCTCCTCCGGAAACCTAGTTCCCTCCGCCTCTCTTCCCTGAGCCTCTGCAGCTCAGGAGAGGCTGGAAGGTTACTGGATCCAGAGGCAACCTCACCTTCCCCTGACAGGGCTGGGAGAGGAGCACCTGCAGCCAATGGGTCCTTAATCACCTCCGGAGCCAGAGTGGATTCATCTGATGTCTGCTCCTGAGGGTCCGGCACAGGTGAGGGCCCTTCGGATTCAAGCCCCTGCCCTGGCTCAGCCGGCCCTGGAGGCGGGGACTCCTGTGCAGGCTGGGACTCTTCCGGTTCAGCCTCTGAATCAGACTCCCAGGCCATCACACCCCATCAGAGGATCTCGGTGGTGTAGGTCAGGGGTCAGCAACCTTTTTCAGCAGGGGGCCGGTCCACCATCACTCAGACCAAGTGGCGGGCCAGACTATATTTTGAAAAAAATTAATAAAAATGAACGGAATCCTATGCCCCACAAATAACCCAGAGATGGGTTTTAAACAAAAGGACACATTCTACAAAATGACACATTCTACTCATGTGAAAACACGCTGATTCCCGGACCGTCCATGAGCCGGATTGAGAAGGCGATTGGGCCGGATCCGGCCCCCGGGCCTTAGGTTGCCTACCCCTGGTGTAGGTGGAGCATAAGGAATCGGACAGTCCTGAAGCACTTTGGGGCCCGGGTTGCTTGTGAATTCGTGAATTCGCCTTGAACCTGGCCCACTAGCAAATTTGCGACCAGTACAGCTCTCCTAGCAGCAGAGTAACATGTTGACAGTAATCTGCTCCCGCAAGCCGTTTGGCCCCTGCGTTCTGCACTAGTGGCAGCTTAAAAAAATACCTGGAGGGCATCCCGTTGGCTCCCCCTGCTCTAGAGGCCCTGCTATCTCAGATGCTTCCACCGAGTAATAATAATAATAATGATAATAATGATAATAATTTATACTCTGCCCATCTGGCTGGGCTTCCCCAGCCACTCTGGGCGGCTTCCAACAAAATATTAAAATACCATAATGCATCAAACATTAAAAGCTTCCCTAAACAGGGCTGCCTTCAGATGTTTTCTAAAAGTCTGGTAGTTGTTGTTCTCTAATAATAATAAGCCAGGGATTGCACATTATTATTATTGTTACAGTGGTACCTCGGGTTACAGATGCTTCAAGTTACAGATGCTTCAGGTTACAGACTCTGCTAACCCAGAAATAATACCTCGGGTTAAGAACTTTGCTTCAGGATGAGAACAGAAATCGCGCAGTGGCAGCAGCAGGAGGCCCCATTAGCTAAAGTGGTACCTCAGGTTAAGAACAGTTTCAGGTTAAGAACGGACCTCTGGAATGAATTAAGTTCTTAACCCGAGGTACCACTGTATTATTATTAATCTGACTGGACTGTCCCAGCCACGTGCTGCAAATCCCGTGCTCTGCATCTGAATGCATGGAATCAGAGAGTTCCAAGGGACCTGGGCCGGGGCCCTCTACTCCAAACCCCTGCAATGCAGGAATTATGGAATCCCAAAACTCTTGTGGGATAAGTACTGAAGGGTGAATTGTTGGGGGGGTGGGACGGAGGGAGGAAGGCAGGCAAAGAAGTGTGTAGGTGGGTTTTTCTTACCTATTGTCTTGTCTCCTGCAGGTGATCCAGCCTTCTGCTGTGAGTGGAGATTCAAGGCCGAGTACGAACAAAGTCTTTCACCGTCCCAGAGATCACGGTGTCTTCTCTACCAATCACGACGACGACGACGAACCCTGCAAACCGGGCGTTCTGCATTCAGTACAGAGTGTAAACACAGTGGGGTCGCCTGATTGGCAGCTGAGTGAAAAAGAGACAAATCCTGCATATTCAGGGAGGTCGGATAGGCTTCGCCTCAGCAATTTCTCTGAGGGCAGCGACCCTTTGATGATCAGCAATCCCAGCTCGTCCGAAGAGAGATGCTCTGGTCCAGCCGATGTTGCTGTTCCAAGCAGGGGTGAAGCCCGCGTCGCTTCCCGTCAGCTTTCACGCGGCAACCACCAGGACGGCGATGGTTCTATCCGAACCTTCACCTTCAAAATGGAGGAGAGCCCTAGTGTGGATCTCGAAGGAGCCCCTGGTTTGCCGGGCAGCCCTGGCGAACGATCCCCGGGTGCCTCGCCCGGCTCAGACGACAGGCAGCGGCCGGTCAAAAGCGCCAGGCCCCGCTCCGAAAGTGCGAGGGATTCCCTCCCCAGTGAGAGAGGCGATGCACCATTGACTTCACGCAGTTATACGTGGCTCCTTGCAGGGTGTGCCGTGGTGGTGGCAGTGGTGGCTTTTGCACTTTACAAGAAGAAATAGGAATCTGGGGAGGGAGGCGAGGAAAGAAGGGAGAGTTCCTGGCCCTCCAAATAGATTGATTCGTTCCCGGGGAAAGCGTTAAGATCGTCATCCCTCCTCACCCAGTGCCTCTATATCAAGAGTTGACTCCTAGGCCAAATACGACCCCCAGGACCTCTTTATGTGACCCATAAAGACTGTTGACCCTCTTCTGCACCCTCGTTGAATGCTCTTTCATGTCTGGAATGTCTCCTTGATCTGGTATAATAATGCCTTTGGATGGAGAATCGATGGGGGAAGGTCTGTGTGTGAATAAATATCTCCACCTTGCAAGTGGCTCTGTTACCTACTGTACAAAAGCAATAGACAGAGCAACAGGTGTGACCCAATTTTGGGGATGGTTCTGCCCCCGACAGGTAGCCCCTCCCCTTGCATTCTATGCAAACACACTCCCACGCAGAGTTTTGCTTCTGTTTGAATCCACTTCCTCCACGGGCGTCGCGCGATGCTCACGGCAATTATTTGCCGTTCACCAGTTGCCTTCCTGCACGCTTCCTCTGCTCTGCCCTGGCATACCTCTTAAGAGAATAGGGCTTCTCTTGATGGAGCACATGTAACCTACTCCCAGTGGTGGCCCCTGATATGGGTGGCTTTACAAGAGTAGTTGGGTGGCGCTGTGGGTTAAACCACAGAGCCTAGGACTTGCCGATCAGAAGGTCAGCGGTTCGTATCCCCGCGACGGGGTGAGCTCCCGTTGCTCGGTCCCTACTCCTGCCAACCTAGCAATTCGAAAGCACGTCAAAGTGCAAGTAGATAAATAGGTACCACTCTGGCGGGAAGGTAAACGGCGTTTCTGTGCACTGCTCTGGTTCGCCAAAAGTGGCTTAGTAATGCTGGCCACATGACCCGGAAGCTGTACGCCGGCTCCCTCGGCCAATAAAGCGAGATGAGAGCCACAACCCCAGAGTCGGCCACGACTGGACCTAATGGTCAGGGGTCCCTTTACCCCTTACCTTACAAGAGTAGTTGGCAAATTCATGAAGGGGGAGAGGGCCATTGATGGCCACTAGCCAGGGTTGGTATGCTCTGACTCTGCAGAGCAGCAAGCGAAATCATTAAGAAGCAAGGCAGCCATAATGCATTTTTTATCTTGCAATATTAATGTACCGCTTGATTAAAAAATCCTCTGAAGTAGGACTGGGCGATGCATCGATAATATCATCCAAACCTGGTTTCAAGTCCATACCACGCTATTGGTTTCATTTTTTAAAAAATCATTTTTATTGATTTTCCAATAAAAACAACCCATCAACATATCCGCATCATAATCCAATTAAAAACAAGAAACTGAAATTTAAAAAGACCAAATTGTAATCCAAATTGTAATTATTAATTTTTCCGGGCTCCCCATAGTCTGGACCTCTGAAGCATATCTCCAAATCTTCAGTCCTGCCTCTTCTCGTTGTTTTCATATTTTCCGCCTTCTGGTGGTTTCATAATTTTTGACCTGGCAATATTTTGCGAATCATGGTGTCTAGCTGTACGTTTGCTATCCCAAAATCACAATGTGGGAGAGACTGTGAAGCCAGCCAATGCCTCTACGTAGCTCCATCCTTATTTCGGACATTGTGGTATATCGGTGTATCACAACTTTTAGCTGGTGATATATCACGATGTTGGAAACCAGATGCCGCCCAGCCCTGCTCTAAAGCAGTTTGTAAAAAACGGTATAAAGCATTCAATAATAGTAACAAATAATACAATTTGTGTGTGTGTACAGTGAAGGCACCTGCCGGGCATTAATAGGCAGGGAGGCACAGAAGGCAGGTGATGCCATACTAATTGGCTTAAAATGTGCAATGAACCCGTGGCACTCATAAAAGTGCCCATTCCACAGATCAAAGTGGAGCAGTAGGCACATAATTGGGCAAAGTAAGCTAACAGCAGCACTTTGAATATTTTTTCAAAATGGTTGCCACAACTGCACTCTTTTCCCCTTCCTAGAAACGGCCTATTCTTTCTTTTTTATCAGGCCTGCCTTTTTCTTTTCTACGAAAAAATAGATTGTACAGTGGTACCTCTGGTTGCAAATGGGATCCGTTCCGGAGGCCCGTTCACAACACGAAAAGCCCGCAACCTGAAGCGCCGTTTCTGTGCAGGTGCGCAGCGTGATTTGGCGCTTGTGCACATGCACAGAGCGCGATTTAGTGCTTTTGTGTGAGTGGCGAAACCTGGAAGTAACCCTTTCCAGTACTTCCGGGTCGCCGCGGGACGCAACCTGAAAAAACGTAACATGAAGCAAACTTAACATGAGGTATGACTGTACCATTTTTTAAATCCTGCCTTGCCATCCCCCCGGTGCACCTGAAGCAGCACAGCCGGACGCCTTCATCTGTCCTGCTTGCAATAAAACACGCCTCTCCCATATTGGCAACAAACGCAGGCGCTGCAACTCTCCTGCGGTTTGACTTCACCGCTAAAGGAGCTTTCTTCTGTCGTCTCCCAAGGCAGCCAGATACCAACACCACCATTCCTCTTACTGCCCCCCTCCCCCTACTTGTTCATCTAAATGCTGCTCGTTTCACTTGCTCATGGTAATTAAAAAGAAAACTAGCTGAAAGCCTTTTTTGGCTGCTTCGTGACCCCAGCTCGGTGCACCAATGCATTCCACACACAGACTACCACCACCAGCAAATGCACAGGGCTCCAGGATGTGTATGTCCAAATTGGGCAAATTCAGTATTTACCAAACTGAAGAAAGCAAGGGTGCAGTTTGAGAGGGAGGGGTCATCCTGATCTGGAAATCTTATGAAGCCTTCTGGGGTCGAGGGGAGTCCTAATATTGTTATGTACTGAAGTTCTTACCCTGGGCCAGCAGGGGGATGCTGTAGATAGTTTTCACTCAGGTCCACATATGCAAAAAAGGAATTGAAAGTGACGCTCAGTGATTGGATAGTTACAGAAAGTTGTTACTGTTGCTTTGTAGTTGAGCTCTATATAAGCAGGTTGGCTGAACCCTTCAGTTCAGTTCTGTTCTGGCCTGTGAATAAACAAGAGCTGTCTGAGGAATCACTGTGTCGTCTGATATGTTCACCCACAACTGAACAATTATTATTTATTAAACTTATCACCCTTCATCCAAAGAGCACATGGCGGTTTGCAGCATAGAAGCACAAAATGAGAAACAAAATACCTCTCGCAATACCAAACTGAAATATGGGAAGCTGGCATGGCCCTGTCATTCAGGGCCTCGATTCTAGCTTGCAGCAGAATATGTGCCCGCTTGACTGCTTAGATGGGCAGAACTGCCACTTCTACAAGTGCTACATAAGATTAGTTTCTTGCAGGCAAGAAATCAGTCCTTCGGTGTGGCAGAGCCTACCCTTCGGAACTCCCTGCCCATTGATATTAGGCGGGTGCCTTCACTGTACTGCTTTTAATGCCTGCTAAAAAGCCTGTTTGTTCTAGGAAGCTTACCCAGGCTTGACATTTTAGTAGGTATAATTGGTGTTTTCTTTTAATCACTGATTTTATTTTGTATTTGTTTTTTTATGTTGCTTCTTTTTAATGATTCCTTTTCTGTTGGCGTTTTAAATGAATATTTTAGCCTGCCTTGTTAAATTGCTTAGGGATCTTTTGTTCTACTAAGACTTTTTGTTAATAAAATAAATAAGAGTGTCTCCCTCTCTCTGCGTGCTTTTGGAATTCTTCCCGAGGAGGCAGTTGCAAAGAAGTGCTCTTCTCTGAACTTTTCGCCCGGTTGGATTTCTGCTTTTCCCAGGAAAAGGCTTGTAAGCAAGAGTCATCCTAACTCTTTTTGCAGGTAGCATTCGATGAGAAGTCTTTCCAGAAGATTCCTGGGCCAGATGATATCAACGGAGCTGTCCTTCTGATGGTTTTGGATTGCACCAGATGCCTTCTTAAAAATGCAATTAATCTTCCGTAGTGGTGAAGGGACAGGATAACCAAATCCTGTCTGTGAAGTCACCCTGAAATCACCTCAGGCCTCAAAACTGTTCAAAATTCCCTTTCTCTCTTCTAAAAATCCACAGCAGCTTCAGCTCTTCTCTGCTTTCTCACAAGATGCTGCTGCACAGGCAAAATGTAACTTTTATCAGTACAAGAGAGCTTCAAAAAGGCTAATGAATAGGCTCAGTGCCAAGCATAAAGCAAGCCTGGGAACTGAGTCTTATCTCATCCAGTTGCAACACATCTTGGACACGCTGAACCACAAGGCTCCTCAACCCCCTTGGCTTCTCATCTCCCTTTCCTGGGAAGGGCGCCAAGAGTCCCAAAGACAGGAGCTTTCTGTTCATGCTCAGGAAACTCATCATGGGGCAGGGCTCCTGAGGAGGAGGAGAAAAGGGAGGAAACTGGAGGGGAATATATGCTCTGTGCAAATGGCTGTGAACTTGTGCTAAGCTTGTGAGTTATCACGCTTGCTCCTTCTACCAGTCCGGATGGTAGAAATAAAGCTCTTTCTCTGAAATTATTCCTTGAGTGTATGTTTGACTCCCATTTCCCTGTCCCGGGCACAATGCTCTTCCCACCCAAGGGCAAAGCCTAAAATGTCTACCGTGGCCAAGACCTAGGAAAATAGCTGCCTCATACTGGGTCAGGCCTATTCGTATTGTCTCTGCCACAACTTCATCCTTGAGAGATCTTGTGATTTTTTTTATTTTTTTTACTAGACCCCTAAGGGGTCCATTAGCCAGAGCTGGTTACAAAATGGTGGCTCAGCCAGGTGGCCGGATCCTAAGAGCTGAGAAAAAGGATGCCTTTGAACAGATGGTCAGCTTGGGAATCTGATCAGTACCTGAACCAAGCCCTGAATCCACTCCTGCTGTTCCCACAAGCGCTCATTCATATATTTCAACAAATTATATACCATTTATCTGAAGAAATGTGCATGCACATGAAAGCTCATGCCAATAACAAACTTAGTTGGTCTCTAAGGTGCTACAGGAAGGAATTCTTTTATTTTGTTCTGACTATGGCAGACCAACACGGCTACCTACCTGTAACTACCATTCAACACCCTATTCTCTAAGCAGTGTACAGAAAGGCTCAAACTACAGTGGTGCCCCGCAAGACGAATGCCTCGCAAGACAAAAAACTCGCTAGACGAAAGGTTTTTCCGTTTGCGATTTGCCTCGCAAGATGAATTTCCCCTATGAGCTTGCTTCGCAAGACGAAAACGTCTCGCAACTTTTTTTCTTTGACTAAAAACAAAGACATGTTTTGTTTATAAAGTTAATTTATTTTCCCTTAAATTTTCGAACTGCTCTTTACAGTATGTGTGACTTTAAAGAGCAGTTAATAAACTGTTGTTGTACCAAATTTGGCTTTGTTTGGACTTTTTTTGACCATAGGAACGCATTAATTGATTTTCAATGCATTCCTATGGGATTTCGTGCTTCGCAAGACGAAAAATTCGTTAGACAACAAAAATTGCGGAACGAATTAATTTCGTCTTGCGGGGCACCACTGTATACAATAAAGATAACATCAGTTAACAGCAATTCTGCCTTTGCTTTTCTTCTTCTTTGGTGATCACGCGTAGCCGAGTAAGATTGTCTTCCATGAACATGGTCTTAACAGTGAGTCTGTAAGTGACTATGGAGGCCAATTCTGGATCCACACGTCCTTCCACAGTGGGGACATAGGTTTCCAGATGGGAGTTGATCCCAGTGAGGGTTTGCCAAGCGTGCCTTCCTCTTAGCGCGTTTCTCTCTATCATCCTGAGTTCGAGTGTCTTCAAAGCCCATGACACTTTTGGTAAAGGCTCTTCTCCAGTTGGAGCGCTCGCAGGCCAGAGTTTCCCAGTTGTTGGTGTTTATACTACTTTTTAAAAAAAATTTGCCTTGACTTGAGAGAGTCTTTAAACCTCTTTTGTTGACCACCAGCATTACACTTTCCATTTTTAAGTCCTTTAGTGAGACACAAGGAACTCTCCAGGGCACCAAAGTCCTGCCCTCAATTTACTCAACCGTCTTTTATTTCAGTATATATCTGAGATTTTACCAGGCAATGCATTCTCTGTAGAACTTTTAAGGACCAGTGTAATTGAGAAGCAATGTGGCAGACTCCAGGACTGTCTTCTCCAAAAGTGGGGCAATGATACTAGCTGTGAATTTATTTATTGCATTAAATATATACTGCTCGATTGTAAAACAAAAACCTCAAAGCAGTTTACAAAGAGAATAAAACAAAATTACCAGTGAAAACAGTTAAAAACAATCATTCAAAACAAAGTAAAAATCAGCAATAAACTTAAGACATTTTAAAGCAACATTCTACATGTCTTGAGTACAAAGTCGGAGAATGATGAAAATCATCAAGCAGAGACTAGATACTATTTCCTTTTTTTATGGGGTTCCTGTTTCACACTGGGCAGTTGCATCTCTGCAAGATGGTTTGAATTTCTAATGCAAAGCTGAATGTTACATTTCAGCAGGCTGCAGGGGTTGTTGTTTTTTGGTTGTTTAGTTACAGCTCAGTGTGTTTTGTGAGTTGAACCTGCAGTTTCTTAGCCTGCTCCTGCGTTTATTATTAGTATTATTATTTACTGTGTGACCCACTTTTGTAATTTTATCAGCAGCAAAACCAGACGATGACCCAGTTAACAGGCTTCCAAGACAAATACTGACTCCGATAGACCAGCACTTTTGGAAACAGAACGGCATTGTCAGGGAGGGAAAAAAGAAAAAGCAGCAAGTCAGAAGGTTTCAGCTAATGTTGTGGTGATTCCCAATAATCTATGTAAGTGGGTCAGTAGCTTTATGGGCACATCTATGCAGGGACATTTATGAAATATGGGAGGGGTGGGTGAGTTAAATCTGTCAGTGAGGCAGCAACAAGCATTTTCAAGACTATTTGAGAATGTCTGCTTGCTCTCTCTTAATTCAAGAAAAGATATTTAGTACATAGGTTGCTGTCAGGGAACTGCCATCGGAGCATCAGGTGGTGGAGGGACTCAGGGAGGAAGAAAGAGACTCAACAGCTGAAGCAGGGACCAGCAGGGGGAGGAGTGGGTCTCTGAGGGAATGCGAGCAGGAGGGAGGGCTCAGGGAAGCTTCCAGCGAGAACAGTGGGGAGGTATCTGAGTCTCCCATAGGGAGACCCACACCTCGCCGGAAACTGTCACGCCGTGAGTCCAGGAGACGCGTTTCCGTTAAGGAGCTCCTTTGCTGGAAACGCTTCCGCAGACAGCCACTGTCGGACTCTACTAGTGACTAGAGCAGACATGTCTGAGGAGCTCCGTCACACACGGAGGTTTGTGGGGTCGCACAAACTCTGAGGGAGCACGTTTTTACGCACAAGCAGCTAATCAATCCCTAACAGCAGTCCGACAGTCTCTGTACGCTGCCTGTGCAAGAGAAAGCATCATGAGCGAACCAACCGGAACCGGAGGAGCGGGGGCTGGAGCTGGTCCAAGCTTGGAAGATAGATACCGAGCGTTGGAGGTCCAACTGGCGCTGCAGACGGCGAGGCTGGAGGAGAGAAGGGCTCAGGATGCAGACAAGAAGGGGAGAGCCACTCAATTCCCCAGAAAGGTACCAGGATTGGTGCAAAAATTTGGGGGGGACCCCAAGGATTACCATGCCTTTAGGACAGAGATGCAATATGCCATTAATGTGCAGTTCGATGAGTTCCCTGATGAGGAATCGCGAGTTGCTTTCGTAATTGGGCATCTTGAGAAAGGGGCGAGAGACTGGGTTCGACCCCTAATGGCAACGCACAATGACATACTAAAGGACACGAGGAAGTTCTTTCGTGCAATGGATATCATGTTTTCCAGCGATATTGAGGAAGGGGCGGTGCGCAGACAGCTAATGGCTTGTAAGCAGGGAAGTCGATCTGTCCGTGAGTACTGGACTGAGTTTACCATGCTGATTCACAGACTGAGTTGGGATTTATCGGCGGCACCCATTCAAATGCTATTTGAAGAAGGTCTTTCTTCGGCGGTGAAAGACGAGCTGTCACGGAGCCCCAGGGCGGAGTCTATGGATCAGCTGACCAAATCTGCGCTGACCATAGGAGCGCGGCAGGAGGCAAGAGCCTTGGAGAGGCGGGAAGGGAGAGGGGAACGTTGGAAGGAGTTCCGCATTCCAGACATTCCTGAGCCAGCTTTCCCGCCGGCAGAGCCGATGGAAATCGGAACAGCGCGCGCGCGCGCATTTTCAAAAACCAGCGAGGGGGCTAAGAAGGAGGGAAAGGGCCCCCGGAAATGCTATCTCTGCCAACAGCCAGGCCACTTTGCCAGAGTCTGCCCCCAGAGGAAGGAATGGCAAGGGATGGTGGGAGCTGTTGAGGGGGGAGAACAGGGGGGAACGGAGCAGGTAAAAGCCAACGCCTGGTTGCCACAATCGGGGCACTGCAGCCAGGCCAAAGAGCAGTGAAAGTGCCCGTGCCAGAAGCTCCTCGACCTGCTCTAGTGATTGAAGTGTCGCTAGAGCTGCAAAATGGGCACCCCCTAAAAATAAAGGCGCTATTGGACTCAGGCAGCTCCTGCAATTTTATGAGCAAGGAGTTTGCTGCTGAACACCAGATACAGACTATCCCTTTAAGCAACCCCCTGCAGGTGACCACGATTGATGGCAGGGAGTTGTTGGGAGGAGGAGTCAGCTTGCAGACTGTCCCAATGATAATGAGGGTGGCAAGGCACACAGAACTGATAGCGTTTAATGTGGCCACCCTGGGAGGCGCTCCCATTATTTTGGGAATGAGCTGGCTAGCTCTACATGATCCGCTGGTTGGCTGGCATCAAAGAGTGGTGTCCTTTGGTTCAGCACATTGCTTAGAACACTGCAAAGGGGAAAAGGGTTCAGCAGGGGCCCAAGCCACCCTAGCAGGGACTGAAGTAATGGAGAAGGTGAAGGTACCACCACAGTATGCAGATCTCAGCGACGTGTTCAGCGAGAAGGAAGCTGACCAACTACCACCTCATAGACCCTTTGATTGCCAGATCAATTTACTCCCTGGAGCACAGCTTCCCGTGGGCAAGTTGTATGCCATGTCAGACAGAGAAATGCAGGAGTTGCGAGGGTTTATTGACAAGAACCTGAAGAGAGGCTTCATCAGAGAGTCCAAAGCAGCAGGGGGTAGCCCAGTGTTCTTTGTGGACAAAAAAAACGCGGACAAGCCGAGACTTGTATGCGATTTTAGGAGGTTAAATGCAGTGACTGAACCGGTGGCTTTCCCTATGCCCAGAATTGATGATATTTTGACCAGGGTGAGGAAGGGAAAGATTTTTACAAAGCTGGATCTAAGGGGGGCGTACAACCTGATACGCATAAGGAAAGGGGATGAATGGAAAACCACCATGTTTACCCCTTTGGGGGCATTTGAATACCTCGTTATGCCATTTGGATTACAAGCAGGCTCAGCGTGTTTTCAATCTTTTATGAACCACGTACTGGGCCCTTTGCTCTACAAGAATTGCGTTGCTTTCCTAGATGATGTGTTGGTGTATTCGGAGAATGAGGAGCAACATGTGAGAGACGTCAGAGAAGTGTTGAGCAGACTGCAAGCCAACAGGCTGTGGGTCAAACTGGAGAAGTGTCGGTTCCATACCAAGGAGGTGGAATTCCTGGGGTACCGCCTGTCAGACAAGGGATTGGCCATGGATCCCGGCAAGGTACAGGCAGTGCTGGAATGGAAAACACCCAAAACCAAGAAGGATGTGCAGAGGTTCCTAGGGTTTGGAAACTTTTATCGTAAGTTCATCCGCAACTTCGCCCATCTGACGGCGCCCATCACTCACTGTCTCAGCAGTAAAAAGAAGTTTGTATGGACGGCGGAGGCGGAGCGAGCGTTTGAGGAGCTGAAAAGGGCCTTCGCCTCTGAAGAACAACTTCTGCATGTGGATTTACGAAAGAAGCTAAGGGTTGAAACAGACGCATCTGACAGAGCCATAGGGGCGGTGCTTCTTCTGCAGCCGGGGAAGGAGGAGTCAGAGTGGCGACCGTGTGCCTTCTTTTCGCGAAAGCTGAACAAATCCGAGAGGAACTACACGGTGTACGACCGAGAACTTCTTGCTATTCATGAGGCGTTCCGGAGATGGAGGCATCTGCTAGTTGGTGCACAACATAAGGTGCAAGTGTGCACGGACCATAAAAATCTAGAGTATTGGAGAACTGCGCGAGTGCTCAACCAAAGGCAGTTGAGATGGGCCCAGGAGTTCTCCAAATTTAACTTTGAGATTTGTTACGTGCCAGGCCCAGAGAATGTTAGGGCGGACGCTCTCTCACGCAAACCTGAATATTTGGAGGGGGAGGGAGCACCCGAAGAAACCCATATCATTCCAGAGGACCGCTGGGTGTGTGGGGCGACTTTGGTGGGGCAAAGGGAATTGGTAGAGGGTACGGTGCAGGATGCATACGCCCAGGACAAACTCAGGGATCTCAGGAGGGAGGAAGACAAATCCGGTGGTTTTGAGGAGAGAAACGGGGCATTGTATTATAAGGGAGCGTTATATATACCTGAAGGGGAATTGAGGGAGAAGGTACTCAAGCAGCTGCACGATAGCCCCACAGCAGGGCATTTTGGGCAACACAAGACCATGTGGCTGGTTACCAGGGAATTTTGGTGGCCCAAGGTCAGGGAAGATGTGCGGGAGTATGTGAGAGGGTGTGAACAATGCCAAAGAGCCAAGGGGGAGAGGCGGGCGCCGGCTGGTTTATTAGAACCACTGCCCACACCTGAAAGACCGTGGGAAGCAGTGGCAATAGATTTCATGACTGATCTGCCAAGGTCTAGAGGGAAAACAGCCATCATGGTTGTAGTAGACCTGTTAACTAAAATGGCCCACTTTATAGCCTGCTCACATGCGGTCACAGCAGAAGAAACAGCCAAATTGTTTGTAGAGAATGTGTTTTGGTTGCATGGCGCCCCCTTGAGGGTGGTTTCAGACCGAGGGAAACAATTTACTTCCAGGTTCTGGAGGAAGCTCATGAGCTTACTGCATGTAGAGGTTAATTTTTCAACGGCCCGTCATCCAGAAACCAACGGGCAGGCGGAAAGAGCAAATGGGGTTCTCCAACAATATTTGAGGTGTTATGTTAATGACAGAGAGAATGATTGGGTGGAGAAGCTGGCGTTGGCAGAATTTGCCTACAACAATGCAGAGAACGTGTCCACGGGGATGAGCCCCTTTTTGGCTAATCACGGGTGCCATCCCAGAGCCATCCCAGGGGGGGAGGGGGAGAACTGGAGCGTTCCAGCTGCAGAACAGTTCGTTGAAGAAATGGAAGCGATCCATCGCCAGCTCCAACTCAACTTAAACAGGGCTAAGGAGGAATATAAGAGGCAGGCAGACAAAAACCGAAGGGAAGGTGAAAGCATCAGGGTGGGGGACCAGGTGTGGCTGTCAACCCAAGGGTTGCCGTTCAAAGGAGGTTGTAAGAAATTAAGACCCAAAAGGCTGGGTCCGTTTGAAGTCATGCAGCAGGTCAATCCAGTGGCTTTCAGGCTCCGGTTACCGAACCACATGAAGCTGCACCCAGTTTTTCACAGGTCGTTGCTGTCACCGTATAGAGGAGACAGTGAAGGGAGGGTCACTAGGGGACCAGCAATGGAGGAGAAGGAACACAGCTACCATGTAGCGGAGATCCTCGATTCCAGGTGGAAGGGAGATCAAGTAGAGTATTTGGTAATGTGGGAAGGGGAACCGGAGTCGGAAAACACCTGGGTTAGGGCAGAGGATGTCAATGACGAAGTTTTAATAGAGACTTTTCATCAGAGGTTCCCACGTAAACCTCAGCCTGTAGCGAGGTTCCGAAGGGAATACTTTGCCACCACCGACGAGGAAGAGGAGTTGGAGGGGTTCCCAGATTCTGAAGAGGAAGAGGATTCAGCGAGCCAGGACGACGATCGATGGAGGGAATTGTTCGAGACGTCGGAAGATGAGGAAGATTCGTTTCGGGGTTTTAGCCCTTCACCTCCCAGGGGAGAGGAAATGGGAGGGGGTGAGGGGGGCCCTGGAGGGGAGGTGGATGTCAGGGAACTGCCATCGGAGCATCAGGTGGTGGAGGGACTCAGGGAGGAAGAAAGAGACTCAACAGCTGAAGCAGGGACCAGCAGGGGGAGGAGTGGGTCTCTGAGGGAATGCGAGCAGGAGGGAGGGCTCAGGGAAGCTTCCAGCGAGAACAGTGGGGAGGTATCTGAGTCTCCCATAGGGAGACCCACACCTCGCCGGAAACTGTCACGCCGTGAGTCCAGGAGACGCGTTTCCGTTAAGGAGCTCCTTTGCTGGAAACGCTTCCGCAGACAGCCACTGTCGGACTCTACTAGTGACTAGAGCAGACATGTCTGAGGAGCTCCGTCACACACGGAGGTTTGTGGGGTCGCACAAACTCTGAGGGAGCACGTTTTTACGCACAAGCAGCTAATCAATCCCTAACAGTTGCCATATTTCCAAAAGTGAAAATCTGGACAAATCTGGAACACCCCCCCCCCCAAAAAAATATATGTTTTTGGGGCTTTTCTTGGATTTTTAAAACATTTAAAAACAAAACAAAACACCCTACTTGCCACACACCCAGGTTTTCTTGGATTTTTGCCCATTTAGCAAAAATCCGCCCGGATGCCATTTTGCAGCCCAATTTGTGGATGTGTCCGGGAAGACTCAGACATATGGCAGCCCTAACTTAGGAAAGCTCTTTTCATGTCTATTTTCAACTATTTCCCAATATAATATAATATAATATAATATAATATAATATAATATAATATAATATAATAATTCCCCATATGAATCAATGGGATGTACTGCCATCTAAGCACATGTTAGGATTGCAGCATTAGGAGCACAGCAGTGAAAAAGCCCTGCTGAAACTCTGTGGGATTTCCTTCTGAGCAAACATGCATCATCAGGCAATAAAAATGGCTGTGGTAAAGGAAACCAATGAAATAAATGAATGTTCTGCACCAATATAAGCTGAATAATGCAGACATATGCGTATAAAGGTGCAGGCTGACATCCAGAAATTTAAGCCGCTAAAGGTTTTCCTGGAATGAAGACTGGCAGTGGGAAAAGATTTAGGTCCCAGTTGCCTGTGGGTTGGACTACTAAGAGTGCAGGAACAGAGCTAGTAATTAAAAAAATAAATGTGATAATCATATTACTATTTTCAGCTGGATGTTGCAACTTTACACAAGGTATCGCTTCCACCTTATCTTATTTTTAAATAGTTTTGTAAATTCATATTTCTAAAAGCTATATTACACAATTCTGCAAAGCGCACCCACAATTCATTTTTTTCCTCCTTTGCACAATCCTTCAAGTCCTTTGGAGAGATTTATCCAGATGGTGGCAGACCGGAAATGGTTGGGGAAATGGTTTCTTGCAAAATATTTGTACCAATCCCCTGAACAGAAGAATGCCACAAGGCCCTTCATTTGTTACCAACACACATGGGAAGAAGCAAGTTGCAGGTCTGGGTAAGGGAAGCAGTCAGCCTTCACATTTTTATTTCTCTCTCTAAATAAGGAAAGAGGCACAAATACAAGATGGGTGACACCTGGCTTGAGAGCAGTACATGTGAAAAGGATCTAGGAGTCTTGGTTGACCACAAACTTGACATGAGCCAACAGTGTGACGCGGCAGCTAAAAAAGCCAATGCAATTCTGGGCTGCATCAATAGGAGTATAGCATCTAGATCAAGGGAAGTAAGTGTGCCACTGTATTCTGCTCTGGTCAGACCTCACCTGGAGTACTGTGTCCAGTTCTGGGCACCACAGTTCAAGAAGGACACTGACAAACTGGAACGTGTCCAGAGGAGGGCAACCAAAATGGTCAAAGGCCTGGAAATGATGCCTTATGAGGAACGGCTAAGGGAGCTGGGCATGTTTAGCCTGGAGAAGAGGAGGTTAAGGGGTGATATGATAGCCATGTTCAAATATATAAAAGGATGTCACATAGAGGAGGGAGAAAGGTTGTTTTCTGCTGCTCCAGAGAAGCGGACACGGAGCAATGGATCCAAACTACAAGAAAGAAGATTCCACCTAAACATTAGGAAGAACTTCCTGACAGTAAGAGCTGTTTGACAGTAGAATTTGCTGCCAAGGAGTGTGGTGGAGTCTCCTACTTTGGAGGTCTTTAAGCAGAGGCTTGACAACCATATGTCAGGAGTGCTCTGATGGTGTTTCCTGCTTGGCAGGGGGCTGGACTCGATGGCCCTTGTGGTCTCTTCCAACTCTATGATTCTATGATTTGAATAAGCAAGAACATTCCTATAAGGGAATGGGATCACTCCTTATAAATTTTGCTCAAAGGTCTGGGAACACAGGAACCTGTCCCACAAGTGCCTGTTCAGCTTCTTTGATCTGCATAGTGTGTACAAGTGCTACGTAATGCACTCCCAGTGTAGCTGCACCTGCCCTTTGGAACTCCCTGCCTCTTGACATTAGGGCAGGTCCCCCCCAGGTACATAAGGGTAGGGGGAAGTGTTTCATTAGGTACTGAGGTGGAAAGATAGCCCACCTCATAGGGCTGGTGTGAGGATGAAGTGGGAAGGAAGCAATGCTGCATGCCGCCCTTGAGCTCATTGGTGATGAAAGGTGCGATATAAATGTAGCCCTAATACACGTGAAACCACCACCTCATGTGCACGTCTGAATGCGCTAACTAGCGTTGCTGCATGTTTTACTGGACTAACGCTGTCAAGTGCTTTTTTCCCACACTCTTTGATGTTTATTTTCTTTTTCATCAATTTCCTCACTTGAAATCTGAACATACTGACCCCCACCCCGCGCGCCCCAAATCTCTCCTTGCTGGGTAGCCATGGCTACCCGACGTGCCATTCGTCCGCTAGCTCCGCCCTTTTGTCGACATCCCTTCTTTCTCAGTGGAGGATAGGCCCGTCGCTCTCCCTTCCGGAGGAGCCGGTTGGCTACGACGATCCCGTTACACGTCCCGCCTCTCGAGGCCCGTTGTACCTGTATTTGCGTGCGTGTGGGTTGGCTCCTTGAATCGGCGGCTTTTCATTGGCGGGATTCGTTCTCCCTTGCCATTCATTGGAGGGATTTGGATCTCTCTCTTTTTTGCGCCCACCCCTTGGAAGCCTTCGCAAAGCCGCATTGGACATCTTCGCCCGCCGCTCCGCGCAAGGAAAGCTCTGATTGGTAGCGGTTTGCTTCTTCCCCCACCCCTCAAGGTTTCGCAGAGGGGAGGAGGCGGCAGCGGCGAAGGCGTTCGGCGCAAGCGCAGTGCCCGCCGTTTCCGCGGCGAATGGGGCCGCGCTGCGGATGGAGCCGCTGCAGAATGGAAGCGGCGAGGAGGGAGATGAGGCGAGGCCGCCGCCGGGCGCCATGGCGTCGGGGCGCGAGGCCGGACCCGCCGCGGAGCAACGGCTGAGGCGAAGCCCCGCCCCTGCGGCCCTGGCCGGGCGGCGGCGCAACGGCGCCTCTGGAAAGGCGGAGGCCGAGGAGCGCGCTGGCCCCGCCCCCCGGCCGCGCCTCGACTCCCTCCGCAAGAACCGCCCTCGTGAGTGGCTGCTAGGGGGCGCCGGGGGCGGGGCTTGACCGGGAGGGGCGGGGCCTGGGGAGGGGGAGGGGCCTCGCGGGGTTGGGGCGGGGCTCCCTATCAGATAGCTAGGCATGGCTTGAGCTTTCATTTATTATTAAAATTATATTAATTTTTGTTGATTAAATTTGTATGAGATTTAATTATTTCATAAAATTTATACACTGCTGTATTGTAAAAAACCTCGAAAAGATAAAATGAGGAACCATATTCTGCTCTTTTCAGGGTAGGATTAGATTTCACATTGTTATCTTATTGTTCTGACTTCCTTCCACCTCCATTTTATCTCTCTTACTGCATTTGCAGCCCACCTTTTTTCTCTCCCTCCCTCCCTTCCTCAGCTCCATTTTAGTGTCACGACAACCCCATGAAGTTGAAACAAAATAAAAAAAATCCTTCCTGTAGCACCTTAGAGACCAACTAAGTTTGTTATTGGTATTTAAGGTGCTACTGGAAGGATTTTTTTTATTTTGTTCCAACTATGGCAGTCCAACACGGCTACCTACCTGTAACTAGAACCCGATGAAGCTTAAACAATTTCAAAATGCAGAAAGCAAAAATAAAGTTCAGTGTAGTAATTTAAAGTAACATACTGGCTATGTACTGCTCCCTCTAGAGATTGCATCTACAGTGGTACCTCGGGTTACATACGCTTCAGGTTACAGACTCTGCTAACCCAGAAATATTACCTCGGATTAAGAACTTTGCTTTGGGATGAGAACAGAAATCGTGCAGCGGCAGCGCATGTAATGCAGAGGCAGGGAATCAGCTAAAATACTGTGAAACAGTGCTATGAGATTCTGTGTGAAGAATGCCCTCCGTATTTATATACTACACATTCATGGACTTTCATAAGTCTAACAGAGGAAATCTTGTTTCTAGATGAGATTTTTTAAAAATACATAAACAATTGACTCATGCATGGCATCACCAACTTTAGTACGTGTGCATTTTTCAAAAATCTCATTTTGAAGACCAATTCTGTATCTGACATTACACCACTGCCATCTTGTTCATTCTATGCATATAATGGATGCCACATGGCTTACGCCATAAGAAACTCATTTATCTTAAATGATGCCATGAGATCGTTTGCTGAAACAGGTTTATGTGGCTATTTTTCCTGAATGTACATAGATGTCAGCAAGCTGAAAAACTCTGGAATTCATTGTCTGAATAAACATGAGGCTTCTATCAGGATGGCAGGCATGAAAAAGCTGACTCTGAATCTTGAGCCTGTCCATAATTATTACAGAAGAATCTTGTGTTTGTAGCTCAAGAACTAGGGCTGGATCCTGTTCTGGTTTAATCAATCTAGAGTTGAAAAGAGTGTGGCTTTTTTCAAAAAAGAATGTGTTGATGAGCTAGCCCTGCCTTCTGCAACTTGGTGCCCTCAAAATGTTTTGGATTACAAGTCCCATCAGCCCCAGTTGCCACATTCTGATTTAGAGGAAGTGGTGGTGTTCATTGGGAAATGCCTAGATAAGGTTGGCAGATGTTTGCTGGAGGTCTTGAGTAGGGCAAAATCTCAGTGAAGGTGCAAAAGGAGAAAGTAAAAGGGGGAAGGAGCTGACGAGGTATCATTGTTGCAAATGGGGTTCAAGGAACAGTGCCATAAGACTGCCTTTGTTGTGCAGTTGCGCATTGCAATTAATTCGAGCTGAAAGGGATGTTGACACTTAGCTGCAGAAATCATGCCTGGTTTGCTGTGTTCAAAGGGTTGCTTTGTATATTTTCAGCGGCTCCCTATATCCCCCTTCACCAACTATCTGAATGTTAGGTTGATGAAATAATTACATAATTGCAAATCCTCCTGCTGCAGCTGATAAACTGCAAAGAAAATGGAGGCCCTGGCACAGGGGTTGGGAAAATTTGTTTCTTTGGTTTAGCTGCACTTTTCTGCATCTCAGGACTGTTGCTTGTTTGAATGCTGTTAGTCATGCAAAAAATTCGGCTGGACACACAAGTCTGCGTGAATTGTGCTTGATCATTATCCACTCTGGGATACAGCTGGTAATCATGTTGCCCATCTGCAAATACTATTCAGGCAGTTTCTGGGGTGACACTAGATGATGCAGTTCAATATGTACTGAAGGTTTAGGTTTTTTAAAGTGTGATTTGAAGTCATTTTGATAAATCTAGCCTTTCCTCACTTGCACCTGAGCATTTGGTATATAAGGTTCTCAGGAGTCTTTGCCACCTGAGAAGCAAAACATTTTGTTGGTAGGAATCGTGTCTACACAAAGCTACATATGCATAGCAGTTGTGATGGTGTGGAAATGGCTTTTTGTGCATGCTTAATGTCAGTCTAGGTACTCAGCACAGGCAGAAGCAAAACAAATGACTTTCCTTCTTGGAGGTTTTTAAGCAGAGGTTGGATGGCCGTCTGTCATGTATTAGTTGAGATTCCTCCATTGTACAGTGGTGCCTCGCAAGACGAAATTAATTCGTTCCACGAGTTTTGTCGTCTTGTGATTTTTTTCGTCTTGCGAAGCACGGTGTCGGGAAAGTTTTGGAAAAGCTTCAAAAATCACCAAAGTCTTTTAAAACCTCAAAAAAGGCTACCACATTGCGTTCTATGAGTTGCTCCTCAAAGTCAAGTCGCAACTGTATTAACGGTGTTAAGAAAAAGGAAACAAACTTGCAAGACGTTTCCGTCTTGCGAAGCAAGCCCATAGGGAAAATCGTCTTGCGAAGCAGCTCAAAAAACAAAAAACCCTTTCGTCTAGCGAGCTTTTTGTCTTGCGAGGCATTCGTCTTGCGAGGTACCACTGTAGGGGGTTGGACTAGATGACCCGTGGATCCCTCCCAACAATATAATTCTATGATAATGCCTGATATGAGACACACATCTATAAAAATATATTTTAAAAAGGTATGTAACACAAGTTGTTCATATGGTCATGCTTTTCGGATGCCAGATTATCGTCTTGCAATGAACTACTCTATTCCCAACTTTTGAATGAAAAGTGTAATGCCGGTGGACAACAAAAGAGGTTTAAAGACACTCTCAAGGCAAATCTTTAAAAATGTAGTATAAATACCGACAATTGGGAAACACTGGCCTGCGAGCGCTTCAGTTGGAGAACAGCCTTTACCAAAGGTGTCATGGGCTTTGAAGACGCTCGAACTCCGGACACAAGAGAGAAATGTGCTAAGAGGAAGGCACGCTTGGCAAATCTACACCGTGATAGCCTGGAAACCCATGTCCCCACTGTGGAAGGAAGTGTGGATCCAGAATTGGCCTCCATAGTCACGTACGAATACACCGTTAAAACCGTATTCATGGAAGACAATCTTACTTGGCTACGAGTGATCGCCAAAAAAGAAGAATGAGACACAGTTCCTATAAAAATGCTGCTCCTATAAAAGAAATGGAGCCCCTTTCATAAAAGTCCCTCCCTTAAAGAAATGCAATGCAGCTGGGTCTGTTTTTCCTGCTATTAAAAAAA
Source organism: Podarcis liolepis (assembly GCF_965112155.1). NCBI lineage: Eukaryota > Metazoa > Chordata > Lepidosauria > Squamata > Lacertidae > Podarcis > Podarcis liolepis. Next base: position 6,324,289 of record NC_139564.1, read on the forward strand.
GAAAAGAAAAAAGGTCTAGCCAGTGGAACGTCACAAAGCAGATATATTGCAGGCCTTCAGTGGAGGCCAGCTTGTGGGATGAATTCATTTTATACGTGAGACAGGATTGGAGTAACTGAGCCTGAAAGTACAATGGCTGCAAGTCATTATCCTTACCTTCTGCCAAGAAAATGTCTTGGTTGGAGATAGTATCCCTTTCCACCCCACCATCCTCATGCAGAATTGATTTGTGCTCCAGCACTGGCTATGCGGAGATCACACATCCTAAAACAGAGAGATCATGGGGACCCTGACAGTGGAAGTTGCTAGTTCTTGCCAGTCCCCTCCCCCCACCAGACTTCAAAGGCACATGCAGTAGTGTTTTGTGTGTGTAAAAGAATCTGGAAGACAAGTTATTTTAAAAACGAATATTTTGTATAAGTGTAAGTTGTGCAAGGGACGTGGGTGGCGCTGATAATGCCAAGGTTTCAGGTTCAATCCCCATAAGGGACAGCTGCCTAGTCCTGCACTGCAGGGGGTTGAACTAGACCGGGGTTTCTCAAACTTAGGAGTCTCCAGTTGTTTTTGGACTACAGTTCCCATCATCCCTGACCACTGGTCCTGCTAGCTAGGGATGATAGGAGTTGTAGTCCAAAAACAGCTGTGGCCCTGCCAACCATTGGTAAGTGGCTCCACCAAGAAAATTACCGCAAGGCAATGTTGCCCTTGAAATGTTCTTCACCTTTTTAAAATAATGGCCTCTTTTAGGAATGCCCGTAAATCTACGAAGCAGCATTTCTGAAATTCTTAGAAATAGTCCATCTTGTACCTCTTCTGTACGTGGCCGCAGAGGAAGTGAGGGAGAATGCGTTTCTCATTCTGGCAAATGTACTTAATGCTTCTAACTTCCACTGTTCTTATGCTAGAACAGCATCAAGTACTTCTTAACATGGCCATTAATATGTGCTTGGAGTAGTTCCCTGAACTGTTGCTTCAGCTTTGATTTTGAGAAACAGGTGACCTGGTAACATCACTTGCAACCACTTTGATTCTGGTTTACTGACTTTCTCACCAATAGCATGGTTTTTTTGGGGGGAGCGGTAATTGTAGTTTACAGTCACTATCCGTAGTGCTATTTATTTTAATGAGTTAGTCAGGAACAGCTGGTTGGTATATATGGATTTATACACCATGTACGTTTAGCTAATGGGCAGGCCTTGCTGGGTCAGAAGTTTGGGTATAAATGTAAAAACAAAAATGGTTCAAATTAGTTACTTATAGCAGGCATTACCAGCCTTGAACATTGGAATGTATCTTCCACACCTGGCTTTGGTAATAAAACTAGTCGTTTTGTCTGCGGAGGGTGTTAATACATTCTGTTGGTTTTGTATTTGATGTGTGTTTTGTGCACTGCAAGCCTTTTTTTCCTTTAGACTGTCTTTCCACTCAGATTCCCAATGCTCAGCCTTCTTGCCCACCCCCAACTTCCTTTCTCTTACGCATTTGCAGTTCTTTCCCTAATGTGGCAGAAGCCATGTGGCTTTGCCAAGTTTCTAATTCATGTGTTGATGCTAGAATGTATGTGAACATTCTGCGGTGTCATGACAGTTCAGTGAGTGGTTGGGGTGAGCCCTTATCAACTGGGGGTGGCAACTGGGTTTTATTTTTATTTATTAAATTTGTATACCGCCCTTCATCCGTGGATCTCGGGGCAGTTCACAGCATAAAAACACAAGCTCAGTTTAGTCTCTTTAGAAATGTATAATAAAACACCACCTTTGTAATGATCCCTTTTCTCCCTTATTCCTTTCAGTCTTTCCTTGGTTTGGCTTGGATATTGGAGGGACCCTGGTGAAGCTTGTGTATTTTGAACCAAAAGACATCACCATGGAGGAAGAAGAGGAGGAAGTGGAGAATCTGAAGAGCATCCGGAAATACCTGACCTCCCACACTGCCTATGGCTCTACAGGCATTCGGGATGTTCACCTTGAGCTAAAGGACCTTATGCTGTGTGGACGTAAAGGCAATCTGCACTTTATACGCTTCCCTACTCATGACATGCCTGCTTTTATTCAAATGGGCAGCGAAAAGCACTTCTCAAGCCTCCACACTACCTTATGTGCCACAGGAGGTGGAGCATATAAATTTGAGCAGGACTTTCGCACAGTATGCAATTTTTGGCTTATATATTTTTAAGCTGCTATAGCACATGGTTAAAGCTGGCAGAACAGAGGTGTTGCACGTCTTCATAACCTCTGCAGCAACTCTTTTTTGTAATGCTGTTTCCTGATTTGAGTGTAAGGGCAGTGTGAAGCTGGTCTCTGCCAGGTGTGGGAAACTTTTGGCCCGATAGATGTTGCTGAAGTACAACTCCCATCATCCCTGGCCATTGGCCATGCTGGTTGGGGCTGATGGGAGTTGTAGTTCAGCAGCATTTGAAGGGCTGGATCTACACTGATATGAAAAATGCTATAAAATGCTTTAAAATTTAGCTCTCAATGCAATTGACCATTGGTGATGGATTGCTGCTCTACAGCTTCCTCTGTTATCACATTTTTATAATGCCTTTATAATGTTATAATTAACCAGTGTAGCCGAGGCCCTGGTTTGCTAGATGCAAACTTTAACCTTGTTCTTGCATTCCGTGAAACAAAACTTCCATGAGAAAAACTCTGTGAGCAAGATGATTCTGCCAGCTATTGCTGCTCCATCATTGCCATCTCTTTGAGATCTTAACACTGCCTTCATCAGCCTGTGTTGCTCTCTAGGTATTTGGGACTACAACTCCCATTGGCCTGTGCGGATAGCAGTTGTAGTCCAAAATATCTGGAGAGCAGCAGGTTGGTGAAGGCTGGCTTAATGTAGGACAGCTGACTGAAGAGTTTGTATTGTACTGATTGTATTTTATTTTTTAAAATGATATTTATTGGGGGGGGATTTAAAGTTACAAAAGAAAAACAAAATAGAAAAAAAGAAAAACAAGCCACTTCCAACCATACATATTGTGATGGGATGATTAGCTGCTTGTGCGTAAAATCGTGGTCCCTCAGAGTTTGTGCAACTCCACAAACCTCTGTGTGTGACAGAGCTCCTCAGACATGTCTGCCCTAGTCACTTGCAGATTCCGACAGTGGTTGTTTTCGGAAGCGCTTCCAGCATAGAAGCTCCTTAACGGAAACACGTCTTCTGGACTCACGACGTGACAGCTTCCGGCGAGGAATGGGTCTCCCTATGGGAGCTTCTGACACCTCCCCGCTGTTCTCGCTGGACGTGTCCCTGAGCCCTCCCTCTTCCCTGCTAGTTCCTGCTTTAGCTGCTGCGTCTCTCTCCGCATTCATGAGACCTTCCTCCAGAGACCCATCTCTCCCCCTGCTGGTCCCTGCTTTCGCTGCTGAGTCCCTCCCAGCCTCCATGAGCCCTCTCCCCACCTGTTCCTCCAATGGCAGTTCCCTGACACATATACAAATTCAAAATAAGAGAGGGGGGGAAAAAAACAAAAATACACCACAAACATTTAAAAACAAATCCATTATTCTCAACTCCTCAACTATCATCACCCTCTTTCCTTGACCTCCTCCTCCTCCCCTTCCTTGTATCCTGGTTGTTAATTGTCACAGCAAATCCTTTCCATATGTATTGTACTGATTGTAGTGGTGACTGTGATAACTTAGTCCAAGCTGCACGCTTCCCTGGCTTCACCATTGGGTTGCAGGTTTGGTGTGTGCACAGAATGCTGCTGCTCAGAACCGTGTTAGAAACGCTTTCTTAGGTAACCAAAGACAAGTGAGGGGGAAAGCAGTGAAAGGAGTTCCTTTGCCTCCTCTCCATGTCTGCTTCAGCAGCTGTTCTTCATTCATTAGGCAGGGGGGCTGGTTTACGGCATGCCTGTGGTTTCACTGTGAATCATAGAATTAGGTGTATTCAACAGACCTTTGCTTCTCAGCTGCTTCCTCCCTCGTTCTAAACAAAAAAAGAGAATTGTATCTCATACGTGCTGGGAAGGATGAATGTTGATGGTTAAATGTGGGCTAATTTAACAATCAACTCTCATCCTTTCCAGCGTCTTTGAACTACGTTTTTCTATCTCTTTTGTTTTTGTTTACAACATTAGATGTTTCCTGTTTTTTGTGTGTGTTTCTTCTATTGTCCTGCCCATCCTGTTTTTTAGTTTCCAGAGTGGCTAAACTTCAGAGTAGCTACTGGTGTTCGGTTTCAGAGAGCCTAAATCATAAACATATCCTCTGTGAGGGCTGCAGTTCCTTTGCCTAATGGCTGTTTACCCCATTTCTCCATTTGCCTCAACTCCTCTGTTCGTTTGCAGTTACTGGACTTGGCTTATTTTATTAAGCTATTTTTACCCAGCATTTCCCAGGGCCCTTAGAGATGCCTTAAAACACATACAATTCATAAAAAGCAATAGAGCAATAAGCATGCCCCCCCAAATGACCCACCTTTCATCAAAGCAAATAATTGTTTGCGGGTTTAGCAGACTGGCATAGATTTGAATAAGCCCTTTTTGCTAGCATTGATGGTGGTGAACTTTCAGGCTTTGCCATTTCTAATACTGAAACTCAAAGGGTTCTCATTTGTGGTTGGCCAGTGTTTCTAAGTGCTGAGAGAGAATGGAAGGGGGGTGGGACCTGTAAGCTGCTTGATGAAACCCTCCAGGCCTTCCTTGGAGTGTCTCAATATCTAGTTTTCTTCAAAGCTTGTTTCTCCAAACAGGTGAGTGACCTCCAGCTTCGCAAAATGGATGAACTGGACTGCCTTATTAGAGGAGTGCTGTACATTGATTCGGTTGGGTTCAACGGACACTCGGAGTGCTACTATTTTGAGAACCCAACTGATCCCGAGAAGTGCCAGAAGCTCCCCTTCAACTTGGAGAACCCTTACCCTCTTCTGCTGGTGAACATTGGCTCCGGGGTCAGCATCCTGGCCGTCTATTCTAAAGACGATTACAAGCGGGTGACTGGGACCAGGTGAGCTTTGAAAGCGTAATGCTTTCCCTTTCAGATCTGCTAAGCAAGTCGGGTCCACGAATCAAGTGACTTGCAGTCCACGTGCATGGCTAAGAGATACCTCTGGTGTCAGATGGGCACAGTGCGGCTGTGTCATGTACAGTGGTACCTTGGGTTAAGAACTTAATTCGTTCTGGAGGTCCGTTCTTAACCTGAAACTGTTCTTAACCTGAGGTACCACTTTAGCTAATGGGGCCTCCTGCTGCCGCCATGCGATTTCTGTTCTTATCCTGAAGCAGAGTTCTTAACCCGAGGTACTACTAACGGCTTAGCAGAGTCTGTAACCTGAAGCGTCTGTAACCTGAAGCATCTGAACCTGAGGTACCACTGTAGCTGCTGAGGCTGCAGTTCTGTTCATCTGGCAGCAAGGCCTATTTACCACAATGGGACTTATGTTGGAGAAAACATGCCTCGGGTTGAGCTGCAAAAGTGTCATCTGCTCCCTTTTCTCTGTGAGGATGTAAAAAAATAAAGGATTTTGCCACAACCTCACATCCCTCATGAGGCTAGCGTGGAGGCCTGTGCCGTGACGTTGTCTGTTAACTAGTTAACTTCATTTCTGCTGGGTTAAATCACAGGCGTCTTGTCCCGCAAGTTGTTGGTCTTCTCATCCCCCTCTACCCAACGCTTTCACAGGATGGTAGAAGTGATTTGTGCGTCTTGTTTGTTTGCTAGCCTTGGAGGAGGAACCTTTTTCGGTCTCTGCTGCCTGCTGACTGGCTGCTCCACCTTTGAAGAGGCCCTCGAAATGGCAGCCAATGGGGACAGCACCAAAGTGGACAAACTAGTGCGGGACATTTACGGAGGAGACTATGAGAGATTTGGGCTTCCCGGTTGGACGGTAGCATCCAGGTAAGGCCGCACCTGGTGTTTCAGTAGGGGGCATGAGGCAGCTTGAATAACTTTTCCCCATCTCTTTGGTTTTGGCAACCTGGGAAAAGGTGGCTTCTGAATGAGCCTCTGAATGTCAGTCTTGGGGAATTGCAAATTGGAAGAGCACTGTTGAGCTCATGTCCTTGCAGGCTTCCAGTTGGCTACTGCAGACTAGATGGGTCTCTAGTCTCACTCTGCCATGAACCTTCCTTAAGTTTTTATGTTTTTAGCTATTGTAGTGCACTGCATTTAATTTTTTTGCTCGCCCAGAGCCATTTGACATGGGGTAAGCTAAGAATCAGACAAACAAAAACTTGTGTCAACCCTGAAACAGAGCAGCAGTTGCCTTTATTTTGCTTCAGATGAATGAGCATAGGAAGTACCAATAGGACCCAAGAGAAGAATTGTGTCTCTAAGGTTCTTATGCCCATATTCCCCAGTTTATAGACTGCTGGCCTCCTCAGGCTTGATGAGCCTGTCTTGTAGCCTGTGGAAGTGTGGGCTTGGAAGAGGGAAGTGAATCAGGCATGGGACTAGCCCAACTTTCACTCCAGTGCCACTTTTAACCGGCAAGGGGCTTCAGCTCAGCACCTGAATGCATGGAAATTCACACTTGATCCTGAGGGTGTTGGGTAGCAACTCTTGGAAAAGCTTCTATGGACCCAGTAGAATAGACTGGCTCCCACGAAAGGTGGTGGACTATCCTTCCTTAGAGGTTTTTAAGCTGAGGCCAGATGGCCGCCTGTCAAGGATGATTCAGTGGGTTGGACTAGATGACGCTTGGGTCCCTTCCAACTCTGATTCTAGGAACTGAAAGTTGGCAATCCTGTATGTTTCTCATGTAAATGGATTTTTAGGTGGGGGAAAAATTGTGCACAATTTTCTGTCCAGCTTTGGAAACATGATGAGCAAGGAGAAGCGAGAGGCAGCTAGTAAGGAAGACTTGGCAAGAGCGGCTTTGATCACCATCACGAATAACATCGGCTCCATAGCACGGATGTGTGCGCTTAATGAGGTATGGAAAGAGAGGAGCCGGAGAGCCAGTCAAGGGAAGTGTGTGCTTTTCAGTTCCTCACGGTCCTGTTGGTGGGGGCTGGGAATGCCTTCTGAAAGCACTATCTGTCTTGTTGTGGTCTGTCGTGAATGAGCAGCCAACTGTTTTGTGCTTCCCACTTTGCTCCTCTCCTGCCATGAGCTGGAGAAATAAACCAGGAATCTTTGGTTTCCCATTACATCTGAACGAAAGATGGTGGTTGGCTGCTCATTTACAAACCACAGTCAGCAAACTGCCCCTTAAGCTGTGGTTTGTGGTTGGCTTGCTGACTGTGGCTCTGCATGTTTCCCGCCTTCCTTTCACACGGGGGGTGTTTAGGGTTGGGGGGAGCAAAGTGAGAATGATCAGGCAGCATGCACAATAAACACTGATAAACCAGAGAGTCTGGCTTAGCGTTGTGTGTGAATGTGAACAATGAGTAAAGAGCTGTCCTTTTGCTCCGGTGAGCAGTGAGAATTGCTGATGCTGAGGCCCCGCACTGCACCATGGTCCAGCAATGCTCCTGAGCCACTTCCTGTTGCTGTCGAGATGTGCTGGGCAGCATTGACTAGGGATATTGTAAACCTGTTCCAAACCAAGCTAAATAATGTTTCCAGGTTTCCGATGAACCCCACTGTTAGATTGTAAACAGTACAGAGAGCTTCCTTTTCTGAGGGTAGTCAGGAGAGACAGACAGGAGGATCTTTGGAGTCACTGCTGCTTCTAAAAGGGATAAAACTCCCTCTCGAGGCTGAGGACTTCAGCCGAGGAAGAGGGAGCAGGCCAGGAAGTAAGCTGTCTTGCAGCAAGAGTCGCTCCTCCTGTCCCAGCTTCTTGCGTGGCATTACCTGAGCTTGGTGCTTTCAGCTTCTTTACAGTGCTGCCTTGTTGCAATCATGTCAAGCAGCATTGTACAGGGCTATGAAAGAGCCAGGCCCTCTCATCTTTTGCCTTGGGGCATCCGTGGCGCAGCAAGGAAGGCTAGCATCCCTGCCACTGTAACCCATCGCCTGATATAACAGCAGCTCCAAAGAGAAGCCTTTGGGGGACACTCAGAGGAGGTGTGCAGGATAATTGGAAAACCAGAGGCAAAGGTGACACTGTGGTAGGAAAGGGTTAGAGGAGGAAAGTGGTAACAGCCAGGACTTCAGCTTTACCTGATCTCAATTGCCTGCCTTCACCCCAGGTCTTAAGGTGAGTCGCTGATGCAGAAGTTCTTTCTGCAAGGTAGCTTGCACAATAGATATTGTGCTGACTTATTTCTCCTCTAGGATGTGAACTTCACACCACCCTACCCACCGTTGACCACTCCAGTCCCCCTCTCTTACTGGGCACAGCTTCTCCAGTTCTCTCTCCACTGTTGCCCACTTGCGAAAGCAAATATGCCACCACCTTCACAGCAGGCGCCCTGACAGTTAATATTCTTTGACTGACACTTGCCCATCAGCAGCAGCTCAGCCAGGGAATAATGCAGGACCTCGAAGGCCACCAATCTTAAACGTTTTCTGTCCATAGGATGAAAACGAGCAGAAACCCCCAGGAATCAACTGTTCAGCTATTTTGCTCAAACGTCTCTTCTGTGATGCCTGACCCCCCACTTCATTATCTCGTTCTCTATCCTAGCTTGTCCCATTTTGCTGCAACTAATTTCCACGCCGCAATCTGTTCTCTCCCATCTGGACCAGGCTTGCACCCTCTAATAATTGCTTGCCTCCTGAGCCTGGTGCTAACTTGGAAATGCAAAGCAGTGCAAAGTGGGGCTCAGGGGATATGATGCTCTTAACTAACTTAAACTACTGGGAAATGTTGGTCGTTGAATGACACACAAAGGCAAGAACTAAATCGGCCTTCGGCAGCCTGGTGCCCTCCATAGAATGGACTACAGCTCCAGCCAGCTGGGACTGATGGGAGTTGTAGCCCAACGACATTGGGGGCTGCACAAGGTTGGCAAAGGCTAAACTAAATGAAAGAAATGGCAGTGTGCATGTTTTAAGTGTGTTTGTTACTGTGAAAAGAGATGTCAAGAGTCTTAACACTCCTTCCCCCTCTTGCAGAACATTAATCGGGTGGTTTTCGTGGGGAACTTCTTGCGTATCAACACAATCTCGATGAAGTTTCTGGCGTATGCTTTGGATTATTGGTCAAAGGGGCAGTTGAAGGCCCTGTTTCTGGAACACGAGGTAGAGTCACACGGAAATGCAAGCGCTCTCTTTCTTCCCCCCTCCCCCCCAACTATAGCCAAGGCAGGGTAGGGTGGGTGGTAAGTATCCTGCAAATAGATTGTCCACTGTTTCCACCTTTTGAATAAATGAAAGTGGGGGGGGGGACCTGTTTCCATCTTTTATTTCAGTGCTGTGGCTCTCATAATCTGACAGTTCAATAATCCTGAAACTCTCTCTTTGTAATTATTATAATAATTAACTGGATTTAGAGCTTAACTATCCTGAGGATGCAGGGCAGTGAATAGCAATTTAGTAGGTCATATAAAAGGAGCAAAGAGGGGAGGAGGTGGGGTAATACCCAGATGTGTGTGTGTGTTTGTGTGTGTGTGTGTGTGTGTGTGTGTGAGAGAGAGAGAGAGAGAGAGAGAGCGCGCGAGCTGAACTTAATAAAAAGAAGGCCCCCCCCCCCACTGAAAGCAAGTAGTTCATCTGAATATGAGGGGCTTGTGAGGGGGGACTCAGCCAATCTCAAAGGGCGTGACAGGGTCCTTGCCTGCCTTCCTGGCTCGGTGTGGTCACACATAGTGGTGTTTTTCCCCCTTTCTTTTTAAAGGATATCTAATCAAACAACCATCACTTTAAAATCAAAGTAATGAGTTGGCCAATCTTGATCTTTGGGGCAAGTGTATTTTGACAAGCAATCTGATCCTTTGTGTTTGTGCTGGTTTCGTTTTTTTTAAACAGGGCTACTTTGGAGCAGTTGGAGCTCTTTTGGAGCTTCTGAATACATCCTGATTCGAAGTGGAGCCTGGGCCCAGGTTTTGCTGCTGGCAACGTCTACACCAAAGGGAACATCTCTGTTCATTCAGCTTTATTTGTAAGGGGGGGGGGAATCTTGTCTGTTTGACAAATAACAGGAAGAAATAGTGAGTGACCTCAGCGATCAATGCCGAAAAGGACAAAGGTGTGTGTGCTTTTTAAATAGCATAATCTGAATATAAACTAGTTTGTAAGAAGCCTATATCTGTTTATGCGAACTGTATTTGTCTTGCCTCTGGTAAAATACACGTTCAATCAGTCTTGCTTTGAGCAGCTCATGCCGTGAGGCGGCTGAGAGGGGGTCAGGGGCAAGCGTGATGCAGGTTGTACTATTCTGAAAACCAGCCTTTGCCAGCCTGGTGCCCCTGTAAGTTTTTGACTGCAGCTGCTGGTTTGGAGGGCACTAGTTGGCGGAGGCGGCTCAAAACCTATTTTTAAGTTCTGTTTTTTTTAACTTTCTAATCTTGTATGGACTCTTATTAATTTTCATCATAGCGCTGAACTGTGTAGAATATGAAAACACACTTGAGATATTAAATCTATTTTTAAAAAGAACAGTGTGCAGCCTTATTGCTTTGAAGAAAATTGCTTTCCTGCTTGTTTTCATGTAAAGAAATTGGGGAGAAGGAAGGGGATCTGGGGAAGAGAAGGATTTAAGCCTGCATTCCCAGTTACGGCGACACAACCTGTCACCTTCCTTCTTCTGAAGATGGGGAGGGTGGGGATCAGAAGCCACCTTTTCGGGCTGAAAGTGGGCACCAAGCTGAGCCCATCGTGTAGCCTAGAGTCACTCTAGTTCCCAGAATGTTAATGGACTACAACTCCCATCACCCCTGACCATTGGCTAAGATGACTGGGGCTGATGGAATTTGTAGTCCAACAACATCTGGGGACCCAAGGTCAAAGAAGATGGCTCTAGATCAGGGTTTCCCAGACTTAGGTCTCCAGTTGTTTTTGGACTACAATTTCCATCGTTCCTGACCACTGGTCCAGCTAGCTAGGAATGATGGGAATTGTAGTCCAAAAATAGCTGGAGATCCAAGTTTGGGGAACCTTGCTCTAGATCACACTTCAGAAGATATGCTTTCCCTTGTGCCTTGGAAGTACTTTTTTTTTCTTTAGCAAGGCAGCTAAATGTGCCCAGCAGAAACAGGCATGGGTACATCTCTGATCCCATGCTGCAGCCTAGACTGCAGACCCTCCTCCTTGTACCATCGCATACCAAAGATCCATGCTGCCACGGCTACCTGAGGCCCGCGAGCTGTAGATGGACCACCTGTGGGTTGCGTGACCCAGTTATTAGGCATCTGTTGTAGTTGTTACAAGCAGAATTTACATGCTACCTTTCATTTCAAGAAGAAATGCCAAGGCAGTTCACAAATAAATAAAAGCCGACAGCATCATAACAAGGATGAAACAAAAAATACAGCTGCCTGTAATTAAAACACATAGTAAAAGAAGTACATAAAACACCAGTAATTAACATCCTTTGAAGCAGCAAGGCAAGAGATGAAGGAAGCGTGTGTCTAAATAGGTGAGTCTTCAAAAGCCCACGGAATGCCAATACTGATGGGGCCTCTGGCATTTCCATAGCAATTCTAGGTTGGGTGCATGTGCAGGCTGACTCACAGTTCTCAAATTCCCTACCAGTTGTAACTATAAAAAAGGCACAGAAAAGGATTGTGGGCTTTTGGTTTAACGGGCGGGAGATCTTTTTTTGAGTGAGATGGTAGGAGTTTTTAAGCACTGAACGCTTCCTGGTTCTGAATGGGGTAACTGTGCCCCTGAAGGACCAGGTGCGCAGCCTGGGAGTCATTTTGGACTCACAGCTGTCCATGGAGGCACAGGTCAAATCTGTGTCCAGGGCAGCTGTTTACCAGCTCCATCTGGTACGTAGGCTGAGACCCTATCTGCCTGCGGACTGTCTCGCCAGAGTGGTGCCTGCTCTGGTTATCTCCCGCTTGGACTACTGCAATGCACTCTACGTGGGGCTACCTTTGAAGGTGACTCAGAAACTACAACTAATCCAGAATGCAGCAGCTAGACTGGTGACTGGGGGCGGCCGCCGAGACCATATAACACCGGTCTTGAAAGACCTACATTGGCTCCCAGTACGTTTCCGAGCACAATTCAAAGTGTTGGTGTTGACCTTTAAAGCCCTAAACGGCCTCGGTCCAGTATACCTGAAGGAGCGTCTCCACCCGCATCATTCTGCCCGGACGCTGAGGTCCAGCGCCGAGGGCCTTCTGGTGGTTCCCTCATTGCAAGAAGCAAAGCTACAGGGAACCAGGCAGAGGGCCTTCTCGGTAGTGGCGCCCGCCCTGTGGAACGCCCTTCCAGCAGATGTCAAAGCGATAAACAACTACCTGACATTCAGAAGACATCTTAAGGCAGCCCTGTTCAGGGAAGTTTTTAACGTGTGATATTTTAGTGTATTTTTGGTTTCTATGCAAGCCGCCCAGAGTGGCTGGGGAGGCCCAGCCAGATGGGCGGGGTATAAATAATAAATTATTATTATTATTATTATTATTATTATTATTATTATTATTAAAGCATTGATTATAAAAATAATTTCCCGAATTGCTCGTCTTGTTGATGAACCATCCAGATGCTAACAGTAGGCAATTGAAACGCTTGGCTCCCACTGCGAGAACACTGGGTGATTCTTCCCTCTTGTGCTACCTTGATGAGCATGGGGGCCACACACACTTAGTCTAACAGAGGAATGGACAACCTTTGAGCGACTTGAGGGCCTCCCTGAGACGTGGTAAACCCTCTTGAGTGTCCACATCGCTTGGTTTAGGTGAAGCGGAAAATCAATACTTCTTTATCTGTATACCTGAAGGAGTGTCTCCACCCCCATCATTCAGCATGGACTCTGAGGTCCTCCTCTGAGGGCCTTCTGGTGGTTCCCTCACTGGGAGAAGTGAGGTTACAGTGAACCAGGCAGAGGGCCTTCTCGGTAGTGGCACCCATCCTGTTGAACGCCCTCCCATAAGATGTCAAGGAAATAAACAACTTTGACTTTTAGAAGACATCTGAAGGCAGCCCTGTTCAGGAAACTTTTTAATGTTGGGCAGGGTATAAAATCATTATTATCATCATCTCAATCTGAAGTGGTTCTTAATCCCCTCTAAACGCATTCTATTTCTATTTGACATTGCAGTAAAATTTGATTCATTTGTACCTGATGATTTTCCCTCAAAGTCCCTCTCCTTGCTAGCCAAATCCCTGCAAATCCATACACCTTTCCTCACCAATGCGATCGATAGGTTAATAGGTGAGGCTGACTTCATTACCTCTCCTGCTTCTCTTCACTGCTGGCTGCTGAAGGCATCCAGTGGGAGAAACATTGCAGCAGTGAATCAAAGTAAATAGGCCACCAACTGGAAGAAGGAACAGGATTGTAGAGTTGGAAGGGACCCGAGGGTCATCTAGTCCAGTGTTTCCCAACCTTGGGCCTCCAGCTGTTTTTGAACTACAATTCCCATCATCCCTGACCACTGGTCTTGCTAGCTAGGGATGATGGGAGTTGTAGTCCAAAAACAGCTGGAGGCCCAAGGTTGGGAAACACTGATCTAGTCCAACCCCTCAATGCAGGAACCTCAACTAAAGCTTCCGTGACAGATGGCCATCCAACCTCTGCTTAAAAACTTACAATGATGGAGAGAGAGCCTGCCACCTTCCAAAGGGAGTCTGTTCCACTGACAGCTCTTACTGTTAGGAAGTTCTTCCTGATGTTCAGTAGGAATCCCCTTCCTCGTAACTTGAAGCCATGGGTTCGAGTCCTGCCCTCCAGAGCAGAAGAAAACAAGCTTGTTCCACCTTCCATGTGAGAGCTCTTGAGATATTTGAAGATGGCTATCATAGCTTCTCTCAGCTACAAATCCACATTTTACCAGCTTCTCTTTTTTATTATTATACATTATTATTGATTTTTTAACATATCAGTTCCAACAGTCATACAACATATCATCTTATACAATGTTTTAGACTTCCGTCAACAGCTCTGATGATTTTCCGTTCTTTATCACTTATTCTGCATTTCTTAATTTCTATATCGCATTTAATTGTCCTTAACTAATAATTCTTTTCGTAGTCTCTCTTGTAATATTTCAGATAATCCATTTTACAAAACTTTTTGCAGTCCTACTAGCATAATCTGTTCATCACACTTTACCAGCTTCTCAAGAATATCATGGGGGTACTTTGGCAGTATCGTACTGCTTTAAAGACATGGCGTTACCTCATGAGAATCTTGGGAACTGCAAGGATGCCCTATTATATTCAGGAAGCTAAAATTCCCAGAGTTCCCTGGGTAGAGGGATTAATGATTAAACTACTCTGAGAGAGGAGCAGGGGTCTCTTAACAACTCTCATCAGTTTTCCTTTTTGTTTTGTTTTTTTACATAATTTTATTAATCTAGATTTTCAAGATAGCCTACAAAAGAGAACCATAAAACAGATCAAAAACATCAGAAACAAAAGCAAGAGTAAAAATACAAAAAGCAGTAGATATAAAATCAGTTAAAATCCTGGACAATCTTACTCTTTTTGAGAATGTCTTAAGACGTGGCTCTCCAGCCAACCCAGTCAGGTGGGAGCATATAAATAATAGTAATTATCATTAAGAAAACCCAGAGAGTGGCAGGGATATTTAGAGAAGGACCTCTAGAGCCAGACTTAAGAAACAGGTAGGTTCTTTTTTAAATGAAAAGAAAGATAACATTTTCAATGAATATATATCCCCTCCACAGATACTGTATTTTTCGCCCTATAGGGCGCACCGGCCCATAGGGCACACCTAGTGTGTGTTTTTTTTTGGGGGGGGGAATAAAGAAAAAAAATTATTCCCCCACCCAGGTGCGGGGCTGGGGTGGGGGAAACCTGAGCTTCCCCTGACCCCAGCCCCCATAACAGGCTTGCAGATATCTGCCCGAAGCCCGGGGTGCACTGCGGAGCGCTCCCCAGGCTTTGGGATGCAGGCTGCTATCCGCAAGCCTGGGGAGACCGGCAGGAAGTCGCGTTGGGCTCCCAAGGCTTGCAGATAGCTTCCTGATGCTTGGAGAGCGAGAGGAGAGAGAGGGAGATAGCTTCCTGATGCTTGGAGAGAGACCTCTCGCTCTCCAAGCATCAGGAAGCTATCCGCAAGCCTTGGGAGCCCAACGTGACTTCCCGCCGGTCTCCCCAGGCTTGCAGATAGCAGCACCGACCCCTCTCGCTCTCAAGGCTTCAGCGAAAGGCTGCATTCACCCCATAGGATGCACACACATTTCCCCTTCATTTTTGGAGGGGAAAAAAGTGCGTCCTATAGGGCGAAAAATACAGTACCTCTGTGGTGGCATTAAAATAGCCTGTTCTTCAATAAAAGGGAAACCAGATTGTATCATTGATTGTGTCAATGGTACGTCAGCACTGTTAACAAACTATAGTTCCCAGGATTCCTCAGAGGGAAGCCATGACAGTTTATAAAGTGGTATAGATTTATTCCATTTCCCCAGGGCAAAAAACACTAGAGCAGCTGGGCCTGAGGTGGTGACAGTCCTGGCAAATGCCCAGCTCAGTTCTCTTCCCCGATTCATTTGGCAAATGAAATAAAAATGAATTATCTCCGTACGGATGGTTAAAAACACCCTTTTCGGAAGAGCCGGGATCTTGAGAAAAGTCAGCTGTCCTACCGCAGCGATACATTTCTGGCAAATGCAAAGTAGGTCAAGGGGAGCTTAAGCGCTTAAATGACTTTGTTCCCCATGTTTTGTCATTAGTAAATAGTGCATCCAATTTGAAGAGAGCAATTATTGAAGAAGTAGGGCAGTCGATTGGTGAGGGAGGGCTGGGTAGAAAAATGGGGGAATGGGGGAAGAAAGAGTGTTGCATTTTGGCTGGAAACTCCCAGGGGAGAAGGTTGGGGATATGGGGAGGGAAGTGATCTGGCACAAGGAAATGGTGGAGTCATAGAATTATAGCGCTGAAGGGACGGGTCATCTAGTCCAGCCCCCTGCAGTGCACAGCAGAATCTGTTATACTGAAGGACAATGGTGACTTTTTAAATACAACCATACCTTGGGTTGAAGTAGCTTCTGGTTGAGCGTTTTCAGGTTACGCTCTGCAGTGACCCAGAAGTAACGGAATGTGTTACTTCCGGGTTTCACTGCTCGCGCATGCACAGGCGCTCAAAATGACATCACGCATGCGCGGAAGCGGTGAATCACAGCATGCGCAGACACGGGTTGCATTCGCTTCAGGATACGAACGGGGCTCCGGAACAGATCCTGTTCGCATCCAGAGGTACCACTGTACAGTCATACCTCATGTTACGTTTGCTTCATGTTACGTTCTTTCAGGTTACATCCCGCCACGACCTGGAAGTACTGGAAAGGGTTACTTTTGGGTTTCGCCGCTCACGCATGCGCAGACACGCAAAATTACGTCATGCGCAGAAGCTGCAAATCGCAACTCACGTGTGCAGACACGCCGCTGCGGGTTGCACTCTTTTCATGTTGCGAACAGGCCTCCAGAACGGATCCCGTTCGCAACCAGAGGTACACACCAGCCCCATACCTCATAATGTCTTAGGGTAGATGAGAGCTGAAAAGGCAGCGTTCATATGCAGCCTACTGGGTCCAGTTCTGGGCATGCCAATTGAAGAAGGATGTTGACAAGCTGGAAGGTGTGCAGAGGTGGGCGACCAAGATGATCAGGGGTCTGGAAACTAAGCCTTATGAGGAACAGTTGAAGGAGCTTGGTATGTATAGCCTGGGAAGGTGAAGACAAGAGATATGATCGCCACCTTTAAATATCTCAAGGCCTGTCACATGGAAGGTGAAGCAAGCTTGTTTTCTCTCGCTCTTGGCGGGTAGGACCCAAACCAAAGCCTTCAAGGTACAAGAAAGGAGATTCCGAGTTAACATCTGGAATAATTTTCCGGCAGTGGGAGCTGTTTGACTGTGGAATGGACTCCCTTGTGAGATGGTGAATTGTTCTTCCTTGGAGCAGAGGTTGGATGGCTGTCTGTCATGATCTAGTTGATATTCCCGCGTTCTAGGGAGTTGGACTAGATGCCCCTGGGGATCACTTTGAACCCTACAATTCTATTACAGTGGTGCCTCGCAAGACGAAATTAATTCGTTTTGTCGTCTTGCGAAGCACGGTGTCAAAACGGTGTCGGAAAAGTTTTGGAAAAGCTTCAAAAATCACCAAAGTCTTCAAAAACCTCAAAAAAGGCTACCACACCGTGTGCTATGAGTTGCTCCTTGAAGTCAAGTCGCAACTGTATTAACAGTGTTAAGAAAAAGGAAACAAACTTGCAAGACGTTTTCGTCTTGCGAAGCAAGCCCATAGGGAAAATCGTCTTGCGAAGCAGCTCAAAAAACAAAAAACCCTTTCGTTTTGCGAGTTTTCCGTCTTGCGAGGCATTCGTCTTGCGAGGTACCACTGTATTCTTTTTTTAAAAAAATAATTTTTATTAAGAATTTCAACATAACAAATTATCAAAACATATCATCTTCACCCCCTATTCTTTCCCTCCCCCCTTCCCAAGAAGAACCCTCTCCCCTCCCCCCCAAGACTTCCCTCAGCTCCTCTCTCTGATTTTTCAACACATGTTACAATGCATATTGTAAAATTGTAAAGATCCTTAAATTATCTGTCTATTATGTTAACAATAAATTTGTGTATGTTTATTCGAAACCTGCCAAGGAGTCCAATTCATTTTGTTTTGTTTTTTAAGTAGTTTGTAAAAAGTTCCCATTCTTCTTTGAAGTCACAGTTGTCCTTGTCTCGCAGTTTGTATGTCAATTTCGCCAATTCTGCATAATCCATCAATTTCTCTTGCCACAGAAAGAAAGAAAGAAAGAAAAAACCCCTACAGTTCTAGGATTCTAACAAAGGTGTACCTTTTGGACCAATTTGCATCTGCCCCTAGTACCATAGCCAGCAGTCAGGGGTGGTGGGAAGTGTAATTTTAAAAATACTTGGGAGTGCAACCAGCTTAGGTAACGCGCTTCAGAAACATGATTTAAAGAGAGAATGCTTTTAAAGCTGGGCTTTTGCTGACAAAGGCTCACTCTGCATGTTGTCAAAATAAAAAAGTTCCTTCCAGTAGCACCTTAAAGACCAACTAAGTTAGTTCTTGGTATGAGCTTTTGTGTGCATGCACACTTCTTCAGATACACTGAAACAGAAGTTGCCAGACCCTTCTATATAGTGAGAAGGTGGGGAGGGGTATTACTCAGAAGGGAATGGGAGATTGGCAGATAGCTGAGATGAGCCTGTGGACGACTCTTAACGACTGCAATAGGTCTTACAGGAAAAGGCAAGGGGTGAGAAGGTGAGAAATGGCTTAGTCATGTATAATGAGATAAGAATCCAATGTCTTTGTTCTGCATGTTGTACAGGGGATGTGGTCCTATCTTTTGAAACCTGTGCAAAAAAACCCTCGTTGAGGCCTGTTTAAAAATTGGCTAGCTTGTGCTCACCTGTCACGGAGGTGGAAAGAGAAAGCCAATTCTTCCAAAGCTTTGCTTGTTACTCATCGGAGTCACTGGAGGGCAGCACAGATCCACCCAATAACACTTGCTGAGAAAAAAGGCCTTCGCTGCGGTTCTTTTCGAAAAGAGCATGCGAAAGTGATCAATGCAGCCTTCAACGTGAATTGAGGAGTGATGCCTGGCAATGGAACCACCTTCTCATTTATTTATATTTATTTTATTAAGGTTATCTATAGACTGCTGTTCTGGAGAGATGGTCCAAAATGTGGTTGATTGCTTCAAAGTTTTAGCAAATTTAATCCAGCGCATCACAGCCTTCAAATATTTCAAGACCCAATCTAATTTTTGTAGCTTTGACTGGCACAGCGACCTCGAGCCTGCTCAAACTGGCCGCCCTTGGATCTGATGTACGGCTGTGTGGGGTTGCAGGGGCCTTGCCAAAATGCCTGTAAACTTTGCGAGCCTTCCAGGGTCCAGAAAGCAGCACAGTTCCTTGGCCCTTCGGGGTAGCCATGGCCAACTGGTCAAAAGTCATGATCTGGCCATCAGCTTTCAGGATGTGGGTACAGGTTCCTTGGGTCACTCTCAGGACACAAGCCTTCAGTTTGGGGATTTCCTGGATGTGAACCTCATCGGTCACTGTACAGTGGTGCCCCTCAAGACAAATGCCTCGCAAGACGAAAAACTCGCTAGACGAAAGGGTTTTGCGGCTTTTGAGCTGCTTCGCAAGACGAATTTCCCTAGGGGCTTGCTTCGCAAGACGGAAACGTCTTGCGTTTTTTGCAAGTTTGTTTCCTTTTTCTTAACACCGTTAATACAGTTGCGACTTGACTTCGAGGAGCAACTCATAGAACGCGGTGTGGTAGCCTTTTTTGAAGTTTTTGGCGATTTTTGAAGCTTTTCCAAAACTTCCGACACCGTGCTTCGCAAGACGAAAAATTCGCTAGACGAAAAAACTCGCGGAACGAATTAATTTCGTCTTGCGAGGCACCACTGTACCCACCATGACAGCAGTTTTGTTCTCCCGGCCTGGGAGCTTCATCTTACGGATCATGGGGGAAACGGACAGCGGAGGCCTGTTGGTTTGGCTCATAAAGAGCCGTTTCAGAATCACCTTGTTGAATTTTGCATTGGTCTGTTGAGCAATAAATCTGTAGAGCTTGACCAGGAGGTGAAGGTAGATTTCTCTTAGGCTCTTAGGCTCTTTGTGTCAAACCTTCCGGTCCATGTTGTGATGTATGTTAACTCCCATGGCAGTGCCAGTGGTGCCTGGGAAAAAAGTGTTTCAAAGTTTTGTCACTGGGTGTGTGGCAGACTCACCGAATGGGGTAGCTGAGTGTCACGGACTGGTAGGATCAGAGGGAGGAGCCAGCTGGGGGACCCCCAGGGAAGAAAGCTCAGAGCCCGGGGTGGTGGTGGGACAAGAAGTCATCAAAGGGAGAAGACTCGGAGGAGGTGTCAGAAGCTGAAGACGCAACAGGGCTTAATGAGCTGGGAGAGTCTGTGGCAGAGAGAAGTCCAGAATCGGAGGCAGAAGCTGAATCAGGAGAGGAGGAATGCCCAGAGGCAAAGAAGTCCAGTGGTCTTTCTCCTCCTGACAAGCTCTCCTCCCCCTGGTCTCCCAGAACCACCAGCAGAGGCCTAAAATCAGCAGAGGAGTGATTGGCTGCACACAAGTGGTGTCTCAGATTGCTTGGGGGTAAACCCTGGAGACAAGGGGCCTTGCACAGCCGTCTTGGCAACTGATTCTAGCAGGGATGAGCTGTTGTGTTCAGGAGGCCTGACACTCAACCAAGTCTGTGCAGATAGTGATTTTGCTAATAAAGAGTTAACTCCAACTTGTGTGGTGTGATTTACTGCTGGCTCGCTCCTGACACTGAGTTTGCAGATCAGTCTTCTCACTTTTGGAAAACTGGAGGACCCAGGAGGACAGCTGCAGACGTCCACCTACCCAGAAGCGCAACTGATCAGCTCTTTGAGGAGGCAAAGGCAGCCTTCATGCTGGGAACCTTTTCATGTAGGAACACGTTTCGCTGATAAGACAAAATAAATGACTCTCTGTTTTTTAAAAAAACCAAACAAGCACCGATATGGCTGGGAACACCTGCTGAAAACATCAGGCCTCTCTCACCTGCTTCTGCTCACTCTGCCTCTGCCCATCGAGGACCGCAAAGGCCATCTCTAGAAAACTGGTGTGGGTTAGGAGCAGGTCAGGCCAAATGCCATCTTGTTGAGCAGCCTATTCTCACTGTGGCCACCCAGATGCTTGCGCAAGCTGGAGCCGAGCACAAGAGCAGCGAGAGGCTGGTGCAGAGTCACACCCAGTGAGCATCATGGCCAAGCAGGGATTCGAACCCTGGTCTCCCAGGTCCTATTCCGACACTGCAGCCACTGTGCCACACTGGCTGTAAATGCTGGAATAGCGACTCACATTGGGAAAGCGACTTTTAAAAGGCTGGTGTGCGGAAAAGCCAGAGAAGCACAGTATTCAGAGAAAACAAAGCACGTATCCCTTGGGCCTGCTAGTCTTCCCCAAAGTGTTGCTGCAAGAAATTGCCAAGGGGCCTTTTGTTTTTGTGTGTGGAACACACAGGAGGTTTCCTGCAAGCAGAGAGAGAGAGAGAGAGAGAGAGAGAGAAAGAGAGAGAGAGAGAGAGAGAGAGAGAGAGAGAGAGAGGAGAGGCTGGCATCACCTTCTAGGTGGTTCTGATCTTAGGGTGTTTCAGAAGAGGACTTACTCTTTTAAGGAGGTTGCTGAGATATATCACAAATGGGTCATGGGCAGTGTTTGTTTTTTAATTTGCTAAATTTCCCTCGGAAATGGTCAATCTGGATTTAATGGTGGAGGGGCAGGGAACAGGTGGGTACAGTCATACCTCGGGTTACAGACGCTTCAGGTTGCGTTTTTTCTTTTCTTTTTTTTTGCATTTTAAAATTTTATTGGTTTCCAACCAGTTATACATTTTTATCCATATCATAACATTCTTATCCATTTTAGACTTCCTTCAACGTTACTGACAATCATTCGTAGTTTTCCCTTTCATACGCATTCCGTTCTTACGTATTGCCGTTTTCCCTCCCTCCCTTCATTATTTCTAATCGACAATACTTATTGATTCTTTACAGTGCCTCTTTAAACCCCACTAGCGTTGTATTTACATCACAGTTGTTTTCCAGATACCCCACAAATTTCCCCCAGTCTTGAATAAACTTTTGGTCTTTGGTATATCTAGTTTTCCCTGTTAATTTATCCAATTCTACATATTCTATCAATTTTTCTCTCCACTCTTCCACCGTTGGAGTTTCCTCCTGCTTCCATCTCTGAGCTAGCAGGTTGCGTTTTTTCAGGTTACGGACTGCCGAAACCCGGAAGTACCGGAATGGGTTACTTCCAGGATTCAGCAGTCGTGCTTGCGCAGAAGCGCTTGATCACGCTTTGCGCATGCGCAGAAGCGCCGAATCACAACCTGCACGTGCGCAGACACACAGCTGCGGGTTGCAAACGTGCATCCCGCACGGATCACGTTCACAACCCAAGCGTCCACTGTATTAGGAATGGGGTGTAATTTGATTCCGTTTGCATTTAAAGGCAAAACCACCTAATTTGCACATTCTGAAACAATATGAGAACTGAAATGTAGCCATCCTTTGAAATTTGCACTTCTCTTAATTTTGGGAATGTAGCATCGCAAACAACTAACCAACCGACTGACAAAAAATTACATATGATCGGGACAAGTATACTGTACATAAAGATGAATACATTAGAGAAAACAGCACTTGTAATGCATTTGATTATAGATAATCATGTGCAAAAAAAAAATTGTGCTATTAGGAGAAAGTCACGCCTAAATATTGGCGAGTTTTCATTAGGTTTTTAAATATATATATATATTTTAATTGTTGTTATTAACAAAAACCCTGCAAATTGCAGAAATGTTGCATTATTTTTAGGCTGTTTAAATGGTTTCAGAATAATGTACCTTTGTTTTTTGTTTTAAAATTGTCCATCTGGTGCTCTGGGCTCCTTGGGGGAGGAAGGGCAGAGTATATATATTCAATAAATAAATAAGTATTGCAAAATATACACATTTTAATGCATACTTTCCCCCAGCAAGGCCAAACGCAGCAGCTTTTCTTTAAAATATGCAGCACCACAAAAAGAGATACGCTGTACTTTCCGGGGACAGATTTCCCATATCTGCGCCTCGCATGCACCACATTTATTTGTTTTTGAAATCTCTGTTTGTGCACCTGCAGAGAACAGCTCTCGCTGCCAACCACATTTGGCACCCGTTGGATATTCTGGAAGGTACCTGGCAGACCCCCCCCCCCTTCAGCTTGTTCATAATGTACCCAGCTAGCATCACGCTTGAGCTGCCGTCACCCACAGCCAAGAGCTGCTTTCTATCAATGCTCAGCTGACAGGCCCTGAACAGTGGGAGCGGTGCATTAGCAAAAGATCAAACGCAGCTCAGGAAAGGGCAACCCAAATGCCCGAGCAATGAGGGAGAAGCAGCTGCCATTTGTCTCCCCCTTGCCACCTGGGGATGCTTTCTGCAGTTCTCAACCCAGTTCAAAAGAAGCATCGTGGATTTGGAAAAGGTTCAGGGAAAAAAAGGCAAACGACATGATCAATGGGATGGAGCAACTCACTTCTTTTTTTTTTTTTATAAAATTTTTATTGGTTTTACAACATTTTAAAAAGACAAACAGACAATGAAAAAGACAAACAAACACGCATAGTTTCATACATATTTTCTTATAGACCACTTTTCTTGGACTTCCCCATACCCCCCCTCTCTGCATCCCAATGTCCATACCTCAACTAGCAACTCCCAATTATTACTTTCAATTCTCTGTCAACTTAGTCCTTTTCAATCTTCTAACCATATACCCCTGTACCCCCTTGTGTCTGAAAACCACGACATTTTAACATTCATTAAGTTTATAATAGTGGAGCAACTCACTTCTTAGGCAAGTTTGCAGGGGCTTTTGTGTTTAGGCGAGTGAGAGGAGACACGATAAAGGGGTATAAAATTACCGAAAAGTGTACATGTGTGCACAGGGGAATTCTGTCTGCCTTGCAACAGTAGAAATTGAGAACGCCCAAGAAGCTGAATGATCTGGGAGCTGCAAAAGAACTGTAGGCACACTGAGCATCATTAAACTATGGACTTTACTATTGCAAGGGGGAGTGATGGCCACCAATTTGGGCGGTTGTGAAGAGGATGAGATAAATTAATGGAAGAGGTGGCTATTAATGGCTCCTAGCTGCAATGTTCTCCCATTTACCGTGGGAAGGATGCTGTTGCACTCAGGTTCTGCCAGGGACATCTGGTTGGCCTTTGCAAGAACAGGAAGCTGGACCAGATGTGTTCAACCTTATAGGGGTGTTTGTGAGACACTTCACAGGAGTAATAGAGGTGCAGACCTACAGAAATTCTTTTTTTATATATATAAAATATTTATTAAGATTTTACACAAAACATACAAAACATAATTTTTTTAAAGAGTTAATAATAATTGCACAAACCTAAAACCTAGAAACCTAAAACGCCGATAGTTGAAAAAATAAAAGAGAAAAAAGAAACAACAATATCTTAAAAAGAAATAATCCATTTTTCAATATCTTTAAGTTCATTTGCTTATTTCCTTGACCTCCTCACACCTCCCCTTTTGTATTCCCGTTTACAAAGTCCTTTCAGCAAATCCTTACCCTCTTTCATTTATCTTTACACTATAATCTTAACCTATTAAAACTATATATTTTCATCCAAATAACTATCCATATTTACATATTCTTATTAGCCTTACTACCAAAACCCCTTATTTTCAGTCCAACATCATTTTAACATTCCTTAATTTTACAGTATTTCTGTAGATAGTCTTTAAATTTCTTCCAGTCTTCTTCCACCATTTATTCTCCCTGGTCTCGGATTCTGCCAGTCATTTCTGCCGGTTCCATATAGTCCATCACCTTCATCTGCCATTCTTCCAGAGTGGGTACAGACCTACATAAATTCACGGGTGTGTTTTGTGCATGGAGCTTTATGTTCCATCTGTTTCGCCTTCATAGTTTCTCTCTCTCTCTCTCTCTCTCTCTCTCACTCACTCACACACACACACACACACACACACACAAATGTGCAATGGACTGGTTGGATGCAAAGTAGTGAGGGGAGGAACTGGCAAGGGAACCCCAAAGAGGAGAAAGTTCAGAGCCCAGGTTGGTGGTGAGACGACAATGAGTGGTCAGAGGGAGAGGACTGGGAAGAGGAGGTGTTGAAAACTGAAGAGGGAACAGGGCTTAGTGAGCGGGGAGAGTCTGTGGCAGAGAGAAGTCCAGAATCAGAGGCAGAAGTGGAAGGAGAGGAAGGCCCAGAGGCAGTGATGAGTCTGGCTGGTGCAGTCACAGGTGTCTCCCTCTCCTGCTGTGAACATCTCTCCCCCCCCCCCATGTCTCACAGAACCAGAAGAGGCATGAAAAGAGCAGATGAGAGGTTGGCTGCACACAGGCACAGTCTCTGATTGCTTGGGCAACTGACCCATGGGGCAAGACCTACCGGGGATGAAGTGCTCTGCTCATTAGGCCTCACAGTCATCCAAGTCTGTGCAGATCGTGTTCTTGCGAATGAAAAGTCCCAACATTCATGGTGTGATTTACTGCCTGCTCACTCCTGACAATGGGCAAACATTTGTGGTAATGTTGCCTACTGCATCCCTTCCCCCCAAAAGTATACTCCGTTCCTGCAATAAGCTCTTTTTCAAAACTTCCAGGCAGCTAAGAATGTTCATAAACATTCCACGCATGGCTCCTTGGCAAACTCATTTCAATATACTGAAACCAGAGTTCTTACAGAAAAGAGCTACAGGGGTTTGTGAAAACTGCAATTTGCATGTGTTCTCCTCCCTTAAGAGATTACCCAAAGCTGGCTTTGACTTTCCGAATGGATATATAGATAAGCAACCACAGATTCCACCACTCCGCTGTTATTTCCAAAATCTGCCTTTATTTACAGTTCAAGTCAAATCACATGCAAACGTTCCCCTCCCCCCACCCCCACCCCGCATTTAAGAATAGCGATTAGCAAAAAAGATGCATTAGAATTTTAAAATGGCAATTAAATATACAAAAATATAGTTTACAAAATAAAAACCCAGCATGTTTTCTTTGTGTCTTTTCTCTTTAAAAAAAAAAAAAATTCTGCTGCAGAATTTTATTTATTTATTTTAGTGTACAAATGTCTCCTCCAGGAGGACTTCTAAGGTTCATAAACTCTCTCTCGAGTCACACGCTATTTACAAAAAGAAGACCGCGGCAGTTGGGGCAGGAAGAGATCAGGCTGAACCCGGATGGACGAAAACAGTAAAAGGCTTCTGAAAGTCATGCCATACTAAGAACCGGCTATTGGAAATTTGCCCCTATTATGGAAGGACTGGGAAGAACAGTCTGTGCCATCTTATTTTATTTTTAGCAAAAAGGGAACCTCGCGCTGTACAACGTAATACTGCAAAATCCCTTCCCTGTGTCTTTTGAACAAGTGCGGACACAGAAACAAAACACACTGCCCAAAAGGGGGTTTGGGGATAGCATCCTGCCTCCTTAGCTGACCCCGAAATAATCTGCGCAGGTAATCTTGGAAATGGACCTCTCCACCGTCAGAACTTCCTCTGGCCAGAAACTTGCTTAAAAAACATTATTTTCACAAATCGATAATGGAACATGAATTGGACTCCAACCTGCCCTGACCAGTTATCTAGTGGAACCGAAAACAATTACTTTTGAACAAATCCAATGAATTCTCTATGTTCGGATACATCGAAATATATTCGCTTGGTGCCTTAGCGGTTGACAAAGTTTAGATTTGGGCGGATGGAATTGAAACACCCGTTGGAAAACGGAGACTCATCAATGGCTACTGGCCATGATGGGAGACCCTCTGGGTCAAGAGGCAGGAGGGCCAATGAGGCTCCCCAGTTGCTCACGAACTGCAATGGGAGAGAGGCTTATCACCCTTACGGCTCCCCAGAGGCTTCTGGGGGGGCTGCTGTGGGACACTGGAAGCTGAACTAGAAGGGTCTTTGGTCTGATCTAGCAGGCCTCTTTTTCAGATGAATCCCCACCCCGCCAAAAGTCTGCACTCAACTCTACGCAAAGCTGCTAAGAAGCTTGCAGAGTCCAGGGTTCGTAATAGTTGCCATTTTTATTTTGAATTCCAATCGGGTCTAGCTTCTACGCAGGCAAATGCCCTTCTGCACTCAAACCTGGTTAAAAATGGGATTTGCCGCATTGCGGGATTTAAAAAAGGGACGTTCCCCTGTTGCCGAATCCAAAAGGCTGCTAAGATGCCTCTCCTGGCTTTTCCTTGGCTTCAGAGTTGTCCATTAACGTGGCAGGAATCTGCGTGGTTTGCTCCCCCCCCGCCTCCCTCCCGGGGCACTTAAGGAATCATTTTCTGAGGCAGGAATCAAGCCAGTGTGGATCTCAAGCGCCTAGCAGGACCCTGGTGGACGTGGGCCTGACCGGTAACCAAATAATCTGTGCGTCGCCGCTAGGCCTCTAAGCACCCACTCTTCCTTTGGAGAGCTGTGCTGTGCTCTTGCTCTGCGTCCCACAGCGTACGAGAGAGTCACACGGACTGCTGCTGCGGATCGTTCTGCAAACAGGCCAGGCCCTTGCCTTGTTCTGTTCTGGAAGCCACAGGCAATTCGGTGTGAGGTAACCGCTGAGCGGCAGAATCTCGGGGCACGGTTCCCATTCCACCCGCAGAAAAAGGACCACGCGGGGCCTCTACGATCCCGAGGCGCAAAGGGTGCGCCACTCACATCCCTCGCTCCGGCATGTGTGCAGCTCAGTCCAAACGCAGGCGCCGGACCTGCGCGTGTCCTTCGTAAAGTGCTCTTACGGAAAGAAAAAGGGGGTCGGAAGGAAGAAAGGAAAAGGCCGAGCCCGTTATGGCCTCTTCTCGTCGCACCAGCGGTGGTCTCGGCGCTGAGGGTTTTTCTGCGGTCCAAGCACCTTCCCCCTCCTTCAAGTGTGTCCTGGGAGCTCCTCGCGAGATGGAAGAAGCCCCGGCGAAGACCCCGAGGCCGTAAGCAGCAGGTTCAGAGAGCGGGACGTCTCTGGGCGGCAGGCTGCGCCCCAGAGAGGCTCGCGGGGAGCTATACGATGTTGGCCGCCCCAGGGAGGGGCTCTTGGGGGAGTCCGTGGGCATCCGGCTTGCTGTGGAGTTGTGCCAGCTGCAGGACGGCCATGTTGCAGAGCGGGCAGACTTTGCGCACCTCCAACCATTTGATGAGGCACCTGTGGCGGGGAAAGAAAGCAGCCCCTTCAATATAGGCAGACTTCAAGCTAGGAATATAGCAGAATAGAATAGAATAGAATAGAATAGAATAGAATAGAATAGAATAGAATAGAATAGAATAGAATAGAATAGAATAGAATGGAATTTATTATTTATACTCCGCCCATCTGGCTGGGTTTCTCCAGCCACTGGGTGGCTTCCAACAGACTATTAAAATACAGTGGTCTGTTAAACGTTAAAAGCTTCCCTAAACAGGGCTGCCTTCAGATGTCTTCTAAAAGTCTGGTAGTTGTTCTTCTCTTTGACATGTGGTGGGAGGGTGTTCCACAGGGCGGGTGCCACTACCAAGAAGGCCCTCTGCCTGGTTCCCTGTAACTTGGCTTCTCGCAGTGAGGGAACCACCAGAAGGCCCTCGGCACTGGACCTCAGTGTCCAGGCTGAATGATGGGGGTGGAGACGTTCTTTCAGGTATACTGGACCAGGGCCATTTACAGCTTTAAAGGTCAGCACAAACACTTTGAATTGTGCTCGGAAATGTGCTGGGAGCCAATGTAGTAACCCAAATAAACCAGTGGTTTTTAACCAGTATGCCGCGGCAACCTGGGGGGCCTTGAATGATGGTCAGGGGTGCCGCAGGCAACACTGGCCTCCATCCCTCTTTCCTTCCCTCCCTCCTCTGATGCCCTCTCCCATTTCTGCCTCCCAAAGGCTTATGTGGCTGTTTGTTGCAGCAGCCCTGGCTAGAATCTCCCCAGGCGAATCGTGCCTCTGGGGTTAGCCAGGGGGTGCTGGTTGCCAGGAGCTGAGGTGCCCTCAAAGCGGACACGGGAGTCGAGTCTGCCAGTCTGCCAGCCCTTGCTCTTGGGAATGGACAGACAAGTCCCAGGCCCCTGTGGGGCAGCGTGAGGAGGCACCTCTCTCTGGGGGCAGCTCAGAGACCCGGGATGGTAGCAGTGGCTGCCCAGAGGACTCCCAAGGAGAGGGGAGAGGAGAGGAGGCTGAGGAAACACTCCACAAGGGCAAAGGTCTTTTTTGGTAAGTTGCTTTGAGTTGCCTGTGGCAAAAAGAAAAACCCTAATAAATTCAATAATCGTAAACCCACCCTGCTTGCATTTGAAACTGCCTTATACTGCATCAGACTGCCAGCCTCTTTGGCTTGGCTGAGTACTGGCACCCACAATCCTTTGGACTGGCGTTGCCAGGGGAAGGAGCCTGGCACTTTCTGCAGGATGGGGTCTGGCTCTGTTTATCGTACATGACAAGGGATGCGCCTAACGGATGTCCCCATGGCCTGGAAACAAAGGGAAGGCTTTCTCCTCTGCCGCTGCCACCATGACGGGACCCGGCTCTTAGATGGTGGGTGCAAACCTCTAGGGAAATCAGGCGGCACCGTCCTCACGGCCGAGGCCCATCCCCTCCGCTGCTCCCCCAAATTTACAGGCTGCCGCAGCCCCAGGGGTTTCCAAGAGAGGCCAGAGGGAGGCCTTTGCAAACATTTCTCCCCAGTCTTTTTTTTGCGCACTTACTTTCTGTGGAAGGCGTGTTTGCATGGGCAGATTCCCAGCTCATCTTTGGGCTTGAACTCCTCCAAACAAACAGCACAGATCTGAAAGGAGTAGGGCAAAGGAACAGGGGGAGAAAGAAGAAAGGTCAGTTAGATGGGGGGGGGGGGAAGGAAGCATTTTGCATTCAGAACCACAGAGTTGGAAGGGACCTGAGGATCTAGTCCAAGCCCCTGCAATGGCAACCCAGCCGGATAGGTGGGGAATAATAATAATAATAATAATAATAATAATAATGATGCTGCTGCAAATTCCTGCATTGCAGGGGGTTGGATTAGATGATTCTCAAAGTACCTTTCAGCTCTACAATTTGATGATTCTAACCTTGGCATTATCAACAGCACACTCTAGCCAACTGAGCTATCCAGGGATAATAACAACAACAAAAATTTTTATTTATACCCCGCCAGACCCGGCCAGAGCTGGGCTCAGGGCAGCTAACACAAATAAAATCACAGTAAAACATAATGGGGGGGGGCACAGAAAACAAACAAAACCAATTTAAAATACAGGTTAAAACGCGGTTTAAAATGCAGCCTCATTTTAAAAGTAGTCCACAGATCAAAACCATAAGGGGAGGGAAACATAAGGTCAGACTGAGTCCAAACCAAAGGCCAGGGGGAATAGCTCTGGCTTGCAGGCCCAGATGTCAAGTCCCGCAGGGCCCCAGTCTCTTGTGACAGAGCGCTCCACCAAGTCGGGGCCAGTACTGAAAAGGCCCTGGCCCTAGTTGAGACCAGTCTAACCACCTTGCGACTTGGGACCTCCAAAATGTTGTTATTTGTGGACCTTAAGGTCCTCCGTGGGGCATACTAGGATGATGGACTCAGATAGATTTCAAAAGAAGAAACGTTATGTGCACAGGAACAGCCCTACTGGCTGCAGCTAATATATTTATATTTGCCAGTTGGAGGCAGCAAGGTTTCTGAGCCCCAGTTGCTGGAAACTGCAGGAGGAGAGAGTTGGTCTTGTGTTCGAATCCCGATTTCTGGTTTCCCACAGACAACTGTCCCCCCACTTTGAGAACAGGGTGCTGGACAAGATGAGACACTGGCCTGATCCTGCAGGCTGTTCTTATGTTCTTAAAATATGTGTTTGAATTGCTATTGCTGCATTGGAAGAAGAGTTTGGATGCTACAAAGCGAGAATGTTTTCGACTGGATTAAAAGGTAAGGATGCCAGGACTATATGGACTATATGGAATTGGCAGAAATGACTGGCAGAATCCGAGACCAGGGAGAAGAAATGGTGGAAGAAGACTGGAAGAAATTTAAAGATTATCTACAGAAATACTGTAAAATTAATGAATGTTAAAATGATGTTGGACTGAAAATAAGTGGTTTTTGTATTAAGGCTAATAAGAATATGTAAATATAGACAGTTAATTGGATGAAAATATATAGTTATAATAGGTTAAGATTATAGAGTAAAGATAAATGAAAGAGGGTAAGGATTTGCTGAAAGGATTTTGTAAACGGGAATACAAAAGGGGAGGAGGTCAAGGAAATAAGCAAATGAACTTAAAGATATTGAAAAATGGATTATTTCTTTTAAAGATATTTTTCTTTCGTTTTTCTCTTCTTTTTTATTTTTTCAACTACCGGTTTTTTAGGTCTCTTTTTTGGTAATTCTCTTTTTAGCTGTTGTTATTTTTTTTCTTTTTTGTATGTGTAATAGTTGGTTTAATTACTTTTAATTGTTAAAAAAACAAACTTATGTTTTGTATGTTTTGTGTAAAATCTTAATAAATATTTTATAAAAAATAAAACAAAAGGTAAGGATGCCAGGGACTGTGTGGGAGATAATTTTGGTAAAATAAAAATAAATGAAATCGTTTTGAAGGCACCCATAACTGTGCTGGCTCCTGGACTGTCCTGATTTATTCAAGCTGAAATTCACCACAAATGAGAACAATCCCAGTTCAGAAAAAAACACCTTTGTCTCCAGTATCTGAGATTCCTGCACTGTGGAGAGGGGGTTGTAATAGAGGACCTTTAGGGACCCCTAATTCTTTAGGGACTCCTCAATTCTACAAAAAGGACGGGAGGGAAATGTGCCCGAGTCAGAGCCAATTCTTTTGAGAAAGGTACAGAACTTTCCAGCCTCCTCTAAGGCCTGCTGGGACTCTCCACCCAGCAGTAAGGATTTATAGCCTATAAAAATAACCTCTCCGGCTGTGTGGCAACTGGCAGTTGCATAACCAAACTTGCTTTTTTTTTCTTTTTTGGCTTTTATTTCCTCCGAGCAGAGCGATAACGGTGTCAGGTTTGTGCTGCTGAAAGTCCGGCCTTCTGAGCACGCATACCAGGGGCCCCAGCACACTCCCCATTTCCCTCCAAAATTTAAATTTAGAGCCCCGTAACTCATTCCGTCAGCGCCGATGGCGCCACAGTAACTGAGGAGGCTTTCGACTTCTCTGCCCCTCATCGGCTCGATGTCTCCTCCCACCTTGCCAGATTTCAAGAGTTACAAGAGATTGAAAACATCCTTGCTGAGCTCAGGAAAAAGTCGAAAGGAAGGTGACCCAAGTGATGCCTAATTTCACCGGCAAAGGAAGGAGGCAAGATTCCAGACTTCACAAGGCTCTTCTCTGGATGGAAAAGAGAGCCCCTTACTTATTTTTGGAGAAGGCTCTACATTATTCACAAAGGAAGAGCACAGCTTATGTGACAGAGTTCTGAAAATTAGGTGGGTTTCATGTCTTTGTTGGCACTAAGTTGGTTCCGATTACAGTCATACCTTGGAAGTCGAACGGAATCCATTCTGGAATTTCGTTTGACTTCCGAAATGTTCAGAAACCAAGCCACAGCTTCCAAACAGTTTCCAGTTGTGCAGGCACGCCAGAAATAATAGTGGAAGCCGTGCCAGATGTTCGGCTTCCAAAAAAAGTTTGAAAACCGGAACACTCATTTCCAGTTTTTGATTGTTTGGGAGCTGAAACGTTCAACTCCCAAGGCGTTCAGGAGCTGAGGTAAGACTGTATATTTAGTGTAATAATATATATATATATATATATATATATATATATATATATATATATGCAGGTTTTGGTGTCTTCGGGTGTCTTCCCGTGTAAGAGTTGGGGTGTCTAGGCGACGAAACGTCGCCTAGACACCCCAACTCTTACACGGGAAGACACCCGAAGACACCAAAACCTGCATTCCTATACCCGTGAAAATCTACGAAAGCATATATATATATATATATATATATATATATATATATATATATATCTTTACATTTGCACTTTTCTGTCTTTTCACCTTAGTTTCTATAACTGAAATTATTTCTTTTCTTTTTTGTTTAACTTTTTCTTTATACTTTTCATTTTACAACCAACACAAAACAAAGATTTAAATTATTCCATATTGTTCAGTATGATGTAACTGAAATGTTCTTAATCAAATATTATTAATGATAAAGTTAGTTCTATATCTATTTAACTGCCATGACTCCTCTTCAACGCCCCCCCCCAAATATATCCTGGAATCTGGAGTGGTTGTTTAGAATTCTTTGATGGGAGAGAGCCAATCTCTCACAGAACTACAGTTCCCAGAGCTTCTTGGAGGGGCGGAATCAAGATTAAGGCAAACTGGGGCTGTGCTATAGATCTGCCTGGTGGCTAGTGAAGGGCAAATCTGTCCATTTCAGTTATCTCAATTTCTTATCTCCCCCCCCCCCCAAGTTCTCCTTGTTTCCACATCAGTTTGATTTTCTTCGTGGGTGACAAAGTCAGCTTACCTCATGTAGGTTGAGTTCTTTAACTTTTTCCTTTAGGATAACCTGCAAAGGGAAAAAAGGAGAGAGAGAGGGGGTGTGTTAGAAAACGGAGGTGCCTGTACTTGTGCAAAAAAAACCCCCCACACAACGAAAACAAACATTGCAAAAGAGGGGTTGAATTCTTGTAAGATGCACGCAAGCCGGACGACACAGCAGACCTTTGCTCTCAAAGCCTTGACTTGCAAAGGTTGTAAAGCAGTACCAGAATGAAATCTGCCCCACTGGGCATGCTAAAAAGGCCCCCACAAATATATCATCAACTTATAGAAACAGAAAGGGAGGGGGGAGTTTAATGCATTGAATGGCCTCCATGCAGTGCTTTTTTTCTGGGGCGTGAGGACGACACGCAGGCGTATGCATGCGCCTAAACATTTTTGTGAATCTTTGTACTTTTGTCCATTTACTGCATTTATTTTCCCTGATTTGAACTATAAAATGGTGATTTTCTTGAGTCAAAATGAGAATACCCCTAAACATTTTTTTTTAGAAAAAAAAAGCACTGCCTTCATGGTATCATATATATATAAAAAATAAAACAAATTGTCCAGTAGCACCCAAGTTAGTTCTGGGTATAAGTTTTCGTGTGAAGTGTGCATGCACGCGAAAGCTTATACCAAGAACAAACTTAGTTGGTCTCTAAGGTGTTACTGAAGAATTTAAAATTATATATATATATATATATCTGTGTGCGTGTGTGTGTGTATATATATATATATGTATGTATACACACACACACATTTCCATGGGATCATGAAAGAGAAGGTGCAGTGCAATCCTATGCATGTTTTGCTCAGGAGCAATTCCAAGGCCCTGTTTGTACATTGAGCTTATATGGACTGCAGCTAGTGCCACTGCTTCCCTCCCGCAAAAACCTCTCTCTCTCTCTCCATACACACACACACACACACACACACACACACACACACACAGAGTCATACCTCATGTTACATTTGCTTCATGTTACATTCTTTCAGGTTACGTCCCGCGGTGACCCGGAAATACCGGAAAGGGTTACTTCCGGGTTTTGCATCTCGCGCATACGCAGAAGCGCAAAATGACGTCATGTGCATGCGCATGCACGAGAAGCGAAACCCGGAAGTAACCCTTTCCGGTACTTCCGGGTCGCCGCGGGACGTAACCTGAAAGAACCATATATATATATATACATTCCAACATCGTAATGTATAGCCAGCTAAACCCCAACATATTACGATGTCAGAAAGGACACACACACACACACACACACACACACACACACAGTGATTTGTGATACATTGCCAGGCCAATTCTTTTGAAACGGTTATCGCGATGTGGTCTAGAAACCGTTACTGGATGATGTATCGATATATCACCCAGCCCTGCTCCACGGAAGGTGCACTGTTCTGTTCTGGGGTTGTCGCAAACACTCCAGATGAAAATTGCGTTGGCTGGGGAAATTATTAAGTTAGCTGGACGTCTTCACTGGATACAACCCCAGGTTCCCAGAGACAAGATGGCGGCTCCTCGGCTGCTGGCAGCCAAACCATGGTTTGGCCTAAGTGTTACGTCCAAACTCAGGCTCTTGCTTTATGTCAAACTACAGTTTACAGAACAAACCTCGGCTACAGTTTGTGGTTTGGGCAGGGAAGGATAAATCAGGTATGGGTGTGTCAGAGTCGTTCCCAGTTAGCCCTGCCTTTATAGGGTTTTTTTTCCTTGGTGGTGAATTCTAATTTGGAAGCTCCCTGGGGCAGGGGTCAAATCTTATTGCTGGTTTGTCTGCAAAGGGCTGAGAGCACCTGAGATGTTTTGCTCACTTGCCTGCAGCCTGAAAACAATTTTGCAAGTGAAAGCTCAGGGAAGCTTTTCAACTATGCCCTGATTTGAAATTTGTCAGGGTGACCGGGTGGTAGCGACATCGGCGGCAGGGGACAAAGAGAAAGAGAAGCTTACCTGTTTGTAGGCATAAAGCTCTTTGTGGGCTTGGTGTCGAAGCCTAGAAAATAAAGAAGAAGAATATTGAATATGAAGATGTACAGTAGATAAAAAACACAAAATGGAACAACAATTCTTGCACTGCAAAGGGTTGGACTCTACAATTCTACGACTCTAACAGCACATCAGAATCGCCACCCTCGGGAACAGATCACACCAGACAGTCCCTTTTAGGCCTGCTCTGCCCAAATGAAAACTGAGTAGTGAAAGGCTTACTGGACTCTGCCACTCGTACGCAGGAAACTGAACACTTTGCAAGTTGCCAACGCTATCCAAAAATGCAAAAGAAAAATGGATAACGTTTTTGTAGATTTGCCTCCATTAATAGCACGCTCAACCCTTTCCGAGTTCAAAGGCAGAGATCTGTAAGCAAACAGGCAGCACAGTTTGGAAGGAAAGGAAGCTCATAGGAACCTGATAGTTTGCAACAGGGGTGTGTTTAAAGAGGCAGTATGTCTCTGTGCACCTAATACACACACAACACCCCAGGGTGGAAATGCTAGCTCAGTGCCCCTTCTCTTTACCACCTTGTAAAGGTGGTAAAAAGAAAAGAAAAGAAAAACTAAACTAAACATCTGCCTGATATAATTATCCTCTCTCCTTCTCCCATGGGCTCTTGAATTCTTAAGAATACCGCAAACAAGTTTTAAGACCAGGAACTTGTTTTTCCTGCTATAAATACTCCTGGGTGGTTGTTTCGATTGCGGGTTTTTTTTAATAACTAATGGGGAAAAAAGACCTATGCAGATTGGTGTTCAAATTGGTACTTCTGTTTTCTTTTTTTAAAAAAACAACGTTTCTGCTTCAGCCCTCGCTTTGACACAAAAGAGGAACCCGCTGTCTTTCTGTCAGGGAACTGCCATCGGAGCCAAGAGGGGAGGTAAGGCTCTCCGACGATGCGGGAGAAGGGACCAGCAGAGGGAGAGAAAACGCTTCCCTTGGGGAAGGAAATCAGCGTGACACCTGGGAGGAAGAGAAGCAGGGAAGGACTTCGGAGAGATGGCTCCAAGACTCTTCCACAGAGACCAGTGGGGAGAGTCCAGGACCTCCGCTGGCCACGCCCACTCTGCGCAGAAGACTTCCGCGCAGGGAGTCTAGGCGGAGACTTGGTGTCAAGGAATTTTTATGTTGGAGGAAGTTCAGGAAACGCCCACTGACGGATTCTGCCAGTGACTGACACAGCCACGGAGTAAAGGCTGTCCAGCCAGGGGAACGTTTTAGCCAGGGAACGTTGCCTAGAGCATCCGCACCCTCTACGCACAAGCAACCCCCAATTCCCTTTACACTTTCCACCCCACCAGATCCCAGTGGCGCTCATCACAGGGGCCTGAGATTCCCACGGACAGATCCTGCCCCTAGGGATATTCTCCTTGGAACCAGTTGAAATAAGGTTGGGGGAACCCTTAGCCATCCCAGATGTGCCAGACTCTGAATCCCATCAGCCACAACCCAGTGTGGTCCATGGTCAGGGATGATGTCAGCTGGGCTTCTTTTTAAACAACATCTGGAAGGCTGCAAGTTCTCCATCCCTGAGTTAAACAAGAATGCTAAAGGACCCAAGCGGCCTCCTTTATCCCAAATCCTGCTAGCACTCATGATTGACAGCTCTGGCTTAGAGTCAAAATAGTTTAGGGCATGCACAGGTCGAGCTCATCATAGGATAATAATAATAATAATAATAATAATAATAATAATAATAATAATATCCTGCCCATTTGACTAGGTTTCCCCAGAGGATGGCAGCTCTGCAGTAGACACAGAGGAATAATCCATGCTACTACAGTGGTACCTTGGGTTAAGTACTTAATTCGTTCCGGAGGTCTGTTCTTAAGCTGAAACTGTTCTTAACCTGAAGCACCACTTTAGCTAATGGGGCCTCCTGCTGCCGCCGCGCCGCCGGAGCACGATTTCTGTTCTCATCCTGAAGCAAAGTTCTTAACCTGAGGTAATATTTCTGGGTTAGCGGAGTCTGTAACCTGAAGCGTATGTAACCCGAGGTACCAGTGTACATATCAAAATCTTCCTCTGTGTGAAACAACCGGTCCAGCCTTCTTGCTGACGTGCTAGCTTTCTAATGCAGGGGGTTATTGACAAAAGGAAGCGAGCCTCCCGGTACACGATGTGGTGGAGCTATCTCACGAAGTCTGTGCCATGCATTGCCCCTCAATGTCTCCAAAAAGCCCATTCACAACCCACGGTGGCACTCGACGGACAAATCTGCAGCCCGAAAGGAAGAATGGAGATCTGTGCAGTGCTTTCAGATACGACGCTCTTTTTCTATACGAATGAACAGAATGCAATCTTTGTAGACAAGAGTCGCCCGAGCCTCGGTGCCGCGACAGCGCATAATTATGTATAAATAACTAGATTTAACAGGGAAATAGAAACGGCATCTATGTACATCGTGGGACGAAGAGATACCGCAAGAGGAACAACAAACGACTTGTTGGATCTGAGCTGAAAACAAAGACACTCACCCAATAGTTTTGTGTTCTAAAATGCAGTTGTTGGCTATGCTTTGGCCAAAAAGGCGTTAGCTGCAACATGCGAATGTCACAGAGCTGGAAGAGAGCATCGCCACTGGGGTCGCAGCACAAATTCAAAATTAGCTCAAGACCCCGAGTGGAGCAGTTAGGACTTCATAACAGTGCCCTTCTTCAAGGGAAAATTGGATGTTGAATGTCTCTACTTGACAACGCTTACATCAATTAGTTGGTTCGCTTAATCGGTCTAAAAACATTTTCATCAGCTAGAAAGGTGCTGCAATTAATTAAATTGCTTTTTTAAAAAAGAAATAGTAATAGAAAACTATACTTAGGTCTATTTTAAGCGGCTTCTTCCCCCAATCAACCTGCCCTCCAAATCAGAAGAAAACCCACCTCTAAGGTGATGACGACTGCGACAAACCAGTGCAAAATCTAAAAACCAAAGGAAGAATGCCTTTTGTTTTAGAACTATCATTTTCCCCCTCACATGTACTTTTAAGTGACAAGAGGCAGTGTGGGGTCGCACTAGGGTGGCACTCTGTTCAATTCCTCCCTCGGCCATGAAATTTAGTGGGTGACCTTGGGCCAGATGCAAACAACCTTGGAAAGTTGTTGTGAGAATAAAAGGGCTGTGGGAAGAACTCAAGTACACCACCATAAGCTTCCTGGAAGAATCGCTAACTAAATTAAAAACCCACACAACCAACTGGCTAAGATTTGTTTAAATCAGCCAACACAGCTATGTAAAGGAACCTGCCCCCAGGCAATACTGGGAAAATAAAGTTCAATTAGGTGGAGGGAATCTCTGGCTCTCCAGATGTTGCTAGACTACAACTCCCATCGCCCCTGGCCACTGGCCATGCTTGCTGGGGCTGATGGGAGTTGTAGTTCAGCTGGAGGGCTAAAGATCCCGCATACACAGCTGTCCATGGAGGCACAGGTCAATTCTATGTCCAGGGCAGCTGTTTATCAGCTCCATCAAGGGAAGTAATAGTGCCACTGTATTCTGCTCTGGTCAGACCTCACCTGGAGTACTGTGTCCAGTTTTGGGCACCACAGTTCAAGAAGGACACTGACAAACTGGAACGTGTCCAGAGGAGGGCAACCAAAATAGTCAAAGGCCTGGAAACGATGCCTTATGAGGAACGGCTAAGGGAGCTGGGCATGTTTAGCCTGGAGAAGAGGAGGTTAAGGGGTGATATGATAGCCATGTTCAACTATATAAAAGGATGTCACATAGAGGAGGGAGAAAGGTTGTTTTCTGCTGCTCCAGAGAAGCGGACACGGAGCAATGGATCCAAACTACAAGAAAGAAGATTCCACCTAAACATTAGGAAGAACTTCCTGACAGTAAGAGCTGTTTGACAGTGGAATTTGCTGCCAAGGAGTGTGGTGGAGTCTCCTTCTTTGGAGGTCTTTAAGCAGAGGCTTGACAACCATATGTCAGGAGTGCTCTGATGGTGTTTCCTGCTTGGCAGGGGGTTGGACTCGATGGCCCTTGTGGTCTCTTCCAACTCTATGATTCTATGATTCTATCTGGTACACAGGCTGAGACCCTCCCTGCCCGCAGACTGTCTGGCCAGAGTGGTGCATGCTCTGGTTATCTCCCGCTTGGACTACTGCAATGCGCTCTATGTGGGGCTACCTTTGAAGGTGACCCAGAAACTGCAATTAATCCAGAATGCGGCAGCTAGACTGGTGACTGGGAGTGGCTGCCAAGACCATATAACACCGGTCTTGAAAGGCGTACACTGGCTCCCAGTACGTTTCCAAGCACAATTCAAAGTGTTGGTGCTGATCTTCAAAGCCCTAAACGGCCTCAGTCCAGTATACCTGAAGGAACGTCTCCACCCCCATTTTTCTGCCTGGACACTGAGGTCCACTGTATATCTGAAGGAGCATCTCCACCCCCATCGTTCAGCCCAGACTCTGAGGTCCAGTGCCGAGTGCCTTCTGGTGGTTCCCTCGCTGCGAGAAGCCAAGGTACAGGGAACCAGGCAGAGGGCCTTCTCGGTAGTGGCACCTGCCCTGTGGAATGCCCTCCCACCAGATGTCAAAGAGAAAAACAACTACCAGACTTTTAGAAGACATCTGAAGGCAGCCCTGTTTAGGGAAGCTTTTAATGTTTAATGGGTTATTGTATTTTAACATTCTGTTGGATGCTGCCCAGAGTGGCTGGGGAAACCCAGCCAGATGGGTGGGATATAAATAATAAAATTATTATTATTATTATTATTATTATTATTATTATTATTATACTTGCATGCTCTTTTGGGTTTATCAAGCCTACTCTCAATTCTGTATCAAGAGGTGCCAGAACCAAGTTCCAGTGAGTTCTGAAGCTTTCACTTCCAATTAGCCACAGATTAATCTTTGTTCCAACACCTCGGCTACAACAAATGCTAACTGTCGTTCCTTTAAACGACTCAGCTTTAAAGCCCATCGTTCCAAGTAAACTATGGTTTGTTTGAAAGATCAAGCACAGTTTCTGGACCATCTCTGGTGGCTCAGAGATGGAGAGAAGATAAAGTCCCTACCAGGGAAGAATGGCAGATGAAGTTGATGGACTACACCGAAATGGCTAAAATGACCGGAAGAATCAGAAATCAGGAAGACCAAATTTTATAGCTTAACCTAAAGACCATGGTAAACAGCAGGATTGGAATATCACTTGTAGTTTAATGGTGAATTTTGGATACAATGGAAAGATAAAAGATTTGGATTATTATAAAAGATGCAGGAGGAAATGATTAACATTAGGACCCACAAAGGGGAGGAGGGAAGTCCAAGAGATCCCTTGGAATCTTGTTTTTATGTTGTACATGTGACTCTAAAATTTTACTTTGAAAAATCAAATATATATATATATATATTAAAAAAGGATCAACCGCAGTTTACCGGTTTGTATCACAACAGTACGATTCAACAAGAATGGAAGTACAAACTCCTCTTTGTGGCCACGAAGGAGGGAGGGAGACATGGTGGGGTGTGAAAAAGGCATGCGTTAGTGCGACTCATTCTCGTCACACTAAACTATAGCTTGGAGCGGTGGCC
The DNA here is from genome assembly GCF_965112155.1 of Podarcis liolepis. Classification (NCBI taxonomy): domain Eukaryota; kingdom Metazoa; phylum Chordata; class Lepidosauria; order Squamata; family Lacertidae; genus Podarcis; species Podarcis liolepis. The sequence goes on from NC_139564.1 coordinate 6,364,826, forward strand.
AAATAGTGTCTTTCTCTCTGATGGGTGCAAAACATACAGTCCATCACTGCTGAGCTGATAGTTTAGAAAACCAATCTTTGTGCAAGATGTGTCACAATAGGAGCTAATCCCACACAATAAAATCCCTTTGTTCCTGACTGCTGCCAAGAGCCAGAATATTGTCCGTTGAATGAATACCCGCCGGACTTAGCCTGCTGTTTTGGTGTCCGGCACACAGACTTTCTTAAAGCTAAACACACACCCTGCAAATATCCTACTCCAGCCTGTTTGGTCTGCGCCACTGAATATTCAAACTTCCCAAGTGGCAATTGGTTTGGAAAGGGCTGCCTTTTCCCACTTTGTTCAGATTAACAAGTTGAGCCTGTTTCACCGACTAACCTCTGAACCGCGCTGCTGGGAGAGCAGCTGGCATGCAAGACACTTTGGAGAGGTGGGCGGGGGAAAAAAAATACAGACAATTTCTTAACCACAAGTATGCAAGTTATTTGCAGGAGAGGGAGAGAGAGATAGATGCCCTGAAGTGTTAGAAAGAGCAAATTCCTTGAAAAGTTCGCTTCCGCATCCCGACAGCTGTGAAAGGGAGATGGCAGGTTCATGCGCGAATCGCCAAATGGAAACTATTTCCCCTGTGCACCAGGAAAAGACGCATTCACAAAAAATGAATCTTCTCAAAAACCAGAAAATTGCTTTTCTGAACCAGGATCCTCAGGACTGCTTAGAACAGAGGTAGACAGCATGGTTCCCTCTGAGATGTTCCTGGACTCCAGATCCCATCAGTCTCAGTCACCCTGGCCAAAGGCCCAGGAGTGATGGGAACTGGAAGCTGTCAACATTAGGATGGCACAATGTGAGCTGCGTACATCAAAGGAATGCTTCCACTCTGCGAGTGGAAACCTCGGAGCAAAGTTCTCCTAAGCAAGGGAGTTGGGAGACAAAAATCGCCTGCTCTCTCTAAAGGCAGCAGGATTTGGGGAAGACTGGGGAAGACTAAAAGGAACCCCCTGGCAAGAAGCCAGCCTCACAGAGTGGGTGCCTTACACACAGGAATCTGAGACATTTCCTTGCACCTGCCGAGCTGAACACAACCTCCATCTTTCCGAATGGCGAATGGCCGGCCTCTGCCACCAAGGTGGGTGTCCTCTAGCCTTTGGCACCTCCCGCCACACAGTCCCCTGGCAGCCTGGAAATAAAGCGGCCTTTGCCCACCTGTTGCTGTTCTACGTCCTTACCTGATCAAATAGCAGCAGAAGAGTAAGCTCAGAATGAAGACAAAGATGGCCGTGCCAAAGACCACAATGTATATGTTGAGAGGCAGGTTCTGAAATCCAATGTTTGGCATCCTGAAACTGTAGTGCTGGAAATCTGAGCTCATGGATGGTCTGGCAAGAAAAACGAAACAAAAAACAAGGCGGTGAGAATTCTGAATTGTTGTTTCCTGGAAACAATATACCTTTGATTTCAACGAATCCCAAAGCGGATTACAACATTGTTTTTTAAAAAATGACGGAGAAACGCAATGAAAAGCGTGGGATGGGCAATTAGCAAGAAGATGCCCTCTGTAGTATCACACCAAGCAAGCAAATCATCATAAATGCTCATTGTCGTATAACTGTCTCATCACTGTATAACCTCTCTGCAAACAAATCAAAGCGAATGCTCAATAAAGACCAGCTATAGTCTAACTCAAGGTTTCCCAAACTTGGGTCTTCAGCTGTTTCTTGGACTACAGTTCCCATCATCCCCATCCCAGACTGGGAGAGGCTGCTGAGACCATATAACACCGGTCTTAAAGGATCTACATTGGCTCCCAGGACGTTTCTGAGCACAATTCAAAGGGCCGGTGCTGAGCTTTAAAGCCCTAAATGGCCTCGGCCCAGTATAACTGAAGGAGTGTCTCCACCCCCATTGTTCAGCCCGGACACTGAGGTCCAGCGCCAAGGGCTTCTGGCGGTTCCCTCACTGCGAGGAGTGAGGTTACAGCGAAGCAGGCAGAGGACCTTCTTGGTAGTGGCACCCACCCTGTGGAACACCCTCCCTTCAGTTGTCAAGGAAATAAACTATCTGACTTTTAGAAGACATCTGAGGGCAGCCCTGTTTAAGGAAGTTTTTAATGCTTTGTTGTGTTTTTAATATTCTGTTGGCAGCCGCCCACAGAGGCTGGCGCACCCAGTTTAGATGTGCGGCAAACAAATACAACAACAACAACAATAATAATAATTCAGGACCAGTAACAGTGTTCCGCTGTTGTTGCTCCTAGAGATAAGCTAGATTTGAACAAGCTGCATACAGTGCTTCTTTTCTGGGGGTGGGGACGCAGGGGTACGCATACCCCTAAACATTTTGTGAATCTAAGTTTGGCCTCATTGAGCGGCAGTATTTCAATATGAGTAGGAAAACGAGAGTACCCCTAAACATTCTTAAAGAAAAAAAGCACTGGCTGTATAACTGTCCCGCAGTCATACTGGAACAAATGCTCAATAAAGTCCGTATGTAGTCTAACTGAGTAAGCAAAGCAAATCAGGACAAATGCTCAATAAACAGAGAATAAGCCTGGAGGAGCCCACAGAGAGAAATAAGGCAGTTTCCAAGCTACCTTCGCCATAACTTTGCCACAAGGCGGAGTTAACCAAGTCCCTCCCTTCCTCAGCCTGCCCCCCACTCCCAAAAAAGAGACAGAATGGTTTGTGTAGATCAGGGATCAGCAAACTTTTTCAGCAGGGGGCCAGTCCACTGTCCCTCAGACCTTGTGGGGGGCCGGACTATATATATTTTTTTGGGGGGGGGAATGAACGAATTCCTATGCCCCACAAATAACCCAGAGGTGCATTTTAAATAAAAGCACACACTCCACTCATGTAAAAACACCAGGCAAGCCCTTGAGGCTTGGGACCTCCAAAGTGTTGCTAAATGCAAAGCGAGTTTGTCAACCTTGAGAAAGGCTCACGACTCCAGGGCCAAGCCCTGCACCGCGGAGGCAACACTGACCAAACAAAGCAGAGTGGCAAAACTTCTGCCACCTTCTTTTTTATTTGATCTTCTCGATTCTGCCTTTCCCTTCCCAGACATTCACCCAAGCAGCCCTTCTAAGAGGCGCTTAGGACAATTCCAAGCACAATTAGGACTCACATGCTGTGCGGCATCGGAGCGGCGGGTCGGACACGAAAGCAAAATGGTTAAAAAACGGACGGGGAGAAAGTTTCCTTCTAAGCGGCTCCTGGCTTAAGATGAATAATGCTTTTTGGCAGAAGCGAGAAACAGCCCTCTCATCCGGCAGAAATTCCCTCTTGGAAGCTCCAGCCTCCGCAGCTCAACTTGGCAGATCTCCAAGGCTCTGAGTTGATCCCTGCCTTGGCTTGGTCCGGCAGAGTGATCCTATAGGCAGAGAGACGTTTCCCCTTTTGGTTCCCAGGCGTGGCTTCCCTATCGTGGCTTTTATTATGTTTGGCTTTCAAGGGGAGGAGATTTCCATTGAGCATGTGGCAGGGAGAGAGGAAAATTACAAGCGTCACAAGAATGGGGTTTTTTGCAATTTTCACACAGCGCTCTTGCCCCCCCCCGACACCCCAGTGCGGAGGCTGCACAGCTGTTTGGCAGCTTTCAAGCACTTTTATAAAAAAAACTTGCAAAAGATGGGAGGGTATCTTTTCAATATGAGCACAAGAACATCAAGGGGTACTGAGGACAATCGTAGTTATGATCCAAAACAGAGATGTCCAACTCTGACAGATGTGAAAGATCAGAAAGGAGAAAGGCTTGCGTTGATGATGAGAGATTTGTCTCAAATTAGACGCAACTTAATAATAATAATAATAATAATAATAATAATAATAATAACAATAACAACAATAATAAATTTTATTTATACCCCGCCCTCTCTGGCCAGAGCCAGGCTCAGTGCGGCTAACACCAGTAAAATTACAGCAAAAACATAATAGGGAAAAAAACCCCAATTTAAAATACAGGTTAAAATGCAATTTAAAATGCAGCCTCATTTTAAAAGTAGCCCATAGATCAAAACCATAAGGGGAGGGAAACATAAGGGTCAGACTGAGTCCAAACCAAAGGCCAGGCGGAACAGCTCTGTCTTGCAGGCCCTGCGGAAAGATGTCAAGTCCCGCAGGGCCCTAGTCTCTTGTGACAGAGCGTTCCACCACGTTGGGGCCAGTACTGAAAAGGCCCTGGCCCTAGTTGAGACCAATCTAACCACCTTGAGGCTTGGGACCTCCAAAGTGTTGTCATTTGTGGACCTTAAAGTCCTCTGCGGGGCATTCCAGGAGAGGCAGCCCCGTAGGTACGAGGGTCCCAGGCCGTATAGGGCTTTAAAGGTCAAAACCAGCACCTTAAACCTGACCCTATACTCCACGGGGAGCCAGTACAGTTGGTAAAGCACTGGATAAACGAGATTACCCGGCAAAAGCAAGCTCCCACTTCTCATGGAATTACACATGCTTAATGTACATATGTAAGAGGCTCGTTTATAATTATATTTTGGGAACGATTCATGTTATTTTTTTAGCGGGATTGTTTTCTACGTTCTGGATGTCGCACGATCGTATCCTAAAGCAGTTGTGTTCTGTGTCCTAAATCAGGCACTGCTAGGAACTGGTTATCCCCACCCAAATGTATTTCTTATCAATAAAAAAACTGGAGTGGCGTGAGCAAATTTTCATTCTGAAAGCGTGGCCCAGAGAAACATGTTTGAGAACTGTTGGATTAGAGCAGGCATAGACAAACTTGGCCCTCCAGATGTTTTTGGCCTACAACTCCCATGCACCCTAGCCAACAGGACCAGTGGTTAGGGATGATGGGAATTGTAGTCCCAAAACATCTGGAGGGCCGAGTTTGCCTATGCCTGGGTAAGAGTGTCGGATGAGGACCTGGGAGACCAGGGTTCAAATCCTCGTGCGACAGCAGAGCTGCTGGGCATGTTGCAAAGCTCAGAGCTTGTGAGACCCCCGCCCCGCCCCGCCTTAGCTTGTATCTATGCACACAAACCAACGTGAGCAGATTTTACGCAAAATCTGTGCCGTGGACAGCTTTGTGACTTTAAAAACTGTTCCTTGAGATGGAGGGTGGCTCAGTCGTGGGACACCTGTCCTGAATGCAGAAGAACCCAATCTCTGCACCCTGCAGGAGAACCTTGTTTCGACTCCTGGAGAGCTGATGCCAGGAATGAACATCCTGAGTTCCAGCACCACATTCACTGGCTCCCAAACAGACCACTCTGCCCACATGTCAGTGTGGTGTAATGGTTAGAGTGTTGGACTACGACCCTGGCGACCAGGGTTCGAATCCCCACTCAGCCATGAAGCTGGGCTGTTGTGAGGGTGAGCAGCGAGAGGAGAGAATGATGTGCCCCTCCTTAAGGTCCTTGCAAGAGAAAGGTGATGGTATATACAGTGATCCGTGTGGGATGCATGTTCGCAACCCACGTCTGCGCACATGCGGGTTGCGACTTGGCGCTTCTGCGCATGTGCAAAGTGTGATTTAGTGCTTCTGCGCATGCACAACTGCCGAAACTCAGAAGTAACCCATTCCAATCCGTAACCCGAAAAAACACAACCTGAAGCGTCTGTAACCCGAGGTATGGCTGTAAATGTAACTGACAACAAATAAAAAAAGCGGCGGCTCACCAAGTGATGTGCGCAGAGGCAGTGCGGTGTAGTGGTTAGAGCGACAGCTCCAGGTGTGGTCATAGAATTACAGAACTGTAGAATTGGAAGGGACCCTGAGGGTCATCCAGTCCAATGCAGGAATATGCAGCTGTCCCATACGGGGATCAAACCAGCAACCTTGGCATTATCAGCACCACGCTCTAAGCAATGGAGCTACCCGGGTCTGACCAAGGCAGAATACAGCGGGAATATTACTTCTCTGGATGCAGCCTAGAATAGGCTTATTGGTTACTGACCTTTGGGAGCCTTTTCCGTCAACGAGTGGGCTGAAAAGGCTTTCAACTGCACGGACCCGCATGCCCCCAGCAAAAAAGGAGGAAATGTTTCACCTGGCAGCCAACAAAACAGCCTGTATAATGGAATTCTATTTTTATTCCTGAAGCTTATTCACACACCCACTACATTTGTACGAACGAGCCTTTCCTGAATTTCCTGAAATTCAGCACGCAAACATGCCCCTAGCCGTTCATGCCCAATTCCGGGACTTCACCTGCTAAGGTTTCTGCAAGTTCATGGTTGAAGGGACTCTACCAGGGGAAAGCTGGCGACTTTATCTGTAGGCCAATTTGCGCAAAAGAGAAAGAAAGGAAAAGAGGTAGATATTTCACGTGTCACTTTTGGTTTTCAGGTAGGTAAAGGAGGAAATAAGACCCTAAGCATGTTTGGAATATTATTATTTTTTAATAGTATCTGATTGGCTGCGTGGGGTATTCCTGTGCAAGGAGGGTTCAAGCATCAAACAGGACGTTGCCTAGCTGCTACTAAGCCAATCATTTGACGGCATGACGAACTCAAGCGGAAAGATTTGCTTATTCAAGCTGTGTTGAGAAAGCTGTCGACACGGGAAGCATTTTTCTACCCTGCTGAAAACAGGTTCATTGAGACAAATACTCAACATAAAGGGTTTTTTAAAAATGTTGCTGTACAATGCCCTGGTATTTCGCGAGGAGGCGGCATATAAATGCTTTTTATTATAAATAGAACAAAGAATTGTTTATTTACTTATTGCATCTACGTCACCTTTTCCTCCTGGCTCTCCCTATGTTATTCTCACAGCAACCCTACGCGGTAGGTTGCCAGGGGCGGGGGGGGGGGGGGGAGAGAGACAGCGACGGGCCCAAGGTTGCCCAGTTAGCTTCATGGCTGAGAGGGGTTTCGAACCCTGGTCTCTCACTGCCATAGTCTGACACTCTAACTGTTACACCACACTGCCTCTCCTGCTTAACGCCTGGGATTCAGATACTATCTTAAGGGAGTGCTTCTGTTACGCGAGCGTTACCTTTTCTGGAGACTGGAAACAGGGTCATTTGCTGAGGGGCAAGTGAGATTTATGCCATCCTGATTACAAACTCAGCATGGGCTATGGAGATATTGGACAGTGCCAGTGACGCCATTAGTGGAAAGCCATTAGTGGATGTGGGTGGCGCTGTGGGTTAAACCACAGAGCCTAGGGCTTGCCAATCAGAAGGTCGGCGGTTCGAATCCCTGCAACGGGGTAAGCTCCCGTTGCTCAGTCCCTGCTCCTGCCAACCTAGCAGTTCAAAAGCATTTCAAAGTGCAAGTAGATAAATAGGTACCGCTCCAGCAGGAAGGTAAACGGTGTTTCCGTGTGCTGCTCTGGTTCGCCAGAAGCGGCTTAGTCATGCTGGCCACATGACCCGGAAGCTGTACGCTGGCTCCCTCGGCCAATAAAGCGAGATGAGCGCCGCAACCCCAGAGTTGGCCACGACTGGACCTAATGGTCAGGCGTCCCTTTACCTTTACCTATTGGACGGCGCCAGTGATGCCATTATTGGAAAGGGTCTCGCCTGCCCCTCACACTGTTCTGCAGCCACCAGGGATCCGGGCCCATTCCCCCTGAAACAAGGATAGGGTGCTGCTGCTGCTACTGGATGAGAATAAAGGTGCGGAATCGAGTTACGGGATTGTTTGGGTTAAGGTCACAGTGCTTCAGCGGACGTTTTTTTACATGTTTGCTTCACTCGAGTTTTACCAAGAGAAAAACTAGGTCACTAGCACTGCCGCCTGAATTCCCTGCACTTTATAAACAGTAATGAAAAGGTTGTGGTGTGGGTTAACTGATAGGGATGATTAATTAATTGGGCAAACAAAGATATGGGCAAGCACAACTCTCTCTCGCGCGCACACACCTCTCTCGCAAAACAAACTCTGGCGAGTAATACTTCTCTGGGGAGAGCCTTTCCCAGCGCTGCGGGGGGTTGGACTAGATGACCCACAGGGTCCCTTCAAATTCCACGAAGCCGCCGGACGGTCACTCCCAAAGGTGTGCCACCAGCTTCGTTACCTGTCTTACGTTTATTACGCAGGTATTCAGAATATCCCACACTCCCCTCAACGCCCCCTCGCTGCAGCCTGCATGTCAAAGTATCTCCTCCCAACTTTGTATTTCAGATTATTAGTATTATTATTACAGTGGTACCTCGGGTTACACACGCTTCAAGTTACATATGCTTCAGGTTACAGACTCCGCTAACCCAGAAATATTACCTCGGGTTAAGAAATTTGCTTCAGGATGATAACAGAAATAGTGTAGTAGCGGTGCGGCGGCAGCAGGAGGCCCCATTAGCTAAAGTGGTGCTTCAGGTTAAGAACAGTTTCAGGTTAAGAACGGACCTCCGGAACGAATTAAGTAGTTAACCCGAGGTACCACTGTATTATTATATCAGCCTCCTGTACTAGAGAGCCAGTGGGGAGGAGGTTGTGGTTAGAGCGTCAGAATTCTTGAAATACCTACACTGGCTCCCAGTACGTTTCCGAGCACAATTCAAAGTGTTGGTGATGACCTTTAAAGCCCTAAACAGCCTCGGCCCAGTATACCTGAAGGAGCGTCTCCAGCCCCATCGTTCAGCCCGGACACTGAGGTCCAGCGTCGAGGGCCTTCTGGCGGTTCCCTCACTGCGAGAAGCAAAGCTACAGGGAACCAGGCACAGGGCCTTCTTGGTAGTGGTGCCCAAAGAGATAAACAACTACCTGACATTTAGAAGTTCAGGGAAGTTTTTAATGTGTGACATTTTAATGTATTTTTAATCTTTGTTGGAAGCCGCCCAGAGTGGCTGGGGAAACCCAACCAGATGGGCGGGGTAGAAATAAATTATTATTATTATTATTATTATTATTATTATTATTATTATTATTATTCAGACATGAGAGACCAGGGTTTAAATGCCCACTCGGGACATGAAGCTCGCTGGGTAACCTGGAGGGCCCCCCCTCCGCAATCACTGCCCCTCGACCTAACCTACCTCACAGAGTCGTTGGCCAATTCCACAACTCTGATCATTTTTGACCACCGGCCACACCGGGTATTGCTGATGGGAGTGAGAGCTTTCCTGACAGCGAAGTGTGCAAAACAAGTGTCACCTACGCACAGAGGACCCCCCTCACTTTGTCCTGGATCCATTTTCTGACTTAATAAGACTTACAGCTATAGTCAGGGGAGCTGCCACCATGAAGCCTGGGCAAACCTGTTTAATTTCAGTTTCTCTCTCCTTTTCGTTTCTCCAATCTTTTAGGTTCATTTCCCCACATTTCCACATCAGTCTGCGATCATCGCTTAAAAATATATATATATATATACTCTTATCTTACTGAAAACGTAGTGGCATTTTAGCATGGCCATGTCCTATTGGACACACACGCTTGTGCAACCTTGCGTAATGTGCACATTCTTGCAAGCAATTCCCCTTCCCCCTAATTTAACAAATCCATTTGGGAAACCCACAATGCAAGATTTTCCCCAGCATTTGCGTCTTTGCGCATGTTACCCGGTGGGAGAACTGCACGTAACGGTTGGACAAGTGCAAATTCTGAAGGACTGCTGCGGTTTGGGTCTCAGATTGCTTCGGGAAATGTGAACTTGATGGGTTCACCTGTAAACGTGAAATCCCATCCCTGGTCAACCTCCCGCTCCCTTCCCTCTTCCAACTGAGGGGCTTCTGAAGATGAATATTGCCCTGAACCACAGAGCTGGAAGGGACCCCAGGAGGCATCTAGACCAACCCCCTGAAAGGCAGGGAACAGCAGAAACAATTCCGTGTCTTGTCTCATCGCCTAATTTTTATAAATAACTATCTGACTTTTAGAAGACATCTGAAGGAAGCCCTGTTTAGGGAAGTTTTTAACGTTTGAAGTTTCATTCTGCTTTTAGTGTTCTGTTGGGAGCCACCCAGAGTGGCTGGGGAAACACAGCCAGATGGGCGGGGTATAAATAATAAAATTATTATTATTATTATTATTATTCTGCAAACTGGAGAGGTCCGCCTGAAAAGAAGTATATAAAGACTTTAAATCAATCTATCTGTTTCAGGACAGGGAACTCCTACAGGAATGCAAGGGCAGAAGGTTTGGGAACAAGCGAGTCGGAGTATTAGGTCTGGACTTGGAGAAAATCCAATTTCAGAGCCTAGCTCCTTTGTCAGAATTGGGCAAGTGGCTGTGTCCTGACTTCGCTTAAGTTCGTTAGGAGGATGAATGAGGTAAACATTATAAATGCAGCTTGGTTAACAAATAATTAGCTGCACGCCCCGTGCGAGGGAATGCGCACGTATGTGATTTTTGGGTGGAACCAACAGGCAAATTTTAGGAGTCCTCGAGCAAAATATCTCTCGCCAGAGCTGTTCTGCAGCTTCCCAACCTCCTGGAATAAAGTTGACCGGTGAAAAAAGGGGGGGAAGGGGGGGGGTTTCTGTGTCTACTGACACAGGAATACGCACCCTACTTGGCATGCATTCAACTCACAGTAAGACAACATGTCCTTCCTCAACCTCGGCCCTCCAGATGTTTTGAGACTACAATTCCCATAATCCCTGACCACTGGTCCTGTTAGCTAGGGATCATGGGAGTTGAAGGCCAAAACCACCTGGAGGGCTGAGGTTGAGGAAGCCTGTCCTAGAATCATGGAACTGGAGGGGACCCCAGGGTCATCTAGTCCAACCCCACTGCAATGCAAAAATTTGAGCAGGAAGTGGGGGCCTCCCAAGCAGACTTTACCCCTGCAATGTGGGAATCCCTTGCAGACGGCCACAGTGCCTAGAGACAAGCAGTTAGGTTATGCATCCACAGCAGTGGCCAGAGGAGGAATGACCGGTGGGAGGAGTGCAGAGAGAATGAACTCCCTGGTGCATCTGCAGCAGAATGGCCAGACACCTTCCTCTGCCCCAGCTGCAACAAAACATGTCTCTCCTGTATCGGTCTCTGCAGCCACAGCAGGCGCTGCAAGTTCCAACAGCTTGACTTCACCCGCAAAGGCGCACTCCTCCGTTGTCTCACGAGACAGACGGATGCAAACAAGAAGTTGCCAGGTTCTGACTGCAGTGCCAAGTTAAAGAGGAGGGTGGGGAACCCGGGCGAGGCCTCCGTGGCGGGTCATACCTTGGCACTTGGCTGTGTGTCGACAGAATGTCTGGTCTAGTGAGGTGCCCCCATGGGATGTCCGCACGCAGGTCAAGCGAGGGCCAAAACGCTCTCCCTGCTTGCAAGACCCAGAAGTTAGTATTCAGAGGCAGGATGTAGAGAGGGGTGTTTAGGGGTGTGTAACTTGCCGATCAGAAGGTCGGCAGTTCGAATCCCCGTGACGGAGTGGGCTCCCGTTGCTCAGTCCCTGCTCCTGCCAACCTAGCAGTTCGAAAGCACGTCAAAGTGCAAGTAGATAAATAGGTACCGCTCCAGCAGGAAGGTAAACTGCATTTCCGTGCGCTGCTCTGGTTTGCCAGAAGCGGCTTAGTCCTGCTGGCCACATGACCCGGAAGCTGTACGCCGGCTCCCTCGGCCAATAAAGCAAGCTGAATGCCGCAACCCCAGAGTCGTCTGCAACGGGACCTAATGGTCAGGAGTCCCTTTACCTTTACCTGGTTCGGTTGACCTGGGCACAGAGCCTCGGGGATGTCGTTGGGGACGCCACAGCTATGATTTAGAATCGGGGTGGATTTGATTTAAACCAAATCAATTGAAATCACAATTTGAATCACAATTTGAATCACTAGTCAATAAGACTGCTCTGCCTCCTTTCTTTCAGCAAATGTTTTGTTCCACTGGGGAAGTGGTAATTCTGTATTGATTTGTTTTGGATGTTGTATGTGATGCCAATAAAGGTTTTACAAAACGATTTAAATCTTTTTTCTTTCTTTTTTTTACAGAAAGAGTCATTCTTGCTGGTATAATCTTAATATTTACAACCAGATGAAGGTTTCATTTTTGGAATAATAAATTTTCAGAGCAGTTTTTACAGTTATATCCAAAAATACTGATTTGGTTACGCTATTAGAAACACATAGACAGATGATTATGAAATTATTGTGAGGCTTAATAAGTTAACTGTTTATATTCAGACAACTTTTCTGCTGTACTTTATTGGAAGGAGAAAAATAATCACTTACTTAATAACAATTTAAACAATTTATTTAACTAAAACAATAACGTTATAGCATATGTATCCATGTTTGTTAATTGATGTGGTTAAACAATCTTTTTTAAAAAACAACAACAACATTAAGACTGAGTTTTAGCAACACGGAGAACTTAAAACAAATCCTTATTTCCTGATGAATAGCCTTTGCACTATAATGTAACTTAAGAAGGAAACTATCTTTAGAAAGATTTTTCCTCCAAAAGCATATTATTTTAAAAATCCGATTTAAATTTTAAAAACCCAGATTTAAATTTAAAAAATCCAATTTAATTTTTTTAAAAAAAACTGGATTTTTTTTATTTTGTTAAAAAATAATAATTGATTTTTTATCCACCCTGTTTAGAATGGTGCATGAGAGGGAGGGGGGTACTGAACTTTGGCATCGCACAAGGCGCCACTGAAATTTGGAACCTCGGGGTCACCTGCTGTAGCATGGCGGCTCTGATCTTGGAAGGAACACAAAGCCATTGCGATGACTAGTAGCCATTGACAGCTGTATCTCCCCCTGAATTGGGCTAATCCTCCTTTGAAGGCAGCCAGGAGGAGACAAAACGGGATTCTCTTTTCTGCACTTTGCATCTGTTGGAAGTTGCAGGAGAACAAGGAAAAAACTGAAAGGAAGGGAAACTTGGCACGAAAACCTCAGACACGGCTCGAGAAGAATGGAGGATTGCCTGCTGTGGGTCTGAAGGGTCGTGCCCTTGCCTCTCTCCACCTGGCTTGGGGTGGGCTCCTCTTTTAAATTGTTCTTAATTTTTATCTGTGTTGTTTTAAATGAGACCATCTTGGCTGTGAGCCCTGCGCCTTGCCTGGCTGGCCCTTTCCCATCTGGCCTGGGAGAGTGGAGTGCGGACTGACTCCAGCTACAAAAGCTGAGGCTGTCGAACAGATTCTTGGACTAGAGGGGTGTTGAGAGAGCTTGTTGCTGTTATTGATATTATTGACACCCAACTTTATCTGTTGATGGACGGCCGCCCTGACTCGGCCCCGGACACTCTGACCAGATGCTTGGAAGCTGTGGCTGGATGGCTGCGTGGGAGCCGGTTGAAGTTAAATCCTTCGAAGACAGAGGTCCTCTGGCTGGGTTGCGATGACATGGGGTTGGGGGGCCAACTCCCATCTCTTGCAGGGGCTCAATTAGTGCCAGCGCCTTCTGTCAAGAGCTTGGGTGTAACCTTTGACGTCTCCCTTTTCATGGAGGCGCAGGTTGCAGCCACAGCAAAGGTGGCATTTTCCCATCTCCGCCGTATTAAGCAGTTGGTCCCTTACCTTTCTCACCCTGTCCTGGCCAGAGTGATCCACGGTCACCTCCAGGCTTGACTATTGTAAATTGCTCTACACGGGGCTGCCCTTGAAGCTGACCCAGAAACTCCAGCGGGTGCAGAATGCCGCGGTGAGGCTCCTTACGGGGTCTTTGCCGCGGGATCACATTCATCCAGTGCTTTACCAACTGCACTGGCTCCGGGTGGAGTACAGGGTCAGGTTTAAGGTGCTGGTTTTGACCTTTAAAGCCCTATGCGGCCTAGGACCCATGTACCTACGGGACCGCCTCTCCTGGTATGCCCCATGGCGGACCTTAAGGTCCACAAACGACAACACCTTGGAGGCCCCAAGTTGCAAGGTGGTTAGATTGGTCTCAACTAGGGCCAGGGCCTTTTCAGTACTGGCCCCGACTTGGTGGAACGCTCTGTCACAAGAGACTAGGGCCCTGCGGGACTTGACATCTTTCCGCAGGGCCTGCAAGACAGAGCTGTTCCGCCTGGCCTTTGGTTTGGACTCAGTCTGACCCTTATGTTTCCCTCCCCTTATGGTTTTGATCTATGGGCTACTATTAAAACGAGGCTGCATTTTAAATTATATTTTAACCTGTATTTTAAATTGGGGGTTTTTTAAGTTGTAATTTTACTGGTGTTAGCTGCCCTGAGCCCAGCTCTGGTTGGGGCGGGCGGGGTATAAATAAAAATTTATTATTATTTATTATTTTTGTTGTTGTATCTTAAATCTTATGATTTACGTGGAAATTGTTTCCATTTGGTTGTGTATGTTTTGATGTGCTTTATTTATAGTTTATGACTTCTGCTATGTTGGTAATTATGTAAATTTTGTCGTGTTTTAAGCCGCTTTGAGCATAGTTCCAAGTATGGAAAGGCGGCAAACAAAACAATGATGATGATGATGATAATGAAGACTGAAACAGCTACATTTTAAAAACGAAAAGCCAAATTGACACTGCAAACAACCCACATTTGTGGCATGCTTCCGAAGGAATAAGCAGCTGCGGAGGATCGGGGCTGGGGCCAGGGGTGCGAGAATACTTTGCTCAAGGTGGGGCAAAGGTGTGTTTTGTGTGCGCTCGGCCTGGTGTTTGCTCACCTCAGTTGCCTAATCTTCCACATAATACATCCCTGCAGCCTTATCACTGCTCTTTTATGAAGTGGGCTGTGCCAGATTTATGTATAAGCCAAACCAGCTATAGCTTAGGGCCCTACTCTCTTGGGGGCCCCCCAAAAATGTAAAGGGAAAAAACCTGGATGTACATTTCCAAAATATAAGATAAAAAACCAATAAAATAAAACCTACATACAGCAACAGTGTTTCGTGTTGTGTTGGCTCCTATATGATGTACATATTTCACTTCTCCTACCTAGGCAGTTATCTTTCCACAAGGCTCAACATTGATGCTGAAATTGATGCGACAAAAAACAGCATAACATACAGTATAAAACGTGAATAGCAATAAATTCAGAATTCAAAAATCAATTTAGGGGGGAAATCCATCCAATAAACATTAGATAATCCCCAGGGCTAGCTGGCTAAATGAGTCCTACTTGGGCCAGCGAGGAGACCAGGGGAGAATTAGCTGTGGGGTCTCAGAGTGGGTAATCTTCATAAAAGGGAGGGAAGGGAAGGGAAATAAAAGAGCAGGCTGAATTCAAATTAAAGGCCAGGCAGAATAGCTCTGTCTTACAAGCCTGATGGAAGGAGGTTAAATCCTGAAGGGCCCTGGTCTCATGGGCCAGAGCATTCCACCAGGTTGGAGCCATCACTGAGAAGGCTCTGGCCCTGGTGGAAGATAATCTGACTTCCTTAGGGCCCGGGACCTCTAAACTATGATTATTCATGGACCTTAAGGTCCTCTGTTTCAGGTTCCAGACAACCAGCACATCCCACTTTGCCACCACAACCTTCATGTTCCAGCAAACAACCCGTTTCTTTCCTTTAGATCATGAGACAAAGACGCCTGTCTGACCGCTTTCCCTGGGAGGGACACCCACTCTCTGCCGCTGAATCTGAGCAAACGTCAGCCGGGTTTTCCGCAAGGGGACATTTGTTCCAATTCCGCACTAAAGAGCAGGTTTTCGCGGGGAAAGCACCGAGAGGCAACTGGAAAAAAGGTCTCAAGACACAGATCTTGGACACATGCTTTCTAGGCACGGAACAAGCGGGAGTGCCGGCGAGCCCTCGGTGCTAGACGGGCCACGTGTTTCCGTCGTCAGCCAAACACCACGCAAAGGAAGACAGAGAAATCAAGAAGCACAACTCTGTCTGCAATTATGCAAAGGCTCTATTTAAAGACACGGACACTCGGTGGAATGTAGATGTCTTATTTTGTCATTGGGAAGCTCGATATAATTGCCTCCAGAGTTGTGTGAGATGCGTTTATGTTGCAGCACAGAGCTCGATCCTCGGGCAAGGTGTCCCACCCCCTACAAAACCTCTGGGTATAGGGCAGAATACAAATCCAATAAATAATAACAATAAAACGAAACAGGGAAGATAATACCACTACTAAACTACATCGCCGGCCTGTCGTGAGGATTACCTAAAAGTGATGTTATGTACAGCACTCTAGAGTGCTCCATAAACACTAAGAATTATGATGGAGAAGTCAGAAAAATTTAGGTTTTGCAAAATCTAAATGAAAATATACTTGCGACATGCCCAGACATTGTTTGTGGGGCACAAATACTGCCTATACCCAGGAAATATCTAGGCATTAACGGCAAACAGAGTAAAGCGTCTTTAATAACTGAATCCATTCAGCTGTTCTATGAACAGCAGGGATTTCCAGATTCTGAACACAAAACAAGGCAGAATTCTCACTAGGACAAATTAACCCTTGGCAGTGTCTGTCTGCTCCCCTCAAAAAATAAACCTCCTGCCCGATTATCGTCTTCTAACACAGGCTGTCAGGAGTTCTTCCCAAGGGAGACCCTGCCCCACCTTCTGAAACATGTTTTCTTTTCCCTTTAAAAAAATGCTTCTTAAAATATGCTTTAAAAAGCCGAGAATGAAAGAAACACTCGGAAATGTACTCCGTTGCGACCTGCGGGATCGTTCTCTTCTGAGTCACATTCTTCAATATGCTCTTTAGGAGATAACGTTTAAATAAAGAGTGCCAAAATGCCCCGGGAGAAAGACCAGCCAAATATTTCTGCGACCATTTCAGAGATAATTTTGCCTTTGGCCAGAGGCAAGAGATTAAGAGGCTTTTTTAAAAAAAACAACCACCAGATACCGACAAGAAAGCATATTTCCACACATTACTGGCTGAAGAGTCAAAACTTTTCCAAGTTTTTCCTCTGCAAGGCAGCTGTTGAGAAAGGAGAGATTTAAAGTGGAAGAGGCTATATTCTTGATGGTTAATAGTTTAGAAGAAGAAAACAAATGACTGGAGGGTGGAATTTTGCCCTCTATTATGCTGGCTGCGGCTGATCCAAAATATTTGGGAAGCAACAGGCCAGAGAAGGCTGCCCTAATGCCAAGAGGCTGTGCAATAGCCCAACCCACTTTTGCCATAAGCACCGCCTACACAGCGTGATGTCATCACCAACCACCCACGCTCTGATGTCATTATCACCACCACACAGGGAAAGGCGGCTTCTGTTTATTACGAAGTTGCAAATCGTCTTAACAAGTCCTCTGAGATCTCAACAACAAAACCGATAACTGAAGATTGAGCAACAGGAAAATAAATGTAATCCGTTTGTTAGAAGGTCAGTGTTTCAATCCACCAATAGTTTAAATCAATACAGTGGTGCCCCGCAAGACGAATGCCTCGCAAGACGGAAAACTCGATAGACGAAAGAGTTTTCCGCTTTGGAGGTGCTTCGCAAAACGAATCTCCTATGGGCTTGCTTCGCAAGACGACAATGTCTTGCGAGTTCCTGCAGTTTCCCCCCCTCCCCCCCTTTTCTAAGCCGCTAAGCCGCTTATCAGCTGATCCGATCAGCAGATAAGCCGCTAAAAGCCGCTAAAAGCGCTAATAGCGCTAATCCGTCAATGGGCTAGCTTCGCAAGACGAAAAAACTGCTAGATGAAGAGAATCACAGAATGGATTCTTTTCGTCTTGCGAGGCACCACTGTAGTTTAATACTTGGGACCAGTGAAAGCACAGCTCCCCTTCGCACTTTTCACAGAATGAACGTGTTGGAAATATGTCAACAGTATATAAAGAGGCTCAAAGTTAAACCCTGATTTGAGGACTGAACTCACATTGCGTAAGGTCTCAAGATGTTGATTCGAACCCCAATAACTGCTTTTCTCGATCAGATCAAGACCCACAGGAGACCAGTATCCTGCCTCCAACAGTGGTCAGCCGTTGACATACTCAAAATGTCTCTTTTTTCCCTTCCTTGCCTCCAGTCCTGTCATCTGTCCCCCCACCCTGCAAACTGCCTCCATTCTTTTTCCTTGGCTCCCCTCAGCTTTGTATGTCAGCAAATGACTATTGGGGTGGGTGGGGCGAAAGTCAGCAGTCACAGAATCCCAGAGTTGGAAGGGTCATCTATTCCAACCCCCTGCAACGAAGAAATCTCAACTAAAGCATTCATGACAGGTGGCCGTCCAAACTCTCCTTAGAAACCTCCACGGATCACAATCTGTTTCAGTGGAAGTTGACACACCTCTGCAGGAAAGATAGGACTGCTGGCCTATGAGGAAGATCAAAAGGAGAGGAAGAAAGATACCAAAACAGCTCAACAGTGGCAGAGAGGAAAATTACAGCAGGGTGCAAGACTGCAAGAAGTAAGAAACACTGAAAGCCATATTGCTTGAACCACAACACAGAGAGACAACAACAGAGTCGGGGGTGCCCGAGGCGAATGTTTGGGATATACACAGCCCTAACATTGATTTCCTGCGGTTGCTTTCAAAAACCCGGCTTGAGGTTCCATCGTGGTCAGCGTCGAACCCTGGAAACTTAGCTTATGACGCTAAAAAGATACCTGACAACTGAGTGTCAGCCACCTTCTGATTGGCATCCGACTGTCTCGGGAGACAACAGAGGAGTGCGTCTTTGGGGGTGAAGTCAAACTGTTGGAACTTGCAGCGCCTGCTGTGGCTGTAGAGAACAATACAGGAGAGACATGTTTTGTTGCAGCTGGGGCAGACGAAGGGGACCGGTTGTATTGCCGCAGATGCAACAGGGAGTTCATTCTCTCTGCACTCCTCCCTGCGGTCATTCCTCCTCCGGTCACTGCCCGACTTGACTCTCTCCCTCCAGGCACCGCACAAGGGATTCTCACATGGCTGATGTTGCCAGCCATGTTGTCATGTTTGCAGACGTCTTTGAAACGCAGAGTTGGTCTGCCAACAGGCCTGGTGCCTGAAGCCAGCTCCCCATAAGAGCCCATCTTTGGGGATCTTGCCATCTTCCATTCTGAGAACATGACCAAGCCAGCGCAGATGTCGCTGAGACAGACGTGTGAGCATGCCGGGCTTGGAGAGCACATCTTTGCTGGGGACTCTGTCCTGCCATGTGCTGCTCCTGGCGGTTCTAATCTGCCCACAACTCACTTCCATAAAGCTGCGTGCTCAACATGTAAACCTGGTAGACCTTCATCTTGGAATTGGACGTTAGCATCACATTCCCCCATGCCCTTTTGGAGATGCGAGCTGTCGCTGCCTTGCCAATCTGCTTGTCCAGCTCAGCATCCATGGAGAGGAAGAGAAAATCATTGACCACCTCAAGCGTGTGGTCAACAATGCTGATGCGTGGAAGGCTAGAGATGTCCTGAGGTAGGTCTTTGTCAGGCTGATGGTGGGGCCAAATTCTCTGCAGGCTTGGGCAAAACACCTTCTGTATTTCAAAATTCACATGCATCTGCTTAGCCCAAACCAGAGGAACTGGTACCTTCCTGGGAAAGGAGGCAACATTAACCTCAGAACCTAGCGGTTTGATGAAAACGCTTGAAAACACCTGTTAGGGTCCGCATGCCTGTTTCTCTGCCATTTAGTATCCCATGTTAGATCTGCATTAGGGGTGGACAACTTGACGCTCATCAATATCTAGTTGGACTACAACTCCCATCATCCCCAACCATTGGCCACACTGGATGATGGGAGTTGGGAGCCCAGGGTTGGTCTGGCTCTGGACCACCAGACAGCCAGTGTGGTGTCGTGGTTAAGAGCGGTAGACTCGTAATCTGGTGAACCGGGTTCGATTCCCCGCTCCTCCGCATGCAGCTGCTGGGTGACCTTGGGCTAGTCACACTTCTTTGAAGTCTCTCTGCCTCACTCACCTCACGGTGTGTTTGTTGTGAGGGAGGAAGGGAAAGGAGATTGTTAGCTGCTTTGAGACTCCTTCGGGTAGTGATAAAACGGGATATCAAATCCAAGCTCTTCTTCTCCTCCAGAAGAAAAAGCACAAGCAAATTAAATGCATGCAAAAGCAAGCCTGTCCATCTGAAGGAAAGCAAATCACAGACACAAGGGAAAGAAAACCACTTTGCCACAAAAAAATCCCCAGCCAAATTCCAACCACATTTCCCACTCTCAGCCCTAGGGGAGAGTAAAGACAGACCCTACCTTTGGCTAAAACATTAAAAATAACATTCCTCGATGAACACAGAAACCTGCAAATGAAGGAGGGACGTTCCTTTGAGGAGGCAAGAATCTACTCCAGAAAAGCTGAAGGCGTAACAAATTAATCTTTAAAAGTGCTACAGGACTCTGGGCTTGTTTCGCTGTCACAGATTAACATGGCTATCCCTTTGGAAAACAAAATGACAACGCAGGATCGGTGCAGTGACCCATCTTCAGCAAAGTGCGCTCCCCCTAGCTGCCTAAACAGTTTGGGAGGTAATTGACTAAGTTTTTAGAATTCAGAATAGGCCCATTGAAATGAATGAACAAGTTAGGTCCATTGATTTCAATGGGTCTTCTCTGAATACAAGTTAGCTGAATACCAACCTTTGCTTTTGCAGAAAACTGGAAAGGAACAGCTGTTGTGCACAGGGAAATACAGTTTTCCATGTAGGATTTCCTCAGATTTTTAGCACCGGACAGAGAGAGTGTCTCAAAACCCAAAAGAATTACGGGAGAAGGAAAAGATAAGAAAGAAACTAAGGAAAGTCTAAGGGAAATCAGAGATGAAATGTACCTCATTTGAACCGGCTTGAGACTTGTAATGTGAGGGTCATGGGTTCGAGTCTCACCTAGGTCAAAAGATTCTTGCATTGCAGGGGGGTTGGACTAGATGACCCTCGTGGTCCCTTCCAACTCTACAATTCTGTGAAAAGGAAATAATTGTGCATGTGTTGTGTGTTGGTGTGCGAGAGAGAGAGAGAGAGAGAGAGAGAGAGAGAGAGAGAGAGATTTGTTGGTTCCAAGAAATGTCAAAACGCTGGCCAAGAATACACCACAAACGTTATTTAAAGAAGAAGGGGAAAGTTCAGAGAGGCTTAGCTCCAGCTGGTAGCAATTTCTAAGTAACTATTTTTTAACTTGAGCAAAAGGGGCGTATGGGAGGAGAGGCAGCAGAGAGGCTTTAAGTCGGCTCACGTCCTAGGATATAATTTTTAGGTTTTCAATGGGGGGGTTGGGAGACTCCCCGGTTAAAAAGGCAACACGGCAACAACATGAGGTTTCAACATGGGGTTCATGTATGGGATTTCTGCCAGGGCGAAACGGATGCCCAGAACAGAGCTAATAATATCTAATCCTCAATCATCCCAAAATGCTACGTTATGTTCCCACTGGTCGATGCCAAGACCCAGATCCTATTCTCTCCCCCAGGGGGAAGCAGGAGGAGAGATTCTCAGCGTGGTTTCACAAAACGCAGTGCCGGCAAGAACCGAGGGAAACGGCGGAAGACGGACAAAGGGAGAGCTTCTTCACTCAGTGTCCAGTTAAACGACTTTCCGGAAGCCAAAAGCCACGCAGAATGAAAAATACAACTTGAGATCTGCCTGGCCCCCAAATGGCAACTAGGCGTTCCGTTTTGGTGACTGTAAGCCTGGCTTAAAGAGCTGTTTGGCACCTAGCTTATACAGCTGAGTTAATAATAATAATAATAATAATAATAATAATAATAATAATAATAATAATAATTTATTTATATCCTGCCTTCCCCAGCCGAAGCCGGGCTCAGAGCGGCTAACTACAATAAAAGTAACACAGCATTCTAAAATCAATTCATTCTAAAATCAATTCAGAATCAAATTAATGGCAACCATTGGGCTAGATTTCTATGAGGATTACCAAAGGAGGGGGTCAGACTGTGCCTTGGCCAAAGGCCTGGTGGAACAGCTCTGTCCCGCAGGGCCCTAGTCTCTTGTGACAGAGCGTTCCACCAGATCGGGGCCACAGCTGAAAAAGCCTGGCTCTGGTTGAGGCCAGCCTAACCTCCCTGTGGCCCGGGACCTCCAAGATGTTTTTGTTTGAAGACCGTAAGGTCGTCCATGGGACATACCAGGAGAGGTGGTCCCGCAGGTACAAGGGTCCTAGGCTGTACAGTGGTACCTCAGGTTAAGAACTTAATTCGTTCCGGAGGTCCGTTCTTAACCTGAAACTGTTCTTAACCTGAGACACCACTTTAGCTAATGGGGCCTCATGCTGCCGCCGTGCCACTGGAGCACAATTTCTGCTCTCATCCTGAAGCAAAGTTCTTAACCCGAGGTACTATTTCTGGGTTAGCAGAGTCTGTAACCAGAAGCGTCTGTAACCTGAAGCATCTGTAACCTGAGGTACCACTGTATAGGGCTTTAAAGGTTAAAACCAGCACCTTGAACCTGATCCTGTACTCCTCCGGGAGCCAGTGTAGCTGGTATAGCACCGGGTGAATGTGATCCTGCGGTGAGGACCCTGTAAGGAGTCTCGCTGCAGCATTCTGCACCCGCTGGAGTTTCTGGGTCAGTCTCAAGGGCAGCCCCACGTAGAGCGAGTTACAATAATCAAGTCTGGAGGTGACCGTCGCGTGGATCACAGTGGCTAGGTCAGGGCGAGAGAGGTAAGGAGCCAACTGCTTAGCCAACTACATTCAAACACACTTGGCCTGTGTGTGTGGTCCTTCTTTGTCGTCCCCCCGCCCCCCTTCCTGCCTTGACCACTTATGATCAGGAGGAGAGACTATGCAACCAGGACAGAAAAGTTACCCATTTACCAGCTGGCCGATTTGGAAACGGCGCTGTAAAAGTTGCAACACCGTCCGGCCGCACTGACGAAATGCAAATAGCGAGGGAGAGAGAGGAGGAGGGAGGGAGGGGACGCATTGGCCAATGTCCTACGCAGGCAGGGCACGACTATCTCCACCCCAAACCTCCGAATGACAAGTTCACCAAAAGGCTATCTCCAGGGCAACTTTGGCCCTGTTGGAAGCTGGTTTTGCATCACACTCTACGTTTGCGTTCATCCACCTCCAACACCCCCGAAAACGCATGCGCAGCAAACCCAACAGCTGATCAATTTAAGGCCACAGTCACGCGGTGCATTTAAAGCACTATGATGTCACTATAACAACAACAACAACAATAATATATCGCTTCTCGCAGGGAGGGAACCGCCAGAAGACCCTTGCCGCTGGACCTCAGTGTCCGGGCTGAATGATGGGGGTGGAGATGCTCCTTCAGGTATACTGGACTGAGGCCGTTTAGGGCTTTAAATGTCATCACCAACACTTTGAATTGTGCTCGGAAACGTACTGGGAGCCAATGTAGGACCGGTGTTATATGGTCTCAGCGGCAGAGAAGCGAAGTTACAGGGAACCGGGCAGAGGGCCTTCTCGGTAGTGGCGCCCGCCCTGTGGAATGTCCTCCCATTAGATGTCAAAGAAATAAACAACTATCTGACATTTAGAAGACATCTGAAGGCAGCCCCGGTTAGGGAAGTTTTTAATGTTTGATGTTTTACCGTGTTTTTAATATTCTGTTGAGCTGCCCAGAGTGGCTGGGGAAACACAGCCAGATGGGCGGGGTATTAATAATAATAATAATAATAATAATAATAATCCAAATGCAGTTGTAAAAGGCAGCTTTTGGAGTGTAGGTCTAGATCTGGAAAAGCCTTTTTATAAAAAGCGTATAGGAGTCACCAAAATAAAGGAAATGTTTGTGCTTTGCAGGATATTTGTGTCATGGATATTTTGTTGGAAAGTTACAAACAGCTCTTAATTAATCATAACTAAATAAAAAATACTGAGTAAGATATGGAACAGAGCCAGGCTTCACTGGCTTTTTTTGGCACATTAGTATTAGACATTTTGGAAAGCTATTTCCATGCTGAGAGGTGCAATCCCAGACCCACTTCTATGGGAGTAAGCCCCACTGAATTCAGTAAGACTTAACTTCTGAGCAGACAAAGTTAGGGTTGCGTTGCTTATCTCTGTGCAACGAGCCTTAATGGTTCAAAAGTTTCAATATTTCAGACATTACAAAAAGACCCTTCTGAAACAGAGACTACAAACTATCCCTGGTCCTAGTCTGATACTCTAACCACTGCAGCACACTGCTTCACTTCCATGGGATAGAAAGGCTGAAACATCTGGGCCAGGAATACCCACACTGTTTCCACATGCTTCATGGTTGAAAACGGCACATCCATTGCAACAAATATTCACATTGTTAGGGGTATTTTTACTGCTCCTCTTTGTTCTTAAAACTGTATTTTATCGTATTACAATCTGAATTCTGTGGAAGTTGAATGGTAATGCAATATATAACAAAAGAAACAGAAATACAATTAAAAACCCCACAGTACCTAGCACAGCAGTGCATTACCAAAAAATCCCTTTAAGTGGTCCACTGAGAGAGACCCTTAGCAATTTTCAAGTGGTCCCTGGAGGAAAAAAGTTTGGGTACTAGTGATGGAAAACCTCTCCCTTGAACAGCTCATGCTTTATCTACGAATAAATTCCTACTTGATTTATTTGCTCAGGCAACGCAAGCTGAAGAGCCGGTGATGAAAATAAAATTGACCATTCAAGGACAACTGACCGCATGGCAAGAGGTCAGCTTCACCGTGGCAGTGAAAAAACATAGAGATGAAATTTCCAGGAAGAAAATAA
Organism: Podarcis liolepis; assembly: GCF_965112155.1. Classification (NCBI taxonomy): domain Eukaryota; kingdom Metazoa; phylum Chordata; class Lepidosauria; order Squamata; family Lacertidae; genus Podarcis; species Podarcis liolepis. Next base: position 6,389,211 of record NC_139564.1, read on the forward strand.
GAGTTAATTTGAATATGTTTGTCTGTTTAAACAGCCTGTGACCCAAGTCCGATTGCAATGGCCATTATTTACACAATAAACTAATATTGATCTTGAAAATCAAAGAGGTGTAACACTTAACCGTGGTTTGTTTTCCGTAATGGTTGAGGGCTGTGCCTGAATACCTAAACCGGGGATGGAGAGCCCTTTTCAGTTAGAATCATAGAACTGGAAGGGACCCCAAACAGGCATCTAGTCCAACCCCCTGCAATGTCCATGGGCCACATTCCCTTTCTGGGTAATTCTCTGGGGGCTGCATGTCAAGAGTGGATGGGGCCAGAGGAAAAGTGGGTGGAGGTGTTAATTTTACCTTTGTACAGTAGGCTACTGTACAGTGGGGAATAAAGGGTGTTAGAGGAGGGGTAGCAACTCTGGTGATGGGCACATCATGCGCCTTCTAGGGTAGTTTGTCTAACTTTGATGCCTACCCTGCACTCAGGTCTCACCTGTGGCTCCTGGAAGCTGCCAGCATGCGACAGCAGCCACATCTAGGGAATGGCTTCAACTGGCCGGCTAAACCAGGTGAGGGTAGCCGATGGGTCTCAAACCCTCAGGGAGCTAGGGAATTTACCTGCATGCAAAGACAGGGTCCTGGCGGATTGACCAGATGAGACCAAGAATGGGTCCAACGGTCAAGAAGGCAGTTCTGCGTGTCCCATAGAGGGAAGTGAGGGGCAGATGGGGAACTATCAACTGTCAGCATCGCCCTGGAAAGCCAGTGCACCAACTGGACTCATGCACCTCAACCCCGACTGGGCTAGGCGAGCTGGGTAGCACCGCCAGAGACCTCCTTTCTCACAGGAACAGGTCACAGTGCTGTGGACTCACAGCTCAGAGCTGAGAGCACCGGATTCACTGTCTCAATACTTCAGTCGTTGCGCAGCAGAGTTTTGCAGAGTCTTGCGGAGTATAAACCACTCGGAGAGCAGCTCTGTAAAATATCTTCCTTTTATTCTGTAACTACAACTATGATACAAAACTATATACAGAGCTGAATATTCTAAGCATAAATCAATGCTACACTGAGAGTCTGCAGCTGCACTTAGCAGCAATCTTATCTCTAGAATCTCTAACACTCTCACTTTCTCCGATACACTGACTGACTGTCTCTCACTCACACACACAGACTGATATGTTGCTGGGCAGAATAAGTAGATAGGCAGGACACACCTCCTCCTCTCTGGAGAGTCAGCAGAGACCATCAGGAGATCATCAGGAGATTCTTGGGTATGGGAGGGGTGAAATCTCCTCATCAACCTGGGGAAGTAGCCCATCTAGGTGAAGGAAAACTCTCACCCTAAACTTTCACTGCCTTGCAGGACATCTTCAGGAGAAGAAAATGCTGAGGAGTAAATTCTACACAAATCTGAAGTCCCTAAGGCGGTTGGATGGCGCCTTGTACGTCTCCTTCCAGCAACTCCTGGTGTCAAACGCATTCCTCTGCTTTCCTTTGGACCCCATCAGTGAGGCTGAGAGGGAGGCCTTGTCTTCTGGGCAGCCCAGGACTTCCATGTACCCTGCCCAGGCTTGCACCCTGGGGAAGTCACTTCAGTGCTGTTAATGCAGTATAGCCATACCTCGGGTTGAATATACTTCAAGATGAGCGCTTTTGGGTTGCGCTCCACAGCAACCCAGAAGTAACGGAGCGCGTTACTTCCGGGGTTCACCGCTCGCGCATGTGCGGACGGTCAAAATGATGTCACGCGCATGTGCGGAAGCGGCGAATCGTGACCCGCGCAGATGTGGGTTGCGTTTGCTTCCGGATGCGAACGGGGCTTCGCAACCCACAGCGGCACGTCTGCACATGCACGGGTAGCGCTTCTGCGAATGCGCAAAACGCGATTTAATGTATCTGCTCATGCGCGAGCGCTGTCACCCAGAAGTAACCCGTTCTGGTAGTTCCGGGTTTCGGCGGGTCTGTAGCCCAAAAAAACGCAACCTGAAGCGTCTGTAACCCGAGGTATGACCGTAGTTTGATTTCACCCCTGGAAGGTCACTCCACTGTCTCTTGAGATGGATGGATGCCAACAACAGCAGTAGGCTAGTTCCTATAAACACCCCTCTCCACACAAGGAATCACAGAATTGTAAAGTTGGAAGAGACCACAAGGGTCATCTAGTCCAACCCCCCCTGAAATGCAAGAATCTTTCACCCAATTTGGGTCTCGAATCCACGACCCTTAGGATAAGAGTCTTGTACTCTCCGGAAGAGGTATTAGTAAGAGTTTGAAGGCACGTTCCAGACAGGAAAAAGAAACTCAAGAGTGAGAGGCAGGGCTGGCGACAGGTGTGGCCTGCAGAGCCCTGGGGGCCAGATGGGAATGCCTGGAGGGCCACAGTTAGCCCACGAACCACCCAGAACCTGAGCCATAATTCAGAATTGGTCAGAAAGCAGGATCTGAAGGCATGGTCTGCCATTAGCAAGGGTAAACGTTCCATCTGCCCAGGAAAAGGTATTTAATCATGCATCCTAGCTTTGCAATGTGGAGCGGAATCAACAAACTCAGACTCCATTCCTCTCCCACTCTGTCCCTTGAAGGTTTCACTTTTCCCTTTCTTTGTTTTCTGGCGATTGGTGGGAAAGGAAGAGATCAAACAGTCATATCCAGTGTTTTGCTTTCATTTATCGCAGGCCTGCCGGGGAACGGCACCGCTTGTGCCATTCAGAAGAAGTCAGGATTGACAGGAATACTGAATAACGGGCAAGGAAAACTTCCCCTTGCTCTGCGTGATCAGCAGAAGGTCACCACTCCTGCAAGCTGGGGGCTTACATAACTTGCAATTTCCTTGGTACACCCTCTTCGGTGTGGGAGGAACCGAACAAATTAATTTGGGTCTCTTCGTACAAAGGGATGGGAGTATTGATTTTAAACTGCTAGAATCACTTCTCATCCTTGGAACTGACAGGAGATTATATAACATACAGGAAGGCGAATGAAACCAAGAAGACTTATTGTTCTTTCTACAGGGTCAGCTGTGTATGGGGGAACGGTATGAAGTAACCTCATCCGAGAGAGAGGGACAGGTCTCTGTCCTCGAAAGACTCTGCAGTCTAAAAACGGCCTGGTCTATTAAACAATGGCTTGGTGTTATGCGAAAACCCTCCCCAGTGGCTGAACTAGGAACCTTGGCTAGTTTTAACTATGGCTTGGCGTCATGGGCGCACACAGCTTCCTTTCTTAACTACAGTTTGCTTGGCTAACCCAAGCTTGGATGCTCTATTGACTACAAAGGCACAAACAGCTACAAAGCAAAACAAAACTTTGGAGAAGGTGAACCATGGTTTCTTTGATCATCTGTAGGACAATTGGTGGTTTACGTGATGGTCTGTTAAACAAACCATGGATTACTGTTACAGTCAAACCTCGGCTCCTGAACACCTCTTGTTTTGGAACGTTTTGGCTCCTGAATGCTGAAAACCCAGAAGTAAATGCTCCTGTTTTCAGAAGCTGAATGTCCGACGTGGCTTCCGCTTGAGCACAGGAAGCTCCTGCAGCCAATCGGAAGCCACGCCTCGGTTGTTGAACATTTTGGAAGCTGAACAGGAACGCATTACATCTGTATGTGTTAAGCAGGTCAACATGCTAGACCAGGGTGTCTCAAACTTGGGTCTGTTTTTGGACTACAACTCCCATCATCCCTGACCATCCCAGGTCTTGCTAGCTAGGGATGATGGGAGTTGTAGTCCAAAAATAGCTGGAGACCCAAGTTTGGGAAAGCCCTGGGTGAGACAACAAGGAGAGGGGAAAATAAATGCCGCAAAGATTGAATGTACACAAATGCATGCTTTTTATTCTGATTATAGTTGGGGGAAAGGACGAAATGGCTGTGCCAGGGATGGGGAGGTAGTGACCTTCCACAAAATCCTGGACTCCGACATCCATCAGGGGTGATGGGAATTATAGCGTGGCAACATCTGGAAAACCTCTGGGTTATGCCACTGATGACACAGGAAAGGTGGATACTGTTGAGGGAACTAAAATAAGAGAGAGAGATGGTCCCTCAAGCAAGCGAAACTGACCCACAGTCCAAACATTAACTCCTCTTTTCAAGTAACTAGATTATGTTTCACATCAATGTTTTTCCTCCTTGTCCCACCTCATTTTAGACACTACGAATGTTGACCTAAGGAGAAAAATATTAACTTACACATGAAACAAACTGGAAGCCTTTCCAGCTTAGAAATGCACGTAGGAAGATGTTTGGATTTGCTTCAACAACAAACACACATTAAAAACAGCTGGCTTACCTCCCCCCCCCTTTAAATATTCACCCGTATTTTAAAGAGCACAAAAAAACAGAGAAGTAGAAGCCGCTGCAGCTGACAGGGCAGATACAGAGTGGAAGGGAAGTTGGTGCCGCATGAAAAAATCAATTGCTACAGCTGACTGGGAAAAATAGAAGTACTTTTTCACTGCAATGAAGATGGATGTAGTCTGCAACACTGCAACTTGTGGGCATCAAAGGTTCGGGAGGTTCCGGATGGAGAAAAGAAAATACTTCACACGGTATATGGTTAAACTAATAATAATAATAATAATAATAATAATAATAATAATAATAATATAATATAATAATAATAATAATAATAATAATAATAATAATAATAATAATAATAATAATTTTATTTATACCCCGCCCTTCCCAGTTCAGAAAACCAGGCTCCGGGCGGCTAACAACAAATTTAAAACACTTTAATTGATACAACAAAAAACAGCTTAAAATACAGTATAAAACATGAATAACAATAAATTCACAATTCAAAAATCAATTTAGGGGGGAAATCCACCCAATAAACATTGGATGATCACCAGGGCTAGCTGGCTAGATTAGTCCTATTTGGGCCAGCGAGGAGACCAGGGGGGAATTAGCTGTGGGATCCCAGAGCGGGTAATCTTCATAAAAAGGGGAGGGAGAGGGAAGGAAGGGGAACAAAAGATCAGGCTAAGTTCAAATTGAAAGCCAGGCGGAATAGCTCTGTCTTACAGGTCCTGTGGAAGGAGATCAAGTCCTGCATGGCCCTAGTCTCATGGGACAGAGCATTCCACCAGGTTGGAGCCATCACTGAGAAGGCCCTGGTGAAGGATAATCTGATTTCCTTAGGGCCCAGGACCTCTAAACTATGATTATTCATGGACCTTAAGGTCCTCTGCGGGCAGACCAGGAGAGGAGGTCCCATAAATACTAAGGAACTCCCTGCTGCAGGAGGCAGCAACGGCCAACAACTGGGATGGCTTTAAAAGAGGGTTGGGCAATTTAATGGAGATGGGGATGGCTACCAATGGCTCCTGGCCAAGTGGCTACGCTCTGCCATTGCGGTCAGAGGCAGAAACGCTTCTGAATATCACTTTCTGGGAACCACAGGGAGAAAGAGCCGCAGGCGTGATTCAGCAGGCTCTTCTGGTGTCCTTACGTTTAAGGGCTTGTGGAACCAGCCCTCCCTTTCCTGAGACTGTATCTGAGCAGCTGTTCCCTCTAACGTAGAATGCAAGAAAATAAGAAGAGGAACGCGAAAGAGGAAATCTGCCCCAACCACTAAGCGCTGTGCCCATTATAGCGAAGGAAGCCCCGATGTGTCCCCAGAGGTGTGTTGCGATTCCGAGGAACTGCAGAAAGAACACCGAAGGCTTTGTGACGCACAAAAGGACGGCTTCCTGGCAACCGTGCTTTGTTTCAAATAGGAAGTCCCTAACTCTTACGGTAGCTCAGATAACGCGTGAAGAATGCGTGGGGAACGTCCGGTACAGTTTAAGAAGCGGCTGGTGACTTTCAGAGGTCGGGGGCAAGATGCCAGCACCTTCCAGAGCATTTTGCCGTGACTAAACAAAGCCAAAGAGAATTACACAGATGACAATAATACACAATGGCAAACGCAGCACAGCACGGATGACGAAGAAACGACACAAGGCGCAGAATCTTTCCTGAGTGCAGAACTTGACCAGGGATGGCTAATCGATGTCCCTTGAGGTGTTTGAAACCAGGTCTTCATTCACTTCAGGAGCTATCATTAATCTTCTGCAGTGTGTCATTCGCATTATCTCTTGCGCCTTCTCTTTAGTTGTAATAATAGTTTGACAGACTTGTACTTTGATTTGACGGAATAATGAGATGACGACGGACAGAAATCAACGCCACTGAAAAAAATGCCTTGCCGCAAGTCTTGGCGTCCCCCACTTTCCAAGCTGACGACACTCAATGAGGACAGAAATGGGGGGCAGCCCTCGGAGTCAATTAGCGATCGCTCTCAAGTGACAAGCCCACCCCTGGCCCTCGCGCTGCTGTGTGTATTTCGGAAAATGAAGCAGCATCAAAACAATTAATAAACACCGAGTTCTAAGAGGGAGAGAGCGCCGGCTGAATTATTACTCTCTGGCGCTGAAGGTCTCGAGTTACATGCAAGGTTCTGGGACACAGCCAGCCTTTATATTTTCAGAAACGGGGATCAGCCATTGCTTCTTGATCCAAGAATTCTAGGTGCAACCTGATACTTGCAGCATCGGCCAGAGGCCTAATTCTGTCTGCAGTCTCCAACTTGGAGAGGAGTCTACATGGAGACTTCATGCCTGCAATGTCCAGTCTAATTTTTGCACTTTTCTTTTTTCTTTTTAATGTTGTGCTTAATATTTTATTTTCTCATATAAGTTCCAATGAAGGTCCATCTACTGTGGAACAGTTCTTTACTGTAACGGTCAAAGTTTAGAGAGGAACCCTGTTGTAGTTGAGATTCCTGCATTGCAGGGGGTTGGAATAGATGACTCTAGGAGTCCCTTTCCAACTACACAATTCTATGATTCTGCGATTCTATTCTGAGACCTTTTGCTTGGACAGGTGTTGCCCAACCATAATGATAATAATAATATTATAATAATTTATTATTTGTACCCCGCCCATCTGTCTGGGTTTCCCCAGCCACTCTGGGCAGCTTCCAACAGAGATTAAAAATACATTAAAATGTCACACATTATAAACTTCCCTAAACAAGGCTGCCTTCAGATGTCTTCTAAATGTCAGGTAGTTGTTTATCTCTTTGACATCTGATGGGAGGGCGTTCCACAGGGCAGGTGCCACTACCAAGAAGGCCCTCTGTCTGGTTCCCTGTAGCTTTGCTTCTTGCAGGGAGGGAACCGCCTGAAGGCCCTCGGCGCTGGACCTCAGTGTCTGGGCTGAACAAGGGGGTTGGAGATGCTCTTTCAGGTATCCTGGGCCGAGGCCACTTAGGGCTTTAAAGGTCAGCACCAACACTTTGAATTGTGCTCGGAAACATACTGGGAGCCAACGTAGGTCTTTCAGGATTTGGGAGTTTCCTTTTTCTTTTATGAACAAGCTTAGCTACTTTTATCATAAGTTAAAGATAAAGGACCCCTGACAATTAAGTCCAGTCGCGAACAACTGTGGGGTTGCGGTGCTCATCTCGCTTTACTGGCCGAGGAAGCAGACGTCTGTCTGCAGACAGTTTTCCAGGGTCATGTGGCAAGCATGACTAAGCCGCTACTGGCGAAACCAGAGCAGCGCACGGAAACGCCGTTTACCTTCCCGCCGGAGCAGTACCTATTTTTCTACTTGCACTTTGACGTGCTTTCGAACTGCTAGGTTGGCAGGAGCAGGGACCGAGCAATGGGAGCTCACCCCGTCGCGGGGATTTGAACTGCCGACCTTCCGATCGGCAAGCTCTAGGCTCTGTGGTTTAGAACACAGCGCCACCCGCACCCCCACCTTTATTATAGATATATAAATAACAAAAGAGTTGCCTTGAATCAGAGAGGCATCTCAGCTTCAGTAAGACTGACATATTTGACATTGTAAACCGAACTCGTGGAACAAGCTTGCTAAAAATACTGTCACGGTAGCTATTGTTGGCAGGGTTACAGATGACTTTGCACAAGCCTGTCTACAAAAGGCAACACTGCGTGTTTGAAAACGTGACTCCTTCATTGTTACGTATCATTTTGAAAACCCCACACGCCACATGTCTAGAAAATCCTGGGCAGCAGGAATGGTTTTCCTTCCTCTGCCAATGAGAAACACCTAGCGGCCGAGTCAGAGCCAAGATTACGACACTCAGAATAAATATCAAACAAGACGGGCAGGTTTGATTCCCGCCTCCCCCCCTTCGCTAGCCAGCAAGATTCTGCATTTTGATGGGGAAGTTTAGGAGAGTACACACAATCTCCACAATAATCTTCGCTTTTACACGTTCACGCCCTAGAGCAGCTTTTGCCATCTTGGAGATGTTTCTGGCTACAACTGCTGGCTGGTGGGAATTACAGTGCAAAACAAGGGTGCCAGGAGAGACTGCCGCCAGAGATCAGTGGTAAACACAGGAAGTTGTCTTATTCCACAGCAGACCAATGGCCCAACTAGTTCTGCCCTGGCTACGCCAGGGGTGCTTCAACATGGCACCCTACAGATCTTGTGGGGCTACAACTTCCTTCATCTGTGACTGCTTGTCATGCTGGCTAGGGGGCGATGGGATGTAATGGATGAGTTGGACGCAGAAGAGTGGTGTCCCCCGTCCTGCTGCAACTAGCTCCCTTCCCCACTTCTCTCCCAGAACCAGAAAAGGCATGAAAAGGGCGGAGGAGAGGTTGTCCGTATGCAGGCACGGTCTCCGATTGCATGGGGAAAGCCCTGGAGAGGACGGGAACGGCTGTGAGCATGTGTCTGGAATTTCAGTCTCGGCAACTGATTTTCATGGAGTAAGACCACTGGGAAGCAGCCGCTCTGTTCCTTAGGCCTTTCGCACAACCAAATCCATGGAGATAATGTTTTTTCTAATAACTCCAAAAGCAGAAGCAGAAGTCGAAGCAGGAGAGGGGCATGAATCATAGAATCATAGAATCATAGAGTTGGAAGAGACCACAAGGGCCATCGAGTCCAACCCCCTGCCAAGCAGGAAACACCATCAGAGCACTCCTGACATATGGCTGTCAAGCCTCTGCTTAAAGACCTCCAAAGTAGGAGACTCCACCACACTCCTGGGCAGCAAATTCCACTGTCGAACAGCTCTTACTGTCAGGAAGGTCTTCCTAATGTTTAGGTGGAATCTTCTTTCTTGTAGTTTGGATCCATTGCTCCGTGTCCGCTTCTCTGGAGCAGCAGAAAACAACCTTTCTCCCTCCTCTATGTGACATCCTTTTATATATTTGAACATGGCTATCATATCACCCCTTAACCTCCTCTTCTCCAGGCTAAACATACCCAGCTCCCTTAACCATGGGGGAGGCCAAAGGTGGTGAAGAGGCACAGCTGTCTCCCCATCCTGGCGCAACAAGGTCTCCTCTTCCCCTAGTTTCCAAGAACCTGCAGAGGCATGAAGTGGCAGCAGCAAAAGCTCTACCTCTCTTTTAAATCAGAACCAGTGAGGGCAGTGAAGGTCCTGTGTGAGTGTCTGGAGGCGGTTGGAGGATGGATGGCAGCTAACAGATTGAGGGTGAATCCTGACAAAACAGAAGGACTGTTCTTGGGGGACAGGGGGAGGGCGGGTGTGGAGGACGCCCTGGTCCTGAATGGGGCAACTGTGCCCCTGAAAGACCAGGTGCACAGCCTGGGAGTCATTTTGGACTCAGCTGTCCATGGAGGCACAGGTCCATTCTGTGTCCAGGGCAGCTGTCTACCAGCTCCATTTCGTACGCTGGATGAGACCCTCCCTGCCCGCAGACTGTCTGGCCAAAGTGGTGCATGCTCTGGTTATCTCCCGCTTGGACTACTGCAACGCGCTCTACATGGGGCTACCTTTGAAGGTGACCCAGAAACTACAACTAATCCAGAATGTGGCAGCTAGACTGGTGACTGGGAGTGGCCGCCGAGACCATATAACACCGGTCCTGAAAGGCCTACACTGTCTCCCAGTACGTTTCTGAGCACAATTCCAAGTGTTGGTGTTGACCTTTAAAGCCCTAAACAGCCCTGGCCCTGTATACCTGAAGGAGCGTCTCCACCCCCATCGTTCTGCCCAGACACTGAGGTCCAGCGCTGAGGGCCTTCTGGCGGTTCCTTCCCTGCAAAAAGCGAGGTTACAGGGAACCAGGCAGAGGGCCTTCTTGGTGGTGGTGCCTGCCCTGTCAGATGTCAAGGAAATAAGCAACTATCTTACTTTCAAAAGACATCTGAAGGCAGCCTTGTTTAGGGAAGTTTTTAATGTTGAATGCTGTATTGTGTTTTTAATATTCAGTTGGGAGCTGCCCAGAGTGGCTGGGGAAACCCAGCCAGATGGGCAGGGTATAAATAAATAAATTAGTAGTAGTAGTAGTACTAACAAGCAGACACAGTCTCAGATTGCTTGGGAAAGAGCCAGAAGAGGAGGAGGCATAGCCAGCTCTGGGGAGGTGGGGAGCTTCAGGCAAGATCTACTGAAAAAGAGTTTTGCAACGGTTAGTATCCTCGTGTGCGGTCACTGAACACACACATGAACTTTCCCTTTTACTCTCTCCCTGCTCAGGATGCCCTTTGTAGTAAACTGCAGATCTCCATTCTGGGTGCAACACAGTCCAGCTTCTGCCTTTTGAGACATGCATACAAGTCATGCTTCTCAAAGAGGAACACAAAATCTTTATTGAGAAATCCTTTTCCAGCAGTGATATATAAGAACGATGTCAGGCAACTTCTGTCCTTTTTCTTTTAAAAGGAAGAGTAATTTAATTTGATGTGTACATTAAAGCTGGAGGGGGGGACTGTTATCATGATTAATTTTATTATTATGTTTTATGTTTTTATTTTTTTTGCTCCGTTAAATGTGTTCTTAATGTTGTACACCGCCCTGGGACCTTTTGATAAAGGGTGGTATAATAATAATAATAATTTTTCCCCTTTAACTGCTGTTAACTATTGCTTCTTAGGGTTCTTCCAAGTGCTCTCACATAGCTGTTTTGATGGCCTATAACAGAATACAATAAACTTTAGCCTGCTATCTGGATTATGCTTTGATATTTCATTAACTACCTTTGATGACCTGTGCCACAAAAGAGATTTAATGAACACTCATATCAGAGAGCTCTGTGAATTGATAGCCATAGCCTTTTATATACTAACCTTTTGTGCTCTTCCACATTCTCCGTTTAATGCTCCTAACCCTTCTTTTAGTCTTTTATATATACCTTCTGTTTTAATAATTTTAGCTTTCCAAAACGTTTTACAGATTTTAAATGATTGCACTTCACTCTACTTATGCTGGTCTATGACTGTAATAAAGATTTGATTGATTGATTGTTAACTACCTTGGAGACCGGTACTGTCAGAAAAGTGACATATAAACATTACAAGCGAACAAAAGCCACCCCCCCCCCGTTAAAGGCTTGCAACTCTCTGTGCCTCCCTTAAAGAGCCTCCGCTGCGTTTATGCAATTCGGTGACAACATATGTTTGCTTCCTGTGCAGTTGCAACAGAGAAGAGTTTGCAGTTTGCAGTCCATGATGCATCCAGGAAGAATGGCTTGGCTTGGCTTCCAAACCCTTTCCAAAGCAAAGCCCTGGGCAGGGTTGGAGGATGGATGGCGGCTAATGGATTGAGGTTGAATCCTGACAAGACAGAAGTACTGTTCTTGGGGGACAGGAGGCGGGTAGCTGTGGAGGACTCCCTGGTCCTGAATGGGGTAACTGTGCCCCTGAAAGACCAGGCGTGCAGCCTGGGAGTCATTCTGGACTCACAGCTGTCCATGGAGGCGCAGGTCAATTCTGTGTCCAGGGCAGCTGTTTACCAGCTCCATCTGGCATGCAGGCTGAGACCCTACCTGCCCGCAGACTGTCTCGCCAGAGTGGTGCATACTCTGGTTATGTCCCGCTTGGACTACTGCAATGCGCTCTATGTGGGCCTACTTTTGAAGGTGACCTGGAAACTACAACTAATCCAGCCAGACTGGTGACTGGGAGCAGCCGCCAAGACCACATAACACCGGTCCTGAAAGACCTACATTGCCTCCCAGTACGTTTCCAAACACAATTCCAAGTGTTGGTGCTGACCTCTAAAGCCCTAAACAGCCTCGGTCCAGTATACCTGAAGGAGCGTCTCCACCCCCATCGTTCCGCCCAGACACTGAGGTCCAGCGCCGAGGGCCTTCTGGCAGTTCCCTCATTGCGAGAAGCAAAGCTACAGGGAACCAGGCAGAGGGCCTTCTCGGTAGTGGCGCCCGCCCTGTGGAACGCCCTCCCATCAGATGTTGAAGAGATAAACAACTACCTGACATTTAGAAGACATCTGAAGGCAGCCCTGTTCAGGGAAGTTTTTAATGTGTGACATTTTAATGTATTTTTAATCTTTGCTGGAAGCCGCCCAGAGTGGCTGGGGAAACCCAGCCAGAGGGGCGGGGTACAAAAAATAAATTATTATTATTATAATTGTTGCTGTTGTTGTTATTTGCAGCACCAGAGGACTTTGCATCCTTCTGCAGCATAAAACTGAGTGGGTGGAGGGTATTATTACAATTTTCTATTTTCCGCTCACTGGTTGAGGGTGGGGGAACCGCCTTACTGCCGGTGAGCAGAATTTGCAAGACAGGATTTTTGTCTGCATGGACACCCCTGCACTGTCATATTTGACTAGGGAGGGGGCGAGGGGACTAAGATAATCTCCACAATTTTCTAAGCATTTTAAGCCATTAAGCCCTTGATCTCATTATAAGGAATTAGAGGCCTTCATTCTTCTGCCAGCATTTTTTTTTAAAAAAGAGGACTTTGCAGCCAAAAAGCAAAACAACACACACACCCTGCTAGCCTGCCACACACAAACGTTCCCATGATCAACGGCGCCAAAAGGATCCTACAGCGTAACAATCCACAGCTAAAGAATTATCCTTTCGCCACCCTGCAGGGCTCCTTCTATGGGACGTTGGACTCCAAAGTCCATCAGTCCCTGCTGGTGGCTAGAGACAATAATAATAATAATAATAATAATAATAATAATAATAATAATAATAATAATAATTTATTTATTTGTTCCCCACCAATCTGGCTGAGTCTCCCCAGCCACTCTGGGCGTCTTCCAACAAAGAAGACAACAGGAACATACGAAGTGGTCTTAATACTAACTTGGTGCATTGTATGTACTGACTCGCAGGGATTTCAGACAGGCTTCTCTCTTAACTTTGCACCTGGGAGGGCTGCAGTAGTTTGTGGGAGGCTGCAATAATCTCTATCTGGATGTTTATCCAGTGATACCTTGGTTCTTGAACTTAATCCATTCCGGGAGTCTACTCGATGCCCGGAACCGTTTGAAAACCAAGGCGCCGCTTCCAATTGGCTGCAGGAGCTTCTTGCACTCAATTGGAAGCCGTGTAAGCTGCGTTGGATGTTCGGCTTCCAAAAAATGTTTGCAAACCAGAACACTTCCGGGTTTGCGCCGTTCAGGAGCCAATTTGTTTGGGAGCCATGCCATTCGACAACCAAGATACTACTGTATATGGAACAGGAGATGTTGTGGACAAAAGATCGTTGTGAAATGTGTGTGTAAACCTCAGGCAACGCACAGACGCTGTGACTAGTTATTTTGAGGAAATCAGACGTGACCCAAGACATATAGCAGCAGTTAGGGCAGTGAATGATCTATTGCACTGCTTTGAAATTACTGGCACACAACACACACACACCGCGGTACAGCTTCTGGGATCCCCACGCAGCTGCCTGGCTTAAATAAATGAGGAAGGCAGGGGAAGAAGAGGAGATGTGCAAGCATGCGCCCAAGGTGAATTCCTGCCATAGTATGGGGTAGCTTGAGAACCTCACCAGCGTCATAGAGGCGAGTGCTTAGGAGAAAACATGCCAGGAGAACGTTCTGGGCGCCTGGCAACACAGCAGGGACTCGGCATTCCATGACGATCCGGTTGCAAGTCTACAGCCTGAAGGCACCCAGGTCTGGGATCTTGCTCAGCGCCTGTGTGGGAGGCCACCCAATATCTTCCATGCATGCTGTCTCGAGAGGTATGGGAGAAGAGGCAGGAGAGAGTCGCAATTAAATGATTCAGGGTTTTCAGCCCCAACGAAAACGGGATTTTGCTTCACTCACAGATCTGCAAGCTCAGCAGGCTTAAGAAGGGCCCTGCTGCATCAGACCCAAGGCCTGATCCTGCTTTGCACCATGAGCAAAGAGATGCTGTTGGGAAGCCCCCGAGCGAGGCATGAAGGCAACAGCTCTCTGCCACAGGTGTTCTCCAGCGGCTGGCATTCTTTCTGACAATGGAGGTCCCAGGTAGCCGTCGTGCCATCAGATCCAGGCAATTCAGAAACCATTCAAAGGTGGCAGCAATGCGAACACCCCGGGAAGCTCTGCTGGGCTGTCTTCCCCAAGCATCCGTCATTCTGAGAAGGGACTTTTAATGATGCGGCTAGAAGGCTGATCGCCAAAGAATTGATGCTTTTGAATTACGATGCTGGAGGAGACTCTTGAGAGTCCCATGGACTGCAAGAAGATCAAACCTCTCCATTCTGAAGGAAATCAGCCCTGAGTGCTCACTGGAAGGACAGATCGTGAAGCTGAGGCTCCAAGACTTTGGCCACCTCATGAGAAGAGAAGACTCCCTGGAAAAGACCCTGATGTTGGGAAAGATGTAGGGCACAAGGAGAAGGGGACGACAGAGGACGAGATGGTTGGACAGTGTTCTTGAAGCTACTAACATGAGTTTGACCAAGCTGCGGGAGGCCGTGAAAGACAGGAGTGCCTGGCGTGCTCTGGTCCAGGGGGTCACGAAGAGGCGGACACGACTAAACGACTAAACAACAGCCTAGGGTTTTACAAACTCTGCAAACTGCGTGGGGAATTTCTCCCACAGCTCCGGTCTCCCACTCCCTAGCTTGACCTACAACTCGCCTTAACGCTTTTTACAGGTACCAAGGACACACACACTGAATTGGATGCACACAGAGGAGACTGGCTGTTGCATCTCTGCATGACTTCCTGCCCTGGGTTTGCCTTGTTCTAAGCAGCAGGGATATCCACATCAGTGATTCGTGCAGAAATTTGGAGACGCCACAGTTCTGTGGAACAGGATGGACCTGGCATGCTGAGAGCTCCAGGTTCATTCCCCGACACCCCCAGTTAAGAGAGACCTGGTGGCTGATGTTGGAAAGAGTTCTCTGCCTGAGGCTGTGGACAGCCGCTGCCATTCATCAGAGACTAGTAACGAGCAGCTGCATACTCCTTTCCTAAGACAGAGGATGCTCCAAGGGGATGGGCCAAGCGTTACACACTTTAAAAATAAAACAACTTTTGGCTGCAAGGAGTGATGTTTTCATCCAGCGGTGCAGAGGATTGTGCTTCAGCTATCAGACGTTTTGGAAACAGCTGCTTTATAAGCCATCAAGACATAAACCACAAGAGGACAGATAAAAGACTTAGGCCGTTCACGGAAAACAGCTCATAGCAAGTGCTTTTTCACTGCCAAGTTATCTCTCTCAGCAGTTAATTCCAAAAAGAGCCTTGAAAGTTGTCTGTGTGCATCCAGATTTCTCTCTCGGTACCGTTACACACGAGTGGAGCAGGAGTACCAAAACAAGCAAATTGCAACTGTGCTTTGCAGGTGCAACGCTGCGGCTCTGAGGAGCTGCCATCACCAAGTTCTGTTTAGCTAGCACTGCACTTGGATCACTTTAGAGGAGGGAGGAGGAGGAGTTTGGGTTTGATATCCCGCCTTTCACTCCCTTTAAGGAGTCTCAAAGCGGCTAACATTCTCCTTTCCCTTCCTCCCCCACAACAAACACTCTGTGAGGTGAGTGGGGCTGAGAGACTTCAGAGAAGTGTGACTGGCCCAAGGTCACCCAGCAGCTGCATGTGGAGGAGCGGAGACGCGAACCCAGTTCACCAGATTACGAGACTACCGCTCTTAACCACTACACCAACCTTCACTTGAATTCACCCCCAAGTTTGCAAGTCTCGATAGGAGCTTCTAGGCCAGCCACAAAGATTCAATATGGAAGTATTCATTCAGTTCCAGCTCAGAAGGACCTCAGCCAAAAACAGTTCTGGCTTCAAAAATCAGGAGAGTTTAGTGTGGCTCTGGATGACTGGGAGGGAAAAAACCCATGCATCCCCCCCCCCAAAGTGCTACAATAAAGTTAGCAATTGTTGTATGTCCCTTACCAACCCACACTTCCAGTGTTTGAAATTACCATATTTTTCGCTCTATAAGCCGCACTTTTTCCCTCCAAAAATTAAGGAGAAATGTGTGTGCGTCTTATGGAGCGAATGCAAGCTCCTTCTCTTCAGCGATAGTAACGCAAAGCCTCCGAAGCGCAGAGGGAGCACTCCCTCCGTGCTCTGGAGGCTTCGCGTTGCTTTTGCTGAAGCCTGGTGAGCGAGAGGGGTCGGTGTGCACCAGAGGTCCCGCTGCGCTCCGGAGGCTTCGGGTTCCTTTTGCTGAAGCCGGGAGAGCAAGACTCCTGGCTTCAGCAGAGAGGGAGAGCTGCGCAGCGCCCCTTCAGCGAAGCGGGAGGAGAAATGGAAGGGGCTCCGTTTCTCCTGCCACTTCGCTGAAGGGGCGCTGAGCAGAGAGGGGGAGAATTTTTTTTCTTGTTCTCCCCTTCTAAAACAAGGTGCATCCTATGGTCGGGTGCATCCTATAGAGCGAAAATTACGGTACCTGGGCACCAGGCTACACCTGGCTTTCGAGGAAGGTGCCTGAAATCTCCAACATTTGGAGACCCTTGGATCTGGACTGTTTTCACACACTAACACCCCATCCTGTAAAATTCCATCCGTTATATTTTATCTGCACAATTGGAATGAATTTCTGGAGCCAAACTGCTTTTTCTGTGCAGCCTGAGCAGGAGCAGTGAACAATGGTATAGTTAGTTGTTGTAGCTCGTCTACGACAATTGCCCCACTGCCCTGCTCACAGCTGTGAGGAATATTCTTATGTTATGAATGATCCGTGTCACCGTTAAGAAGGCCAACATATACGTAGACTGTCCCTGGTTCAAGTGACTTTTCTTCAAGTTCTCAAAGCTCTTAACCCAGCTCAAGGTTGTCATCTGAACTAGCCAGATGTTCAACTGAGAATCAATCACAGCCAGTCTATCATTTGAAAAAGAAGATTTGAGATCCGTCTTGCCCCAAAATTGCAACTAGACATTTCGTTTTGGTGGCTGCAACCTTGGTTTAAGGAATCATTTGGCACCTAGCTTATATATCTGAATTTCTAACCAGTCCAGCATCAAATATTTAGACTGCAAGCTCTGTGGGACATGAAACTCAGGCTCCTCAATCTTAGTCTAGTGTTCGTAATAATAATTTAATAATATTTTAAATATTATTTATACCTCACCCATCTGGCTGGGTTTGTCCAGCCACTCTGGGCAGCTCCCAACAGAATATTAAAAACACGGTAAAACATCAAACATTAAAAAACTTCCATAAACAGGGCTGCCTTCAAATGTCTTCTAAAAGTCAGATAGTTGTTTATTTCCTTGGCATTTGATGGCACCAAATAAATAAGAAGGGTGAAGCAGAAAGGGGAATCCTTTGGCCCAGAAGTGTGAGTGTCCAAAATGCACACAGGTTAATGCTGTTGCAAAAAAAGTATTCACTGTTGACTTTTCCCCCCAAGACAAGCATCAATTAAATTCCATTTGCACACAGTAGTTCTGCCAAACCCGCCACCCACCCCATGGAAAGAAACACAGTAATAATAATGAGATGTGTGACCAAATCAAACATAAACAAAGACGCCATTGCAACACAACAACATCCACTTACTTTCTTGTTGCATCGTACCAAATTACATAACCGACCTGAGCACGTGCAGTCGACAAGTCAAAACGTTTATATGCAAGAATCCCAGCTAGAACAATCAGTTTCACTTCCCAAACACTTACAGACTTGCACCCTGTCGCACTTCCAACTGTAGGTGGATGTGGTGAAGCAGCCTTTCACAAGCCGAAAAGCACCCACGCAAACCAGGTGGCAAGGGCGCAATAGTCACAGCTGGCCAGGTTACACACCGACGCAAGAACAGAGGCTCCAGAATAAACGTACATTTATTTGTACCTTAGCACAAAACCTGAACACTCGCAAGCCAAGGCCACAATCTATAGGTCTGGGATAGGGATGGATAAATCTGTTTCAGTTTCTTCCCCTTTGCAATCATACTCAGTCACCACATTCCTGCCATTTCTTTAAGGTCTTTATTTTACTCTTTAAAAAGTCACGAGTTTAGTGTGCTTTCCCTCAAATTTATATGCTTTTGTATGCAATTTTGCCTACGACACACATTTCCCCCAAGCAATCTCTCCTGGCATAATGAATTCCATGCTGTTATTTTTTTTACTAACTTATACATTTATATGTAGGCTTCCTCCTTATACACACGTTTTGCAGCTGAATAAATTATGATTTTTTTTTTGCAAAATTCAGAGAAGCGTGATATTTCAGAAGATTGCTTCACTTTGATTTGCATATTATTTATGGAAGTGTGAATGAGGGAGGTTCTTATGAAAATGAGAATTAAGCTCTTCCATCGATAGTCAGGGATACCCCGGCCAAAAATTCCATCATCAATGGGGGCGGACGGTGGTCTTTTGCAAGCGTTCGCCAAAAAATCATTGCCTGATCCAGCAAACATGAAAACCCTGCAATTTTCATAACCCCGATACCCTCCACTTGCAAGAGGATAGTGCCAGATGAAAACAGATACACCAGCTTTCTGTTACGCAACCCAGGGTGTCATGATGTGCAGAGCGAGCCAACCCAACACATCTCTTGTTGCAGATTTGGCAACAGAAACCTCCTGGAGATAAATGGGGGAAAATCAACCTAGAATTCAGAACTACCTATAAAATGGAAAGCACTCCATTAAGAAGGTTAGCAGACTAGTTTTCTCTTCCTTTTTTAAAAAATCTAAGAGTTTAAATTCAATCTGTTTGATATACCTTAAGAAGTTCTAAGTGTAGACTTTTAATGTGTTTGGCTGTATCCAAATAACTCATACTCTGAGTAGATCCTTTAAGTCAGACAATTCCACAGATTTCAAGAGCTCAGTTCTTAGTATGACTTAGCTAAATAAATCCAGATTTCATTTTAAACCTGCTTTTTTTTTTTTTACCCACACCTAGTCCAAATTTTTAAATATTTCGGCTCACGCCAGTTATGACAGGCGATCCCGATCTCAAGATACGCAATACTGAGCCAGCCAAATTAAATACAAGTAGCAGGAAAAGGCTAGCACTGGATACGGTACGAAAAAGCACCTGAAACATGTATTATATCTACATATCTATATAAGAAGACAGGCACTGCACTTTCTGAATGAGTAGGTACAAGTGGAAATGCAGTTATAAAGAGAACAACATTTCAAGCATTCACCACTCTGTGAAAAAGTCAGTAGCACCACCAAGTTAAACCTGACCCACAAAAACACCCCCCCCTTTTTTTGCACAAAAAACCAAATGTGTTTTGCAGTTATAATAAACCTGGCAGAGCCTGCGCTTTTAAAGTTGACCAGACACCCAACCAAGCCTCGATTCTACCAGAATTAGGAACCTTTTCGATCCCCAAGCACAATTCCTTCAATCTCTTCCGTTGGCCCTCCCTGCCTTTGGTTAAAGATCCGACTTACAGAAAGCTGGACATCTGAATGGAGGAGGACATTGAAACAGCGTTTCGAAAACAAAATAAAAACAGAATGACGGCTCAAAGATAAAGCGCAAAACAACAGAAGCGGCGAAAGAGAGAGAGAGAGAGCTCCACTAACCCCGAATCCCATTGGCCGCGAAAGGATGGGCAGCTGCGACGAGGCTGGAAATTAATACAGAGCGCAAGAGCCCTGACGAAGCAAGAAGGGGCCGTTGACTGACAAGCACATGTGCTCCAAACCAGGGTCATCGCTGTCTAAGTGGACACAGGATGCAGTGAGACTTGCATCAGTCTCTGATCAATCAGGAAAGATATACAGTGGTACCTTGAGTTGCAAACGCCTCAGGTTACAAATGCTTCAGGTTACAAACTCCGCTAACCTGGAAGAGTTACTTCTAGTTGAGAACTTTGCCCCAGGATGAGAACGGAAATCGTGTGCCGGTGGTGCAGAGGCAGCAAGAGGCCCCACTAGCGAAAACACGCCTCTAAGAACAGTTTCAGGTTAAGAATGGACCTCCAGAACGAATTAAGTTAGTAACTAGAGGTACCACTGTACCAAGTTGGGTACAGAGCCAGGCTGGAGGCCCTTAGGTCCAGCTGCCTTAGGGACCACCTAACCCTTCTATCGGGATGCGGGTGGCGCTGTGGGTTAAACCACAGAGCCTAGGACTTGCCGATCAGAAGGTCAGCAGTTCGAATCCCTGCGAAAGGGGTGAGCTCCCGTTGCTTGGTCCCTGCTCCTGCCAACCTGGCAGTTCGAAAGCACATCAAAAGGCAAGTAGATAAATAGGTACCGCTCCGGCGGGAAGGTAAATGGTGTTTCCGTGCGCTGCTCTGGTTCACCAGAAGCGGCTTAGTCATGCTGGCCACATGACCTGGAAAAACTGTCTGTGGACAAACACTGGCTCCCTTGGCCTGTAACGCGAGATGAGCGCCACAACCCCAGAGTAATCTGCGACTGGACTTTACTGTCAGGGGTCGTTTACCCTTTCTATCCTAGCTTAATCCCCAAGACCTCCTGCAGGATCGTTGCTGGTTGTCCGTGCTCCCTAAGCTGGTGAGGCTCATTTGACAGTGACAATGACACACTCTTGCCCAGTGCAATCCTCCAACAGAGATTTCAGCAGACGCCTTCTAAAATATAGGAAGAGACTCGCAGGATCAGACAAGCAGTCCACCTGCTCCATCATCCTGCAGTGGCCAACCAGCACTCTCCCCTCCTGCAGTTTCCAGGAACTGGGATTCAGCAGCATAATATACAGCAGGACACTCTATTATTAACCTGTGCACATTTGCTGAAAACCTTTCGGGCTTACACAGACAATCAATAAAAAATTCAGTTAGCTGGTGATCTGCAATATTAAATTGTGTGTGTGTGTGTGTGTGTGTGTGCGCGCGCGCGCGCAATTATACCTGTTGTAAACTGATTTGATTTTTTAAAATGAAATTGAAGTATAGTTGTACCTTGGAAGTTGAATGGAATCCATTCCGGAAGTCCATTTGACTTCCAAAATGTTCAAAAACCAAACTGCGGCTCCTGCAGCCAATCAGAAGCCACGGAAGCCCCGTCGGACGTTCGGGTTCTGAAAGAACGTTTGCAAACCAGAACAATCACTTATAAATAAAACAAATACCACCATCCGAACAAAGGTCGCTTGTAAGCAATGAAAATATTGGCAATTGCTTTCTCCTCATCTCCGTAACCTGCCTAGGGTAGGTAGCAAATGGGTCAGCGAGGACTGGGTTTGCCACCCAATCCTTGCTGTTCTTGTTTTGTTATTTTTATGGCAGAAATAACGCCCGCAGTCAGGTACACTTGCCCCGGGCCTCGGAGATCTAAGCTGGCTGGGTGCCCTGCCAGGGGCCTGCTGGACTTACAATGTTGTGCCAAGATTTCCCCCTGCCTCCCAGCTGACCGGGGTCTTAATGGGCCAAACGCCCTGTCTGTCCGTATGCACTGCAAGGCTCTGATGGTAAAATCTGCAGCTGCGTTACTGCATACTAGTGTGTTGCGTCAGATCAGGCAAAGGCTTTTCCCACCCGCCCTCCAGCCTGAGGAACCTTCAGAATGGAGCTGCCGCCACCAGCCTTTAGGCGCATGTGTCTTTTAATGAACTGGTGTGTAAGATTATGAGTCATGGGGGTGGGAAGGCTGAGTGTACGATTTTGGCAACGCTTGGTTTATTTTTGGTTGCTGGCTTCCTAAAGTTGCTAATATTGCTTTGCAGATTATGAATGATGCAGTACTTTTGTGAATCTAGCAATACGAACTTCTGCTGAAACATGTACTCTTCAGCTTGTGATTTTAGTAGTTTTGTGAATAGTGTTCCCCCCCCAAAAAAAAATCAGAATCGTAGCGTTGGAAGGAACCCTGAGGATCATCGGGGCTGACCCCTTGCAATGCAGGAACATGCAACTGCCCCATACGGGGATCAAACCTGCAACCTTGGCATTATCAGCCCCACGCTCTAACCAACAGAGCTACTGATGACTTGTTTATTATTCTACGTGATTCAAGTTGCATTTGTGATGCTCTATTATGTGTTTGTCGTTTGTGAGCTGCTCTGCGATTTGTGTGAATGAAAAGCTAATTAATAATAATAAAAGATGATGATGATGATAGATAATAAATGAAATTAAACCAGATTAGGGGCTGCTGCTGAGGTGGCATGTCCCAAGGACTGCGAGTCGGTTGGAGCAGGTCGCCAGGTACAGTTGATTGCTAACTTTTGAGCTTCTTGTGTATAAACAGCTATGTAAAGGATATTGCGGTGGAGATGTTGCAAAATAAACTGGTTTATCCGAGCTCCCTTGCCCTCTTATGTAACCGGAACGGCTGCTTTTCTGTTTGAGTTTACAATTTTATTGCAACAAGACTCCCATCTCTGGCCTCAGACAAGCTCTGCACGGGCCTGCCTGGGGAAACTCTTAAGCAGGGCCCAAGCACAACTCTTCTACAAAACTGTGTGTCTGGGGGCAAAATAAACAACAACAACAACACTTTGTTCATCTAACTGGGTTGCCCCAGCCACTCTGGGCGACTTCCAGCATATACAAAAACATAATAAAACATTAAACATTATAACCTTCTCTATACAGGGCTGCCTTCAGGTGTCCTCTAAAAGTTGTATAGTTATTTATCTCCTTGACATCTGATGGGAGGGCGTTCCACAGGGCAGGTGCCACCACCGAGAAGGCCCTCTGCCTGGTTCCCTGTAACTTCACTTTGCACAATGAGGCAACCGCCAGAAGACCCTCAGAGGAGGACCTCAGTGTCTGGGCTGAACGATGGAGATGGAGACGCTCCTTTAGAGGCTGTTTAGGTACACCCAGATGCCTTAGGACCACAGGAAGCTGACAAGCCAAGCCATTGTCCCATCATTCTAACCCAATGCAACCAGGAGTAGCAGAAATGGCACCCTCCCCCAAAATGCTAATGAACTATAATTTCCATCAGCCTCAGGCAGAGTGACCAGCGGCTGGGGGTGATGGGAGCTAGAGTCGACAACATCTAGAGCAATGGTCCCAATTGGTGGACATAACCCACCCGGGGGGTCCCTCTACCATAAATATCAACATTTTCCTAAGTAGGGGGCCCGTGGCTTGGCTTTTGAAAAGTGGGTGGTCTGCAGTACGTAGTTGGGAACCACTGACCTAGAGGATACTGGCCTAGTCTGACTGTCAGCCGATCCCCACAGCCTTGGGACACAGGTGTTTGGCATCGCCTGCCAGAAGGATCAGGTAGCAGGAGATGCCAGGAACTGAACACGGGACATGCCACCTGCAGAACGTGGAATGCACATTCCGCATGTACATTCCACTAAGCCACAGTCCATCCTATTTTTAACAAAGGAAGCTGCTGGGCAGGATATTTTAGAGGCCGTAATGACCATTAGACATGACTGACCCAGTTTCCAACTCCACATTTAAGCATTAAGATACATGACTAGAGGCAAGCAGCCAAAGATTACGCTGCCTGTTTCCGAATCGATGCAAGATTTCCTCACCTCCGCCAGTTCCCTTCCCCATATTTCCTTCTCCCCCAGGTTTGTTAACCTCCGTCTAAATAGTACTATTCAGAAGTGCAGTATAGGCTCACACAGTTGGTTGCTTCTTCATACACATTCCATGCACACAGAAAGAGAGCCTGTCAGGGCTCTTTCTCCATGATGTGCTACTTTTCTGCATGCAATGTTTTTGCTTATATGGCAAAGAAGTCCAACATGCAAGCTCCTAAGTGCAGCCTGAGCAGGTACAGCCCAAGCACAGGCTGGCCACCTCAGTGGCAACTAGGCTAAAGCCTCCTCTCATCTGCCCTTCTCTTCCTCAGAAGCTGATGCCTTGTCTCTCTTTGCTCTGCCCTCTTCATTCCTCTCCGTGTCCTGGGACACCAGGGGGAGGGAAGTTGGTTGCAGCAGGAGGGGGAGAGTCCCTGGATTCATCTTCAGCAGCCTGACTCATCTCTGCCTCTTTGACTCCCTGCCTCCTCTCCAGCCTCTGCTTCTGTCTCTGGACTGCTGTCTGGCACAGCCTCTTCCTGCTCACTAAACCCTGTTGCCTCTTCTGACACCTTCTCTTCCCAGTCTGCTCCCTCTTCTCCCTCTGACCACTCATCGCCATCCCACCACCAATCCCCGGGCCCTGAGCCTTTTTCTGTTGGGGGTTCCCCACCACCACCATTGTTCTGCATCCAGCCAGTCCATAATAGTAGACCAGTCTCGTGCAATCTGTTGCCCTCCGGGTATTTTGGGACTGCAATTCTCAGTAGCCCAAGCCAACAAAACTGTGCCTGCTATGGCTAGTGAGAGTTGCAGGCCCAAACATCAGGAAGCCACCAGGTTGGCCACAAGGCTGAAGCTAAGGAAACTTCTCTATACAGTTGTACCTTGGAAGTCGAACGGAATATTATTATAATAATAGTAATAATAATAGTAATAATAATAGTAATAATAATAATAATTTATTTATACCCCGCCCATCTGGCTGGGTTTCCCCAGCCACTCTGGGCAGCTTCCAAAAGAATATTAAAATACAATAATCTATTAAACATTAAAAGCTTCCCTAAGCAGGGCTGCCTTCAGATGTCATTCGACTTCCAAAACGTTTGAAAACCAAATCGCAGCTTCTGATTGGCTGCAGGAAGCTCCTGCAGCCAATCAGAAGCTGTGGAAGCCCGTTGGGCGTTTGGGTTCCAAAAGAACGTTCGCAAACAGGAACAATCACTTCCAGGTTTGTGGCGTTCGGGAGCCAAAACGTCTGAGTTCCAGGGCGTTGGGGATCCACGGTACGGCTGTATCATGAACTGAATCTGCTGAACCATGCAACCACATCCAAGGGAGGCCGGGCTCGCAGTTCTTCGAAAAGGAGGTGCCCGTGCCAGATGGCAAGTGGCATTTGAAATTGGAGGGAGTCCCATAAGCAGTTTGTGATAAGGGTTGGGCGTCTATCGCTCCAGAAAGGGGGGAATTGAGAGCCAAGACTGGGCACACCTGGAAGAAACTCCTTTGGAGGCTGGCCAATAAGCACAGGCACGGCTCAGCCATAAATAGAACAATGAATGGTTTTTATTATTATTATCATCATCATGGCTTAGAGTAGAAAGAATGGGAGGCAAGACAAAATGGAATTTACCTACGTCGGAGAGCAAGCTGCAAAATCTTGGAACCGGAAAAGGGTTTGTTGACACACTAGGCCTCAATGAAATGCGCGGCGGTTTCTAAAAGCTTTGCCAACAGATAATGCAGTCTTTATCACCCGCATAACTTGTACATAAGAGCAGAAAAGAGAATTCAGTGTACTAGTTATGTGGAGAAGGCAGCTAGAGAATAGTGTCTTCCCCTTCTTCCATAAAACTGGAATGTCCAATGAAGCAAAATGTCGGAAGATTCAGGAGAGGCAAAAGAGAAAGCACTTCCTCCAAAAAGTGTGCAGAGGCTCTCCAAAAACTTCACTCCCTCTCTCATAACACTAGGACTGGTGGAGATCCCATGAAGCTGAATGTTGGAAGATCTGGCACATAGAAAAGAAATGACTTATTCATACAGCTAAACTATGCTCACCAATTTCGTTACAGCAGTCACGAAGTTAAAAGACGCCTGCTTCTTGGGAGGAAAGCAATGACAAACCTAGACAGCATCTTAAAAAGCAGAGACATCACCTTGCCAACAAAGCTATGGTTTTCCCAGTAGTGATGTATGGAAGTGAGAGCTGGACCATAAAGAAGGCTGATCGCCGAAGAATGGATGCTTTTGAATTATGGTGCTCTTGAGAGTCCCATGGACTGCAAGAAGATCAAACCTCTCCATTCTGAAGGAAATCAGCCCTGAGTGCTCACTGGAAGGACAGATCCTGAAGCTGAGGCTCCAAGACTTTGGCCACATCATGAGAAGAGAAGACTCCCTGGAAAAGACCCTGATGTTGGGAAAGATGGAGGGCACAAGGAGAAGGGGGCGACAGAGGACGAGATGGTTGGACAGTGTTCTCGAAGGTACCAGCATGAGTTTGACCAAACTGCGGGAGACAGTGGAAGACAGGAGTGCCTGGCGTGCTCTGGTCCATGGGGTCACGAAGAGTCGGACACGACTAAACGACTAAACAACAATGCTCACAAACCTAAAAAAGGTAAAGGGACCCCTGACTATTAGGCCCAGTCGTGGCTGACTTTGGGGTTGTGGCGCTCATCTCGCTTTATTGGCCGAGGGAGCCGGCGTACAGCTTCCGGGTCATGTGGCCAGCATGAATCAGCCACTTCTGGCAAACCAGAGCAACGCTCGGAAACACCCTTTACCTTCCCGCTGGAGCGGTACCTATTTATCTATTTGCACTTTGACATGCTTTCGAACTGCTAGGTTAGCAGGAGCAGGAACCGAGCAACGGGAGCTCACCCCGTCGTGGGGATTCGAACACCCAACCTTCTGATCGGCAAGTCCTAGGCTCTGTGGTTTAACCCAAAGCGCCACCCGCGTCCCACTCACCAACCTATATGGCTTTAAAAGAGGGTTAGACATTCTGGGAAATGGCTTCGACTTTGGCCCATCAAACCAGTCCCATCTACTCAGGTAAGGGCATCCCAAAGTTTCAGAAAGTGGGCTCTTTACCCAAGATCTCAAGGGCTGAACGTGCGGCATTGTGCCCAAGTTGTGCGCCAAGCCACCAACGACATCCCTCCGAGATGTTTCTGTTGTTAGCAGAGACAGGCTGGGCAATTTCACGGCAGTTGGGCCATCTGCTTCCACGACTTACCTGGCAAAAAAAAACAGATGGGTCATCTATCCCAGATCCCAGCTGCGTGTTCCAAGCAGCAATCGCACCTGCTCCGTTGATATTTAATCTCTACTTGCAGGGATAATTAGAGGTGGATTTGCTCACGGTATTGAAAACCAAGACAGCCACCCTCCTTGCCTTTGAATCCAAAGGGACTGTAGCTGGTTAGAGGGGTGAGTTCCCAGATTGGATCCATCAAGCTTTCACTCACTCACTCACTCACTCAGTTTTGCAAACTCTTTTGAGGGAAGACATCTGCCAAAACCCCACATCCACCCTGGCGACACGACACCTATCTCAGTCCCTGGAGAGCATTGATGCAAGCCTGACTCTTGAACGCTGTTTGAGGAAGCTTAGGGGGTTTTCCTTGGATTTATTTCAGCTGATTCTGGCCAGGCGCAGAGATCCATTCTGTTGGATTCCTTGTCCCAAGGTGAACTGCCAAGGCTGATGCACGTGTTATATAACCAGCGACCCACAGCCAAAGGCACTTCGAAGAATTGTTATTAATATAAACAAGAGAGCCTTGTTGCATCTTAAGCACTAACCACTCTATTGTGGCATCAGCTTTCACAGATATTATATTAATATGTGAAACGTAATTCGCTCTGCTTCTTTAAACCCGGGGCTCTCCAGTCCAAAAGATCCCATTCGGCCAATTGGTGCTAAAGAAGGACAGAACTTTTTTTATGTATGCAACAAAAAAAGGAAGAATATTGCTTGCAAAGTATTGGAAGACACAAGATTTATCCACCCTGGAAGAATGGCAGGTGAAGGTGATGGAATACATGGAATTGGCAGAAATTACTGGCAGAATCCGAGATCAGGGAGAAGAGGCGGTGGAAGAAGACTGGAAGAAATTTAAAGACTACTTGCAGAAATACTGTAAAATTAACGAAGGTTAAAGGGATGTTGGATTGAAAATAAGCGGTATTGGTAAAAAGATTAATAAGAATATGTGAATATGGATTGATAATGGTTTAAAATATATAGTTATAATAGGTTAAGATATTGAGTAAAGATAAATGATAGAGGGTAAGGATTTGCTGAATTAACTATGTGAACTGGAATACAAAAAAGGGGTGTGTGAGGAGGTCAGGAAACAAGTAAATGAAATATAAGACATGAAAATATTGATTTCTTTTTAAATTTTTTCTTACTTTTTATGTGCTTTGTTTTTGTATTTTTGTATCTCTTTTTCTTTTATTATTGTTATTCTTTTTTATTTTTATTTTTAATCTTGTAACTTTTTATTGTCTGTAAAATTTCAATAAATATCTTATAAAGAACAACAACAAAAGATCCCATTCAAAGCATCTTTGTTGCTTTACACATTGCAGAGATGCCTTCTTGTTCCCAGGCGCTGTTTCAGCGAAATCTCTCTCACACACACCCGGGGTCCCTTTGCATCTACTTGATCCTCTTCCTACTTGATTCCCCGACCACCAGCATCTCTGCCACTGTCCTGACTTTACAGCCACCAGCCCATCTCCCACTTCCAGGTCTTGCCCATTTCATTAGCGTCTGCTTTTAAGATTTCTGTGGCTGACACTGTTCCCTTTCATCTGGGATATTGGTGAACATTCCATGACATCACAGAAGCTCAAGCCAACACAACAGCGCTTGGAGCCTAGGAAGCCGCCTTATACAAAGCCAGAACAATGGTCCGTGTAGCTCAGAGCAGGATCTCTCCCTGCCCTGCCTAGAGATGCTGGGATTTGAACCCAGGACTCTCATGCGTAGCTGAGACACAAGAGGCCAGAGTTTGAGTCTACTCTTTATAAGACAGGGATGGGGAACCTGTGACTCTCTAGGTCAGTGTTTCCGAAACTTGGGTCTTCAGCTGTTTTGGACTACAATTCCCATCATCCCTGACTACTGGTCCTGCTAGCTAGGGATGATGGGAGTCGTAGTCCAAAAACAGCTTGGATACCCAAATTTGGCCCTGCTCTAGTTGTTGGATTACCAACTCCCATCAGCCCTAGCCAGACAACTCAGCCAATGGGCAGGGATGATGGTAGCTGCAGTCCCAAAAACATTTGTATGGCCACGGGATCCCTTTGCTGTAAACCAGTGGTTCTCCAAGAGTATGGCACTCCACACTGGTGGGTCAGGAGAGGATGGCAAGTGTGGCAGGAAGATTCAAGGACAATCAAAGAGACATTTAAACATTTCAGTGTAGCATCAAAATAATATTTTTTTTTATTTGCAGAATATGGGTAGATACCTTTTCAAAATGAGAGCAAGACCATCAAAGAATACCAAGGAAATTGAGAAAAGGGATTTTCAACTCTGACAAACATGAAAGATCAGAAATGAGCAGGTCTCAAATTAGACCTAGCCTAAGTCTAATTTGTCCTATATTGATCTAATTAGACCCAATACAGAGGTTACCTGGCAAAAGCAAGCTCACACCTCTCACTGTGTTTTCTATACATACCTCAGGTATGTATGTAAGAGGCTTGTTTATAATTATATTTTGGGAATGATTCATGTTCTTTTTTTAGCTGTGTTGTTTTGTACTTTCTGGGTGTCCCATAATAAGTAATAATAATAATAATAATTTATTATTTATAGCCCGCCCATCCGGCTGGGTTTCCCCAGCCACTCTGGGCGGCTTCCAAGAAAAGATTAAAAATACATTAAGACATCAGTCATTAAAAACTTCCCTAAACAGGACTGCCTTCAGGGCTGTCCCATGAACATATCATAAAGCAGTTGTGTTCCATGGCAGAAATCAAGCACGGCTAGGAGTTGCTTCTTTTTGTTTTCCGACGTATTTCTTATCCATAAAAACTTTGATGTGGTGCAAGCACATTTTGATTCTAAAGTGTGGCCACGGCTAAAGGCCAAGACTGAAAAGTCTGAGAACCACGGCCTTAAGGCATTATGTAATTAGAAAAACAAACCTTTCAGATTAACCAACGGCCAGGCTAAACCAGATATGTTTTTAACTGCGTGGTTTCTATTTATCAGTGCCTCATCTGTACCTTGCAAAGCCCCAGCCTCACATGCAGGGAGATTGGATGAACTAATCTGAGTCCATCTTTGTTTCCGCTCCTTGTTTCTGTCTTCTCAGAGAATGTCTTAGTTAATGGAACAAATTGCAAGAGAGCTGCGATTGCTTTGCTGCCATCGTTACTTTTTATTGTACCGTTTAGATTGTTCAGAACTCAATAAAACAACATTTTCTTAAAAACCCTCTCCCCTGAGGTTTATGCCATCATTGCCTTCCAACTTCTCTTTCAAGATTTTTGAGCACGATCTGCCAAGCAGCCGATTTTCCATAAACCGCGCTCTCCTTCCTCTGCGCCGCTGAAGGGAAAGGCTTAACTTTTATATACAACAGAATAGCTTTTATAATAACAGCACCTGCCGCAGAATCTTTTTGTCAACAAAGAAGAGAGATAAAGTCGAGCTGGTTCATTTGTGTGAATTTTATGATGTGCCTGCATTTAATATATCCCCAACAGGATACAATTTCCATTTACTGCTGTCAATACTTCGCCGACAGTGGAAAGCGAATCAATGGACTGCATGAATCAATGTGCCGCTTCCCTTCCAACATGTACCTTTCGCGTGGGATCTGCAGATGCTGAGGACAAGGAACAGCTGGAAGCACACCTGGAAAACTCCTCCAGCAAAAGGATTTCCATTCGAAAGGACCGGCAATGAGGCGGTTTTTGATCCCTGCATTTCACACTCCTCCGATCACGAGGAAGTTGCAAGGATAGCTTTGTACGTAAGCTGAGTCCATTTCCCACTGAGGAAAGAATACTGGAGAGAAATGGCATTTTCAGGATGCAGTCAAACCGTGGTTGTCAAACGTAATCTGTTCCGGAAGCCCGTTTGGCTTCCGAAATGTTCGACAACAGAGGTGAGGCTTCCGATTGGCTGCAGGAGCTTCCTGTCCTCAAACAGAAGCCGCATTGGACGTTCGGCTTCCGAAAAATGTTCGAAAACAGGAACACTTGCTTCCGGGTTTTTGGCATTCAAAACGTTCCAAAACGGAAGCGTTTGGGAACCAAGGTTTGACTGTACCTGTTTATTTCCCACTTGCACATGGCAGGACAGAGTCTCAAACTGAGTCACGCTCTCCCAAACTCGCATTCCCAGCATGTCCACATTCCCATCTCAGCGACATCTATGCTGGCTTGGTCATGCACACAGAATGGAAGATGTCAGGATTCTCAAGGATATGTTTTATGGGGAGCTGGCTTCAGGCACCAACTCTGCGTTACAAAGATGCCTGCAAACGTGACATGAAGTCTGGCAACGTCAACCCCTTGCAGGCGACCGCAGGGCCTGGAGGCAGATCATCAGGTTATCCACGCACAGCACTGACCAAAGGAGGAACGAGCACTTGGAGGAAAATAGGGAGAAGAAATGTCACGGCGCATCTGCAGCAGCACAACCGGACGCCTTCTTCTGCCCCAGCTGCAACAAAACATGTCTCTCGGTCTCCGCAGCCACAGCAGGCGCTGCAAGTTCCAACCACTTGACTTCACCCCCAAAGGTAAAAAACATATAAAGATTTGAAGAAATTGTGGGAAATGATTGTTGTTAAAAAACCCTGAAGTTATGATTTTGAGATGTACAGGACTTGATGAATTGTTTGAATGAAAGACTTTGGAGATTGGATTCCAGGCCAAGACCAGCCAAGATGAAGAAGGTTTTAAAATTGGATTGTTAACTATATAAGGTTTTATGGATGTGCATAAACAAGTACCATATTTTTCGCTCAATAAGACGTACCCGACCATAAGACGCACCTAGTTTTTGGAGGAGGGAAACAAGAAAAAAAATATTCTGAATCCCAGAAGCCAGAACAGCAATCCCTCTTGCTGCGCAGTGATCCCTCTTGCTGTTCTGGCTTCAGAGATAGCTGTGCAGCCTGCATTCGCTCCATAAGACGCACACACATTTTCCCATACTTTTTAGGAGGGGAAAGGTGAGTCTTATAGAGTGAAAAATACGGTATATTATAGTGGAACCAAGAGGGGGAGTGGTTGGAAGTCAACCAAAATTTATGGTTTAATTTGGTTATGATTTTTCTTCCTGTTTTTTTTGGGGGGGGGCAATAAATAAATAAATAAATAAATAAATAAATAAATATATTCCATTGTCTCCCGAGACAGACGGATTTCAACAACAAGCTGAGCAGTGAAAAGCAGGTAAACGTACAGTGCTTACCTACTAAGGTGACACCATTTGCACAAATGCAACAGGAAACATCCACCTCCTTCCATCGTGGACCCTAATTTCCACATGGGCAGCCATGTTACTCAGCTACAGGAAAAACAACAGAGATTCCCATAACACACCCTTAAACATTGTTGGTCTCCAAACTCCCATCGGCCCCAGTCAGCATGGCCAGTGGTCAAGGATGGCGGGAGCTGCAGTCTGAACGATCTGAAAGGCACCACCCTCAAGCTGCGAGACAACAGTTTGTTGCCAGTGCTCACAAACTTTCCCTCCAGTCTGCGCACAGGACGGTGGGATCTTTGCGACGGCTAGCAGCCGCCAGTCACCTACGTCTAACAATACAGTGAGACCTTGGTTCTCAAACGCCTTGGTACTCAAACAACTTGGAACCCAAACACCATAAGTGTTCCGGTTTGTGAACTTTTTTCAGAAGCCGAACGTGCTCTGTTTTGAGTGTTACGCTTCCGTTTTGAGTGCCACACTTCCGTTTTGAGTGTTACGCTGAGGTCTGTCTGTTTTTGCTATTTATTTTGCGTTTTCGTTTTTGCAGCTCTCTTTTTTTGTTTTTGCGACTGTGTGGAAGAACCCAGTTCAGCTACTGATTGATTTATTGTGTGACTGCAGTACACTCTTTATAGCTTTCATTTTATGGCTCAATGGTCTCGTTAGAGAGTAAAATTAGTGTTAAATTGCTGTTTTAAGGGTTGTTTTTAGAAGTCTGGAACGGATTAATCCATTTTGCATTACTTGCTATGGGAAGGCACACTTTGGTTTTGGAACGCTTTGGTTTTGGAACGGACTTCCGGAACGGGTTAAGTTTGAGAACCAAGGTACCACTGTACAATAAACCTATCTAGCTATCAGACACTGGGAGATTGTAGGACTGTAGAGGGCTAAGGTCCTGCTTGCAAGAACAGGATGTCGGATTATATGGGGCACAGCCCCATCTGTGACCTCGCTGCTGAAAAGCAGGGAAAGATCACAGGGCCGGGTGTTAGACCAGCGCACAGCAAATGTTAATCCGATCCGCTGATTTGCGCCCGAGCCACCAACATAATTCAAAACACACAAAGAATGTGGACAGAACAAGGTGTCAAATGCGAGGCAAACCTTAGTCAACCTCACCCCGCCACTAAACCAAAGCATGACCTCTGCCGGTGTGAAATCAGACATGTATTATGACGTCTCTTCGTAAGGGTTGTGACTGCGTGAGTGAGCGAGCGCATAGTATGCGGCAAAAGAAGCTGTCTAAGCGCCAGTTCCAGAATTGATTCCAAAGTCCTGCAAGCAATCTGAGATACAAGGGAATAGATGGAAGTGATGCATCAATGGAACAGTACTTGAAAGAGTTACAGAAGCCACGTGGAGGAACATTTTAAGAAAGCACTGCAGATAAATCAACACACAATGGCCACGTGTCAACTCTCCTGCCAGAACAGGTTTGGCAAAAGGAAGTAAAAACCAGGGAACCATCTGCTCCTCAGAGCTCCCTCTTCCCTCTCCCATCATGTTTACAATTATATTGCCTTATTAGTATCAATATGTTAATATTAGGCAGCTGCCTTCTCTGTTCTGTTCGATGCCTGCCAAAAAGTTGTTGTTGTTGTTGTTGTTTAAGCAATCTAAACATTATTTATGGACATTAAAAAAAATCTAATCATTTTATCTTCGTTTGGAAATTTTATTTTTACAATTTTATTTGTTTTTAAAGTCCACCTTCGCCGCTGTTTTAAATATCTGTTTCACAGCATTTTATGCAAACGGCTTGGAGGTATTTTGTCGGTCGAGCGGCAGGTACATTTTGCCAAAAATAAAATTAATAATACACATGGTGAAAGCTGCCATATGGGGAATCAAATGAGAGATCTGTCTAGTCCAGGAATGCCTGGGAAGGAGCATAGCTCAGTGGAAGAGCTTCTGCCTTGTAAGCAGAAGGTTTCAGGTTCGATCCCCATCATCTCCAAGTGGGAGAGAGACCACTTCCTGAAATCCGGCAGAGTCACTGACTTGATGGAAAGCACCTTTGTATGTGCCTAATGCCGGGCGAAAGGACCAGTTCTCAAGATGCAATGACAAACAGCAAGTGCAATTGCTTCCAATTGGAAAACCGTGCTTTCTTTAAGTACAGTGGTACTTTGGTTTAAGAACAGCTTAGTTTATGAACAACTTGGATGAAGAACGCTACAAACCCGGAAGTAGGTGTTTTGGTTTGTGAACTTTGCCTTGGAAGCAGTACATGTTTCGCTTCCTGTTGAGTGATAGATAGATAATTTATTACGGTCGGAGACCAGCTTATCCTGTTGAGTGTGTTCCATTTGGAAACTGAGTCCCCTGCTGCTATGGGAAAGCACGCCTTGGTTTAAGAACGCTTTGGTTTAACAACGGACTTCCGGAACGGATTAAGTTCGTAAACCAAGGTACCTCTGTAGAAATCTCCGTGGCACCATATCCGTTAAAGGCCATATCTGCTAAAAAACAAAAGCATGGTTACTTGCATGCTGGCGTGCGCGCCAATTCCACTGCAATACTAGAAAGAAGAAATTTCTTTGGCACTTTTGAGACTGTTAAAGCAGCGCTAGGAGAGATGACCAGTGGAGTTTGTGCCTACTCCAGCAGAGGATTGATGCCTTATGTGGAATCAGACCACTGGAGCAATCCAAGTTAGTTTTGTCTTCACTAACAGCCAACAGCTCTGGGGTTTTATGTGAGATTGAACATTGGAATTTTCGCATGTTTCCTAGCACTCAGTTACAGTTCTTCCCCAGCACATCTCCTTGGAAGCAAGCCACATAGAGGCCAATGAAAATTACCATGTTTGTGGGCTAAGGTGCACAGCCTAAGATTTCCATAACCCAGGTGTGTTGGGGTTTGCACAGAGCTGAACTGGTGTCCGAACATGCAATATATATCTCACTCACAGCAAAGGGGTAGCAAATTCTTGTATACACAAAGGAAGCGAGACACCAAAAACCTCTTGCATTCCGAAACAAGGTCTCAGAGCACGTTTTATAACTTTGTTTTCAATGGTGCAAGGATGCTCGCAGCCTTAGTTAATCTTTAATACACGTTCGAACCAGTGATGCAAGTTGTCAAGGAATCCACTGGTACAACGGCAGGGAAGCCTTTGTTTCCTTCAGTCATGTCACAGAAAAAGAGCAAGTCGTGATGGTCTTCACATCAAGCCTAAAGCAGCAATGGCATGGTCCATCATAGGGTTGAGTGGAATCCTCTCAGCTCGAACTGGAATTAATTCCCAAGTGGCACAGGGGGAAGATGCCAGCGCCCATGTTCCAGGGAACCCTAATGAAGCATCAAAGCAATCTACAGTGGAACCTCTACTTACAACCATAATCTGTTCCGGAGGTCCGGTCATAACTAGAAACATACATAGGTAGAGGTTCACTTTTCCATAGAAAGTAATGGAAAAGTGAATTGATGATGAAAAACACCTCCTAAAACAGCAATTTAACATGGATTTTACTGTCTAAAAAGACCATAGACCCATAAAATTAAGGCAATAATCAATATAAAGGTAAAATTGTGGACAACTCTGGGGTTGCGGCGCTCATCTCACTTTACTGGCCGAGGGAGCCGGCGTACAGCTTCTGGGTCATGTGGCCAACATGACTAAGCCGGTTCTGGCGAAGCAGCGCACGGAAACGCCGTTTACCTTCCTGCCAGAGCGGTACCTATTTATCTACTTGTACTTTGAAGTGCTTTCGAACTGCTAGGTTGGCAGCAGCAGGGACTGAGCAACGGGAGCTCACCGCGGGGATTCAAACCGCCGACCTTCTGATCGGCAAGCCCTCGGCTCTGTGGTTTAGACCACAGCGCCACCCGTGTCCCTATAATCAATGTACTGTACTATAAAATAAATAAGACAGTATTGTAGGTGAAAAAAATAAACTTTTTCTTCTTCTTACAGGCACTGAGGGTGGGTGGGCTTACCTGGCTACAAGCTGGGGGAGGGGCAAGGGTCAGTAAATAGCTGATTCACTTCAGCCAGGGTCACTTTTTTCCTTGCCAGGCCAGGTTCTTCTCTGGACTTCCTCAGGTTAGTTCCTCGGCGGGTTTGGGGCTTCAGTGCGCCCTGCTGTGCCTCTTGCAGGCGGCACCTCTTCCACAGCTTCAGGGATGGGATGGGGGCCCTCTCCCTGGCAGCAGAGGCCCCAGCGCTGCCCCGAAGCACCTACTGAAGGTCATAACTGGAATCGTATGTAAGTAGAGCCGTACGTAAGTCGAGGTTCCACTGTATCCTGCTCCACGTCTCTTTGCGTTACTTCCGGAAGACTCTACTTGCAGCCTGGATTTCCTCAGCAGCATAGCATTAAGAAGAAGAAGAGAAGAAGCAGAGTTTGGATTTGATATCCCGCCTTTCACTCCCCTTCAGGAGTCTCAAAGCGGCTAACATTCTCCTTTCCCTTCCTCCCCCACAACAAACACTCTGTGAGGTGAGTGGGGCTGAGAGACTTCAGAGAAGTGTGACTGGCCCAAGGTCACCCAGCAGCTGCATGTGGAGGAGCAGAGACGCAAACCCGGTTCCCCAGATTACGAGTCTACCGCTCTTAACCACTACACCACACTGGCTCTCATAGGATATACATTGCATTCTGCAAAACTGGGATGCATGGGAACTGAAGTCTCCCATGGCTCCCTGAAGGTCCAAAGGGCCAAGATGCTGTGCTGCTTCCTTTAGGACAGTGGGTGGGGAACCTGCAGCATTCCAGATGTTGTTGCACTACAGCTCCCATTATCCCTTATCACCAACCACGCTGATGGGAGCTACAATACAGCAACATCTGGAAGACCACAGGTTCCCCTCCCCACCACTCCTTAGGGGACAGAATGGAGGCTACCTATTTCTTCTATATGCTAGTACAAAGTATACTAATGCAAAGTGTGTGTATTGAGGGTATAGTGTTAGAAACTCAGATATGTAAGCTAGGTGCCCAATGGCTCATTAAACCTGGGTTACAGTCGCCAAAACGGAATGTCCACTTGCCATTCTTGGGCCAGGCGGCTCAGAAGTCGTGTTTTTCAACATGATTTTTTGGTCCCTGAAATTCATTCTGATTGTGCAGATAAAGTATCACGGACAGAATTCTACTGGGTGTGTAGATTCAAGGATCCCCAGGCGTGTGCCTCCAGATGGTGAACCAGGCATCTTCTCTTGGTCACAAATGGGCGATAGTCAGAGGCAAAATGCGCCTGACTCCTGGCGAATTTCGAATGCTGGTTGGGGGTGAATAGTTGTAGCTCCTTGCAATTCATGGTCCAATTCATGCAGCAGAACAGAGTCCTTTCCATATACCCTCTAAAAGCACCCAAGCTAGATCCATTTCTAATCAGCTCTGGACCTCCAACGATCTGGAATCTAACCCATCTTTACACTACAGGCTGTAGGTCGGGGGAAAATGTATTTATGTCTGAATGGCTCCCCTGCGCTCATTCACAGCATGCCAGGCAGAAGGATAGGCTAGAACGCTTCTCCCTGACACTTAGTTTTCTATGTGCAGGGAGTATATATGTATTTTAATGGAGCAGAATGCTCCCACACTCCTGCAGCTTGAAGTTGTACAGTCCAGGAACACTTCTGCCATGTGATCATCTGTTTGTGTAGAATATAGCAGCTGAAATTAAACTCGTGTCCAGTAATCAGACGGCTGAAAGGGAAGGCAAGCTCGGCTTTCCTAGCCTTCAACTCCGAGGGAGGATTCCCTGCAACCAAACATTCCTAATTTATTAGCCATCGTCATGCAGATTGCAGCGTGCCAAGAGAAGAGGACCAGGACAGAGCATGTCAGCTGTTCTGTCTGGCAGGGAAATAAATGCAAGCTGGAGAGACATTGGACGTGCAACGACTGCCGTAGGGACAGAGCTGCACAAATGTGACCTGGAAGAATATCCCTTTGCAAGGCCAGATATGGACACCAAGCATCGCTTGAGCAGTGGCTGGGCTGCCGGATCTTAGGCAAATAACCAAAGTGGTACCTGCAGGGAAAAGCCATGCACAACTCCAGACAGGGGTTTTGTACACAATCACTGCTGCATTCTCCCAATCCACATGCTTTGCCACCTGCCATGTGGACGGCACATTGGCACAAAGAAAGTCATTTGGATGTTCTTACAAAGCGCACAGGTGGAAAAGACGACCCAACGGAGCAATTAATGTTCCAATTACACAGAAAAGGTCTCACTCCTGATTCTGTTGTGTTGTGGGAGCATGAGCCCCATTTGGAAGACTGTCAGATCTTCCACCCCGGTTCTTCTATGCTAAGGGTCAGAGTGAATCGTAGAATTGGAAGGGACCCTGAGGGTCATCTAGTCCAACCCACTTGCAACGCAGGAATAAGCAGCTGACCCATACGGGGATCGGACCTGCAACCTTGGCATTATCAGCAGCACGCTCTAACCAACCTATCCAGGCTCTCTAATCTGGCAGAACTTAAAATGCAAGCTGTTCCTCCCATTTGTCTTGAGACATTCCAGTATTTTGCTGCACTGATGTGGTCTTCTGGTTCCCAATGCAAATATTAAGCAAATAAAAAGGTAAAGGTAAGGGACCCCTGACAGTAAAGTCCAATCGCAGATGACTCTGGGGTTGCGGTGCTCATCTTGCTTTACAGGCCGAGGGAGCTGGTGTTTGTCTGCAGACAGTTTTTCCAGGTCATGTGGCCAGCATGACTAAGCCACTTCTGGCGAAACCAGAGCAGCACACGGAAACGCCATTTACCTTCCTGCTGGAGTGGTACCTATTTATCTACTTGCACTTTTGGGGGGGTGCTTTCGAACTGCTAGGTTGGCAGGAGTGGGGACCGAGCAACGGGAGCTCACCCCGTTGCGGGGATTCAAACCGCCGACCTTCTGATCAGCAAGCCCAAGAGGCTCAGTAGTTTAGACCACAGTGCCACTCGTGTCGGTTAAAACCCATTTGTAGATCCAAGCACACAGAACTGTTTGCTTCTCTACCTTTTTCAATAATCCAAGTTTCCTTTAGATCAGAACAACCATGTTGGCGATAATGTCTAACACCTGTAGAGTGTTTTCAAGGTGTTCAATGGATTTCACATGCATCATCTAGTTGTGATGCCACATCATCCCTGTCAGGTAAGCTAGCATTCTTTATTTATATGACTACTTGTAAACCACCTTCCACCTTTGAGTCACAAAAATTTTGCGTGTACAAAAATATTGTTTCCCATTTTCCAGGTGGGGGGACTGAGGCAGAGAGAGCCCGGTTCTCTTAAGACCACCAAGTGAGTTCATGGCAGAGAAGAGAGAAATATCAGCTCAGCCTCTTAACCTCTAGGCCACACCAGCTCTCCAGAACCTCTCAGTTCCACAGAAGTCTACCATAAAAACATCCAACGATTGATGCCGACACTTATAAAAACAAAAAACCACCCCAGAGTGTGGCTGGTGTTTGAAAATTAACTCGCCGCTCTGTTAAAACAGCTACACATCTACTCCACGTACTATGTATTAATGTTTAATTTCACCAAAACATCTAGTCTCAAATTAACACCATGTGGCTCCATGCAGAGAAGACAGCTATCATCAAAGAAGAAAGAAAGAGAGGTCTCAGACGGCAACACTGAGCGTTTTTGCACAACTCCCCCAGAGAAAACCACAAGCCTCTTTTGTTGTTGTTAGAATGACGTTATTTCTTAAAAAGCTGGAAATTTCCAGCAATGTACACCTACTGGACTTCGAGAGAGCGAACAGAACTTGCAGAACACAGGCAACTTAGCAAAAAGGAGGAATCTGTGGGAATCGCAGACACCCAAAATCAAGGATAATAAGACAGTAGGAAGCGCACTCTGCATTTCGAAGGAGTCCTGCAAGC
This sequence comes from Podarcis liolepis, assembly GCF_965112155.1. Lineage (NCBI taxonomy): Eukaryota > Metazoa > Chordata > Lepidosauria > Squamata > Lacertidae > Podarcis > Podarcis liolepis. The sequence goes on from NC_139564.1 coordinate 6,429,115, forward strand.
AAGCAGAGCCACTAAGCCAGCTTTCCGTGTTGCTAAGCACGTTGCAGGCGCGATCAGGAACTACTGATGAAAAAGGGAAGGCCGGAGAGAAGCAATATGCAATCGAAATGAATTGCCAAAGTTTCTTTAGAAATACACACACACACGCAGGAAATCTTTGGCATCTCTTGTGATATTTGCAAAAGGGAGTGGCAGAGGCCAGCATCAGGGGGCCAGAGAACTACATTGGCTCCTCAAGCTATCAAAACCAGCTGCTCTGCAAACACCCCGGGGTAAATTTCCACACTCTTACGCTTTGCCTATGGCAGCGGTTGGTCTCTAACGTTGGCTAAGCCCTGCAGATGTTGATGGGGGGGCTCCGATTCCCCTTTAACCATGCAAACATCTGGAGTGCACCACTTTGGCAATCTCTGCGTTCTGGTGCTCCCCCCCCCCCCCCCGCTACTCCCCACAACCTAAGCTCTGTGCTTTCAGACTCTCTTCTACTCAGCGTTAGGAATTTCCTGTGCTCTGCTGGCTCACTCTATAATCAAAGGCTATTTTGCAAAGGAGGGGAGTCGCTGAGAACTGCTGCAACTTCCTCTCCAGACATATAAAAGACACTCTTATAATCTTGTCTGATCTGCCTTTAAACAAGCCAGGGAACTTGCCCTCCTGTCAACTTTTGAAAGACGGGAGGCTGGATGGTTCGCATTTAAAAGAGGAGCTGGACCCAGTGGCGTAGCGTGGGGGGTGCAGGGGGGGCCGGCCGCACCGGGCGCAACATCTGGGGGCTAGGCTTAGGGGGCGCAAATCCACGGGTTAGGGGGCGCAAATTACTTGCCTTGCCCCGGGTGCTGACAACCCACGCTACGCCACTGGCTGGACCAGCTTGAAGTGAAATTTTAAAAATTCCTTCCAGTAGCACCTTAAAGACCAACTAAGTTAGTTCTTGGTATGAGATTTCGTGTGCATGCACACTTCTTCAGATACACACAGTGTGCATGCACACGAAAGCTCATACCAAGAACTAACTTAGTTGGTCTTTAAGGTGCTACTGGAAGGAATTTTTTTATTTTGACTATGGCAGACCAACACAGCTTAAAGTGCATGCACATCCACAGATATCTGGGCCTGCGCTCAGCACAGAGGAAGAGTCATCCAGGACCCAGAGGGGAAAATCCATGCAGCCACTCAGTGGTGCTCATGCTGTTTGGCATAACCCAGTTCAACACAGACTAGCAGAGAGACTGGGCATTGCAACCTGGCGAGGCCGGCCAAACAAAACAGCAACAACGGAATTAGAAACTGGGGCACTGCCCTGGGGACCTGGCCTTTCCCCCAAAGCCAAGGTGGGTAGAACGGATCCAGCCCTTTCGGGACACTCATTAATATATATATATATATCCACCGCCGCGACGCTGCCAAGACGTGTTGGCATCTCCCCTAAGGGATACCACATTATTTCCAAACACACCTGCCCTCGCTTTCTCAGCTCCACAGAACAACACCCCACAGCAGCCTCAAACTGCGGTGCACGTGTCAAATAACCCCTTAGGGAACGACACACCCCACACACCCCACAACCTGACAGGAAAGGAACGCACGACACGGCCACCTCCCAGTTCCCAGGAACAACCCAGACATCATCCGGAGAACGCCAGCATCACATGCTTCCGCAGAAGGGATGGCAATACAGGTGTGCTGTGCAGAACAGCTGTCCCGTTTCTGGACGGCCCCATAGAAAACACCTTCTTGGCTCCAAGGGGATGGCAAGCCCCACAGCTGCTCTGGGGGGAGACATGCCTCCTCAGCCCCACAGAAGCCCCATACAGACTCCAAGTCTAGCTTAGCCCCATACAGAGAATGAAAAAGGCACAGTTTCAGGGAGCATACGAGGTCAGGGCCCCCTATCCCACCCCCCAAGTTCCAGGTACCCCCCCACCAAATGTCTTCCCTCCCAGCCCCACAGATGAGACAAGATTCCTTCCCCACGGCTCTACAGCGCCCCCTGGCAAGAGCCGTATGCACTACCCTACAGACTGCCCCGTCGCATCTTCTCACAGCCCTATAGATGGGACCCCCAACCGTACCCCAAGACCCAGCTACCCCCTCATCGCCCCCAGGGAAGGCCATCTTCACAGAGACCTCCGACCCATCTCAGCCCCATAAGAAGACAGAGAGCAGGGAGCGCGCAGAGAGGACCACCCAGCATCTCTGGAGAAAGGACGCCCCACTCGGACGCCCCACAGAGACGCACAAGGACAGACCACCCGCCTCTCTCCCAACCAGTAGCTGGAGCCAAAGGCATCCCAGACGGACGCTCTTTTCCTTGGGGAACTGGGGGCAAAGAGGGAAGAGAGAAAGGACAGGCGGGTGGCCCCCACCTCCTCCCTTCCTAGTCTCTCCCCACACCCCAAATCCCCCATAGATGCTGCCACTGGGAAGGGGAAAGACAGCGCAGACAGCAACCCCTCTCCCAACGCGCATCTCTCCTCTCTTTGTTGTAAGTCACAGACAGGACTGCCCTCTCTCTGCGCAGCCAAGCAGGCAGGCAGGGGCAAAGAGAAACACCTCAGAGCACCCCCCAAAATTTTATTTTTTTATTGCACGAGATACAGAAAGCTGCAAAACCCCATTTTTTTGCACGGAAGGCTGGAGACCTTAAGGGAAAATACCCAGACACCTCATTTTTGCATGGCAGGCTGGAAACGACCCCGACTCACACACCCCACCCCAGCCTGAATGGAGAAGAGGGGTGAGTTTTTTGGGGGGTCAATGCACACGCAGGACTAGCTACTCACCCAGAGGAGATGCTGCTGCCTGCGCGCCGGCGGAAGAGTCTGCTCTGCTCCGAACGTTGGCAGCCGCTTCACAGGCACAGGCGCCGCTCAATGCCAGGCGGGATGGAACGCAGGCACACAACAGCGGGAAAGGGACCCGGATGCTGGAACACTCCGCCCCGCGAGCGTCTCCCTTCACCCCCCGCCCCGCCCCGTTTCTCAGGCCCCGCCCACAGGCTTTGCCCGTCGAAGGGCAAGGAAAAAGCGCCCCGTGGCGTGGCTTCCCGCTCCGTAGTGCGCAGGCGCGATTCTGCTGCCTTTTTTTAGCAGGCTTCGCACAGGGAGACAGTGGGAACTCGATATGATATGATATGATATGATATGATATGATATGATATGATATGATATGATATGATATGATATGATATGATATGATATGATATGATATGATATGATAATGTTGCGCTATTCTTTTTTATGTTGTGCTATTCTTAATCACAGCCAATATAATATAATTGTAATAAATGATCATCAAGAACATAATAAATGCAGTGATTAAGAATAGCATAAAACAATGCAAACAGCAAATTATTAGTCTCTTTTTTGTGTTTTGTTTTTTTTAGATAATTTTATTTATTTATACATACAACAAGAAAAAAACACACACAGAAAAACACAAATACCAAATTACACACAAATTACCAAAATAACCATAGACACATAATTTTCTTGGCAAACAATAAAACATCTATTGGTCTTAACACTAAAGACCCAACTTCCCGTCTATTCCATATTTCAAATTCATATTACGTATTGCCAATACACATTTTTTTTCATAATTAAACTTATTCTCAATAAATCTAATTTCTTCTATCTACCTAGCAACTATCACTGAAGTTCCTCGAATGCTGCAACAGAATTTAAACTGCTATATTTATTTTTCAGATATTCTTTGAAAACCTCCCATTTAGAAACAAATTCTTGTTTTAATCACAGCCAATATAATATAATTGTAATAAATGATCATCAAGAACATAATAAATGCAGTGATTAAGAATAGCATAAAACAATGCAAACAGCAAATTATTAGTCTCACAGTGTCATCAATAAAACTACTAGCACATTTGCAAAGATACGTCAGGGTCTGGGAGAGTTTCAAATTGGGTGGGGGACCCCCACACCCTCCAACATTTCTCTGATGAAACTAGGGACTCTCTACTCCCTAATAATAATCTTATTATTCATACCCAGCCCACCTGACTGGGTTGCTGCAGCCACTCTAGGCAGATTCCAACATATATAAAAACATCATAAAACATTAAATATTCTAAAAAAAACACTTCCCTCTACAGGGCTGCCTTCAGATGTCTTCTAACGGGTGTAGAGTTATTTATCTCCTTGGCTCTGAGGTGGCATAACTCCATACCCTCCAACATTCCTCCGATGAAAATAGGGACGTCCTAAGGAAAAGGGGACCTTCTGGGATCAAATCAGAAACCAGAACGGCTTCTGTAAATCTGGGACTGTCCTTGTAAAATAGGGATACTTGGAGGGTCTAGCACCCACATGTTGAGGTTAATAATAATAATAATAATAATTTCTGCAGCTTTGGGCAAGCATCTTTCCATCCAAACCCTGTTATCTGAGATCCTTCCCTTTTAAACTGGTTTGAGTCCAGGGTCTTTCCACATGCAAAATACGGGATCTGCTTTTGAGCACTTTCAGCGAGCAGATCAGTGAGAGCAAAACTGGGCTGCTAAGTCCAGTGTCTTCCTCTCTTTTGGGGGGTATGGTGAACAGTGGGCCTCTAAAACTGGCGTGTCTTCCTAACACTGGCCAGATGGCCCAGAATGGACTTTGTCAAAGAATGTGGCTGGAATAGGAAAGAAAGCATTTTAAAATCCAATTGGTCTCCAAGCTTGGAACAGCATAAAAAGGTAAAGGGACCCCTGACCATTTGGTCCAGTCGCGGACGACTCTGGGGTTGCAGGGCTCATCCTACTTTATTGGCCGAGGGAGCCGGCGTACAGCTTCCAGGTCATGTGGCCAGCATGACTAAGCCGCTTCTGGCGAACCAGAGCAGCGCACGGAAACACAGTTTACCTTCCCACTGGAGTGGTACCTATTTATCTACTTGCACTTTGACATGCTTTTGAACTGTTAGGTGGGCAGGAGCAGGGACCGAGCAACGGGAACTCACCCCATCACAGGGATTCAAACCGCCGACCTTCTGATCGGCAAGCCCTAGGCTCAGTGGTTTAGCCCACAGCACCACCCGCGTCCCTTTGGAACAGCATACTTTACTTCTATTGCATGTCTAGGGGGGTGAGGGTGCCAGGGGGCACCCAACACGGTGGGAAGAGCATCCTTTACAAGACAGAGATGGTGGAAACAGCTAGAGGCGGCGAGGTCTATGGAATTGCTTCATGCAGTTTAAATGTCCCCAGCAAGAAAGTGAAAATGAAATACCGTATTTTTTGCACCATAACACTCACTTTTTTCCTCCTAGAAAGTAAGGGGAAATGTCTGTGCGTGTTATGGAGCGAATGCCTATGGGTGGTGGTGGGGATCTGCTGCAGTCGTGAGCAGTGGATCCATGGTTCCCCTTCCTTCCCTCCTCCGTGGCTCGCTTTGAAACAGCAAAGCGGGAGAAGAGCCGCTGAGTGGGGGGGGGGGGAGGAGAGGGACAGAGAGCCTGCTTGCTTTAAAGGAGCACAGCAGGAGAGGAGAGGAGCCTTCTCCCCTTATACCCCCCTTCTTCATTATTAGCAGCATCCTTCTCCACACACCCCATGCGTGCTCCTTGTCCCTTGAGTGCTTTTCCTTCCCTCCCCACTTAAAACGTGGTTACAAAGCATGGATCCACATGGATCCTCAGGATTTTTGCACTGGGTCACCCCAAATTCACCATCAGATCACATAGCATGTCCATGGCTACATCTTGCACCAAAAAAATCACGCACCCACTGTTGTCTGGGGCCGCAGTGGTGCAAAAACGTGGTTACAAAGCATGGATCCACATGGATCCTCAGGATTTTTGCATTGGGCTACTCCAAACTCACTGTCAGATCACATGTCTGTGGCCACAGCATGAACCACAAAAAATCATACACCCACTATTTCGTTTAGAATATTTTTTTCCTTGTTTTCCTCCTCTAAAAACTACGTGCGTGTTATGGTCAGGTGCGTGTTATAGAGCGAAAAATACGGTAAATCAAAGTCCGATTCACCATCTTTTCCTGGTGCCACACAGTGGTGTTGCATGTGGCAGTGGGGCAGTCGCCCTGGGCTCAGTTTTATTGGGGTGAGCCAGACCCTCCAAGTGTCCCTAATTTCCAGGGACAGTCCCTGATTTAGAGAAGCCATCCCAGTTTCTGATTTGATCCCAGAATGTCCTGTGTTTCCAAAGGATGTCCCTATTTTCATCAGAGAAATGTCGGAGGGTATGGAGTTATCCAACCCCCGCGCCGTCTGAAGGTAATCCTGTCTGGGGAAGAGGTGTTTTTAAAAAATGTTTAATGTTTTATTATATTTTTATATATGTTGGAAGCTGCCCAGACTGCTGGGACAACCCAATAAGATGCATGGGGTATAAATAGTAAATTGTGGAATGGAACGCCCCTATTTTCATCGGAGAAATGTTGGAGGGTATGGACTGCATTTTGCTCCTCCTCAGGATGATGATGCAGCAGAGCGTCAGGAGCAGGAGTCAGAAACAGGTCAGCAATAAATCAACCGGTATCAGTGAAACTAACTCTTTATTCAAGGAAACATGATTGACTCAGGAGGTGCAGGAACTTGTCCCGGTAGATCTTGCAGTTGTGGGGAGTGAAGGTCCCCAGATTCCTACAGTTGGCTACGTAAATCTCCTCATCCCCCGGGTCCTTCCCAAGGAGGGTTGCCACCAGTGCTTGGCTACTCAGAGCTTAAATACATGGCCTTTCATGCGCCCTTTCAAACACATGCATAGGGAATCCCTAACTTGGCAGAGAGAGAGAGAAAACCTGAAATACAGGACAAAACTCTATATGACGAAGCATTTTACATCGAAATACGGGACAATCCTGTATTATACAGGTGGCAACCCTATTCCCAAGCAACCTGAGACTTTGCCGACGTGCCTTGCCTTTGCTCTGCCCTCTTCATGCCTCTTCTGGCCCTGGGGGACCAGTGGGGATGGGAGTGGGTTGCAGCAGGAGGGGGAGACTCCCTGGCTTCTTCAGAAGCCTGACTCATCTCTGCCTCTTGACCAACCTCCTCTCCAGCCTCTGATTCTGAACTGCTCTCTGCCACAGCCTCGTCCTGCTCACCAAACCCTGTTCCCTCCTCAGCTTCTGATGCCTCCTCCTCCTCCCATTCTTCTCCCTCTTCTCCCTCTGACCACATATTGTTGTCCCACCACCAATCCCTGGGCTCTGAGCCTTCTCCCCCTGGGGGTTCCCTTGGGGGTTCCCCAGCTGCTGCCTCCCACCATTCCTTTGTGTCCAGCCAGACCATGGCACAGATTGATGTTTTGGAAGGCAAGGGGGGTTGTGGCTGCCAGGAGATGGCCTCCTGTGGAAGGGACTGCCCCTGAATTTTCCCCCAAAAGCCTGGCGAGGAATTTTGCTGCTGCTCTCATGCTCGCAGATCCAAGCCGAAAGTTCTGCAGCAAATGTCGCTTCAAGATATTTGCTCTGTGGACTCCTGGCTTTACGCATCGTGACGTGCGTTGGCTTCCAGAGGTAGTTCAAGGTAGCCTGGCTTGTGTGAGCGAATAGCGTTGCATCACAGGCTTGAACTCCATGCCTGCCAACTCCCGTGATTTATGCAAGCCATTGCATAATGGCGGAAGCCCATGTCTGCTCTTCAAAACAAACCTTTCTAGTCAACTCCTGCAACACCCGGGGGCTGGATCCAGGGTTCTGGAGGTCAAAGGCAGTGATTCATTGGGTAGAGCTTTGGGGAATGAAGAACTAAACGAAGAACATCTCTGGAAACACGCAAAAGGTAAGCCCAGTTCCACAATTGGTGGAAATGTTTCCTTTTTTAAAAAAAAAAAAGTTTTTATTTATACTTTTCAAGTTTATACATTTCATTAGTTTTACAATCAATTTAACATTTCAAAATTTGACTTGCATCCTCCTCTTTCTGCGGTTCCTTAAATTTGTTTTTAATATCTTCTGCATATCCAAATTGACCTAATTTGCTCATTTATTCATCTTCTTTAAATATATACTCTTATAGAACTGCAGATTATTACAATAACCCTGCCAATGTTTCTATCTGTTTATAATTCATCTGTAAATATTCAATAAACCATTTCCATTCTTCTATAAAAAGTTTGTTACAGTATCTGTAACAAGAAGGATAGAACTTTCTTTATGTATGCTACAACAGCAGCAAGAATACTTATTGCAAAGTATTGGAAGACACAAGATCTACCCACCCTGGAAGAATGGCAGATGAAGGTGATGGACTATATGGAACTGGCGGAAATGACTGGCAGAATCCGAGACCAGGGAGAAGAGTCGGTGGAAGAAGACTGGAAGAAATTTAAAGACTATTTACAGAAATACTGCAAAATTAATGAATGTTAGAATGATGTCAGAATGAAGTTAAGTGGTTTAAGCAGCAATGTTACAAAGGAGTATGTAAAAATGGTTTGTTAACAGGTGAGAATCCAAAGTTACAATATATTAAGTTAAAGGATTAGGATAAAAACAAAGAGGGAAAGGATTTGCTGAATTAACTAACTGAACTGGAATACAAAAAAGGGAGGTGTGAGGAGGTCAGGGAAACAAGTAAATGAAAGACAAGACATGGAGAGATTGATTTGTTTTTAAGTGTTTTTATTTTTCTGTGTTTTGTATTTTTTCTTTTCTTTTTTTCCTTTTTCTTATTTTTGTAACCTTTTTTGAAACTTTAATAAATATCATTTAAAAAAAAGATTCCTGCATTGCAGGGGGTTGGAATAGATGACCTTTGGGGGTCCCTTCCAAGTCTGCAATTCTATGATTCTACAAGGGGCACCAGCAAGTGAGTTTAAAAACAAACACATCCCCAGCTCTAGCCTGGGAGTTTCTTCATGCAGAGCAATTGCTGTACCTCTGAGTTATGGCCCTAGCTGCCACTGCAAGGAACGCAGAAAAAATATGGCCCGTCCCTGTTCTCAGACATCATTTGACAGGGATACGGGCAGCAGTTCCCACCGCTGTCACAGATCCAGGGTAGCACTCTGCTGCCAAAAGTTTTGCAAGCCCTTCTTAGTGGTGTGCAAAATCAGCACCTGGGCTTGCTGTGTAATTCTCAGCCTTTCAGCCACCATCATTTTAATCTGGGATGACAGGAAAGCCCTCTGTGCCAGGAAAATAAAACCCCGTGCATTGTTGTGTAATAAGCGACTGGGAGAGCTCGCAAACTCTCCCCGAGATTTTGACACAGGTAAGCTGACGGCACTTGGCCTAAGCCCAGGGAATCAGCAGGATTTTGGAGAGCGCCGTTCTTAAGGGTTCAGCTTAACTGGTCTCTGTGAACGACGCAAGCAGCTTTCCCTCTTATTGCTGTATTTTGGAAACAGGGCTTTTCTGGCCGGAGGGATGTGTGAGCGATATGAGACAGGGCCAAACAGCCAGACAGCCTGGTCCTAATGAGAACCTTATTACTCCTGTGGGAATCCCCTGCCCAGAAAGGAGAGGGGTTTTCCCAAAGGCTGTTTTCATGAACAGTCGTCTGTGGTCAATTCCAGCAGTAGCTCAACTCTGGATGCTTCCCAACGTGGCTGGTTTAGAGAGTGGGGAGGTAGGAACCTCTTTTTTAGCCTAGGGGCCACATTCTCTCCTAGGCCAACTTCCAGGGGCCACATCCCAGTGGTGGGCAGAATCAGGAGCAAAAGTGGGCAGAGCAAGAAATGTTAATTTAATCACACACCCCTCTCTGCTGTCAGGAGAGAGCTGGCAGTAAATCACCTTGTGCAAGTTGGCGTTAACGCTTTGTGAGCAAAAATGTGATCTGCACAGACTTGCTGGAGTGTCAGGCCCAGTGCTTTTTTTCTAGAAAAAAGGTGCAGGAACTCTGCCCTGTCCCTCCTGCAAGCCGGAGAGGCAGGACTGTTAAGTTGTGGGTGATCATATCAGATGACACAGTGATTCTTCAAACAGCTCTTGTTTATTCACAGGCCAGGACAGAACTGAACTGAAGGGTTCAGTCAGCCTGCTTATATAGAGCTCCAGTACAATGTAACTGTAACAATTTTCTAAAACTATCCAATCACTGAACGTCACTTTCGATCCCTTATTTGCATAACTATCTACAGTATCCCCCTGCTGGCCCAGGGTGAGAACTTCAGTACATAACAAGGGCAGCTTGTAGAACTGAGGCACAGGAAAGTCTTCTTCCCGCACATCAGTTGTTAGCCCGGGAGGCTGAAGAGCCTCATTAAACCCCCACAGTGCTTCTGGTTCATGAGAAGACCCTCTCCAAGATGTCCTCCTTGCACTCTAAGGAGAGTTTTCTTGTGAGGCGTGGTGTGGGACGAGGTGTCGGAACTGCGTTCTGGTGCGTTCCGGCTGAAAAAAGCCCTGGTTGTGCCTACTGAGCAGAGCCCCTCATCCCTAGCAGGTTTTGACCCAATAAAGCAGTTGCTGAGACTGAAGGTCCACAGCTACCTAAGTCCCCTCCTCTCCAGGGTTTCCCCCAAGCAATCTGAGACTGTGTGAAGCTAACTTCTCCGTCCTCTTCATGCCTCTTCTGGTTCTGGGAGACCAGTGGGGAGGGGAGCTTGTCGCAGCAGCAGGAGGAGACACTCGTGACTCCTCACCAACCAGACTCATCTCTGCCTCTGGGCCTTCCTCCTCTCCTGCTTCAGCTTCTGCCTCTGATTCTGGACTGCTGTCTGCCACAGAGTCTCCCAACTCACTGAGTCCTGTTACCTCTTCAGCTTCTGACACCTCCTATTCTTCTTCTTCTTCCTCTTCCCACTCATCGTTGTCCCATCACCACTCCCCGGGCTCTTTAATGCTGCTAATGCAGTGGTTTGACTTCACCCCTGGAGACAGACAGATGCCTGCAACACCTCCTGGGAGCCCCAGACAGCATGAACAATGGCCATGGATGCTCGGAGTTGCACTTCAGAAACATTAGGAGGGCCACAGGTCCCCCACGTCCAATGTAGCATGGTTCATTTTCCCCTATGTTGTTTGAAACAAAACCAAGTGGTCAAATGCATCGAGCCCAAAAAAGTCAGACTTCAGGGAATTGACTTCCTCCCCTGTGGCAGTAGATAAGCAGAACAAAGGAAAAGGAGTCTTCTTACCAGTTAGAAACTTTAATAATCACAGCGAGAGAACAAAGAACACATCTTCTAGTAATGGCAGTGCTCCCAATTAAGGACTCCACCCCCTTCTGTCCCTGTTAATCTACGTCACTTCTACATCTTGTAATCTGAGCTTGTACCCCAGGCATGGGCAAACTCCGGCCCTCCAGATGTTTGTGACTACAATTCCCATCATCTCTGACCACTGGCCCTGTTAGCTAGGGATGATGGGAATTGTAGTCCCTAACATCTGGAGGGCCAGAGTTTGCCTATGCCTGTTGTACCCTCTGTGCTTTCTCTCCTGCCACTTTCTGAGCTCTCCGTGGCCTTGGAGAATGCTGCCCAGAGACTGTGAATCTGCTAACCCTCTCTCTTCCAGTGTTTCTTCTCCTAGCTATTCCCCATCCAGTATTTCCCAGCTTCTGCATTTCTGAACTATGTCCCTCTGCAAACCACTGTTCCAAATCTATACTGTGGCTCCCACCATTCCTCCTCAGTGCAGCCCTCCTCAGCACGGTCCCTAACAACAAAGCACCTTCTGCAGTGGTCTGTGACACCCCACAGTGAGTTTGATGTTGGGTCTCGCAGAACACATTCCAATGGACTTTCCATGGCCCAACATCTGGACAGAGGACCAACACGTCCCGTCCTTCAGGAGGGCTGCACCAGCTGATATATCCCTACTCTGCACCCTTAATCGAAGTGCATGGAGTGGGGGCTTTAGTTCTTATGTTATAGCCCAAAAGATTGTCGGCTGCTCTTGCTCTGGCCTCTCTCCACATGCGAGATTTCAGGGGACGGAGTCAGCAGTGTGGGGGGCCCCCGAGCTACAGGCAGGAGGACGTCTCTTGCCTGTGGTGTTGCTATCGGCCTTTCCACATATATTCGCGGTGACAGAATGGGCCAGACTGCTGACGCAGCCCACCGAGGACAATGTGTTCTGCAGGAGCATGCTGTTCCTTTGTTGCTTCGTAGCTAGCACAGAAGCCAAACTATTGCATAGCCTCCAGGATTTCTCCGATGAAAATAGCGACGTCCTATTCCACATCAGGAAGCTGCTCCCGCGTTTGATCTCTCGCTGCACGCATAGATGTCATGTAAACATCGACGTCGGTCACTTTGAGCCAATTGCAACCTCTCCGCCCCATCTACCTCGCAGGGTTGTCGCAAAGAAAAAATATGCGAGGGAAGGGATCGTGTACAACACCTTCAACGGATAAATGGAATGAAATAAAATTGCAAGTGTAAGTTGCCCTGAGTCCCTGCCAGGGAAAAAGGCAGGAGTTGTTGTTGTTGTTGATGATGATGGAAACTGTGAGAATGATCATGAACACACCAGACAGTAAATCCTATTGAACAGTGGTACTTAGTTCTGAGTAAAAATGCTTTGGATTGCAGTGTAAGGCTGCGCAGTCTTTACCCAGTTACCTTGAATACAGTGGGACTTACTTCTGAGTAGACAGTGCAAGACTTTGTCTACAGCAAAGGAATCAACACTCCCCGCATTTTCCTAAGGAGGGGCTGGTCGCGGAAGCATTGCAATTAAAGAATTTAAAGTGAATTGGTGACCTTTTCTTTCAAAATTATAGGAAGGGCTTTGTATGCCAGCTTCACAGTTTGCTTCATTTGGTGCAGGAATTTTATTTTCCATAGAAACAGGACTCCGTTTTTGCACCCACACACTTTTAATGGTTCTCCAATACGTGGAGGGGAGGAAAAAGGAAAAGTGGGACAGTCAGGATCAAATCAGTAACTGGGATGGTTTCTGTGATTCCAGGACTGTCCCTGGAAAATTGGGACAGTTGGAGGGGCTGCTCCTTTACGAAGCTTCCCAGGAGTGGGGCAGGTGGGGAAACAAAACACAATTTTTCCAATCTCTGGGCCCTTAGTTTTAAGTCTTTTACTGCCCAGCACTTCCCAATAGCTTCTCAGCCCTCATCTTTCTCCCGCTGTCCTCCTTTCCTGAAAAAAGCATGGCCTTTTTGTGGAGTTTCTGTGTAAAAACCAAACGTGAGCTGCATCCAAGACATACTGACCTTTCGTTCCTGTTGCTGACGCTGTGCCCTTTGTCTGCGCTCCATCGCACAGTGATGCCACTTTCCATGACATCACAGCAGCTTAGCCAACAGCTGGAGCTCTTGAGTCTATAGCTAGCAGTAGGACTGGGTGGTATATCAATATACAGTCGTACCTTGGTTTTCGAACAGCTTAGTTCTTGAACGTTTTTGGCTCTCGAATGCTGCAAACCCAGAAGTGAATGTTCCAGTTTACGAACTATTTTTGGATGTCGAGGGGGCTTTCTCTGCTTCTGGTTGGCTGCAGGAGCTTCCTGCGGCCAATCAGAACCTGCACTTTGGTTTCCAAATGTTTTGGAAGTCGAACGGACTTCCGGAATGGATTCCGTTCAACTTCTGAGGTATGAATGTATCATCCAAAACCAGTTTGAAGTTCACGTTGTGATAATTGGTTCATAATATTTGAGCTGGCAATATATCGTGAATCACAATGTATGTAAGGGCTAGGCGATATCTGGTTTTCAACATCACAATAACTCACCAGCTAAATATCGTGATAGCTCACCAGCTAAACGTTGCAGTGTTATCAGCAGCTAAACATTGCAACCCACCACAATGTTTGAAATAAGGATGGAACTATACAGAGGCGAACAGGACAACGTCCTGGCAACTGCTACTACTTAGGGGTCCAAAATAATAAACGACAAATAATCTGGGACAGCTACTGAAAGTGTGAAGTGATGGACATGAGGCAGGAGTTGATAAAGCAGGTGAGCTGCGCACAGGTGGGCTGAAGCGAGCTGCCGGTCAGTCCTGTGGAGCCTCCTTTTATTGAGACAAATATGCAAACCAGGCGGATACATTTTGGGCTGTGACCTTTACACATCTTCCGGTCCCGAGATCGTGGGGTGGTACAAAGTTATTTTGGCACCTGTTCCACAGCGTCATTTTCCCCTTGCACAGTGTATGACGAAGGAGACAAAAGGTCTCAGAGACAAAGGTTACAGACAGGGCACCACAGACTACTGAGACCGCAAAAGGTTACACAGAGGGAACGATGTTCAGACAGCTGTGGCTTGTCTGGGGGGTGTGCCCCGCAGCCCTAGGTCACGCGTGCAGGCAGACTGTGGCTGCCTGCTGGTGGGGAGTGTGCTCCCTCCAGACCCCACTCCCCACTCCGTAATCATCCCTACAAAAGTGACCATGAGATGATTGATAAGATCATCATTTATCAGTTTTTAGAACCTTAAGTAGTAACAGTTCCCAGGTCACTGTCCTATTTGGCTCTGTGTAGTTCCTTCCTTATTTCAGATATCGTGATATATTGAGACATTGTGGCGTTTAGCTGGTGATATATCACGATACTGAAATCCAGTTATCGCCCAGCCCTAGTGAACAGCCATTTGTCTATATTTTCTGTCTACCAGTCCTCCTGTTTAAGGTTCTTCCAAGATCTCACTGCTCCATGATTCTGTCTCCATGTGGATGTGATCAGCATGCCGGAGGGGTGTTTTGCAGGGCCGGCATTTTTGCTGAACTATTTTTGGTGGCAGAATGTCAATAGATCAGTTTGCTCTGGGAAAACGAAGTGACTAATGGCATTGATTCCACTGAGGCTGACAGCAATCAGTCTGCAATGGATGTCCTAAAAAGCCAGCCTGTTATCTAGGCATCGCCTCCTCTTGCATTCTTGCTCTCCATATATCCAATTCAGGGGGGAGAAGAAGAAGACTGAGCTAATCTTGCACAGACACAGACAGTGCTTAAATTCTGGAAAACAAAACAAAACGTGATGGGCATCACGGCTGTACAAAAGCCACCTTTCCTATCTGAATAAGGAATTCTATTCTTGTTATTATCTGTATTTTTAATAGATTTTTTTTCCCCTAAGGAGGGCACATCAGAAAAGCAGTGCCTGTTTAGCCTCCCATTCTCTTTTCGAACAGGACAGCCAAATCTGTGCCAGATCTGGTTTAGAGGCTGCTTTTCTTTTCTTTTTTTGAAATAATTTTTATTTGATTTTACAAGTATAAAATTATAACAATACCAAATACATATCCATATTTAGAGATTACTCTGAATCTCTAGACTTTCCACCTCCATCGGTCCTATTGTCCACCTTTTCAGCTGCATATAATTCAGTAATCCACAATTTATCTCACTCCGTTTTGTCCATAATATTTGCTACATTACACGTGCTATTATAACCGTGCTAATGTTTTCATCTGCTTACAGATAACTTATAAATTTTTCCCATTCCTTATTAAAAGTTTTGGTCTTCTTGGTTCCTGAGCTTTCCGGTCAGTTTTGCCATTTTGGCATAGTCCAGAATCTTAGTTTGCCATTCCTCTCTGGTAGGGACTTTGTCTTTTTTCCATCTCTGGGCTAGTAGCATCTGTGCGGCTGTCGTCACATACATAACAAGTCTTTTCTGCTCCTTTGGAATATCAATACCTACAATTCCTAATTTAATAGATCCTTTTAACAATCTTGTTTCAATTCTGATTCTGTCTTCTACCTCTCCCAGTTAGGCATCATCTGCAAATCTGATGAGCATCTCCTCAATTCCTACATCCAAGTCGTTTATGAAGACCTTGAACAACAACACTTGTCACTCTTTCCCGGGATGATCTATGCTCCACAAACATAGTCGTCTCTGGTGACCAGAGGCTCTTCCAGGCGACCGTGTTTGTGAATGATTGAGCATGAAACCGGAGACCCCCTGAAAGTCGTTTGCCCTTGTATGGGATGACAAAATATGCAGAACTTTGGCTGACCCCTCCGGTGCCAGGAATAGCTCTCTCTGGTTTCAATAGATGGATTTGCAGGTCCCTGCTTGAGTGGAGAAGTCCAGTTCACCCAAACCCAAACCCAACCTGATCTGTAATTTCTGGTGCTTGGCAGTGAGTCAGATTGCTTTAATTAGCTTCTGCTGCGGCTGTGTTTAACCTGTCACCCTCTTAATCCTGCCTTTCAGCAGAAGGGATCATTTCAACGGTCTCCCCACCCATTTTCTGACTTGCCAGGATCACTGGTGGTTCATCTTCATATCCTGCCAGGCCGAAGAAGCGCAGGAAGAGTCTGACTCCCACCGTAATCCGCAATCCACTTAAACCAACCTCCCTGTGCTTGGCGTCAGTAGAGCTAATCTGGTTGATGCAGAAGCAGCATCAGCGATGGGCTGTGGGTTTGCCTCATGGGAAGTGGGACTGCATTGCCGACAGAGCGCTTTGTGGGGGGCTTATGGGCTGAAACTCAAAAGTGGCTGGGTGCGTGGAAACAGCATATCCTGGATTTAACCCATGAGAATTTCGGCAAGTGGCCACACTAGCGTAGTTATCAGGGCTGGATTTAGGTTTGATGAGACCCTAAGCTACTAAGGGTGGTGCTGTGGGTTAAACCACAGAGCCTAGGGCTTGCTGATCAGAAGGTCGGTGGTTTGAATCCCCGCGACAGGGTGAGCTCCCGTTGCTCGGTCCCTGCTCCTGCCAACCTAGCAGTTCAAAAGCATGAAGTGCAAGTAAATAAATAGGTACCGCTCCGGCGGGAAGGTAAATGGTGTTTCTGTGCGCTGCTCTGGTTTGCCAGAAGTGGCTGAGTCATGTTGGCCACATGACCCGGAAGCTGTACGCCGGCTCCCTCGGCCTATAGAGCGAGATGAGCGCCGCAACCCCAGAGTCGGCCATGACTGGACCTAATGGTCAGGGGTCCCTTTACCTTTACCTTTGAAGCTACTGAAGGTAATGGGGCCCCTTATATGTCCAGCTATCCTTTATCAACAACAAACTGTTGCTGGTTTTTGTGTTGAATATATGCTATATGGCAGGGGTCAGCAACCTTTTTCAGCCGTGGGCCGGTCCACCGTCTCTCACACCATGTGGTGGGCCGGACTATATTATTTTTGGGGGGGGGGGGAAATGAACAAATTCATATGCCCCACAAATAACCCAGAGATGCATTTTAAATAAAAGCACACATTCTACTCATGTAAAAACAGGCTGATTCCTGGACTGTCTGAGGGCCAGTTTGAGAAGGCAATTGGGCCACATCCGGCCCACGGGCCTTAGGTTGTCTACCCCTGCTATATGGTAATTTATGGACCTAATAGGTATCTAAAGCCATTTGCACATAACAAAATATGTTATCAGTCTACAAGCACTCTTTAATATTAGATAACAGGTACAACAGCTTGACCTACATTCAACTGTGCTGCACTGCAGTCTGCAGCTGCATGCTACGTGTTGCCATGCAACCAGTCCATGCAGAATGTAGGCACCCTATATATAGAAATGAGCAAACCAGTGATATTTTAGGGTGCAGGCTAGCAGGCGGGGCCCATTACTGACATCATAGGAGCCTACACAACACAAACCAAAACACTGTTGCTGTTTGTGGGTTTTATTTTATTTGTTTTGTATCTTATATTTTGGAAATGTACATCCAGGTTTTTTTCCTTTATTTTTTTCTGGGAGCCCCAAGAGAGTAGGGCCCAAAGCTATAGCTTGCTTAGCTTATACATAAATCTGGCACTGGTAGTGATCCTATGCATTTTTTAAAATAAATAAATAAATAAATAAATAAATAAATTTTTAATTAAATTTTCTGTTTTACTATTTCAAATAAACATTTTACATACTTACGATATCAATGACTTCCCTTCTTCTTTTTCAATGCTTCATTTTACATATCTTATATCCCTGCACAGTGCTTTTTTTTCCTGGGGAAAAAATGTTTAGGGGCACTCTCATTTTCCTACTAATTGAAATACTGGCCCTCAATGAGGCCAAACTTAGATTCACAAAAATGTTTAGGAGTATGTGTACCTCTGCACACCCCCAGAAGAAAGCACTGTCCCTAAATATTTTACAAAAACTATACCAATCAGTTTTCCATTATTGCATCCATCCAAACTTATTCACACTGTTGAATGGAGGTCCCAGCCAAAGAAGAATGGCAACTTAAGTTGACAGAATATGCACAACGTGTGGACTTAACATACAGAATAAGAGAACAAGAAGAGCATACGTTTAAAGAAGATTGGAAAACGTTTATTGAATATATGGAAAATAATTGTATACAGCTGAAAACTCTGGAAGTGTGAAGATAAATTCAACAGTGATTCTATGCATCGTTACTTGGAAGCAAGTCCTATTGAATTCAGTGGGACTTGTGCCAAAGTAAATGTGGACGCACTGGCATTTCAATACGTCTACTTTAAGCATGACTAAGTTGGGATCTAGGGACATGGGTGGAGCTGTGGGTTAAACCATAGAGCCTAGGACTTGCCGATCAGAAGGTTGGTGGTTCAAATCCCCTTGACGGGGTGAGCTCCCGTTGCTCGGTCCCAGCTCCTGCCAACCTAGCAGTTTGAAAGCACGTTAAAGTGCAAGTAGATAAATAGGTACCACTCCGGCGGGAAGGTAAACGGCGTTTCCATGCGCTGCTCTGGTTCACCACATGACCCGGAAGCTGTACGCCGGCTCCCTTGGCTAGTAAAGTGAGATGAGCGCCGCAACCCCAGAGTCAGCCACGACTGGACCTAATGGTCAGGGGTCCCTTTACCTTTAACTTTAAGTTGGGATCTAACTCAAAATTTCCAAGGGCGATCAGCCCATGAGCAGGGTGTGAAAGCTACACCCTCCCCTGTTGTCTATCACCAGCACCTGGTATTCAGAGGTAGACTGCCTTTGACCAGGGAGTATCCATTCAGCTGAATGTATGTGATAGTGCATATAGATTATGACGTGTCCCTTCTTGGGGTTATTTTATCTTCAAAGCCAACTTGGACTGGACAGTCCTTCAAAAAGAGAGTGTGCTTGTATACATAGCAATACAACAGGAGAACTGCCATGCACTATAGTAGATAGATAGATAGATAGATAGATAGATAGATAGATAGATAGATGATAGATAATTTATTACGGTCGGAGACCAGCTTATAAAACACACTTGGGGGTACAATCCCAGAAAGAAAACAGTTAAAACAATGTACAACAATAGATTTAAAATTTATAAATGTGATAAGCATATAGACACTTAAAACTTTAAGATAAGCTACCACATAGATATGAACCAGAGTCACCCATGGAACCGAGTTTGGGGATTTTCTTCATGAACTAGTTTGAGTCGGGGGACGTGATGCACTATAGTATTTTATTTATTCCTTCATTTATTCCTTGCATATCCCACTTTCCTTCATGGAACTCAGGTTGGCATATGCAATTCTTTCTCTGCCCATTTTATTCTCACAACACTGCGAGGTAGGTTATGCCGAGAGACAAGGACTGGCTCAAGTTCACCTGGGGAGCTTCAGGACTGGATGGGGACCAGAGCTCTCATCTCTCAGGTCTCAGCTTGTATTTTTTTTTAATAAATATTTTATTGCAAGTTTTTAACAAAAGAAAATCACCAAACATATAAAACACCATCACCAGTAGATAACAAACAAAGAACACATGAATAAACAAAAACGTAAACATAGAATATACAGAAAGGGTCACCACCGTTCATACTTTGTTTTTTCATAACTATCTAGACTTCCTCACATCCCCCTTTCCTGCGTTTTCCATAAAAAAGTTATAAACCGCAATTTATTACCTTATTTCAGTTCTTATTTTCTAATTCTCATATATTATGCCTCATATTTTAAGTGCTTTCATCAAATACTTAACTGCTTAGCTTATACATAACATTACTTCAAATTTCATCTTTATCATTCCACTTATTCTCATATATTTCTCATCTAAACTGCTGATGCCATGTTATTTCCTTTCGTGCACTTTCTTAACACTCATACAGCTTATAATGTTTTTGTAAATAGTCTTTAAACTTCTTCCAGTCCTCTTCCGCCGCCTCTTCTCCCAGGTCTCAGATTCTGCCAGTCATCTCGGCCAACTCCATGTAGTCTATCAGTTGCGTCTGCCATTCTTCCAGTGTGGGCAAATCTTGTGTCTTCCTCTCAGGTCTCAGCTTGTAGTACCAGAGTCCAGGACCCTAAACCTGAGAAATCAGGAGCCTCTGACACTACCTCAGCAGTTCAACAATGCAGGGAGGTCAGGGAGGAAAGGAGCAGCAGCTATCTTCAAGCCAAAATGTTGGCCCTCATAAGCATCTGCAGCTGTCTAGCAAAGGAGTACAGGAGAGGTGGGCTCAACCTGGAGCTCTCCGTGGTGCTGAAAGATGCTAACTTGGATCTCTCCGTGGTGCTGCAATAACCAACTTACCTTATTGTGTCCTAATGGGCTTTTCATTAGAACCAAAACAGGAAACTATGACAAAACTATACATCAAATTAAATTTCTGGTCAAACAATTAATTGTTAAAAAAGAAACAGCATTAGGAGGGGGACTGATTTGGACTGTGGCACATAGGGAGGGTTATTTAACCCTTGCTGTCCATGCCACAGTCCTGTTGACATCCCCCCACTCCCAGAAGCAGCTGTTTACTGTGAGGAAAAATATGTTGTTTACCCTGCTCCAGCAAATTGCAATTTTGGCAGTGGCATAGAAAATGTTTATGATTGATTGATTGATTGAGTTTACACCCCAACTTTTTCTCCAAAGAGCTCAAGGTGGTATACATGACTCTCCCTTACTCCTCATTTAATCCCCACAACAACCCTGTGAGGTAGGTTAGGCTGAGAGCAAGTGAGTGGCCCAAGGTCACCCAGTGAGCTTCAAGGCCAAGGGAGGATTTGAACCCTGGCCTCTCAGGTCCTAG
Organism: Podarcis liolepis; assembly: GCF_965112155.1. NCBI lineage: Eukaryota > Metazoa > Chordata > Lepidosauria > Squamata > Lacertidae > Podarcis > Podarcis liolepis. Next base: position 6,449,904 of record NC_139564.1, read on the forward strand.
TCTGATACTCTAACCACCAAGGCACATGGGACACTGCAGCACACGGAGAAAAGTTGTCTCCCCGCTCCATGTATCCTTGACATTGTGTGGCCTTTTCCTGAATCAAGTCCATCAGTTTTGTTGAATGGATTAAACTAAATAGTTTCAACTGGATTTTCAATAAATGTGCACCCAGTTGTTACTGTCTTGAATTTCATTGTGTTGTTGTCTCAGTGGGTTGTGCAAACCGCTATTTTGAATAATGATAGGAGGCATAGGGGATGAGTTTATGGGATGGAGGGATTCACCTCCTGTGACCCCTCTACCACCCTCTTGCCTCTTAGGAGTATTGTGGAGGGGGTAACATGAACAATAATGTGCTAATGCTTAAATGCTTCTACAGATTTAATGTATCTGGTAGGCAGGCCCGTAAATATCTGCATGATCATTCTGCTGCCCACACCCGTCAGAACAAAGCATGCAAACTGCACAACCTGTCCAAAAATATGTGTGAGTTGGATGGTTCTGTAATTCTGACTGCGGAATTTACAGCCAATGACGATTATTATTATTATTATTATTATTATTATTATTATTATTATTATTTATACCCTGCCCATCTGGCTGAGTTTCCCAAGCCACTCTGGGTGGCTCCCAATCAAGTGTTAAAAACAGTACAGCATTAAATATTAAAAACTTCCCTGAACAGGGCTGCTTTCAGATGTCTTTTAAAGATAGGATAGCTGCTTATTTCCTTGACATCTGAAAGGAGAGTGTTCCACAGGGTGGGTGCCACTACCGAGAAGGCCCTCTACCTGGTTCCCTGTAACTTGGCTTCTCGCAGTGAGGGAACCGCCAGAAGGCCCTCAGCGCTGGACCTCAATGTCCGGGCTGAACGATGGGGGTGGAGACACTCCTTCAGATATACTGGGCTGAGGCCGTTTAGGGCTTTAAAGGTCAGCACCAACACTTTGAATTGTGCTTGGAAACGTACTGGGAGCCAATGCAGATCTCTCAGAACCGGTGTTATGTGGTCTCGGCGGCCACTCCCAGTCACCAGTCTAGCTGCCGCATTCTGGATTAATTGCAGTTTCCGGGTCACCTTCAAAGGTAGCCCCACATAGAGCGCATTGCAGTAGTCCAGATAACCAGAGCATGCAGCACTTTGGCCAGACAGTCCGCGGGCAGGGAGGGTCTCAGATGGAGCTGGTAGACAACTGCCCCGGACACAGAATTAACCTGTGCCTCCATGGACAGCTGTGAGCCCAAAATGACTCCCAGGTTGTGCACCTGGTCCTTCAGGGGCACCGTTGCCCCATTCAGGACCAGGGAATCCCCCTATAATCTCTGCTTTCCCAAATTTCGAGCCTGAATCAAGCCAGCATCTTTTGCTAATTCCCAAGCTGCCGGCCAGGGCTCTTACTTCTTGAGAGAGACCTGCGCTCTATGACCTGAATATGTTACTATACTCAATGCTCCCTTTGTGGCAACATTGAAAAACTATGGAAGGCTATTAATATCTCAATGGCCGAGAGAAAAGAAGAAGGATGTGTGACTACTTCCTTCCACTCTGACCTAAAGAGTGAGCCTGTGGGTCATGTCCGCAGTTTGTTTTTGTTCGAAGGGGAAGTCCTTTGCCCTGGATGAATGGGTACTTTTGAAAGAGGTGACCGTGAGTGATGTAATAAGCACTGGAGTATTAACAAAGCTCCTCATGTATTTGGCTAATAGGCCCGGATTCCCTAAAGCACATAAATCAGGCAAAACAAATAAGCCATCCTAGCTTGTGTAAACATATCCTGTAGGTTGCGATTCTTCTTTTTTTAAAAAGGAACTGAAAGACCTCACATAATCCATTCTTAACCCAAATGTGACTAGTGTGCAAACATGTTAACCTAACAAGGACGATTAAGAAAATAAGAAGAAGATCGACTGAAATGACAGATCTGTTTTTTTTAAAAAAAATAATATTTATTGCTTTCCCAACAATTTAAACAATAAAAAAAGAAAAAAATATGGACGATACAATACAATGCAAAGACACTACATAACACTAACACTAACACTAACACTAACACTAACACTAACACATAACACTAACACATAACACTAACACATTAAACTAACAAAACAAAACAAAAACAGTTTGAAACACATCAATTAATTTCAATATCTTATCTTCCATTCACTTATTTCCACGACCTCCTCACACCTCCCTTTTTGTATTCCACTTCTATTAATTGTTTCAGCAATTCCTTTCCATCTTCCTCTGTTTTCTATCCTATAATTATCTTAACACATTCTAACCTTATTTTTTCCTTTAACACTCTATTAATCTATTTATACTTAATTCCTTATAACATTTCAGCTAAAGCCATATAACTTCATTCCAACATTGTTCTAACATTCATTAATTTTACAGTATTTCTGTAAATAGTCTTTAAACTTTTTCCAGTCTTCTTCCACCGACTCTTCTCCCTGGTCTCGGATTCTGCCAGTCATTTCCGCCAGTTCCATATAGTCCATCAACTTCATCTGCCATTCTTCCCGGGTGGGTAAATCTTGTGTCTTCCAATACTTCGCGATGAGTATTCTTGCTGCTTTTGTTGCATACATAAAGAAAGTTCTATCCTTCTTTGGCACCAATTGGCCAACCATGCCCAGGAGAAAGGCCTCTGGTTTCTTCAGGAAGGTATATTTGAATACCTTTTTCATTTCGTTATAAATCATCTCCCAGAATGTCTTAATCCTTGGGCATGTCCACCAAAGGTGAAAAAATGTACCTTCAGTCTCATTACATTCCCAACATTTATTATCAGGCAAATGGTAAATTTTTTGCAAGCTTGACTGGTGTCATGTACCACCTATAAATCATTTTCATTAAATTTTCTCTTAGGGCATTACATGCCGTGAATTTCATACCTGTGGTCCATAACTGTTCCCAGTCAACCATCATTATATTATGTCCAACATCTTGTGCCCATTTAATCATAGCTGATTTTACCATTTCATCCTGAGTGTTCCATTTCAACAGCAAGTTATACATTCTTGACAAATTCTTGATTTTTGGATCTAACAATTCTGTTTTCAATTTTGATTTTTCCACCTGGAAACCAACTTTTTTGTCCAAATTGTATGCCTCCATTTTTTGGTAATAATGGAGCCAATCTCGCACTTTGTTTTTCAATTTTTCAAAGCTCTGCAATTTTATTCTGTCTCCATCTTGTTCCAAAATTTCCCAATATTTCGGCCATTTGGCCTCCATATTGAAATGACAGATCTGGTGGCTGGGCCGAAACCACAAGATAAATTCTACTTTTTTGAAATAGAAAATCTTGATGCTAAGCAGCAGACTTCTCTGGGAAAATCTGTTAGGACTTTTGAACCCAATCTGGTTCAGTTGCCATTAATCATTTTGCTTTAATCAGTTGTTTGTAAATAGCTCCTTTGCTCCCGTGTTGTTCACTCACTGCATCATGGGTTTTGTAGTCATTGCCTTGCACAAATAATTAGATTTTCTTAGGAGGCATTAGAATACCACGAGGGTGAAAAGCCTCGAGCACATCTTGGAAGAATGAACAAATATATATGTATAGCAGATTCTATTGAAAAACACAAACCACTTTGGACTGGGGTTGGCCAGTCAACTGTTTTTGGAATGATATTTGAATGATATTTGTTATTATGCTGACTATTTTATTATTAGGCTGTCTGTCAGTCTGCTTTTTATTATGTTTTTACCACTGTTGTTCTGTAATGTGCTTTTATTGTTGTACACTGCCCTGGGATCTTTTGATAAAGGGTGGTATATAAATTGAATAATTTATTATAATAATTACTGGAAAGGTAAATGTTAAGTTGAATTCTGATTTTAGAGGATTTCACACTCTCCCCCCAAGTCTCCCTGTATTTCCCCTTTAAGCTTCCAAAATCAGGGACTTAAAGGGGGAGGGGGGAAAGCTTGCAAAATACTTTAAAACAGCCCCCACACTCTTAAACCCTTTGCAACAACCTACTAGAAGTAGCTCCAGTGATGTCAGCAGATGGGTGGGTGAGTGCAGTTTGGGGGAAATGGCCTAGTGGGAAAAGATTGGCCTGTGGTCTGGCTGCTCCCTCCTCCTGCTCTAGAACCTAGACCCATGGGCCAGATCCACCCACTACAGGTTTTTAACGGCCTTCCAAGACTCCCAACAATTTTATAAAACATCAAACTGTTCTCTGTTGTGGTGCGTCATGCCCTTCTTTGGGGTATTTTGGGGAGATACTTTGCCTATCGTGTCTGTGGCATAGTTGCTCAAAGTGTCAGGTGAGCTGCTTCCACAGTGGCGTAGCGTTGGGGCAGTGGGCACAGGGGCAGTTGCCCCTGGCGAAAAATTGTTAGGGGTACAAAATTTCAACACCCAATGCTTCCGTAGCTGGGCTCCATTGAAAATGACTTCTCCATGCGAACCAGGAAGTAACCTCTCCAGAAAACGGAATGACTCTCCTTTTCTTATCTCGGTGGCTGTAATCTCCTGGGTGACGTGAATGCCCCGGACACAGGTAACCCATGCTACGCCACTGCACAGCGGTGGTTAATCTTTGCTATGCTTCTCAGGAGGTCTGGACCATAATCCCACCCCCCAAAGAGCAAACCAAGCATGCTTAGACTTTTGACAATTAATTATGTTCTCATGCGCCATTTGGCTGGATTGCTGCCCAAAGGCACTAATCCAGGCAACTGAACAGAAACAGGACCCACCCTGATGGTGCTTGTGGAGTTTTCGCAATGGTGATGCCCTGGGTCTTTGCTCAGGTTGACCTGGACGACATTGGCTCATCTGAGGGAGGCACAAATGTTTACCCCTTCCTGATTTCATGAATGAGAGCGAGAGAATGGTTGTCAAGTGACGAGGAAATGAGCCTTGGACTATGGTCAGTGGATCCTTCATGCTTTGTTTCAAGGGAATAAGTTGGCACTGGTGCAAGCAAAGCTCCACCTCATGCTTTTTTTACGCATGGTTCCAGATATCTTTTTTTTCTTCAAAATTTTTATTAATTTTCCAAATTTATAACAAACATATCAACAGATACAAAAAGAAAACATCAAAAAACAAACAAGCAAGCAAGCAAACATAGATCCTAACTGTAATAGTTCCACTTTTGTTTATATTGTTGGATGACTTCCTTGAAGCCCCCTGGCTGAGTTTCCATATGTATCATTGTAGCAGTTTTCCAAAACTATTTTCACATAAAATTTACTTAGTCAATTAACCTCTTTCTTTCTTTTCATTTTAACTTTAAACATATTATTCCATAACATCCCATATTTAAATCCTAGGCCAATCTGATACTAGCAAGTAATTCCAATTAAGTTATCTTAACATATTTAGCTAAATAGTCTTTCAATTTCTTCCATTCCTTTTGGTACTCCTCCCTCTTCTGGTCATGGACTCTTCCAGTCAGGTCGGCTAGCTCCCAAAAGTCCATCATCTTCATCTGTCATTCCTCCGCTGTTGGTACCGGTACTTCTTGTAATTTCCAATTTTTGGCCAACAAAATTCTAGCTGCAGTTCTGGCATACAAAAACAATCTGACATCTTTCTTGGGCAATTCCAAACCTGTTATTCCAAGTAGAAAAGCTTCTGGTTTCTTGATAAATGTATATTTCAACATTTTTTTCAATTCATTATAAATCTTTTCCCAGAAGTCTTTCACCTTGGGACAGGTCCACCACATATGATAAAAGGTACCTTCTTCTTCTTTGCATTTCCAACATAGATTATCACTCTTATGGTAAATCTTTGCTAATTTTACAGGGGTTAAGTACCATCTATACATCATTTTCATAACATTTTCCTTTAACACCGTACATGCAGAAAAGCAGAGACATCAACTTGCCAACAATGGTCCGTATGGTTAAAGCCATGGTTTTCCCAGTAGTGATGTATGGAAGTAAGAGCTGGACCATAAAGAAGGCTGATCACCGAAGAATTGATGCTTTTGAATTATGGTGCTGGAGGAGACTCTGGAGAGTCCCATGGACGGCATGAAGATCCAACCTATCCATTCTGAAGGAAATCAGCCCTGAGTGCTCACTGGAAGGACAAATCCTGAAGCTGAGGCTCCAAGACTTTGGCCACCTCATGAGAAGAGAAGACTCCCTGGAAAAGACCCTGATGTTGGGAAAGATGGAGGGCACAAGGAGAAGGGGGCGACAGAGGACGAGATGGTTGGACAGTGTTCTTGAAGCTACCAGCATGAGTCTGGGTTCACGAAGAGTCGGAAACGACTAAACAACAACATGCAGTGAATTTGACCCCTTTCCTCCACAACCTTTCCCAGTCTTCAAACATTATGTTTGGCCGCCGAGACCACATAACACCGGTCTTGAAAGACCTACATTGGCTCCCAGTACGTTTCCGAGCACAATTCAAAGTGCTGGTGTTGACCTTTAAAGCCCTAAACGGCCTCGGCCCAGTATATCTGAAGGAGCGTCTCCACCCCCATCGTTCTGCCCGGACGCTGAGGTTCAGCGCCGAGGGCCTTCTGGAAGTTCCCTCATTGTGAGAAGCAAAGCTACAGGGAACCAGGCAGAGGGCCTTCTCGGTAGTGGCGCCCGCCCTGTGGAACGCCAGCCCTGTTTAGGGAAGCTTTTAATGTTTAATAGGTTATTGTATTTTGGTGTTCTGTTGGAAGCCACCCAGAGTGGCTGGGGAAACCCAGCCAGATAGGCTGGGTATAAATAATAAATAAATAAATAAATTATTATTATTATTATTATTATTATTATTATTATTATTATTATTATGGACTAGGACCTGGGGATGCTGGGTTCAAATCCCCACTCAGAAACAAAGTTCCCTGGGACAGTCACTGTCTCTTGGCCTAACCTACCTTGCAGGGTTGTTGTTGAGTGAAATCTGAGAGGGAAGGGTAGGGAATGGGTGACATTGACATTTGGGATGCTTGGAGCTCACCCCAGAATCTCCAGTTAAGGGTTCAAGCAGCAGTTGATGAGTGAGACCTCCACAGGAGACCCAGAAAAGCCACTACCAAACTGAGCTACATGGAGCAATGGCCTGATCCGTTATCCAGCAGTTTCATGTGTTCCCCTTTCAGGGGACTGCAGAGGAGAAGAGCGGTGGTCTGTGAAACATTTGGGTCACTGTGATGCCAGCAGCCACACACCCAGTCCCTAGCCTCTTCTCAGACCTATTTGCATGCCGAACAACCGACACACTTCATTCCAAGGAAGAGGGAACCAAACGAATGTGCCGATGATTAAGAAGAAGAATGAATGTAAGCATAGGGCCATAAGAAAGAATGCAGCGTAGTCAGATTCTAGCCGAAACCCTGCCAATCGGGCCGTTTGGCAACCCTGCGTTGCGGTTTGCATGCCTAAATTTCTTCAGAGACATTGCACCAATGGAATCTGTGAAGGAAGGGAGTCTAGTTAATTCTGGAAAATCTTGCAGGGAGCAGATGATTTATCGGCATGAATGGTGTTCCCTGTATTAGTCATGGGGAGGAGAGAGGAATAATGAGGAAGCGAGCTGATGAGGCATGTGGCTGATAAGCTAGGCTCACCTTGAGATCTGGAACCATCCTTTATTGTTGGAGTGGCATACAAAGGACGAACAAGTTAAATCTGTGATGATAGATTGGGCAAGAGATGTTGGACATAACTAATAATAATAATAATAATAATAATAATAATAATAATAATAATAATAATTTATTATTTGTACCCCGCCCATCTGGCTGGGTTTCCCCAGCCACTCTGGGCGGCTTCCATAGAAACCAAAAATACACTAAAATGTCACACATTAAAAACTTCCCTGAACAGGGCTGCCTTAAGATGTCTTCTAAAAGTCTGGTAGTTGTTCTTCTCTTTGACATCTGGTGGGAGGGCATTCCACGGGGTGGGTGCCACCACCGAGAAGGCCCTCTGCCTGGTTCCCTGCAACTTGGCTTCTCGCAATGAGGGAACCACCAGAAGGCCCTTGGAGCTGGACCTCAGTATCCGGGCTGAATGATGTGGGTGGAGACGCTCCTTCAGGTCTACTGGGCTGAGGCCGTTTGGGGCTTTCAAGGTCAGCACCAACACTTTGAATTGTGCTCGGAAACGTACTGGGAGCCAGTGTCCAATACGCTAATCACTGCACCGCACTGTCTTTATGTGAAATGAATGACAGGAACATCTAGTCCTGCTCTAAGCTGGCAGTGCTCGCCACATCTTGTGGCAGGGAGTTCCGTAAGTTAAGCCGCAAGCCTTAACCCTGCTTACCTTAGAGTGTACTCATTAGAAATTGCTTCTGCATCGATGTGGTTAGAAACGTGCTTTCGATTATGTATTTGAATTATCTCCTTTTGTTCTCTTCCCCCCTCCAAGTTGTCATTATTATTTTTTTAAAAAAGAGTGTCCTAGCCAAGAGCAAGACTTTCCCTATTAGTGCTTGCAAATAAACAAAGGGCCGGTAGGTGGATGCCTCCGGGAAGCCCAAGCCCCGGCAAATAAAACAGAAAAGAAACACAACCCTCTGTCCGACTCAGAACATCGTGTCCTTTGAAAAGATTTCCTTTCCCCTCCTAGCCAAAGTTTTTTTTTTTTTTAAAAAAAAATACACACAGAAGAATGTTGCAAAATTCCTGAACTGGAGGCTAATTGCCGTATTTGATATCCTGGGAATGGACTCCAGATCTCGGTGACTAATTGGCGCAAAGGGTGACACATGGATTTTCCCGGTGACTGCAGTCAAAATGCAGTGACGTGGCTGCACCGTGCTTGCGGTGATTCATCCTGCAACTGCCCCAGGTGTACTTGACCTTCTTCCGTGATGTCTCCCTTTCCCCCAAGAGAGGTTGGCTGTATCCCTGCCATTCATCAAAAGGCCAAAGAAGCATCTCTCATTCATTCATTCATTCATGCATTCATTCATTCATTCATTGCATTGTGGAGAGAGGTGTGGCCAATATGAATAAGGAATGATAACAGTCAAGGCTGAAATGTTTGTTTCATTTCACTGATTGCATTTGTAGCACACCTTTCTAGCTCAAGGTGGCATGTCTGGTCCTCCCTTGCCTCATTTAATCCACACAACGACCCTGTGAGGTAGGTAAGGCTGAGAGTGAGTGAGGGGCCCCAAGGTCACCCAGCGAGCTGCCTGGCTGAGTGAGGATTTGAACCCAGGTCCTAAAATTCAACAACCCAACCCAGTGGTTCTCAAAGTTTGTGGTGCGCCAGGAGAGGAAGGCAAGTGTGGCGGATTGATTCAAGGACAGCCAAACAAAAATCTAAACATGTCACTATCGTATAGTATAAAAATAATACGTTGATTTGCTGAATATCTTTTAGAAATGAGATGAAGAGCATCAAGTGGAACTGTGGACAATCCTAGTTGTCACTTTAAAAAATATTTCGGGAATGATTTGTGCTCTTATGTAGCTGCGCTGTTCTATACTGTGTTCCATGTTTCTTTTCCTTTGTATTTCCTTTTCTTTTCCTTTGTGTTTCTTTTCCTTTTCCAATGTATTTGTTATCCATTTTTAAAAAATTGATGTGGTGTGAGCAATCTTCTATTCAGAAAGTGTGGCCTTGAGGAAAAAAGTTTGAGAATCAGTGTCCTGGGCAGTGCAGGATCCTCAGGCTCTAGCTTGACCTTGATCCTTGATGAAAACTATGTTTTCCCGCAGACAGGACCAGTGCCCTGCCTGTCCCTGCCGCCACCAGAGCCATGGAGTGGCAGCTTCCGGCGAGCTCTCATGAGATCTTGCAGAACTCTCGTGAGATCTCTCAGGAGTCCTTCAAGAGCTCTGCAAGACCTTGCAAGGGTTCCCCAGGTTTTTGCCAGAAGCTGCTACCACGTGACCCTCGCAAGTGACGCTGCAGTGGAGGGGCGAAGGAGGGAGCGGGGGCATTTTTCCACCTTGCCTCAGGTGGTCAAATGGGACGGGCCACTCCTGGCCCACCAAGACTGAGTGTTGAGCGAGCCCAAGCAGGAAGTGAGATAAAACCTTCCAGTTTCTTTTTTTATATATCAAAACAAATAATGTTCATTATTCCCCCCTTTTTTCCCTCCCACCTCCCCAACAAACCCTCCCTTCCCCTCCCAAGACTTCCCTCAGCTCCTCTCTCTGATTTCTCAACTCATGTTGTTCTCTGCATATTGTAAAATTGTATACATCCTTGTATTATCTATCTACTATGTTAACTCTCACTAAATTTGTGTATGTTTATTCAAAACCTGCCAGGGAGTCCAGTTCATTTTGCTGTCTTTTTCAGTAGTTTGTAAAAAGTTCCCATTCTTCTTGAAGTCGCAGTTGTCCTTATCTCGCAATTTGTATGTCAGTTTCGCCAGTTCTGCATAGTTCATCAATTTCTCTTGCCACTGTTCTTTTGTCGGGGTTTCTTCATTCTTCCATCCTTGTGCTATCAAGAGACTTGCTGCTGTTGTAGCGTACATAAATAAGTTCTTTATTTTCCTTGGCAAGTCTTGTCCTACAATCCCTAACAAAAATGCTTTGGTTTTTTTTACAAATGTCATTTTAAACATTTTCTTCAACTCATTATATATCATTTCCCCTTTTTTAAAAATTTCTCTGCATTCCCACCTAAAGCCTTCCTGTTTCAAGTGGGACAGAGGTGAGGAATGTGGCCACCCCATTCTCTCCATCCGGCCCTCTGAACTCTAACCAGGCCTCACCCCTCCCTGGCTTCGCACTCTGAGTGTTTCGGTCTGTCTGGAGCGAATCCTTGCACCCTGTTCATGCCTCTTGCTTGCATGGATGCAGTTTACAGAAGCAAGTGTATGTGCACAAACTAACCTGGTGCAAAAAGGTGAAAATTGCAATTGCTGCGTGGTATTCTTCTCTTCAACCAGTTAAGACATCTTGTAAACCTCCTTCTGGCAACTCCTGCAGTCAAGCTGGTGCCAAACATATTGCTCTACTTCCCTTTGGACCACCTCAGCCAGGCTAAGAGGGGGGGGGGTCTTGTTGTCTGGGCAGCCCAGGACCTCCATCCACGCTGCCCAGGCTGGCGCCACGGAGAGGTCACTTTGCTGCAAAAACAACATGGGAAGCAGCAGTTACGAGTTACTGGTCTCTGCAGCCACAACAGGCGCTGTGATTCTCCGCTGGTTTGGAGGTGTGCTCCATTGCCAACACTGTCTTCACTGACAGACAGTAGTCCTCCAGGATTTCAGGCAGGGCTGTCTCTCATTCCTACTTGAAATTGCTGCCAGGAATTGAATCTGAGATTTTCTGCATGCAAAACAGATGCTCTCACACTGAACTGTGGCCCTTCCCCCAGATCGGCTGCAAGAATCAGATGGGCCTCAGAGACCAATTCCTTACCTCCCCCACCCCTGTAAGTTTTGGCCACATGACAAAAACCTTTGGGAACGCTTACGGTATATTTGCACCTCAACAGGCTTGAGTGAAGAAATCTTATCTTAACAGGTCTCTGGGGGATACAAAATATTAGACTGCATTATGGAGCCAAGGGACGCAGGTGGCGCTGTGGTCTAAACCACTGAGCCTAGGGCTTGCCAATCAGAAGGTCAGCAGTTTGAATCCCCATGACGGGGTGAGCTCCCATTGCCCTGTCCCTGCTCCTGCCCACCTAGCAGTTCGAAAGCACGTCAAAGTGCAAGTAGATAAATAGGTACCGCTCCGGTGGGAAGGTAAATGGCATTTCTGTGCGCTGCTCTGGTTTGCCAGAAGCGGCTTAGTCCTGCTGGCCACAGACCCCGAAAAACTGTCTGCAGAAAAATGCTGGCTCCTTCAGCCAGTAAAGCGAGATGAGCATCGCAACCCCAGAGTCGTTCACAACTGGACTTAACTGTCAGGGGTCTCTTTCCCTTTTTATGGAGCCAACCAATTAAGGCAGACTCTATCCCCAAATACTAGAAATACAGTGAAGGTCTGTACAATATGGTAATTCTGATAGATGCTATTTCTTTCTAGAGGGTAAGCAGCTGAATAAATTTAGATTTGGCAACCAGCCCTTCTTTAAAGGTGGCCCGTAAGGTGTGCAAATTGTGGATGAAAAGTTTCTTGCCTCATTATTTTGTCATCCTGCCTCTTCAAATAAGAACAGGCTTCAATATTATCATGGCTGGAGTGGGAGCAAAAGGTCATAGCATTGAAAAGGATCTCCACCCCTCAAATCTCTAATCCATTTTTGCAGGAGGAACCTGAAACCCTATGATGTAACTGGCAGGTCATGAAACAAATAAACCTCGTTTTTCTATCACAACAATAAATGATGCAAAAGAGAGATGCCGTTGCTCTCGCAGATTGTTGGTTCAAGCATAGGATTTGACATTTAAGCTATGCAGAGTACTTTTGACCCATGACTGTGGCAATTTATGGAGCCTAAAAGAGTGTTGTTGGGATGTATGCTGTGTTGGGGGGGGGGGGCAGTACTGCTGGTGGGAGACACGCCATGTTCCGTCTGGGTAGATTGTCCATCTTTGGTCCCCAACCTCCACTCAGCTCTCACACTTCCCCCTCCTCCAGTCTGGATTTTCTCATGCCAGGGATATTACAAAAAGAAGAAGGTTTGAGAATGTCAAGTTGGTGGCCATCACTGCCTCATGTGGACATGAGTTCCATAGTTTAACTATAGGTAAAAAGGTAAGGGACCCTTGGATGGTTAAGTCGAGTCAAAGGAGACTATGGGGTTGCGGTTCTCATCTCGCTTTCAGGCCTAGGGAGTTGGCGTTTGTCTACAGCTTTCTGGGTCATGTGGTCAGCAGGACTAAACCGCTTCTGGAGCAACAGGACACTATGATGGAAACCAAAGCGCACAGAAATGCATTTTACCTTCCTGCCACCTATTTATCTACTTGCACTGGTGTGCTTCCAAAATGCTAGGTTGGCAGGAGCTGGGACCGAGGAACGGGAGGTCACTTCGTCGCGGGGATTCAAACCACGACCTTCTGATCGGCAAGCTCAGTGGTTTAGACCACAGTGCCACCCACAATGCACTGCATGGAAGACAGTAGAAAATTAATGGATGCACAGGAAGCTTAATAGTCACAGGTAGTACAGATGAGCCCATATGCACCTCTGATGGGAAAAGGGGGTCTTCTTTGAGAAGACTTCCAGGGCATTCTCTTTAGCTTTGCCTGGTGGCAAACACTCAGGAAACAGCAGCCCGGAATCCATCCTTCATCAGGCTGGGTTCTGGGAAAGAACAAGCAATCCCTGCTGGGTCTCTCTGGCACTAGATCATTTATGAGCAGCGATCAGAAGGAGCAACATCTGGAGATGATTGCTCCTAAGGAGGACGGAATGCTTTAAGCTGGGAGCCATTGCAGACAAGATGTTGCACCTCCCCCCTAATTTCCAGGGGCATATGGTCTTTGTCTCACTGTGGAATTCCTTTCGGCTCAACTCATGCCTGTTTCTCAGCTGCAGGCTGGACGGCTTCCGATTTGGTTGCCAGTGCTGCCGTGGAAAAACGCCCCGGAGGGTCAACTGGAATAACTCTGGGCAAGTCATTTGAATAAGAATTCTCCGCATAAGCAAACAGAGGATGAGCCCAGAACGTTCCTTGCAGCTTAATGCTTATACTGTATGTGATGTGTATACATCACACACACACACACACACACACACACACACACGTGTAGGTGTGTGCCCACCACTTTGATATTTACTGATTATTAAGTTAACTCATAACAGCTGCATAGGACAGTTAAGAACCACAGCCATCACTGCAGAGATATAAGGGCATCAGGGGTGAGTGTGTGGAGGTTTCTTTCATAAGGATAATGGTGCGTTTGTGTGGGGTTTAACACCCGACTTGGACCCTGTAAACCCTGCTGGAGAGCCTGTTCATTGATCGGCATTTGTTTTGGATTCTCAGCAGACTTTACAGCCCTCCGTTGGATATATTCACTAGTAAAGATAAAGGTGATGGGACCCCTGACCATTAGGTCCAGTTGTGACCGACTCTGGGGTTGCGGTGCTCATCTTGCTTTACTGGCCGAGGGAGCCAGCGTACAGCTTCCGGGTCATGTGGCCAGCATGACTAAGCCGCTTCTGGCGAACCAGAGCAGCGCACGGAAACGCCGCTTACCTTCCCGCCGGAGTGGTACCTATTTATCTGCTTGCACTTTGACGTGCTTTCGAACTGCTAGGTGGGCAGGAGCAGGGACCGAGCAACGGGAGCTCACCCCGTCACGGGGATTCGAACTGCCGACCTTCTGATCGGCAAGTCCTAGGCTCTGTGGTTTAACCCACAGCGCCATCTGTGTCCCTTCCGTTCGATATATTCAGTAGTAGATTGCCCCCCAACGTCCCCCCAAAGCCATACATCAGTGTATTTAAAGAGCTTTCATTACAGTCATTCTTCTATATTTCAAAATTACAGCAGTGTTATGAATGTGGGTTAAACTGCCACAAAAAGAAAAATCTGAAGGATGCACACAGAACCAATTAGTGCTTAGCATCTGCTGAGGCAAAACCAAAGAGATTTGTGGCACCCATGCAGACTGTCAGTATTTTGCAGGTGCGAGAGCATACCAGGAAATTTAGGTTTGCACAATTAAGTCGAAGTGCAGAGCTCTGTCACCCTGGCAAAACCAACCCGCTTTCCAAGAAGCAGACTTTTCCCAAGTAAAGTGACGAGGGAGTGCATTGAAAAGTCCTGAATGAAAGAAAGATTAACAGGAAAGTGTGTAAGCATCTGAAGGAGCGTCTCCACCCCCATCGTTCTGCCCGGACGCTGAGGTCCAGCACCGAGGGCCTTCTGGCAGTTCCCTCACTGCGAGAAGCCAAGTTACAGGGAACCAGGCAGAGGGCCTTCTCGGTAGTGGCGCCCGTCCTGTGGAACGCCCTCCCACCAGATGTCAAAGAGAACAACAACTACCAGGCTTTTAGAAGACATCTGAACGCAGCCCTGTTTCGGGAAGCTTTTAATGTTTGATGTATTATAGTATTTTAATATTCTTTTGGAAGCCGCCCAGAGTGGCTGGGGAAGCCCAGCCAGATGGGCGGGGTATAAATAAATAAATAAATAAATAAATAAATAAATAATAAAATAATAATAATAATAATAATAATAATAATAATAATAATAATAATAATAATAATTATCCTACAGGCAAGTCAGAATGAATGCTGGCCTACTGTGTATGTGTAGGAGGGGCCTAATTTCCCCAAAACCACCCAACCAGGAAAAAAAGTTTTTATTTAAACATAAATCAATCATAAACATTTATTGCTTGATGTTTAAATAGAACTTTTTTTTTGTTTGGTAGGGATATCTTTTTTAAAAATTGTTTTTATTTGATTTTACAAATACAAATTTATAACAATACTAAATACAGAGATTTCTCAGAATCTTGAGACTCCCTGCCCCACAATGGGTCCTATTGTCAACATTTTCAATGGTATATTATTTCATAGTCTGTATTTTGTTATCTGTCCATATGGTCCGTAGCGTTTGTTACATTACAAGTGAGATTAAAATCCTGCTGATGGAAACAGAAACTTTTTATTCAGTACAGTGCCACCCCTGGATTAGTTCTGAAACTACACACAAAGATGGGACAACATACTTTTAAGAAGCCAGGAAAAATGAACAGGAAGGTCAGAACGTCAAAGAGGCAGGAACATAGCTGGGATGGCAAAGCAGAGATTGGATGGGCATCTGTCCTGGATGCTTTAGCTGAGATTCCTGCATTCCCGGGGGGTTGGACTAGATGACCCTAGGGACACCTTTGAACTCTATGATTCTCTTCTTCTTCTTCTTTGGCGATCACTCGTAGCCGAGTAAGATTGTCTTCCATGAACACGGTTTTAACAATGAGTCTGTAAGTGACTGTGGAGCCAATTCTGGATCCACACGTCCTTCCACAGTGGGGACATAGGTTTCCGGGTGGGAGTTAATCATGGTGAGTGTTTGCCAAACGTTTCTTCCTCTTAGCACATTTCTCCCTTGTGTCCTGAGTTCAAGCTTCTTCAAAGCCCATGACACTTTTGGTAAAGGCTGTTCCCCAACTGGAGCACTCACAAATGTTTCCCAATTGTTTGTGTTTATACTACATTTTTAAAAATTTGCCTTGAGAGAGTGTTTAAACCTCTTTTGTTGACCACCAGCATTACGCTTTCCATTCTTAAGTTCAGAATAGAGTAGTTGCTTTGGAAGACGATCATTAGGCATCCACACAACATGACCAGTCCAGCGAAGTTGATGTTGAAGAATCTTTGCTTCAACACTGGTGATCTTTGCTTCTTCCAGTAACCTGGCATGAGTTCGCCTGTTTTCCCAAGTGATGTGTAAGATTTTTCGGAGAAACCGTTGATGGAATCTTTCAAGGAGTTGAAGATGAAGAAGAAGAGTTTGGATTTGATATCCCGCTTTATCACTACCCTAAGGAGTCTCAAAGTGGCTAACATTCTCCTTTCCCTTCCTCCCCCACAACAAACACTCTGTGAGGTGAGTGGGGCTGAGAGACTTCAAAGAAGTATGACTGGCCCAAGGTCACCCAGCAGCTGCATGTGGAGGAGCAGGGAAGCGAACCCGGTTCACCAGATTATGAGACTATCGCTCTTAACCACTACACCACACTGGCTCTCATAGATGGCGTTTATAAGTGGTCCATGTTTCATAAGCATACAGTAAGGTTGGTAGTACAATAGCTTTGTAAACAAGCATTTTGGTTTCCCTGTGAATGTCCCGGTCCTCAAGCACTCTGCGCTTCAATCGGGAGAAAGCTATGGTTTTATGATTCTATGGTTGGTGAGTGGATTGGTGCACCAATGTATCCGTGGAACTCCGCTGCCCACGGGTTCCCCATTCAAAAAGGAAAGTATCCAACATTTCCTCTCTGAGGGGACCTTTCCATAACCGGTTGCAAATAAACCCGGAAAACAAGTGTCAGTTTTATGCAACGGCAGAAACCAAAACAGAATGCATGTGCAAGCCTCTTTGTCTGACTCAGCACAAGTTCAGACATGCTATCCATCAGCACATTCCATCCTGGGCCCAAATTGTTCTGCCTTGCAACAGGCGTGGCATTTTTTTCAGCTCTGCAGAGAAGAATTTCCACCACCGAAGAGCTCCGTATCTCCTCGCGGAATCACCTCTGACATTTCCCAATTCCCTTTCGAGAGGATGAATGCATTACATAATCCACGTGGATCCGGCATCACGTTGCGGGGAAGCAAAGTGAAGTAACAAAGGCTTGATAGCACCAGGCGGGTTCACCGCTGGGAGAAATAACCGCTCCCATTTCCAGGTTGGTTGGTTAGAGAGTTGTGTGGGAGCCCAGGTCATTAAGGACTGGGAAAATATAAATCTGTGGTTTATGTGTGTTGTTGTTTAGTCGTTTAGTCGTGTCCAACTCTTCGTGACCCCATGGACTAGAGCACGCCAGGCACTCCTGTCTTCCACTGCCTCCCGCAGTTTGGTGAAACTCATGCCGGTAGCTTCGAGAACACTATCCAACTATCTTGTCCTCTGTCGTCCCCTTCGCCTTTTGCCCTCCATCTTTCTCAACATCAGGGTCTTTTCCAGGGAGTCTTCTCTTCTCATGAGGTGGCCAAAGTATTGGAGCCTCAGCTTCAGGATCTGTCTTTCCAGTGAGCACTCAGGGCTGATTTCCGTCAGAATGGAGAGGTTTGTTTATGTGTAGATCGTGTAAATAAAGGGGATCACTCTCTCACCCCACCTTCTTCGTATGATGGGACATAGAGAGGTGAAGCACTGCAAGGGCACTCAAAACAAAGCAATTCACATATTTTTATAGAATCATGATTTATGCAGGAATTCTGTAACTGGGTTGGCTATGTACCACTGTTTGTACATGTTCTGCAGACTGTCTGGCCAGAGTGGTGCATGCTCTGGTTATCTCCCATTTGGACTACTGCAATGCGCTCTACGTGGGTCTACCTTTGAAGGTGACCCAGAAACTACAACTAACCCAGAATGCAGCAGCTAGACTGGTGACTGGGAGTGGCCGCCGGGACCACATAACACCGGTCCTGAAGGACCTTCATTGGCTCCCAGGACATTTCCGAGCACAATGCAAAGTGTTGGTGCTGACGTTTAAAGCCCTAAATGGCCTTGGCCCAGTATACCTGAAGGAGCATCTCTACCCCCATCGTTCAACTCGGACACTGAGGTCCAGCGCCAAGGGCCTTCTGGCAGTTCCCTCCCTGTGAGAAGTGAGGTTACAGGGAACCAGGCAGAGGGCCTTCTCGGTGGTGGCACCTGCCCTGTGGAATGCCCTCCCATCAGATGTAAAGGAAATAAACAACTATCTGATTTTTAAAAGACATCTGTTCAGAGAAGCTTTTAATATTTGAAGGACTATTTTAATATTTTGTTGGAAGCCACCCAGAGTGGCTGGGGAAATAACAGCCAGGTGGGCGGGGTATAAACAATAAATAATAATAATAATAATAATAATAATAATAATAATAATAATAATAATAATTATCTGAAGGCAGCCATGTTTAGGGAAGTTTTTAATGTTTGATATTTTCTTGTGTTTTTAATATTCTGTTGGGAGTCGCCCAGAGTGGAAACGCATCCAGATGGGCGGAGTATTATTATGATTAATAATAATAATCTTGAAGTTAAAACAGTACAGATCTTATTGAGAAAGAAATATGAGTGTTTCTCGACCTCTTGTTGTTTGGCTCCCCAGTATCTGGTCCCCACGAGGTACACTGGTTCTGGAAATGGAGGCTCTATTTTTGAATGCGACGACTATCAGGCACCGGCAGGCCTGCCTCCCATCAGTCTTGTTAACACTCTTTAAAAACCCCAGCTGATCTGCTTGCGAATGGCAAGACTCCAACAGTGGCTTGGTTGGTTCTTGGTTGAAATTCAAAGCCATTATATAATAAGGGCGTCGACGTGCTGCAGGTTACGTGCTTTCTTCCGCTGTTCTGCTGGGAGCTGGCAGAGGAGCGAGGAGCGACGCGAAGGCAAGCTGCGTTTGAGCACTCAGCCAGGCTTTCGCCGATAGATGGCACAGGGGCTGCCAACTCCTGACTGCGAAGCCAAGCGACGGAATGAGGAAAGGTGCCTCCATCTAGGGAGGGGGAAAGCTCAGTGGAGATCACAGAGGCAGAGTGGTGTAGTGGTTAGAGTGTTGCATGGGGACCTGGGAGGCCAGGGTTCAAATCCCACCTTGGCCATGAAGTTTGCTAATTTGGGTTCCTCGCCCGGAGAAGATCAGATAGGACGCACCCAAAGCTGTCAACGTAGCATTGCCAAAATAAGCAACAGCGCTGTCTGCTTCTGCCCTTCAAAGATGCTCTGCTGCAACGGCCGCCTGAGGCAGTTGCCTCCCTCTGCCCTCTGCTTGCGCCGGCCCTGTCAAACATCCACAGTCCACGAGAGACAGTTTGCTTGTTATGTACTGAGTTGAATAGGATCCGAAATGCAGCAGTCTGATTGGTCCTAGAACAATAGGATTCAGAATGCAGCAGTCTGATTGGTCCTAGAACAATAGGATATAGAATGCAGCAGTCTGATTGGTCCCAGAACAATAGGATTCAGAATGCAGCAGTCTGATTGGTCCTAGAACAATAGGATATAGAATGCAGCAGTCTGATTGGCCCTAGAACAATAGGTATTCAGAATGCAGGAGTCTGATTGGTCCCAGAACAATAGGATCCAGAATGCAGCACTCTGATTTGTCTGCAGGACCAATCCAACTCCGGGTGGAAGTGAATCCGCAACCTGATTGGCCTACAGGAGAATCCCAAAATTAGCCAATCACGTGGGGCCCATTGTGCAAAGGATGTATATAAAGCAGACATTTCGGGGGAACTTCCATTCCTCCTCACTACTCTGAGCTGAATAAAGAGCATGAACTCCACACTCAACTCTGAGTATATTTCATTGCTCTTCCTGTTCTTTGGAATGTGCCCCCTTGAATGTGCCCCACAGTTCATTGGATGCCAAGACTGGATTGCCCAGCCTCTTCGCCTGTCCTGAGCGCAGGATAGGAGCAAAGAGCTTCTCCCTGCGAAAGATCCCAGGGCAAACTAAACGAGCAAGCAAGTAAATAAAGCAATGTTGGAGGCTGAAGGCTTGAGCAGGGTTGCCAACTTTTTCTTCCCGGAAGGGCTCCAGTGCTGCTTAACAGCAGCTGCTCCACATAGTAGTACGACTCATGCAACACGTTGGCGACTAATATACACACAATAATTACCAAAATGATTATACATTCTTTATCAATCTTCTGAGAAAAATACAAAACTTTACGCAAAGCCACAGAGACTTACAAACTACCCAACCTAAGATGAACTTATAATGTCTGATTTCAATAGATTTTTAGGTAAGTTCATGGAAATATTAACAAGTTCGGTGTTGTTCACTGATGCTAGTAAAGTTGTAGAAGGATGTTAATGAAGTTGTAGACAGGCGTTTTGCACCTGAAGGGCAGCTGTTAAAAGTGCAGGAGCCCTGCCAGGGGGGAAAGTTGGCAACCTCAGAGGCAAGGTATCTAGCAACCCCTTTCTCTGTCCCCCTCCCTTAATTCATTTCTCTCGGTTACCTAAGCCAGTCTGACCTACCCCCCCTTGCTATCTGCAACGTGAAACATTTGAATTTATCTGTTACATAATGTAACCGATCCGACTTGTGAAAAAGTGATGGCGAGTGGGCGGGGAGACGGGCATTACACTTATGTAAGAAGCTGGTGTCATGCATGCAACTCAAGAGATGGCTGTCTGGAGAGCGCAGGATCCATCCCAGAGCCCTGTTGCCACCTGCTGGCCATGATGGGGCACAGCAGGTTCCTTGCCCACTACACTTTCCTCTTTAAACACAAGATACTGCCTCTTAGCATCTCTCTAGCAAAGGACTGCATGGCAGCAGCTCTTTGGGGACTTGCGCAGAGATACTTCCCGTCCCCTGCTCCAGCTGGGCTTAACCTCTGCTTTTGCCTTGCATTTCCCCCCCTTTATTATTATTCTTTTAAAATATACTTTCATTCATGACATTCAGACATACAGCATGCAAACATTACACAAAATGAGAGTTAAAATAAATCAACACTTTACGCTCAGATAAGTGTTTCTGAAGATATTAACAAAGTCGTGTTAAAGTTTATATATCATAGCTATTGGGGATATGAAATGATAAGAAGGTGTATGCTCAGATTGCTAACCATTAGTAAAAGGTCTTTTGTATCAATAACAATTTTAATCTATAGGGAGCAAGGGAGAAAATGAAAAATGAAAACCTATGCTTCACGTATGCCAAACTGTCCTGTGAATTATAGGCCCTGTTCCACCGTATGCCACATTATTTGTATAACCAATAAGGTAAAGGACTCCTGGATTTTTAAGTCCAGTCAAAGGTGACTATGGGGGTGCTATGGTCTAAGCCACTGAGCCTCTTTGGCTTGCCAATCAGAAGGTCAGTGGTTTGAATCCCCGTGATGGGGTGAGCTCCCGTTGCTCAGTCCCAGCTCCTGCCAACCTAGCAGTTCGAAAGCACACCAGTGCAAGTAGACAAATAGGTACCGCTGTGGCGGGAAGGTAAACAGCGTTTCTGTGTGCTCTGGCTTCCGTCACGGGGTTCTGTTGTGCGAGAAGCGGTTTAGTCCTGCTGGCCACATGACCTGGAAAGCCGTCTGTGGACAAACGCCGGCTCCCCCAGCCTGAAAGCGAGATGAGCGCCGCAACCCCGTAGTCACATTTGACTGGACTTAACCGTCCAGGGGTCCTTTACCTTTTTACCGTTATGATCAATAAAATCACACCAAACTGCATTAAAATGGTTGTGTTTCTTTTGGCCTCTTGCTACTTTTCAGTTTTGCAACCGTTTTTTCCAATAACACTGTTTGCCAGATTGCACAATACCATGACCCCATTGCCCTTTATCTTGCATTTTGTTGCTGTGAACCGCCTTGAGATCTCCAGGGTTTTAGGCAAGAGATGTTTGCTATTGAGTCTGAGACCGTCTGCAAGCCAAGCAGATGTTCTGCCACAGAGCTACGTCTCTCCCCTGGCCTTCATCTGGCGTAGGGCTCAGCTCTGACAGTATAGCTGTTCACTGTGAAGTGCTTAAGGAATTTTGCACAAGGCTGTGCAACTGGGGATTTTTTTTTTGCTAATAATAATAATAATAAATTTATACCCCGCCCAACTGGCTGGGTTTCCCCAGCCACTCTGGGCAGCTGAAAATTTGGAGAGGGCTGTGCAGAGAGAAAAGATCCCAAGTACCAGTTATTTTTCTGGAGGCCTTCAGGCAGGGCGGTCTCTCTCCCAGTCTTTTTCCGCTCTGATGTTATTGAGGAATGTAGGAAATCCCATCTTGAGCTGCTTTAAGAAATGACTCAGCAGAAAAGACGTGAGATGCTCAGCCAGGCAGATCAGAAACACATTCACGTCTTGCTCCTGCAAGGCTTCTTCAGCCCCATCACAGGAGAAACCTCTTGAGACTAGCTCTTCTAGTGAGCCAAAGGGGTGGGGGAAGGAATATTATGGGATTTTGTTTACTTGCAGGGGGAGGGAAGGAAGCAAAAAGGCATAGTGGACTTTCATAAACTGCCTTTGTTGTTATTGTTTAGTCGTTTAGTCGTGTCCGACTCTTCGTGACCCCCTGGACCAGAGCACGCCAGGCACTCCTGTCTTCCACTGCCTCCCGCAGTTTGGTCAAACTCATGTTCATAGCTTTGAGAACACTGTCCCACCATCTCGTCCTCCATCGTCCCCTTCTCCTTGTTCTCTTCTCTTCTCTTCTCTTCTCTTCTCTTCTCTTCTCTTCTCTTCTCTTCTGTTCTCATGAGGTGGCCAAAGTATTGGAGCCTCAGCTTCGCAATCTGTCCTTCCAGTGAGCACTCAGGGCTGATTTCCTTCAGAATGGATAGGTTTGATCTTCTTGCAGTCCATGGGACTCTCAAGAGTCTCCTCCAGCACCATAATTCAAAAGCACCAATTCTTCGGCGATCAGCCTTCTTTATGGTCCAGCTCTCGCTTCCATACATCACTACTGGGAAAACCATAGCTTTAAGCATACGGACCTTATAAAGACCAATACTGTATCTGCTCAGGATTATTGGCACTGATTTTCAGCACCCCTCCAGGGCTGGATCTAGACACATCAAAGAAGCGTTTCACTTAAACTTGGTGTAAATTTAAACAGAGAAATCCAGTAAGGGGGAAAATGGGACTCTGCAGCACCATCTGGCGGCACAGTGTTATATCGCATATAAAGGTAAAGGGACCCCTGACTGTTAGGTCCAGTCGCGGACGACTCTGGGGTTGCGGTGCTCATCTCGCTTTATTGGCTGAGGGAGCCGGCGTACAGCTTCCGGGTCATGTGGCCAGCATGACTAAGCTGCTTCTTGTGAACCAGAGCAGCGCACAGAAATGCCATTTACCTTCCCACCGGAGCGGTACCTATTTATCTACTTGCACTTTGACGTGCTTTCGAACTGCTAGGTGGGCAGGAGCAGGGACAGGGCAATGGGAGCTCACCCCGCCGCGGGGATTCAAACCGCCAACCTTCTGATTGGCAAGCCCTAGGCTCTGTGCTTTAGACCACAGAGCCACTCACATATACAAGACATATAAATCACTTTTTCTTTTCCAGTCTAGCCGAGTCCCAGGATTCCAGATGGGGGATATAGTCACAGGCCTACCTGGGATCTTTTGCACCCAAGGGAGATGCTCTATGCGTGAGCTATGGCCCTCCCCCTAACAGGAAGATGAACCAGAAAAGGTTGGGGAAAGAGCTTCTTTCTGAAGGAAGGAGGTTTCTTCTCAAAGCCTGAGGTTGCCACATACGGTTCCTGGTCTACACAGTGTACTTCAGTAATGCATTCCCCAATATTCTCTGCTTAACAGATGGCTTAAATCTAAGCTTGCCATATTTCAAAAGGTAAAAATTCAGAAAATATGCCACCGAGCCCAAGAACCACCCATGCACAAAATAAATAAATGCATAAATAAACAAAACATTTTTTTAAATCCAGGACATTTGCTTTAAAATGTAAAATTCCCCCCGGAAAAGCATGCAGGACCCCCCAAAAGAGGACATGTCCAGGAACTCCCAGATGTATGACAACCCTATTTAAATCTCCACTATGGGGCAGTTCTAAATGTACTTTTTACTGAGACTTGGTGCCTACTTTTCAAGAGAGCCATGTGTGCTCTAGATGAGTGTATTAAATATTAAGTCTCTTCTCTCTCTTTGGTGATCACTCGTATCTGAGTAAGATTGCCTTCCATAAACATGGTTTTAAAAGTGAGTCCGTAAGTGACTGTGGAGGCCAATTCTGGATCCACACGTCCTTCCACAGTGGGGACATTGGTTTTCGGGTGGGAGTTGATCACGGTGTGGATTTGCCAAGTGTGTCCTCCTCTTAGCACATTTCTCCCTTGTGTCCTGAGTTCGAGTGTCTTCAAAACCCATAACACTTTTGATAAAGGCTGTTCTCCAATTGGAGCGCTCGTAGGCCAGTGTTTCCCAACACTGCAGAGAGCATTGTTGGTTGCCCACTCTCCACCTTAGAGCAGATTTATGCCACAAGGTGCCATAGGAAGGCACTGGACATAGTAAAAGATCCATCGCATCCTGGTCACTGTCTCTTCGAGCTCTTGCCGTCGGGACGGAGATACAGGACGATGAAGACAAGAACGAGCCGTCTTAAGAACAGCTTCTTCTCTGGAGCGATATCGGCCCTGAATGGGAAGCCCGGACTTTGAAAGTCATCTAATCTCTCTTGCTGTATTATACTGTATTGTTTAATTGTTTAATTAGTGTTTTTATGGAGCAGTCAAGTAATTTTGTTGTCCCTGAAGGGGGCAATGACAATAAAGATATTATTATTATTATTATTATTATTATTATTATTATTATTATGCTACATTTATATTTAGATTTGCCTTGAGAGAGTCTTTAAACCTCTTTTGTTGACCACCGGCATTAAGCTTTCCATTTTTAAGTTTGGAATAGAGTAGTTGCTTTGGAAGACAATAATCAGGCATCCAAACAACATGACCAGTCCAACGAAGTTGATGTTGAAGGATCATTAATAATAATAAACAGAGCATTCCCAATATTAGGTTGCTCTGGACTTTCTTTGTTACCACTATATGCACGTGAAGGTAGGCCATGGTGATGGTTCCATCTTAAGCCTCAGAGCATCAAGCATGTATAGCCCAGCCTTGAAAATATGATAGCCTGAGTGTTGAAAGCTAGTTTTCTGGAGGCAAGCAGAAGGACTCTGGAAAGCAATGGGTTAAGCTCCTCCTACTCAGGGGGTGACAGGTGAGTTGAAACTGAGTCCTGGGCAGCTGCAGGGCACTTCTGCTCCATAAGTCTTCAGTCCTCAGGTTCACCATACCCCACCCAGTTACATTATTATGCAGACAATGCCAACTGGACTACCTTACAGAGCCGTCGCTTTGCAAAGCCAAGTGCGTGAATGCGAAAGGTGCTAAATGAAAAAGTGGTGCTTGGCTGTCCTCTGGTGGTCAGCCGAGGAATTTAGTTCATCCGAAGCAGGAAAAGCCAAGGGTATCGGGGAGATCTGCAACATGCCCACTTGCTACATTTGTTCTTTTAAAATAGTAGTAGTAGTAGTAGTAGTAGTAGTAGTAGTAGTAGTAGTAGTGTTTTTGCATATTATTCAAAAAGGACTTGTAAAGAAAGAAATTGCAAAAAAATAAGGACAAAAAGCAAAACGCACAAGGACTTGCCTTCCTCTCCTTCCTGGTTTCTTTTATTTTCCCTCTCTTCGGCGTATTCTAAGTTACCAAATTCTTCTTTTCTTACTCTTTGTCTCCTACTGCTGAATTTATTCAAGTCCTGTTAATCTGTTCACTTGTTTATGCTGATTCCTAAAATACTTTACAAGCATTTTTGTATTCTTGATCATCTTGTTCTCTTGTCTTACTAGTCAGACCCGCTAACTCCACACATTCCAACATCTTGAAAGGCCGTTCTCCATTTTTGTGCAAGCAGAAGTTTGGGCTGCCCTAGTAGTGGCATACACAAACAGAGTCTTTCTTTTATTTGGGGGGGGGGGACTTCTGTTGTTACCATTTCACGTGCCACATTTCTGTGCCGCCCGAGTCCTGGCCAATGTAAGGGCCGGCACCATGTCCTGCAGTCATGAGCAACTTTAAGGTAATGGGGTTTGCAACTCTCTTCGGTTTCTCCCCAAGGCTGTGGGTCAAAACCAGCAAGGCTGTTCTTACATTCAAGAAACAACATGGAGGTGGAATGTTTACCAGCACCTTTAGTAGGGTGGGAACAGGGTTGGATTTTGGTTTGATGAGGTCCCAAGCTACTGAAGGCAATGGGGCCCTTTATATGTCCAGCTGTCCTTTGTCAACAACAAATTGTTGCTTTTTTGTGTTGAATATATGCTATATGCTAATTTATGGAGCTAATAGGTATCTAAAGCCATTTGTACATGTGGCCATGCAACCAGTCCATGCAGAATTTGTTGTTGTTGTTTAGTCGTTTAGTCGTGTCCAACTCTTCGTGACCCCCTGGACCAGAGCACGCCAGGCACTCCTGTCTTCCACTGCCCCCCCAATAGTTTGGTCAAACTCATGTTTGTAGCTTCGAGAACACTGTCCAACCATCTCGTCCTCTGTCGTCCCCTTCTCCTTGTGCCCTCCATCTTTCCCAACATCAGGGTCTTTTCCAGGGAGTCTTCTCTTCTCATGAGGTGGCCAAAGTATTGGAGCCTCAGCTTCACGATCTGTCCTTCCAGTGAGCACTCAGGGCTGATTTCCTTCAGAATGGAGAGGTTTGATCTTCTTGCAGTCCATGGGACTCTCAAGAGTCTCCTCCAGCACCATAATTCAGAAGCATCAATTCTTTGGCGATCACCCTTCTTTATGGTTTCAACTCTCACTTCCATACATCATGCATACATACATACATACATACATACATACATACATACATATATTCTGCATACGTGCAGAATTTAGGCACCCTATATATAGAAATGAGTAAACCAGTAATATTTTAGGGAGCAGGCTAGCAGGCGGGGCCCATTACTTACATCATAGGAGCCTACACAACACAAAACACTGTTGCTGTATGTAGGTTTTATTTTATTTGGGTTTTTTATCTTATATTTTCGAAATGTACATCCAGGTTTTTTCCCTTTAATCTTTTTTTTTGGGGGCCCCCAAGAGAGTGGGGCCCTAAGCTACAACATGTTTCACTTATACTTAAATCCGGCACTGGGTGGGAACCAAGAAAGGGAATGGAGGGGGGAGCCCTTATGTTTCCCCAGCTCCTACTAAAGAATCAAATCCCATGGGATGTTTTAGTTTTGGAATACAATCACTGTCCTCCTTCCTCTGTTCCCCTCTCTTTGCACAGACATGGTCCTTTCTCTCAGGACAGGATATCCCAGAACAACGGCGGCAGCTGTGTCAACAGCAGCAATAACAGCAGCAGCAGCCAAGCCAAGGTTTGTGCAGGAGAGTGACAAAGAGACACCTTAATGCCCAGGTGGCAGGGTGCATATGAAGTCTGCATGTAAATACAATATTTGTGCAAACCCCCAGATGGAAACCCGGTATATTTGGCAAAATTGCGTCAAAAATGTGCGTGCTAGGAGAAATTCGCAGTAAAGTGCTGGTGCGTTTTCGTTCAGAATTGAAAAATCGGCAAACAAGTGTGGAAATGTGGGGAACTGAATGCTCGGGCAGGAAACGAAAAAAGGAGAGAAACTGAAATTGGCCGATCGGTTGATTCTCACTCTGCATCTATTCTTTTCTGCAGAAGAGTGGGGAATACAGTGGTACCTCTGGTTGTGAACGGGATCTGTTCCGGAGGCCCCTTCGCAACATGAAAAGCCCACAACCTGAAGCGCTGTATCTGTGCAGGTGCATGGCGCGATTTGGTGTTTGTGCGCATGCGCGAAGCGCGATTTAGCACTTGTGCGACCGGCGAAACCCAGATGTAACCCTTTCCGGTACTTCTGGGTCGCTGCAGGACGCAACCTGAAAAAACGTAACATGAAACAAACGTAACATGAGGTATGACTGTACTGTTAACAGAGATAGATGAGCTGATAGTGGGGACCCCAAGGACCCCCCCCCCAATATGATGAAACCACACAGCACAGGCTGCCAGCCAGATACTTTAAAAGCTTCCCTAAACAAGGCTGCCTTCAGATGTCTTCTAAAAGTCTGGTACAGTGGTACCCCGGGTTAAGTACTTAATTTGTTCCGGAGGTCCGTTCTTAACCTGAAACTGTTCTTAACCTGAAGCACCACTTTAGCTAATGGGGCCTCCTCTGCCACCACGCTGCCAGAGCACAGTTTCTGTTCTCATCCTGAAGCAAAGTTCTTAACCTGAGGTACTATTTCTGGGTTAGCGAACTCTGTAACCTGAAGTGTATGTAACACTGTAGTTGTTTTTCTCTTTGACATCTGGTGAGTGGGCGTTCCACAGGGTGGGTGCCACTACCGAGAAGGCCTTCTGCCTAAGGAGAGTTGGATGCTGGATCAGACCCAAGACCCACCTAGTCCAGTATCCTGTCCTCTCAGTGACCAGCTAGAAGCCTGGGTGACCTTCAGCCCTCACTTAACAGCTGCAGTAGGAAGATCTGAGGTTGTGAATCAGGATATTTTTCTGATCTCTGCCCAACGATCTCCCTCCTTGCAGAGGGTTATATTTATTCTCCACATCACATTTACAAGACCCCTACATCAACTATGGAAACGTTTCCATCCTCTGCGTTGTCCGATCCACCCCTAACGCTGATTCTTTAGATCTCAGAGAGAGCAGCCAAGAAACTTGAACCCGGGTCATGGGATGTAAGGCGAGACCGTGACGACTTAAGAGACGGAAGGCGGTCTGCTTGTTGTGACCGGCCTGCGGGTGTTCTGTTAAGATGGCTCAAAATACACTTGCAAAAAGAAGCTTGATTTACTCTTATGGGGCGTATCTCTTCATGCAAATGCATTTTCAGCCGAGAACCTTTAAAGAGCAGAATTTGTACAATTGCACCGTCTTGATGTTCTAGGGAGGATTCTCAATTTCGTAATAGCAACAATCTTCTCTTCAGACTTACAAAACCCAGCTGCTCAAAGATACGACCAAAATGGGAAAAGTTTTCCTGGATGTTCTGGGGGGGGGGGGGGATAAAAGCAGTAGACACCTAGGTGGTTCCTGACCTTTTGCTTTTGAATCAGACCATGCTGCTTTCATGTTTAAATCGGAAGTGGGTGGGGAGGAGGGGGTTAAGCTCAAGGGAGTGTGTAGGAGGTTGTGGTGTCTGCTATATTCAGGCTTTGCAGATCTGAGAACCTGAGGAACTTCAGCAGGCTGAAATCCTAGCTTCTCTTTACCTCAGGCTCATGAAGTCCACAACCTGCTAAGCCAAGCACACCCACCGCTGGCCATGTATGCTGATGGAGGAATCAAAACACCTCTCGCATTTGCTCCCTGTTGGTGCTGACCTTGAAAGCCCTAAACGGCCTGGGCCCAGTATACCTGAAGGAGCGTCTCCACCCCCATCATTCAGCCCAGACAATGAGGTCCACCTCCGAGGGCCTTCTGGCGGTTCCCTCCCTGCAAGAAGTGAGGTTACAGGGAACCAGGCACAGGGCCTTCTTGGTAGTGGCGCCTGCCCTTTGGAATGCCCTCCTATCAGATGTCAAGGAAATACAGTCATACCTCTAGTTGCGTTAGGTTCATGTTGCGTTAGGTTCACGTTTTTTTTTCTGGTTATGAACGCGGCAACCTCAGAAGTGTTTACTTCCGGGTTCGCCGCTTCGCGCATGCACAGGAGCGATCTGCGCACTTTGTGCATGTGAAGGAGCGCTCTATCACATCATGTGCATGCGCAGAAGCGGCGCTCTACTTACGGACTTTTTGGGGTACGAATGGC